>NW_026694710.1:21472500-22672500 GCF_021218885.2 Marmota monax
ACCAGCAATGCTCTGAATTCAGTCTGGTGGGACCAGAGTGGAAGACTTAAATAATGAATGGCTGAAACCTAGACCATGTACACTATGAATATTATATTTGTTTTGTGCTTAAGATGCAAAATTTATGGTAAATTATCATGGAATAATAGAAAATTGATATACACAATATAGAGAAAAAAATAAAGAAAAATGTTTGATTTTCCTAGGGTAATATGTTCTATTATAAATGCTTTTTTCTTTAATAACTAGACTCATCAAACTTGTATCATTACACATCCCAAAATGTTTCTTGTCACCTAACCCAAATTCTGCCGAATCCATATGAACCAAGTCAGGTAACAAGCATTCGTTCCACAGAGTTCTATTTATTTGGAGCTGACCTAGTTAAAGACTGGTCAGCAATTAACAGATAATTTGCCGGAGTCCTCATCCTGGGGTGCTCATTTCTGAAAGAAGCCTTTGTCAAAACGTCAATCTCTGTGTTCTGCTGTGCCTATAATCTGGTGTCTTTCCAGTTCTTGCTGAATAAGGAGCTAAATATGCATTTCTATTTTTGCCCCTAATTAAATGCTCCACTCTGCATCGTAGAGTTGAGAACAGAGTTTACCAGTATGCTTGCTCCCTTTTGTGTTGCATGTTGTAAACCAGAAGTGGATTGAGACTTGCTTCATTACATCTCTGCTGCTCATTTTAAATATTAACAAATATTAAACAATATGTCCTGGGAGCCAAGGAAGGTAACAGCCACATAATTGACATTTATTGCACATGTGATCTTAACTGCCAAAAGAGAAGCAGGGGACATTATAGAGAAAGAGCTCTGTAGTAAGAATGCCCCAAAGTGGCTTTCTGTTTGTGTGATTCACATGCAAAGGTCTGAATTCAATCCTGAGCACCAAACAGGAAAGCAAAACAAACAAACAAACAAACAAAAGGAAAGTCCTGGGGCCATAAACCACAGCTCTTAAGTGGCATTTGACCTTGAAAAAGTCATTTAGCTTGTCTGAGCTTCAGATTCCTCATCTGTTCTTGATAAGCTCTTGTGCTCATGTCAGAACTCATCTGAATAAATGAGTGTGTTGATTAATCTCACCAATGTCTCTCTCATCCATCCCAACTTTTTATCTCCACCTTTTCACTTTTCTGGCAAAAATAATTTCATCCATATTCTTCAAATAGTCTCCCTTTCTCCATTTAAAAAAATCTCTCCCGTTTGTCCTTCATGCAGAATCCAGAATTATCGCTCTCACATCTATTTTTATAAGTGATTATTCTCTCCTCCTGGGAACCTCTCCTCACTTGCCAGATTCCTCATTTTCAATAGGATGAACTAAGACAACCCCTTAGCATCCCACACAAGGGAATGATGACGTCACCCCCTTGCAGGTGCTGAAATCCAAGGCATGGTGCATTTCATCCACAGAGGGCGCTTCTGTCTCAGAGTGGGTCCCCTCTCCTCGCCCCTTCTCTTGGTGTCTTGCTCCTCTGTGGGATGTTGGCTAAAGTCCCTGCTCTATCCTCTGTGCTCCCAGGGTTCTTTACTCCCTCCGGGGCCACAGCACCTGGGCGGTTGCACTGTGGTGAATCGTGAATAAGGAGCACATAAAAACAAGTCTTCACTGTATCACTCTGAGGTTCTCACTCAGCTATTCGTGCTCACTTAAAATTTAATAAATTTGCATGAAGGAATAATGAAGAAAGGGATGGACATGGCAATAATATAAATAATCTTTACCAATAATTATTATTAGTTTTATGCAGTGTTAGGAGCTTTATATAGATTGAGCCATCTAATTATTATAATAACTCTTCACAGTAGATGATATTTTGTTCTCTGTGTTATAGATAGTTAAACTCGAAGTTTATTTTTGGTATTTTTTTCTAAATCTAAACAAGTTAGAGGAATGGGTTAAGTGGATGTGATAGGGTTTGTTACATATTTTAAATGCCTACATTTTCTTTCTCAGAATGTAGCTTATATCCACACACATTGTAATATTTTTATGTTGTAGTACATTATTTCTCAGTGATTATTCTAAATAATAATTCTCATTGTAGGAAGAGCATTGCAAATACCAAAAATGTGGGATATTTTAGATGAATAAGTGGTTATTGGAAGATATTTTTGTAAGAAAGGGAATCTTCATGCTTGAAACAAACTGATTTCCTTATTTTTTTTTTTGTTTTAAATATAAAATAGGGACTTCTAATTATGGAATCTTTTAGGTTTTCATTATAAGTTTACTGTACTCATTATAAACTCAGCATCAGCATAAAATGCAGTAATGTTTGATGATTTCATGCATATTACTTTCTTGAAAGACATTGATTTAAGATGCTTAAATGACAGCCATAAAGTATATCATCTTGTGTTTCCTACCAGCTAACAGCCTTGTAAAAGATTGTCTAAAAATGAAATATCTCAAGTTCAGCAAATGATATGTGCAGTTATTGAAGATATTGAATTCTTCTAACCTCCTTGTGTCCTATATATTTCATATGAAGAGATTCCATGGTATTCGTCAATAGGCCCTGCACATGTGAATTTTCTGTGCAGCTCAGGGAGTCTGCCACACCTTGTCCTTTGGGTTCCATGTGTTCAGGAGGTAACTGAGAATGCATATCATTGACTTGTAAGTAAGGAGAAATGACAGATGTATGCATGAACTAAATCTATTCCTTTGCCTCCCAAGCACCAGATTTTTAATCAGATGAGCTAACTTGTTATTGTTGCCCCTCGTGCCTTACAGTTCCTGAAAAATCTGGTGTCTAAATTCGCGTCTCCTGAGGGTATCTATTTTAGGGTTTTTTTTTCCCTTTAGTGTTTTCTTCAAAGAAAATTAAAGGGAGAAGAGAGGTAAGATTAATAGTAGAAAAGTTGCTCACCCAGTGAAGTGTCAGTTGAGATAAAGAAAAATCTTTGAAAAAACATGTTTTATTTTTCTCGAAGAGGGAAAAATCATCAAAATGGAATGAATCAAGTAATGAAACTAGGACACAGTTGTTTTTTCCCCCTATAGTGTGGAAAGCTTCCGAAATGGGCAGAGTTAAAGCTGTTTAACTCATCTTGGGGAGTCTAGGCTACCTCCTGATAGTGAGGGAAAATGGAGGCATTTAAATATGTAACACATTTTGCCGCATTCACTTAACTCACTCTTCTTACCCTTTCCTTTACCTTAGAAAAACACCTCAAGAAACTTAGGTTTGACTATCTACATCAGAAAATCCATAGTACCTGGCATGAAGAGTTATTATAAGAAGCAAATGACTCAATCCATATAAAGTTTTTAGCCCAACACCAACTTATAGTAATTGGTGAAGGTTATTTTTGTTAATACTGCATCCTCTCTTTCATTCATCCATCATTCCTTCAAGAACATTGACTGAACATTCAGACATCATGTATTGTTCAGTGAGGATACAAAATAGTAAAATAACCAATTTGTTTAGCAAGACAAGTCTGGGTATGCCCGAGATTCTTCACGATCTGTGCAGGTCACCAGTCTCTTTTTGTTCAGGAGTCATTTAACTTCTGGAATCTTGCAGCTGTGATAGGACTAGAAGATGGTGTAGATGGATTTTCCCTTCCTGTGACATTAAGTCTCTCTCACTGTGATTGGTGGCACTGCACACAGTTCTTTGGAGTAGTGGAAAAGTGGAGGTCTACGAATAATCTCTAGGCTAGGCTACCCCAGTGCAGGCACACAGGCTGGAGGAAGAAGATCAGCAGGGCTGGAGACGAGTTTGGAGAATGAAAGGCCAGATCAGTGGAGCCCCAGAATACCCAAGTGCTGGTCTGGCAGCAGCAGGAATAGACTAGAAGTTACTTAATGCCAACATGCACTTTACACAATGAAATGTGAAAGTGTTACTAACAAAAGAGAGAGGCAGGGACACTCTGTAAACCTGGTTATGCACAAATAGTTTTCCCTCATTGAAGGGAGGATCATCACAGGACTAGGAAAGGTACAATTCACTGCTCTGTCTTTGAACAACCAAAGCCAGCTTATTTCTGATCTTATAGAAAGCTTCTCCCCAGGAGTATGTGAGGATTTTAAAAGTCTTTTTAAACTTTGGCAGAAAAATAGAATGATTCATAATGCTAAGATGGCTTGTGTAACAAGAACATTTGATTTTGCCTCAATGTTTATTCCTAAGAAGCATTGCGTGTAAATATAGTTTGCTAACACAGCCCAGAGGAGCTTAAAGATGCTTTAAGGGCAAATAACAAGATTGTTATTTTTTGAATCAGACAATGTAAAGAAATAAGGGACCTAAAGAGGTCAGTTAATCCCATCTAACAAATGATACAGAAATTTCATTAACCCCCTAAGGACTCTCACTGAGTTGTGAAGCACATTTTGCTTGAATACTCGGGTTAGAATCAGTTACACCTTCCCTAGTGCACTGTTTGTTTTTGTGGAAAATGTAATTGTGAGAAATATGAACCTGCTTCTGAGCAGAATTGCTTGCTCCTAACTCCACCCAAAGGTGCCATGACTGGGGCAAGTAAAATGTCTCTCTCATGGAACAGCTGTTCCTATAAACCAGGAGTTTATTTTCCTCAACTCCATGCAACAGATTCATTGGTTTGGCCAAAGCTTTGCACTCCCTCTGGAATTTGCATTTGCCACTACCCACTCTGTGCGGAGCCCTCCAAGCAACGTACCCATGCTCTTCTACATCCAGAACTTGAGTTGTAACCCTGAAAAAAGAGCAAAGGTTTCTGTTTCTAAGCCTGTTTATACTATGTGCTCTTTATTGTAACCACGTGTTCTAATTCTAAGTACCATGAAATATCGTGCAAAAGTAGAGTTCAATTATTTGAAAAGATGAGATACTGCAAAACTCAGCAAACCATGTGTGGCCAAAAGAGCTTTAATGTTGAACTTCTAAGTTCTTACTTCCCTTGGAGAAAACAGACTGGTAACCGAGGTAGACGAGTGCTTGTATACAAGAAATGGAGCAAAACCTGCTGTTTCCCCTCTCACATTCTCTTGGCATTTGCCACCTTCATGCATATCTGGAAGACTTTCTTGTGCAGAATATTCACTTTTTGGTGTGAGACTTTTGGCTTCCACAGCTCTCTTTGCCCAGTAGCTTGGGAAGCCAGAAATTATTCAGCTCCAATATTGCTTGGAAACACCTTCAACAAATGATTAATAAGAATGTGTGTATAAATGCCCCACTCCTGAGCCTCATGGGTATAATATTGTTGAAAGAATGGGTTGTGCTGCTGCCTGGATTTCCCAAGTGGGCTCACATTCCACTTACAGTCTTTACTGGCCTTATATTTAACCTAGTGATGGCTGCCTTTCATTCCCTGCCTCTTTTCTCCATTTCCCTACCAGTACCTCCTGGAATAACAACCCAATAAATCAGATATATTCAAATCCTCTTCTCACATCTTAGCCAACTCAGGGTGCCATGTCACAATACCATATGTTGGTTCATCTTCCTTCAAGAAGTGGGGGTTGGAGGAGTAAGACACTATATTTCTAAATGTCCCCTGACTGTTCCCCAAAACCTAGCCCAATCAAAGAACCAATGAGAACAAACCTGGCCCACATGTCCAGATACACGTTACCTTGAAGATTGCTGCCTTTCTCTTATGCACATTGGGAACAAGTTAATGTTATCTGTTGAAAGCTACTTCCTTGCATATACACCAAGACAGTTGCTCCTCGGGATTCTTATCATACAAACGAAGCAGGATATGGCTGATGATGTCACTGCTTCTGCAGCCTAACGTGTAAACTGTCTCTGTGGTAACTGGTGCAGAACCGAGAACACTGTGGAGAGAATTCATGGCACTCACCCAGCCTTCTGTCACTGGTCAAGTCACAGTGAAGGAGAGGAGCGACTGCTTGGTGAAGCACCTCGAGGGATGATGCTATTTTTTCAGTCTGTTGCCCTTGAACTTTTCTTAGATCAGTCACTGATCTCTTGAAAACTTTCCCCAATAAATCATAAGTCTTGCATGCTGCATAAGATATATATTACCATTCCAAAAGGGTGAAATGGGAAGGGAGGACAAGGTGACAAATTCAAAATGTAACAAGGCTGTCGCGACCCCTTGCCCGCAAGGAAGACGCAACTCGGGAATCTTCTTTCAGCAGTTTATTCAGGCCCTTGATATTTCTTCTTCTCCCTCTCGGATGCCCCTCCCAGCCTTAATAAAGCATCCCAAGCCCCAATGCAAAGCTGCCGCGTGGAGCTTTCTCACAGGGTGGTGAAAAATCATGTGCCAACTTTCCCAGATAAGAAGTTGTTTGTCACAGACCACAGTGGAGCCAGCGTCATCTTGTAATGGCGACCATAGTCTGCAGAAACGGCAGAAGCGGCTCACCACACAAGGCAAATTCCCCTGGATCCTAAGGCACAAGATTGATTGTGTTTGGTCTGATGCTCTGCTTCCAGATTCACTGGGGCACCCTCAAGATTTTACTGGGAGGTTATCCATCATGTTTTAATTGAGGTTATATCTCTGATAATACATCTCCAAATCACCTTCAGTCCTGGTTCCTGAAGTAACAGCAAGTACTTACACCTGAAGCTCTCAAGTCCTGTCATGGATATAAGTGATCCAGTTACCTTTCCCCATTTATGTTATTTTTTTTAATTTTCGGGGGGCACAACATCTTTGTATGTGGTGCTGAGGATCAAACCCGGGCCGCACGCATGCCAGGCGAGCGCGCTACCGCTTGAGCCACATCCCCAGCCCACCCCATTTATTTTTTATGTCTCCTTTAGTCTGAACTTGCAGTGTCTTTGCTGCTATAACATCATCTCCATTTCTGGATATTTTGAGATGGCTCTTTAAGATCAGAGTCACACCTGTGTTCTCTTTATCAAGTTCTTGTTAAGCTATACTATTAATGTCACTTTCAGAAAGAATGTCCTCATTTTTCTTTGCAATGTAAATAGGCTGAGAATTTTTCATATCTTCAAGTTCTGTTTTTCTTTTGTTTAAGAATTTCTTCTTCACATCTCCTCCATCTTATTGCTGTTAACTACATCCATTTATCATGTACCAACCCACTCCTTCAACACTCTGATTAGCGGTCTCCTAAGCTAAGTATCTCATGACATCACTGTGATGTTCTACCTTCCACAAAACACCTTCACAAATCCTTCACAATTTTCTTTCTTCCAATTTCCAACTCTATTTTTCTTATTTCCATTTGAGACATCACGAGATTTTTTGAATGTCCATATTTCTAGTATCTACCAAAAAATGTCTTCCAACCTCTACCAATCATCCAGTTTCAAGACCACTTCAATATTTTAATTTTTATTATTACTGTATTTCTTACAGTAACACCCTGATTCTCCATATTAAAATCTGCTTAGACTAGATTTCATTTTGGTTTATGGCTTCAGAGTTCATTTCATGGTCAGCTGACTCCAAGCAGAAGCATCATGGCATAAGAGGATGATGGAGGAAAACTCTTCAGCTTGTGTCCACCTGGAAGAGTAGAAAGAGAGAGAGAAACTGAGATAGAGACAGACATAGAGGGGAAAGGGGGAAAGGGGGTAGGGAGAAGATAAATCCTTCCACAGCATTCCCCTGTGACCTACTTTCTCCAACTCTGTCCCACCACCCAGTAGTCTATTCAGTATCAACATATAATCCATTAATGAGGATAGAGTCCTTATGTTCCAATTATTGCCTAAAAGCTCAGCAAGACAGGTGGTACATGTCTGTAAGCACAGCAACTAGGGAGGAGGAGAGAGTAGGATCACACGTTTGAGGCTATGCTCTACAACTTAGTGAGACCCTTAGCTACTTAGCAAGACACTGTCTTAAAATAAAAGATAAAAAGGTCTGGAGAATATAGCTCAGGGGCAGAGCACCCCTGAGTTCAATCTCAAATATCACAAAAATAAATAATAAATAAATAAATACCCCACCTCTAAAACTTGTTGCATTGGGGATCAGGCTTCCAACATATGAGCTTTTCAAAGATGTTCCAGATCCAAAACAAAACAGTGCTGCACAGAACATGCCCACTGGCTACAGTCACTATGCACGGGTTTGGCTAATTCCAAATACACACCCCTAGCCTCCTTTGCTCAATGGGAAGGGCTGTCTGAGCTATAGAAATGCTGCAGGATGCACTGAGACCCCAGTTACCACTTCACTGCAGCTCAGCTTCTCACTATGCCCAATTCTGCCTCTGTCACTTGTTGGGTCTCACATCCCCTGGTGATGCCTCTGAAATTTTTGGTCCATAGGTGTCCATTTTGCAGTCTGCTCTTAGAGAACCAAAAGGGAAATAAATAAATGAATAAATATGTGTGCTATTATTTTGTGTGCTTTAAATTTTACATAAATGAAATTATACTGCTTTAATCACTCCTTCATGATTTTGACAAATATAAATATTAATAATACAAATATGATTCATTTTTAACGCAGTATACAATAAGATTATATAAATAAACCACGATTTTTTTTTTCATTTATCCCCCTACCTCTAAAGAGTTTATTACACTTGTGCTATTATAATCACTGGTCCAATGATATATTCTTTGTTTTTCATATACGCACATATTTTTCTAGAAAAGACCCCAAGATGAATACCATTTCTAAAGAGATGACAAAATATTGCAAGAGGCTAAGCATTTTCCAATAGCTTTCCAAAGTGTGTGTCAGGTATACAAAATGCCATGTTTAAAATGCTGATTTTGGCCAGCAGCAGTGGCACATGCATGTAATCCCAGAGACTCTGGAGGCTGAGTCATTAGGATCAAGAGTTCAAAGCCAGCCTCAGCAATAGTGGTGAAGTGCTTAGCAACTCAGTGAGAGCCTGTCTCTAAATAAAATACAAAGAATAGGACTGGGGGTGTGCCTCAGTGGTTGATTGTCCTTGAGTTCAATCCCTGGTACCAAAAAAAAATTGATTTTGGAATCTATAAGTATGAAGTATGGAATCTTATTTAAAATTTGGATATTGACAATTGTTGAGAAAAGAATAAGCTTCTTTTGCTTGTTTTCTCTTTCATTTTCATTTCCTCCATTATAAATTGCCTCTCCTTGTTATTTTTTCTGTTGTGATATTTGTTTTTCTCTTATTAATTTATGTATGTTTTATATCTATTATATCCAGTTCTTGATTAGTTATATTCCAAATGCAGAGTGGTACTTCTCACTGTGCTAATGCTACATTCTGTCAATGACCATTATTTAAATTAAACATAATCAAATATATTAATTTTCATCATAAATCTTGCTTTTCATATTCTATGTAAGAAAGCATCTTTTTTGAAAGGTAATAAAATATGTTTTGCACTAAAACGTATCCATTTACATTTAATATCAAGTTTATATTGACTTGTGTGTTCAATTAAGTGGATTCAAAGGAGAATTTCTTCTGGTGACATTCATGTAATGGTGTATATTTCCTGAGTGGTTTGTTTTTAATTTGTCATGAGTTAGCTACTTTCATTTATATTTCTTTATGGTCTGTTTCTGGGTTTATTACTTTATTCCATAGGTACCTTTTTTGATTTCTGCATGCATATTCTACAATATTTAAATATGTGAATGCAAGTTTTCCTTGATTATTCTTATTTTTTCAAACTTGATTTTGTTTCAACAAGTAGTTATGTATTAATGTTAATGTAAAAGTGTATTCTATTATAGTTTGTTTGAGTTTTCTATATTTTTAAAATCAGGTTGGGGCAATGTTTTACTAGGTAATTTTTCTTCATTCTAAATTATCCTAAGTATTATATAATCATTTTCATCATTTTATAATACCTCAAATTTGTACCTATGTTTGTTATTAATACTTTTTTTCTCCTTTCTAATAAAAGTTGCTAGTGTTATATATTTTCAATGGAGTTATTAACTTGATCAATTTTATTATTATAAACTTTCTATTCATTTTTGCCCTTGTCCTATTATTTCTTTCCTCTTTTTTATATTTATTTTCTTTCTTCTGTTTCTAATATTTTGTTTATTTATTAGATTATTAGCTTTCAGGATCTTCTGTTTTCAAAATTTTCCTTAGGGTTCTATATCTCACTGTAAATAATGTTTTAACTCCATCCTATATGTTAGATATGTAACAGATTCATAATTATTTAATTCTAAATATTATAATGTTATTACAGTATATTCTTAGACTCATAATTCATTAAAATTAAATCGTAATTTAAAAAATCTTCAAACTTAACAATAAATGAATTAATTTTAAGGTGACTCAATATTATGTTTGAAAAGATTATTCTTAGAGAGTTAAATACATTATTCAAGATGTTCAGTCTAACACAGTGTAGAATAAGATCATCCACACCATCCGTTCCATTATTGCAGTTCCATTATTCTACGTACCATAAATTCCTTTTGGGTCCTTGGTTGATTGAATTATCAATGTAATTTAGTTTTATTTTGTCTATAATATATGGGACCGGTTTTTGGATTTTAATGTTGTTAAGCTTTCTTACTCATTTTGATCTCTTTAACAAAGTGCCACACACTGGGTGTCTTATAAGAAGCAGAAACTCTTTTCTTATCGTTCTGAAGGCTTAAAGTTTGGCATTAGGGCTCCAACATGGTCAGGTTTTAGTGAGGGATCTCTCAGGTTGCAGCCAGCAACCATCTTCCTTATGTCCTCACCTGGTGAAAAGAGGGATAGCTGGCCCTGGGTCTTCTCCTAACAAGGGTACTATCCCATTCATGACTCCTCCACCCTCACGGCTTAACTACCCCCAAAAGGTCCATCTCCTATTGCCATCAGTTTAGGGTTAAGATACCAACATCTATAGTCCAGGGGGACCTGAGCATCCCATGCTTGCAAAATACAATAATTCCCTTGCAAAGTACATTTCAGAATCCATGAAAAAATCATGTTTTCCTTAGTTCTTTCTGGTTTCATAATAATTTCAAAACTATTTTTATTCTTCTTTGAACTGATAGGGAGTAGAAAGAGTGATATTAAAGCATTTAAATTCTATATTAGAAACTCTAGGATCTCTGGAAACTACTACCTTTAATCTTTGACATTTATCAATGAATTAAAATTGGACTTTAATTTTAAAACAACTTTAATATTCAGTTTGAAGTGTGTGTAAGAGAACTAAGAAGATCTGGTTTAGTTTTATAAGATAAAAAATAAATGGAAAAAAATAAAGAATTTTTAAAACTCCAGCTATTTTAAAACACAGCTAAGCCATTATGTAAGTTAAAACACCAGCATGCATGCATCATGTTGTAATCCTTATTGGATTCCCACTGAAAACCCTTACTGAATACACAGATGCTTCGCTTTTTCAATCACAAATAAAACCAAGTTGTCTATTTAGCTGCAAAATAAAAGTAAGTGAATTTGTGATTCAGTTTTTTAAAATATTTTGTGTATAAAATATGTCTGTTCCTAATCTCGTTACTATAATTACCAAAACACAACCAGCCGGCCTACATGGCACCTTAAGGTCATCCAAAGGTTCATGTCAGTGCGGAGGAAACAGAACCATTAAGGTGCAATGGTTCAAATTAAAAGGTGCTTTGAAAATGAAGAGGACAGCAATTAGGATATGAGGTGGGGGAAAGAAAGAGAGGGGTCTTTCTGAGATGCTGTTACACACTTAACTTCATAGGAATGAGTGGCCTTGTTCTGGTGAAAATAGTAGAGATGGCTGTGCTCAGTCAGGCCCTCTGGGAAGCCACATGAAACAATTTTCTGCAGGAGATGGTATGGGAGTGTTTTTAGGATGACCCTGTGAGGGATTGAGGGATTGTGGAGCAGGAGTGGACACATGGAGCTGTTACTATATAGATTAGCCGAGAGCTCAATTGGCTCAGTGGCATCTCTGGGGCTGACGTGGCCCTTCAGAGATATCACACATTGGGCAGAGTCCCAGCTCAAGGGAACATTGACCAAGATTGCTTTTATATTACCCTCATTGTGACCAAGTTATAGATAGTCTTCTTCCTGACTAAAGACCTCCAGTCAACCTCTTCTTAGAATTTTTACTTTAGAAAACTTTTTGTTGTAAATTCTTTCTCTGCCTCTTTGATATGTAACTCTCTGTTCAGCCTCTCCTCATTTTTACAATCCAGGGAAGTCTTTCTCAAGGGTCTGGGAGCAATCCCTTTAAAGTGCAATCACCGAAAAAGGTTGTGCCCCCTTCTCTATATATTAGAAACTCTAGGATCTCTGGAAACTACTACTATCTTTAATTTTTGACATTTACCAATGAATTAAAATTGAACTTTAATTTTAAAATAACTTTACTATTCAGTTTGAAGTGTGTGTAAGAGAGTCTCTGTGATAGGGCAGGAGATAAGCTCCATCACCACTGATCAATAAGCACAAAAGACTTCATCACATTGACTTATGCTTCCCTACCCTAGCCGACCTTCCCTAGAATTTTCCACTAACTTCTTTGGTGCCAGTGCTTAAAAACTCTTCTCCCTTTTGTTTCACGGGGGTTGAGTTCAATCTTTCTCCCTTATTGCAATAGTCTTCAATAATTCATTCATGCCCATTTAACTTATCTTGTGTAATTTTTCTTTGACCTTGGTAATAACAGACAGGCTATTCCAGGGGGAGTGGTATAGTCATGAGCAAAGTGGTTTACTTCTATAACCGGCAATTTCCAGAGGGGATTTAGCTGTGATCAGTGGGAGTTCGTAATTCCAGCAGGGGTGGGCAAGCTGGCCTCTCTTGTGAAGTGTGAAATCCGAGCACTGCAGGCAGGTATCCACTGCATGGGCATTCCAAGATTTTAAGCTAAGTCAATTGCCCTAATTTTATACTACCTACACATGGAATGAACGTGCCCCAGTAGTGCCTTCCCATATAATAAGTCATATTGTCATTTATTTTTTGTTTATTTTGGGCTTGGTGGGTTGAACCCAGGGACTTTGGCATTCTAAGTACTTGCTCTACCACTGTACTACACCCTTGGCCCAATACTTTATATTTAAAAAAAAAAATCTTTGAGTAATGTGGCATCTCTAAGAAAATGTTTAAGTTCTCTCCAAAAAGCAATTGCTCATATTTTTAACTTATTTCACCTTTGTGTTTTCTATGGCTGTGTTCCTAAGGCTATATATACTTTTACCACACAGGCAAAGGTCACTTGCTATTTCTTTCAAATTCTTAACCAAACTTATTGCTAGCTGTCTAACTAAAATTAAATCTTAAATCGAATATGCAGTCGCTATTCTTCTTGGGGACCAGGTGTGTTTACAAACAGGCTATTCCAATATTTGACAGGGTTATAGTCTTTAACATATTGTAAAATCTCTCAAAGCCAACATAAGACTTTTCTTTTATTTACCCTTCTTGGACTGTAGATTCCATTGGCAAGGATTCAATTTGAGTTAACCTAAATCCTCATTTTTCTGATGTTTGTAAGAACCACAACTTTAACACAACCAGGACAGCCTATGTCTGCAGAATAAACTTTAAAGCAAGTGGAAAACGATGGTAAGCTGATGAAATTGGATGTGCAATAAATGCCTTCCTTTTCTTTAATTTGAATATTAAAAGATCTCAGACTTTAAAAATATTTTTATTGAAGTATAACATTCATTGAGTCATCTGACAATCACAAATACAACACTTCATAAATTTCCCCCTTTTTCAACTGTGCATACTAAAAATGGGATGATACAATATGATATCAGTTGTGTGGCTTCTTTTGCTTAAAATTATGTTTCTGACATTGATCTATGTTGTTGTCTTTATTTTGGATTCATATGTTTTCATGGGTATATACCATCTTATTATATGGATTGTCATGAATTCATTTATCCTTTCAATCTCTGATAGGTTTTACAATTATTTTCAAGTTTGGACAATAATAAATAATGTTATGAATTGTCTTGCATTTTTAGGATATTAACTACATAAAAATACCAGTTGGCTATATTCTTAGGGATGTAATTGCTGGTATATATGCTATATATTTTATTGTATGTTGGCATGTAGCTTCAGTTATATTTTAAAATTATTTTGAAAATAATTTTGTCCATGCAGTATATGAAGTTTCTAATTGGTCCATTGTTTCATCAATACTTTACATTTACATTCTCTTTAATAGTGGGGATTCAGAGAATGTGTTTTGATATCCATATTTCATTAAATTTTTAATTTGTATTTTACTTTTGATGAATGAGACTGAGCATTTTTCAAATGCCTTACTTATATACCTTCTGTTGTGAAGTAATTGATCAAATGCTTTTTTCATGCCATATTGTTGCTAACTCTTTACAAATCATTATTAGAAATCTTCATATGTTCTGAATACAAGAACACATTATTCCTGAAAATTCACTGTCTCTCTCTGTGATTTTTTTTTGTATTATTTATTGTGTTTAAAAATTAATTAAAAAGTTAATTTTATTATACTTGGCTTTGTCAATCTTTTCTTTTTGGTCAATATTTTTTTAAATTTTATTTTCTGTAGTGTTTCTTGGTGATTAGTAGGAATGCAGTAGAATGTTGTATTTTGGCTGTGAATACCATTTAGTAATATTTATTTGTTGTTTCTGAATTTTTTGTATTAATAATTTAGTATGCTAAATTGTTATTAATTATTATTAATTATTTAATATGCTAAACATTAATATTTAAAATGCATTCCTATAGATACTCCATCTACTGTCCCTGTTGGTTTTCAGTTAATATTTTTTTTCCTTGTGTGCTTGGTTTTTCTAATCTCTGCATAATGATTTCCAGCATTAGAAACACTTGGTTTATGAGGAAAAAAAATAGAAAAAAAATAGGTAAAGGCACACACAGTCTCTGAAAACATAATCAGTGGATCTCTTAAAGCTGAACTGTGATGTTTTTGAGTGTTGATATATTGCTGATTTCCCTTTCTCTTTAAGACTATCTCTTCTTGTTTTAACCCAGATACAACATTTAATCAGGGAAGTCCTACATGGTAAACCTGAACTTCACTCTTTCCGTAGCATTTGTGAAACTCTCAAGACTTCTACTGGAAAAGAAAATCAACATACAAAAATCATTAGCTTTTTATATACACCAAGGGCAAAACTGATGAAGAAGACATCAATAGAGCAATCCTATTCATGGTGACTAAAAATTAAAAAATAAATAAATAAATACAAATATATGGAAATAAATTAAACCAAAGAAGTGAGTATTCATTGAGATAAAAGCTGTAATACACTGGTGAAGGAGATTGAAGAAAACACAAATACACACACATGCACACAAATGGGAAGACATCCCATGCTCATAGACAACAAAAAACAGATGTATCTAATGGGCTTATTTCAACCCCAAAACTTGTACACAGCAAAAGAAACAACAGTGAGCGACAACCTAAAGCACAAGAGGGAAGAGCTGCAAACTGTTCATCGTCCAGTGTATCCGAGGAACTCAAGCTATTCAAGAGGGAGAGAAAAGAAACAGTTTTAAAATGGGCAAAGGATCTCAATTGACATTTCTCACAAAAAGGTAGATAAATGGCCAAGATGTATATGAAAAATTTCTCCACATCACTAACCATCAGGGGAATAAAAATCAAATCACGGTGAGTTATGATCTCTCCCCACTTAGAATCTCGGGGCTAGAGAAAAGACAAAAAATAAAAAATAATAAAATAAAATAAAGCACACACTGGCTAGGATGTACAAGAGGAGCATTCATACATTCATACATTTTCTTGGTACTTAACCACTGAGCCACATCCGCCCTCAACTGCCCTGTCCTCCCTCAACTTAAAAAAAAAAAAAAAAAGACAGGGCTGTCTAGTTGCTTATGGCCTGCTAAGATGCTGAGACTGGCTTTGAACTTTCGATCCTCCTGCCTCAGCTTCCTGAGCCACTGGGATTACAGACATGCACCACTACTCCCAGTCATCAATATATATTCTTGATGGAAACATAAATTAATACAAAGGTAATGGAAAACTGTATGGAGCTCCCACCCTCTCCACCCAAAAAAGAAAAACAACAACAAATATCTAGAAATAGAACAACCTTATTATCCAGCAAAGCATATGTTTTATCTGCCAAAGCTGTAAATTTATTGTTCTAAATGAGGACTGAAGCAACAGACTTGATATTAAAATGAATTCAGGAGATATAGCTAATGACCATACATAAGACTTTTTAAAAAAAAAATCACAATTTGTGGAAAATATGTTTTAATGTAAACAACTGACCAACTCACCTGCTTCTCTCAGCACATTCTGCAAACAGATTTTTTCTAAGTAAACTTGTATATTCTGGAGTTTTAAATTAAGTATTCAATTAATATACAGTTCTTGGTTGTTTCTTAACTACCCTGATGGTCCTATTTGATAGTTGCCTTATCAATTCTTCATTAAAATATTTGGCCTTGACTTGGGATAGCCACAAAACTGATTATTGGGAGAAATTTTGGACTTGCTAGCTCACAGGATGACCCTCAGAAAAATATGTGATAGCTATTTTTGGTCACAATTCTTGTTCATCTATTTTTATGAGTATGTCATCCTTGCCCTTCACCCAGTTGATTTCCAAAGCATATGGTTCTTTATTATGTCAATAAAATAGAAGAACATCCAGCCTCCCTATTCTTGACAGGCAATACTACCTTGAACTTTCCCCTTCCATCACATATCAAAAGTTTCATCACAAGAAAAAGTAATCATGAAAACAGGTTTGTGAGTTGTTTATCTGACTGAATATTTACCTTACACTTTTGGAGCCAGTTACTCCACGTGTAAGACAATAGAATGTAGTCACAGCATACCTGGACTCAATCACAACCACAGGGGCTACAGATGTAGGAAAATCATGTGCAAATTGAGTGAAGAACTGACTTTACTCCCAGTCATCAATATGTTCTTGATGGAAACACAAATTAATACAAAAGTAATGGAAAACTGTATAGGGCTCCCATCCTCTCCACCCAAAAAAGAAAAACAACAACAACAACATATATCTAGAAATAGAATGACCTTATTATCCAGCAAAGCTTATGTTTCACCTGCCAAAGCTGCAATTTTATTGTTCTAAATGAGGACTGAAGCAACAGACTTGATATTAAAATGAATTCAGGATACTAGCTAATGACCATACATTTATATTTTTAAAAAAATCTTTATACGTTTTCTCCTTTGTAAAATCACAATGGATTTTTAAAAGAAATAATGTCATAAGTCCATAAAAATACTCCTATTCCTAGCATATAGAATGTTTCACAAATTCTACGGCTTCTGCTTTGATTTTCACACTTAAGCTTTTATTTTGGCCAGCTTTGGAACTCTTAAATTGATTTTAACTTACTTGGTGTAGATCATTCTATACCCTGTATAACCCTTCAGATAATATATGCTCATTAAGTTTTGAGCTTGTTGAATAGATATATTTTGTGTGCACTCAAGACTTTGTCATTTGATATGGCATCTATCAGCCATCTTTGAGGGATGTGATAATGTGATAAAGGGGTTATAAAAATGTGATATTGGATGTATTTGTGCAGGATGTCAAGAGAAATTGTATACTTTTCACTTTTAAGTCTCAATTATAGAAACATATTACTTTTCTTTTAAAGAAAACCATGAGTGAACTACAGAAGTGCAGAGACAAACAATGATGTTTCTGGCTTTAAAGAAACCACCAATGTTGTGGAGGACTGGCTGATTTATTTAGGAATGGACAAAGTATTACGAATTGAACATACAAATAAAACTGTAGACTTAAGGCACTAGAGCTTACTCATTGGAGTGCTACAGAGAGAAGGGAAAGTTAAATTTAACACATAGACACACAAACACATTTACACACACATGCACACACATACACACCGTAATGCCTGTGATTCTACTTTTGTTGCTCAAAACAATGAGAAGTTTTATAACTCCCTTTCTCCTTGCTATAAAATCCAGCATCGGCCAAATTCCAATCCATGATTAATGCTAATGCCAATTGCACATTGTCAGCATACAGCACCTGCACACACGTTCCTGACAACAAGAACCATATTACCTTCAAATCAGCAAGGATTGTATCCAAACTTGGAACTGATTTAGCATATATGAAAACCCCCAGTGCAAGTATGTGTTGCAAGCTAGTGCCAAAGCATAGGGAAGGGCCACATTTTAAAAACAATATAGGAACACACACACACACACAACCCTGTGGTCTATAGCTACAGTCTTCAATAGCATAAGTTGAGTTGTAGGATCTGAGGATTTTGTGGGGGTTAGTCTTTTTTTTTTCTTTTGAGACTTGCTGTAAAAGAACTCAGAGAAAAAAAAAGACATGTTTAGAAAATTATTAAAGATACACACCTCACTTGTTGAAATATTGATTAAAAAGAGTGAAAATATTATACCTTAGTTAAAATGTTTATACAGTACCTGCACGCTTCTGAAACTGTTTTACAAACCACATCTCGTTTTGTCCTCACCACCACATGGAAGTTCTTACGTTCCCTTTAGGAAAATCAGGTAAATAGAGGGTTTGGGGAGCATGGCCCCCGACCTTTTGTCTCTACTGGGACCTGTATTCCTGAGAGGGTTCTAAGGAATGCTAGGGCTTACAAATTTTCACAAGAGGATTGCGATAAAGGGGTTATAAAGCTTATATGAGCTTTCCCTGACTTCATGAGCTATTACACCTGGCTAACTGTGCCCACCCTGTAATCATTCGTTGTTGTTGAGCTGTTACTCATAGTGGTGCTGATATTGTAATTATGTTTTCTATGTGAGCCACTACAAAGCTCCATGATCCTTCTGACCACAAATATAGATAAAGAAACCCAAGAAACGATCAAACAATAAGCATTGAACTAAGAGGGCCACCAGTGCAGAGTTTCAGAACATTTAGTCACCTAAGATTGGTTCCACTTTTGTCAGTTAACAACATGCCCATACTGGGGACATAGCTTATTGATAAAGCCCATGCCTAGCATGAGTGAGCCCTGGGTTCAATCTCAAGCACTGTAGAAAACCCAAAGCCATAAGCCCAATGTATCCAAAATGTGCTACCTGATAAAAGACAATTTTGTGAAATAAATTTGACACCGAATTCTTGTCTCAAATAGCAAATCAATAAAACATGGATAACTCTATTCAGTTATTAAATTATGGAGTACATATTTATGAATCTTCTCTTTGTTTACAAGGCACAGCTACATTCTATAGCCCACTTAGACATAGGAAAGAGAATTCTTTAAGGGTCTCACACTTTAGTGCCAATGCAAACAAATCTGAGTCCAAAGGCCAAATTTGGCCACTGAGATCTAAATAAGGTGATATTTAGGTAATTTGTCTAACTGTGGTTGCTTTTGAGTTCTAAGAATAGAATAGTAGCAATAAAGACCTTCTGGCAAGCAAAAATTTTTTTAAAAGTATGAACTTTATTGAAAAAGTTTGTTGGTTTAATTGACATGATCACTTGTTACCATCATATCACAAGTGAACATATACACATACAGAGAAACTCACATAAATCTCCCTATATATATACACAGACACCTACACACAGACACATATACCCCTATTTAAAAATGATGGGCACCTGGCTCACCTGGAATACATCTTTCAGGACTGGTCTGGAAGGAGCAGGGAATGTATCACATGAACATTTATTGTTCACAGTTACACTTTTTAAGACCCAGGAAAATATTCTGTATATCTCTATCCTTATGCCCTCATAAATAAATAAATAGACAAGAAAACAGAAAAACAAAACAAAAATCAAAATCACTGCATTAGAAGGCAAAAATCTGTGGACTGCACCTTTCCTAGTACACAACTTCAGAAGTATGGAGGTAAAAGAAAATTAAGTCAATTAATGGCTGTATTGTCAGTGTTGGAAAAAAAAAAAAACAGAACCAATAGGATATATAAATTGAGATTTATTGTATGGAATTGGTTCATGAAATCATGGAGACTCTGATGACCCAGGATATGCCTTCTGCAAGGTGTAGGCCCAGGAAAGCTGGTTTTGTAGATTCCAGCCCAAATCCTATGGTGTGAGCACTATGGAACAAGTCCCAACTCAAGGGCAGGAAGAAGTTAATGTCTCAGCTGAAATAGTCAAACAGCGAACAAATTAAACCTTCCTCCACCTTTGTGTCCTGTCCAGGCACTCAGCAGACAGGTGGCACCCAGCCACACTGGAGAGGGCCATCTGAGGTCACCAATTTGAATACTAATTTCTTCTGGAAATATACTCACAGCTAAGTAGAGATAATATTAACCAGACACCCAGGCATTCCTTGTCCCAGACAAGTTAACACATAAAATTAACCATTTCGCTAGCCAGATCGCTCCTCCACCAATGAACATAATTGATTCATTTTTTTTTTCAGTATGCAGTATCTCCTTCTTTCTTCTTCAAATTTCCCATTTCACACTTTGGAGATACTGACTATTTAGCATGTATTTGTATGTGTGAGTCACAAATGCCAACTAGGGAACATTCTATAACTTTAAATATTTATGTCTTATTAGTCTGAATTTAACATTCATGAAAAATGATACTGATTCTTCGAATGGGCAAACAATTGCAATGGAAAGCTAGAATTAAATTTTATTTCCATAAAATATTTACTAAGATATGCTTAAAAATAAAACAACAGTCTTATTAAGACAATTTTGATTAAAATTAATGTTCATGTTAAATTTATATTTTTGATTTTTCTTTCATTAGTCAGTTTTAAAATATAAAATAAAAATATCATGTTTTATAACTAATATAAAATTTACATTTTACTTTTCTTGAAATTGATATTTTGAATGAAACATTAACATCGGCAAACATTGAAATTTTCAATTTATATTTAGTTGTCTAGATAGTTCTGTCTACAACAAGAAACATAAAAATCTTGATTATAGAATAAAGCAATGGTATTTAAAAAATAAATTATAAAATAGTATGTAATAATTAGATATTTATGTATGATTAATAATCATATCATCCTTCCACCTATGCATATGCAAAAGAGTAATTAAATTTGTTCCTCTTTAGTATTTTTGGACTTCTTTTGATTTTTCAATCATAAAATATATATATGTACATAAATATATATACACACACATACTTTATTAGTACATAATATTTATACATAATAGTGGCATTTATTATGCCATATTTGTATATGCATATAATGTGATTTGATCAATCCACTCCCCAGAACCTTCCCTTCCCTGCCTCCTTTCTTCCCCTTACCTGCTTATTGTACTCCCCTAATTTCCCCTCTCTTAATATTATTAGTATTATTTTATTCAGTGTATTTTAATTATATACAAGTGGTATTTATTATAATATGTTCACCCCAAATACAATGTGTGTGTGCATATATATATATATATATATATATATATATATATATATATAACATATTTTATGAACCTAAAATACATAATATGTTTTATGTTTTTGTTTTGACTCTCCATTTGTCAATTTAGGAACTCATTACAAGCGTTCATCACCTTGATTTGTGGTGTTCAACTCTTTAAACGTAAAGAAAGTATGTTTTCTTTGTATTTCTGTGTCACTCACTTCAAAAGTCAGCTTTAGTTCTGGTTATGTGGATGGACTGAAACCCAGGTCAGAGTGCCAGCACTTCCACAGATTCCTAGCTATTCCAGCTCAGATGATTAAACTAACTTCCCTAGTACTTATTTCCTTGTCTGGTTAGCTGGGTATCACCAACCAACTCATAATAGCCAGCACTGATAATGTAAATGAATGTTTTTAAAGTGTCCAGCATTATATCTGCCTCATACTAGCATCTTCTGTAATGATACTGTATCACTTGAACCTCATGGTAATGAGGCTAGTTTTATTCAGTGCTACCTTTTTTTCTTTTTAATAGAGGGTGAAACTGAGATTCTGAAAGCTTGGTACCTACTAGACATCAAAACGTCAAGGAATGGTGGCTATGTGTCCATCATGCATGACTTCACAGCATAATGATGAAAAGGGGTCAGAGATCCAGTTTTGAATCCCTTCTCAATCCCTATTTGGCTACGTGACCTTGAAGAAGGAATTTACACTCCCTTATTTCCAACTTTCCAAATGTTAATTGAGTTGAAAATAGTTCTTCCTAAAATGTGTAAGGTTTAAACAAAGTAGCATAAAAATCACCTAGATGTGTGTGATATATGTGGTGTCCCAACTTATGCCTCTTAATTCTGTGTCCTTATTGCATTCATAATAAATATTTTTAACAGTAGGAATATTTTTTTTTCAAACAAGATTTCATGTGGAACTCCAATGCGACTAACATGTAACATAAAGAACAGCTTTGGGTGAGTTAGAATAAAGGAGCCCTGGTTATTGGAATGTCATTTTTCCCCATATTCACCGTGACCATAGTGGCTCCTGAAGGCATTTACTCTCAATCTCAAGGCTCCAGGAAAGGGGGTTTGAAATTAAAGCCCTAAAAGCATTTTTACTTGTTGTATCATTGCATATATCTACATAAGAAATAATAATCTGCAGTGGTAGCTTTTCTCATGAAGTAGTTCTGACAGCCCAAGTGGAGAATTTTCCATTTGCCTCTGTCAGTAACATTACCTCTTCATGAACACATCTCTCCACAAACTTTCCCACTTGTCTTTCCTCTTCCCATCTTCTAAAGTTGGGCCTATAAAGCCTCAGGCATCAATGTGACCTTGACTGACCTTGATACAACTTCACATGCATATAAGAACATTCTGAGCCTGTTCATGTCAGGTATGTGGCCAGATGTGTGCCACTAGTTTAGATGCCATCTGGAGTTCCTTGTGATTGCTAATGCTAGGGTAGCATTTTACACACCTGCAGTTTTCTTTTAGCTTTTCAGAGAAGCGTCAATTTTGCCAACTCTGGCATTTTTCAGTAACAATGTATTTTTACTGACAGTCCCACTGAAAGCAAGTGGAGCTTAGCACCTTTCAACTCTGATATTGCCTTTGGCTCTCACAGACGTCTGTCATCGCAGCTTCTATTTTGGGGGTTCAGAAATGCACAGGGTTTGGAAGCCTGCACTGTGCCAGGAATCAACATAAATCAGATCCTGTCATTCTGCTGCTGACTATCCTCCAATGGTTTCCATCATACTCCCAACTCTTCCTACTGCCTTGAAAAACCTGCGTGAGCTGATCTCCCTACTCCTTCAACAGCAGCTAATACCATGATCCTCCTTTCTTACTTTGCTCCCCACTCAGTGACCCAGTTTCTGTTTTGCTATTGCCCAGAGCTTATTTCTTCTGCAAGGAGTTCGAGGGAACTAAACTCTTTCCTTGTTTAGCATGTTTCTCCTCCTGATTTCATGTGGCTTCTCCTTTATATCACTCAGATTGGGCTTAATTCACCTTCTCAGATATTATTTACTGGCTACCTAGTTTAAATTAGCTATCGAGATACTTTCTGTGACATAATGCTAGTATCCCATAAGCAACACTTGCACTTGTTTAACTTTTTATAATTTATTTATTTATTATAATTTATTTCTTTGGAGTGATGAGTGTTAGGTCTGCATGTCTCTCCTTGGAATACTAATTACATGACTTCCCAAATGCTGCATGCTTTGTTTTCCACTGAATCTTCAGAACACAAAACAGACTGAGGTGTGGTTGAAAACTCAGTAAGTTTTTCTTTATTCTTCAATTAACTATTTAAACTTTCAATACTTCACTGTAACTATTTCCATGCAGTCAAATCTTTTTCCTTAATATTAAATTAAAGATGGGAGAGATGATAGTATGTGGCCTCACCAGATATCACTTGAAATATTTCCATTTGACCACATGCACTGCAGTGATCATCACTTTGTGGCTAGTCAGAGTAGAATGACTCAGTCCAGCTAATGCAATGTGAGTGGACACAATCTGCATCATTCATGTTGAGTCATGGCCAGTGTCTCACTATTCCATTTCATGCTTTGTGCATCAGCTGACTGGACAGTGCGTAATGAGATGGTACCTAGGTGTAAGAGGTATGCACATGAGAGTCATTGCACTGGACACAGCTGCCATGGAGAGCTGCTCAGCCCTCACAGGACTCCATTTGGCTGCAAAGCAAATTTCTCCTTGTTAAGTTGGTTACCTGGCAGAAGCCTAATCTATCCAAAGCAATGAATCTGAGCAGGGTGAAAGGAGCAAGGGGTCAAGAATCAAAGCCTGCATAAGTCACTTGATTTATTGAAGTTCTATAAAATAGAGATAAAATCTGAAACTACACTAATGCCAGGTGATAATTCAAATAAGTGGGACTTGAGAAAGAAAATATTCATTAAATTTTATTTAGGACTAATATATCTAGAAACAGACATCTGCCTAGTTCCAAATTTTCAGTACAACTTTGCACCCTCTCATTGCATCCACGTCTTGGCATGATGACAGACAACAGCCCCTTCAATACTATTAATACTATTCACCTATTCAATCTACAGTTGACATTGGTCAAAACTTTAGATGCTAGAAATTGTTCTAGTTACAGAGTATGGATAAAGCAACTGTTCTTTCCAAAACAGCTCTAACTTCAGTGACGATGAAGAATAAGTAACTGGATGCATCTGATGAGTTACAGAAAAAGTAATAAATACTATGACAAAGACTCCATCAAAAGAGGAGGGGTGATATTTGAGCTGGATCTAGAGGCATAAGGAGCAATCAGTGAAGGTGTCTGTTGCCCTGCTCGTCCAGACTCCAGACTCTGCTCTGACCCAGCTCCCTGTGCCCCTGCTTTGCTGAGAAGCTCTGCTGTGGAATGTGACCCCTCATTGAAGTGCCAGGGTTTCCAACTCAGTCAAGAGGAGGAGCTGGTCTAGGCAATCTAGGCAGCAACCCTTTCCAATTCTCATTCACATGAGCTAAAAAAGAGGTCTTCTTCTTAAATAAAAGCCCATGATCAGAACTGATCCCTTCATGGTCACATGGTATCCTCAGTGTTCACTTCAGAAAGACAGCAGCCTGCTTAGAATGAACTTTCTTAAATTCCCTCTCCCCATTATGAACTGAAAGATCTTGAGCCTGGCTTAGAAGACCTGCATGAACAAGTCCCTTCTGACCATGTCATACACACAGCACCTCCCGTCTCCATCCAGGTGAGGTGTGTCCATGGAGGGATGCAGCCTGTGCAATCAGACAGACCTGGATCATTTGAAGCTAGTTGTCTTCATTTTCTACTTCATACATATATTGAATAAGGACAAGAGTAACTATAAAAGCAAGATATTAGAATTGGTACTTAGAAAATTTATTCATCAAAACACAAGCACTGCATTTTGTAAAAACTCTAACCATGCTGTCCTTCTCATAGGTATTCACAATTTTTACCTTGATTCAAATAATTTTTGTTTCCTTTGTTCCATTGGTTGACATTTACTTTCTTTTCTGTTTTTCCCCCTGCCCACAACTCATTCAATTCACCCTATTGAAACTAGAAAGTAAAGTAAATCAAATCAGAACAAACCAGCAAACAAATAACTTCTATAGATGTTTTCTGCCCTAAGCATAATTTATTACTTTCCTGAAGATGTCTACCCTTGTTTTTCTACTTATTTACCTTGATCTCACTCATTCTTTTTTTTTTCTTTTCCACTAAACAATTTTTAAAGTCATGATGTTTGCCAGTCACTGTGATTGATATTGGTGATAAAATCTGTGGTTATTACAGGATCAGGAAAGACATTTAGATAAAACAGCATAATTTCACTCAGCGACATGTTTATCTTTCCATCTTTCCAACCAGTATGTATAAGTTTTATCAAAGATTGAAGTTTGGTCTTCTAACTCCACCTGGAATAGAACTTAAAGATTCTTGAATGGGGGGATATTTGAATGGAGTCACAAAGTTAATGGAGAAAGTTTTCTTAGGCATAAGGAAGGGATGACATGTCAAGAAGAGAAGACAAACTTTGAAGAAAGTAGTGTGTTTAGGTAAGTGGACTTAGATTGTAATAGAGAGGAAATGAAGAGTTGAGAGAACCAGTTAGAAAGCGAGCCACTCAAACAATGAAGTAAGTAGAGGGAGGAGGAGGATTAAGGGTGACTCCTGGGTTCCTATTATGACAGAATTATGTTCTGAGACAGGAAGTGCTAGAGGAGACTATATCATGTTCACATATGGTAACTTTGAGGTGTCTCTGTCTTCCAATTGGACAGCTCATGTAGAAGTTGGGTACACAGAAAACAGAAAGTCTGGATAGAGAATGTATATTTGCAAATCATCATGACAAAAATAAGCATGCTAGAGCACTTTGACGTAAGATGTAAGAAGAATTCCCACAAAAGACCACAGCATGAGACAATGGTCTAAGATTAGCTCTAAGGAATCTGCTCACTTAATAAGGATTGAAGTAGAATGAGTCAGGAAAGAGGACTGAGGAACAGTTGGTAAATATAGGCAGAAATCCATGTGGTGTTAAAGATAGAGGGAGAGTCTGTGTGTGGGGGGGTGTCTCTCATGTGCTTAAGACCCTGGTTAGCCAAGATGAACAGGTGGCAGTGAGGGTTCTCTGAACAGCACTGCAGGACTTATTACAGGACTTGACAAATGGACGTCCAGGGGCGTAGATGGTATAGAAGCCAAGTTGACTCAAAGTAGAAGTAAAAATGTAGAAGGAGAGAGGATCTGTGGCATGTGGACCACTCTTTGAAGGTCTGGGGTCCAAGAGGAGTTGAGACAGAAGGGCATTGGTAGCAGATATGGCCCAAGACACACAGGCAGTGGCTTCCTTGCTCTGAACAATGCTTTGCCCCACATGGCTGTCCAAGGGCATGACCACATCCCAGGTAATCATGTATTTTCAGAGCTCCTGCCACCACTTCCTTTACCAGGTCTTTGGAAGTGAATATAAGTAAACGACAGAGGTCAGAAGACCTCTTTGATCTTCTTCTCTCCTTACAACTTAAAGCTTCAACACAGTATCAAAACTCTACTGTGTTCTTGAGGGTTTCATGTTCTTAATCTATTTTAAAACAGTTTTTACCAAGGCCGTTGTGAAGTAAAATAAATTGGAACTTTCCTAGGGTAATCAGAAAAAAAAAAGTCAGGTCTTTCAAAACTATAATCTCAGAATTTAGTAAATTGCTAAATAATATTTTGTTCAGTTTCTTTAAAAAATGGGACATGCTTTTGCAAGCAGCCTATGACTAAATGCCAAGAACTTTATTCACCCCCACATGAACTTTTCCAAATAAAAAGTAGTGGAAAACATTCCACAATATATCACTAAGTGCTCACTAATTAGTTATGGTCAGCTACTTAATACTCCTGATCCATAATTCTGACTATCAATTTTGCCAAGAGATTTTGGCTAAAACACTCTGATCTAGGACCTCAATTTCTTCATGTGTTACAAAAGGAAGTTTGCCTTTTTTTAACAACTATAAAATTATACTATTTATATTGTATATTTTACAAGTAGATTAAAAAGATAAAAAGACTTTGTTGTATATACCAATGGGCTTCTTGATAAGATAGAGTTTTCAGATTGCAGAGGCTACTTGGTTGGTTGGGTTAACACATTCCTCAAAGAAACTTGACACTAATGTGGTAGAAGTATTATGCTCTGATTTTTAAACGGAAGCCATGAGTACCCAAAAGGAAAAAGCAGGAAAAAATCCCTTCTGAAGGCAGCTATTCTGGGAACCTGGTGTTCTATACTTCCAGAATAATCCCTGCCTGACAATCATGAGAAGATTTCAAAGAAGGTAGGTCAGCAACCACCCACCTGACTGTAGTCTCTGAGGAAGTTAGGAGCTGACGGGAGGAGAATGTACTAATGACTGTAATCCGTCTCGACTGCAGGAGGCTGCAATGATCACTTTCCCAGAGTGAAGATTGCATAATGGTACAGTTGCACTGACTAGACTGGGGAGATGACAGCTCTTCTAACTTGCAAGAGTAGTTGAGTGATACTTCAAAAATACTGTGCCTTAATGAAACCATTCCATTATTGACTTCTGTTTTTTTTTAATAGAAAAAAGGTGTCATTACTTTAGTGTTCTTGTTTAATTTACTATGCAGCACAAATAAATACAGCATGACACCAGTCATGAAGAAAGGAAGATTGGTTTATCACAAGAGACTCAGAGCAAGCTACTGTGGGTTCACAGGCAGCCTCTCTCTCTAAAGGAGCGGGAGAGCCCGGTCATTTATTAACATTCCTCTCATTTGTTTTCTCACATGCAAAAGCACCATGAGAGTGACAACATCTCAGGTTATAAAAATAATAAAATTATAGAAGTGAATATAATGAAATTGCATTTTAATATGTAGGTAGTGCCATATTTGCTGTTATTATCTATGCATTTAGCATATCTGCCAAAGTCTTCTGTTACATCCAAAATATGTACTTATAAAGGCTGTATGGTTTGTAAATACTGAAGTTGTGTTAACACACATGCACACATACACACAAACGCACACACACATACGCCCCTCAGCCTGAGAGGCAGAATCAGCTTAGCAATAGAAATCTTGTAGGAGTGCCACTGACAGATGTTCACATTTGCTTTTGACACTGTCCAGAAGAAAGAGAATCATATCCCATGAAAATAAATACTCCTTACAGCAGCAAGCCTGTACTTGTGGTAGAAACAGGCACAGGAATCCATCATCTCTCCATAACATCCACAGATTGGATCCAACTAATTGATTCTTCTCTTGCTCAGTGAACATTTAAAAAGATTTCTGATTATAGATTTATTTCTGATAGGGATTTTCCAACAGAGAACAAATGAATTCACAGCAACCACTATTATGTAATACACTTGATATATTTCTTAATATAAGTACTAATTTGCAAATTGAAATTCTGGTTTATATGCAAGATTCTTATGTAAGAAATTAGTTATGTAAGAAATCAGTTAATCCTCTGAAGCCCATTCATTTTCAACTGCACTAGTGACATCTGAAAATGTGTCAACTTTTTTAGCCTACAGAATTGATAACTATTCCCTGGAAAATGGTGACATTTCCAAATCACCAGCCTCATTGGCAGATCTCTCTGGTGAGTAGCCAGACATCTTCAGGCAATGTCCTCTGTAAGTGTCCTTTCAAATTGGAACAAAGGTCATAATATGAATCAGATAAAGCTACTATAGGCATTCAGGGGCCCCAGTCAAGCTCACCTTCAGGATTCTGAGTACAGCTATTCTTCAAAACAAATGTAGCTTCATACAATTCTTTTCTTCTCTACTCTTCTGTAGCTTCTCTTTACTTCTGCCCAGGTATAGGTTTGAGTTCTGATACAGGAAATGGAACCACAGATCCATCAATGACTTAGGTTGAAATGGACCAGAATCATGGGACCAGAATTCAGCTGTCCTGCATTGACACCTTTCCTATTGCACCTGTCACAGGCATAATAGGTGTCAGGAAAGAGTATATATCTACAGATCTGGCTTCCTCCCCATTTTTTGTCCAGTATTATCTTAAACCACATTCTACTCTATTCTGAATTTCCCTACTGAAAAACATCAGGATAGATAGCAATTTTCAAATAATTTCAGGAGAGCTCAGGCACATTCTAAACTGGTCTTTGGGCCTCTATGGGAGTACCTCCTCTTATTTGTGTAGTTTGTTTCTGTATGTGTGTCTGTCAGAGGTTGTATGTGTAAGTTGGGGATGGTACATTAATAATTTCTCTTCAGCTAACAAAGTAGATCCCTTTAAGAACTACCGTAACACTATTCATTTCTTTAACTTCATTATCTCATTTATAAAATAGTGATAATTATAATTACGTCTACCCAATAGCTTTTTGTTAGTCAGTTTTATATTTCTATGACAAATACCTGAGAAAAACCACATAGAGGAGAAAAAAATTACTTTGGTTTACAATTTCATAGGCTGAAGTCAGTGATCAGTTGGTTCCATTTCTATGAGTTCATGGTGAGGCAAAACATCATGACACAAGACAGTGACTGAGCAAAGCAGCTTAGTCCACCATAGCCAGGCAGCAGACAGAGGGGCCAAGGCATGCACCCAGTGATCAACTTTATCCAACTAGACCCTGCCTGTCAGTCATCAATCAGACATTAATGGATTAATCCACTGATGGAATCCCTCATGATACACCTCTGAACACAAGAGACATTAGGGGACATTTAAGATTCAAATCATATCAAAGTTTATTAAGAAAGATAAATAAGATAATACCCTTAAAGCACTTGAGGTACTGTTTGACACGTTTGAGCATTCTTTGGTCGCAACGGTAGCAGGTTCCCTGTACAGTTATATAGCATTATGTACAATTTGTAATCTATTTTCATCATGGTATCAACTTTGATATATATTATACTCCTAGTCATGATTTAACTTTTTCCCTAATTTACCACAGTTTTGTCTTCATAGCACATAGTACCTTCTAATGTGCTTCCTAATTCAATTTTAATTTTTAACTTTCTGTCACTACACATGAGATTATTGGTCCAAATAAGGAGGTATTCTTGGTCTTCTTCATTCACTCCTGCATCCCCAATGACTAGAACATTAATAAGTGGTCAGCAGGTCGAGCTAATGGCAAAAGACACCACTATGGGGCCGGTGGGGCCCAGTGACTTTGTGATTTTTCTAAAACTGCACATATAGGAATTTCCAAAACCACTTAGGACACTAGTGATATATCTAACCAAAGTTTCTGAAGGTGGAAATTATCTAGGTTTATCAGATGCCATTTAATAGGAAACACTCACTTGAAAGACTAAAACAAGGGCTGAGTCTCCAAGCAACATTTCAATGAATGTTGAAATTGATGTAAATGACATAGTTAGGCTAGTCTTTATGATTTCTGAGTTAAAATTATTTTCACCCACTGAGATATTTGTAACTTGATATGGTTTTGGGAAAGAAGAGTTAGGGATTATACAAATACACCTTATGCTATCCATACCACCTTCCAACTTACTCCTGTATACCATGATACATAAAAGTATATGTGCCTAATGTGGCCTTGGCCACAGTGAAGAAATCCTAGACCCTTCTACAGCTGGCTGGGATTCTGAGGTGATTGTTATTTCTGGACAATGATATGACTCACATTTGAAAAAAAAAAGTATTTCCAAAGTTACTTTTTTTATAACTATTTTTCTGGACAATTTTCTTGCCCTCATTTCTGAGCTCTGCACAATTATACTACCCAGAATGCGTTATCATTTATTTTTTAGATTGTTTTGGGGACTCTTATGTTTCTATCTTCCTGAGGATTGGGTTATATTTCCTTCCCCTGTGTTTTTTCAGACCCTACCAGCTTTGGTCACATGGTCAGTGGTCCATTATACTTACATACTCAAGTACTAAGCACTCTCCTCATTGTAGATATAACAAAACCAAAGTGACCTAAGTCTTTCAGAATATCCAGACTTTTTTTTTTCCCTGATAAGTCGCTTTCTTTAGCTTTTATAATGTGTTCCATTATAATTCATTTGAAGGGCTTTCACATTTATCCCTGGAAATCTCTTATTTTAAAAAAAAATAAAAGAAGTTCTGTTACTCGAAACATCCTCTTTTAGCAGTTTACCCAGAAGCCTTCGAACTTCTGCCTTAGAGCCAGTAGTTAACCTTTTTGCCTTTCCAGAGCTTGGCTGGATGTTCTTGGTATTGGGAAGGATGCACACTCCGCAATCATCAAAGCTACCCTCAGTTGTCCTGGGGATGTATATAATTACCTCTTATGAGTTGCTCATAAAATCAAGCCTTCTGAAATTAGCTTCTCGATGTTCACCAACAGACTCTATATTGCTACTGGCTAATGTATCCCAGCTCAAGAGCTAATCCTCGCCTTTGAGGCATATCATTTCTATTGCCAGAGGCCCAACATAGAATTTCCAGGGAAAGCAGCATTCCCCCTCTGTCCTTCCAAAAAATTATCAGATGACTTATTGTAAGGTTAAGTGAAATAATTAAATTGCCTGGAAACACACACACACACACATACACACACACACATACACACACATAGACCTTGCTGTTCTTAGCTGGTAAATATTTTGGAGCACATGCCTCCTTCTCATTACATCCTCTTCATCTGACTCCTTCTATAACTTGTTGTTAGATTATTTATTTCTCTCTATGGTGTTCCATCTGTTTTTCCAATCCCATCCCACCTGATGTTAACCATTCATCAGTCATAACCTTCTAAAAAGTACAGTCACTGAAGATGAAAAGTAACCTCTACAATAAGCCTTCTTTGGTGGCGTTGACTCTCTAATGCCACTCCAGGTAAACTTCCATGGACTTTGATCATTTTTTTTTTTTCCTACAAGTTGATTAATTCCATTGGATCAACAGGTGATGAAAGAGTTTTAGCTAATTTCAAGAGTAAGTAATGGATGTATGTGTGCAAATAAGCATACATAATATCATTTATTTGTCAGAGGAGACTTTAAAAGTAGCAGTATTATTGTCTTCATAATTAAGTAATTTAGACAAAGTGAGAAAATGGGGCTCTGAGCAATTCAGATGTTTTCCTGAGTCTAAGGACTGACATTAAAAGGTAGGACTGATATTGTAGGTCCTGTGCTCTATGACTCAGTAGTCTTTTATCTCTCATGGAACACTTTTCTCTATTCCATTTATGAATCATTTATGCCGTAGTCTGTGCAGTGACCAATATTTAATGTACTTCCATCAATTTTCTTTTTACTGAGTTAAATTATCCTGAAGATATAATAGCAAGAGGGTGGCACTCTGGGTGAATTAGCTGGAAACTCGTGTTCCTGGGAAATGGAAGTTTTAGGGCTAAGACCAAGATGCTCCAGGGACAGGTGGGTCTCCCTAATACAAACATAGGTCGAAGAGAACTCACTGATTCTTTCTACCTGAGTATCCAGTAAAGCTTTATTGTTGTGCTAGTTCAAGTGGGCACTGAGAAATGTCATGGGACACAGCAGGTTAGTGGATGTCAAACACTTGCTTTAAAAGTTTAAAAAAAACCAAAAGTTCTCTTTCAGAAATAGCTTAAAAATTTATATTCTTTTTCCTATGAATTTGTATTTTGTTTAAAACTGTGATAAAGTATATGCTTTTGTAGGCATACATAAATATAAATGCATATTTATTTTCAAAAGCAGTTCTGATCATCCTAACTTATGATATGATCAGGAATGAGATGAACTTTCAGGATAACGACTGTTTATAAATCACTCAACTCCATTATGTAACTTCAGAGAAGAAGTGACTTCACTGAGTTGATGGTGGTACACATGTAGAATATGGTGTGATTCTAAATTTCTAAAGGCATTTTTTATGGCTAGTATTGTGCTATTTCCTCAAAAGTGGTGCACCATTGGCCGCCATACATCATTTAGTGTTTTTAGCTATACTTTTTTTGTTAACCAAAGTATCCCAATCTGCTGGTAAAGAAATGAGATACAGAGACACTCATGGATTCCAGCCTTTCATCAAGATTGTTGACATTGTACACAGCAGGGCCAGAGTAGAGCCACAGCATCTCTTCTTTCCACAGAGCCAAGCTTCCTCTAGTTAATGGTAATATGAGTGTTGAGCTGAAGTTTCTGTTTTTGCATTTCATTCCATTCTGGTCAGCCACTGCCCACCCTCTGCCACTTTCAGACCTTGAACCTGTGATAATTTTTTCTGTGGAGCCACAGCATCAGCACTCTCCCAGGTCAACGGGCCCCAAAGCAGTGCCCAGAAATTCTGTTTCCCTTATCTTCCATCCCAATTTCTCCACAGCATCCAGCTCAACATTTCTTCCTAATGCCCATGTTTCTCACCCTAGCCACAAGCTCCTCATTCTTAGGAAATGACCCAACTTCAAAATCCACGGAGGTAGGAGAAAGTAGTGGATAAGAACTCCGTCAACATGAGACCACAAGGATTGGAAACATCTTTTTATATCAGGGTCATTGCCGCAGTCCGGCTGCAGCAAAATAACCGGGGGGGGGGGGGGGGGGGGGACGAGCAACTTGTGTATGTTGATACAGCAGGAGTGGGAGCCGTTTATTGTAGGACAGGAGGGGTATTTATACATTCCACACAGCTTATCTTAATTAGCATAAACTAGATACATCAGTCAACCAATAAGGAATCTCCACACTTAATGGCTCCCTGGTGTTACTTCACAAACCACTCCCTCTGGCATTTTGCCAGGTGCCATCCAGACTTGTTTACAAACTAACATTCCCCTGGCGAAATGCCAGGTGTTATTTTGACTTGTTTACAGATTCTAACAGGTCATCCCTTCAGTCTTCTGATCATGCCCACCTTTTGCAAATTCCTTATTAGGTCTTCAATTTCTATGATTGATAATATCTTTAAACTATCATTTTTCTCATATTCCTTTATTTTTGTAATTAACTCATTCCACTCAATTCCATCTTATTGTTGTTGTTGTTTCAAACCATCCATAAAATAAGCTACAACATATAATCTCACTCTAGAAATCCACTTTGGGGATTTATTTACACATAAACTTGTGTGAAATGGTGCTCAAAGCAGGTTATCCTTTGAAGCCCTGTTGGAAACAGAGAAAGATTGGGAGAAAGTTGAGGGTCCCTCAGTAGAGCCCTGGCTAAATAATTGATGCTGCAGTGAGATAACAGGAGGCTGAGAAAAAAAAAAATAGAAAAGAAAGCTCTGTATGACCTGATATTGAAATATTTCCAAGACGCTCTGGGAAATGAAAAAAGCAAGAAACAGAATGAGTAAGACATCTTCTGATTAGACAAGGGTGAAAAGATAATAACCTGTATTTTAAGCTAATTGCATATGTAGAAAAATTAGTGAATGTGTGTAAAAAGCAAAATGAAGGAGATCAAGGTGGGGTTAAGATGGGAACTGGGAACTCAGAGAGCACTGTGGGCAGAGAGTTCTCTGGGGAGGCTGGTTTTAGGTGTTGAATTATGTGGATATATTACCTATTTTAATTAGGTTGAAATGCCTTATTTCCATACATTTTTCAGTATTCCATACCCTTACTTACTCTTTTATATCCCCAATTTTTGAAAGGTGCATAGTACTGTGTTTAAGTTCGCATCTCCTATTCTTTCTTCTGCTGGCTTTCGACTTCCACCTCCTCCATGACAGTACGGGTGACCTCACCCAACTCCCATTTGCTAAAACCTAAGGTAACCCTTGGCTATGTGCAGTGATCAAGTACTTTGCATCCGTAAAATGCTTCTTTCCTTGATCACCTGGAAAATTATTTTTCTGGTGTCCCCTTGTCTCTTTGGATGCCTTCTGGGTCTGCTTTGGAGATATTACACAGATTTACCAGACTATCAAAGGAGCAGGGAGTTGCCAGTTCTATGTAGATCGGAGTAAGGGCTTATTGTCTGAAGCATGGTACTTGAGATTTCATTCTTCCTCTGTGCCCATTTGCTGAGTGATTTCCATCCCATGCCATTAGATGCATGTTATATTCCCATGACTTGTAACTTCATGGTTCCAGTTCAGATCTCTAAATTCTTATATCCAGTGATCTATTTGCCACCTCCGTTTTATGTTCCTGTGAGCACCTCAATCCAAATATGTCCAAGTACAAACGGTTGATTTCTCCTCCTCATCTATACTTTCTCCTGTAGTCTCTTGATGTTGCATGGCAGCCTCCTTTATTTCTATCGTGCTACCAACATCCTTGGTGACACACTATGTTCTTTTCCTTATACTCACAGCCACCCATCAGCTAATCTGATATTTTCTATATCTGAGGCAATACAACTACTACACTTTCTGCCTATGCCACCCACACCAAAGCCACCACACACTCTCTCTCTTGCTCCACTATAGTGGCCTCCAGCTCACTGACCGGCTCCTACCTTGCAAGTGTGCAATCTGTTGCCCAAGTCATCTTGAATTATGTCCTAAAACAGAGACAGACTATGCCATGCCTCAATGTAATGGACATCCCTTCTGGGGTTGCCTTCTATGTTAACTTTGTTTTGATGCATAACAAATTACTCTAAACTTGGTGTCCTAAAAACACGCACCTATTAACTCAGGTTTTGTAGATCAGAAGTTCAGGCCAGGAGTAGCAGATGGAAGGTTTTCTTGGCTGATATCAAGAAGTTAGCCAAGCATGGCTCCATGAGAAGCTCAGAGTTCTCTTCCACGTTGTTGATAGAGTTGACTTTGTTGATCTACAGAAGTCATGAAGATTTTGATCTTATTCTAGGACAGCAGGAAAATTTGTCTTTATTCTTTATTGTGGTGAGTTTATCACTGCAGTGAGTGCACTGACTAGACAGATCCAGAGGAACATACCCCTTTTTATTCTGTCATGCTTTATAATGTTATTTATTTGTGTTATTTACTGTCCCCTTATATTCAGAGTTCACATTCACATTTGGGGGAGTGACAAAGGGTATATACAGCAGGCATGACTGTTTTGTTTTTACCTGGGGGTCTCCCTTTTTCCAATCATGATTTTCATTCAGAGAAAAATCCACATCCTCCCTGTGGCCTTCCCTCCTCTTCCTCTCTCAGAAGGGGTGTGACCTCACCAATGCATTAATTCATCAAATGGATTAATGGATTAAATAGGTTAATCCATCAATGGTCAAATGAGAGGAGGGATCCAGTTGAGGAAGTAGGTGAGAGGTGGCGTGCCTTCAAAGAGTTCATCTTCTCCTTGGCTCCTTCCTCTCCTTCTCTCTGTTCCTGCTGCTATGAGCTTCTTTCCTTAACCTACACCCTTCCACCATGATGCAATGGCACCTGCTGACCAGAGACAGAGACTGTGAGCCAAAACCTTTTCCACCTCTAAGATTTGTATGGCAAGTATTTTGTTCACAGTGATGAAAAGCTGATACAGTCAGTATTAGTAAATATGTATTTAATAAGTGAATAGAAATGTGTTGACTGAAGAAATAGGTTAATGGTAAGTGAATCAGACCAGTGTGTTCCTCAATGGGTTCTGAAACAGTAATCTGGTTAAGAATCTGTAGGTAAGATGCTAAGATCTACATAATCAGATACACGGACTCTGTTACTCTACTATGGAATGCCAAAATACGGCTTTTAAATATGACCCCTGTTGTTTGCATGTTGGAGCCACAGATCACATTTTTTAACATGTTAACATTGTTGTTAAATATTCCACTGAGTTCACTAAATGTGACCAAAACCATCTATCAAAGTGAGTTTGGGATCTAGTTCTCAAGCCAAGAACCTTATCTTCCCCTAATCACCTTTGTTTGCTAATTTTAAGTTATATAGTGTACCAGACTTTACCCTACCTACCAGATTATAGCTGGGAACACGGTATCCAGGACACTCTTGCGCTACAGGGTTATGTCAGTGTTGGAGCAACAGGCAGTGGACACGTGACAAATACCCAAACTGTAATTCTCACTCAGGCCACCTTCAGCCCAACTTCTGCTTCTATTTTGTGATGTTTGCAAATTACCTGAAAATTGTCCTCGGGAACTTATTTTAGGCATTGATTTCAGTTCACTCAGTGATTTTATGTATCCTGTTCTCTGAATAGCCATTTCTCTGGAGAATGCCCAGATCACCAATATCTTCCTTCTAGTAAATAATTAAAGGCACTCAGCATAGGACAATTATCAGAGCTGCCTTTGCTGGGCCTGGGCTCCTACTCTCCACAGAACACATGGGCTTCTTTTGACAAATGTCATTGGTCCCCAAAGTGTGCTTATTCCTGGTAGCAGGTTTAATGATCTGAGGATTGCAGATCATGTCCCCTTGTAATGTTAAGCATTTATAGAAAGTACCTCCCACATCCTGCAATTAAAGCACTGTCTGTAAAATAATTAGTCACAAAGAAAGAACGTCAGGCCCTTTTTGGGGTTAGCAGGATGATGTTAATTCCAGCAGCAATTATGAAAGCAGGCCAGGATCTTTTTAGAAAGCTGCTCAAAGAAATCATTTCAATTCTACCAGATTTTAGATGCACATGTTTCATTGTTTCAAAACAGTTAAAGGAAAGTGTGGAGGTGATGAATACCAAATACATATGCACTGTAAGAGAAATCTAAGGGCCCACACTCAAATTTTTAAGGTGTAGTCTAGTACAGAGGGAAAATTATATGCTTGAGAGTCACTTGGAGCTAATTAAAATCCTTCCTTCTAGCACTTACCTGGTGTGACCTTGACCAAGTAACATAACCTTGCCCTGCTTATTATCCACAGCTGCAATAAAAGAGAAAATAACACTTACCTAGTAGAGTTACTGCATAGACTTCAGCAGCTGACACACAGATATGCATAATTAGATAGACGAGAAGGACCTACAGCCTTCCTGCTATTAACGGCAGCAACCAAGAGCATGCTGAAAATCAAGAAGTTGCACAAGGGAAGACTGGGCAAGGATTTTGAAAATGTTGGGCAGAAATCAGTTATTTTAGGAATAAGGATATTGAGTTTAGCAGTGTCTCAAACCCTCTGGATCTATCCAGCCAACTTTGCTGGAAAAAAAAAATATGAATGTAATCCATGTCATAAGGTACCAAAGTGTTTTATTCACCCCACCCAGTTTTTCTTCATTCTCGGCTATTTTAGAAATGCACTCCCAAAGTTGTGAATTACTTTACAGATAATTTCAATGTACCAATTCATACACCATTATCAATCAGTGGGGACTCATTGAGCCTACCACTGTTGAATTAATTGAAGACAGTACCAGTGATATGTTAAGTCTCCTGTATGAATATGTATATGCAGATGAATACATTAAAAGTTGGGATTAAAGGGTGAAACAGGTATCTTCTAAATTTCTATAGTGCTGAAGACTCATGTAAGCCACATTCACGTAATGGCCACTTTTGGGGAGATGATGCTCAGAATTTCAATGAATTCACTCTTATCTCAGCTTTTCCCCCTCTAATTAAAAAGGAATGCAGATTGCACTTGCTCTGCTTTTTTGCTCATCCAAAGTGAAGTTTGGAAATGGTTAACAAATGCAGCACAGGGTTCCCCACCCCCTTTTAGAATAAGCAAATTCAGTATAATCAGATTTTCATCATTTAAAGAGGCAATTTTCCTTTTCTCTATCTTCATTTGCTCTCCTTTAATACACCTGCTGCAGAGTAGTTAGCAGGGGGGATTTGAATAATAACACTACTTTACATGTAAATGGCGCCTTTCATCCAAGTATGGCAAAGCTCTCTGTAAACATTATGAAGCTGAATATAGATTAGGACCATCATTTTTAAACTAGGAAAATGGGTACCATATGGGTAAGTGACTTGCCTAAGGTCACACATTAAGATCTAAAAGAAGGCTCCTGGTCATTGGAGGATTTCATCTCCCCAAATTGAAAAAAAAAAAAAAAAGCATCAGATTATGTATTCCTCCTTGAGTACCATTCATTATATTCCTATAAATGTCATTCCATTAGACATTTCACCCCATAATCCATCTTAGAACTTTCTGTCAATGTTGACAATTCACTAATGAATTATATCATCTAATGAATTATATCACTATAATTCTGGAGGTTAAAGATGATGTTTATGACTTCCCCTCATCGAGTTTTAATTTGCATATCTTAAAACCTGGCTCAGTGGAACATAATGCAGTATACGAGAAGCATAGTTTTTAGAATGAGGAGAAAACCTTCAATCCTTATTTGCAAATCTAGTCTGCGGGGTAAATGAAATGCAAAGGTTGATGGTGATGGAACATCCAGGTTGCCAAGTGAAAGATTTGCAAATCAGGAAAAGGAAAAGGCATTTTTACTCAATTATGCAAGTGTGATATTTATTCTGTTTGGTTTCCAGAGGATGCATCTAGGCTACCTTTGCTACAAAATACACACTGTAAAAAAATACATTTTATGGAAAGATCTCAAGTTTTCCATTTGTAAGAGGGTGATTTGTTATTAAAATATGCACAAAATACTAAGATATGTGAACATATTCCAGTGGTACTCCTCCTTCCTTGTTACTCAGAAGTGAGTCTAATACTCTATGAGGGACCCAAGAGAGTCATCCCAGTACTGTCTTGCTCAGTGTGCTATAAATTCTAGAACAGGTGCTTGTGCATTGTGTTCCAGCTGTGTTTCAATTCTCTTTCGGGCTTCGGCAGGTCACATATCCTCTCCAGAGCACAACTCCTGCAAATAAAATGGGAAGGTATAGATCAGCTGCCTCACAATTTTCTCACAGGGCTAAACTTTTGTGAGTGTTCCATAAGAGAGATCATGATTGAGTATGGGGGTTGTAAACCATGACCTCAACTCTAAAATATGACTGTGTTGCTTCAAATAGCAGTCATTTCCTTAGATAACTGCTTTTATTTCTTTGTATTGGTGCTGTCTAATTTGGAAACCACTAGCCTCGGGTGGCAGTTGCATACCTGAAGTGTGCATAGTCCAATTCGATATTGGTTACAGGCATAGAATGCATTTTAATGCCCATTTTTAAGCCTTACAAAAAATTAGTTTAAAACATCACTCTCATTATATTTTTTTTATATTATTTGCATGTTGTGATGGTTATTTTTTGGATCTACTGAGCCAAATAAAGTACAGTATTAATTTTATCCAGTTTCTTTTACTTATTTAATGTTGCTTCTAAAAAGCTTTAAAGTAGATAATCTATTTCTATTGCAAAAGTGCTACTATATATAGTATTAAAAATACATATGTTCATATACATACTAATGGGCATAGTATATGCATAATCAAACTGTTAGGTTTTGCCTTGAATACATCTAAAAACACCATCACACCCAAATCTCTTTATCCAACACAGTCACATATTATTATTCCTGCTTTGTTGCTAAATGAACTAAAGGACTCTGGGTCAGAAAGCCAATGAAAGGTGGCCTAGTACCACCTACTAAAATGCCAGGTCTCCTACAAGAGTGCACTTCCAAAAACCACTGTTTAAATTCAGTTTACCACTGATAAACATGACCAATTGCTCTTTTACTCATTCTGGTAAAGTGACTTATTATACAATATTTTTCATTCAATTTGAAACATTTTCTTTTATCTCAGAATTCTTGAATTTGATTCTGAAAGTTACTACTCATTCAGCAATACTGTTGGGGTGTGAGGTGGCACTTTGAATGGCAGTATTCTGTCTTCTACAAATTTTGAACAACTGAGTAGCAAGGCAAAGCTAGAGGGAGTGGGAAAACATTCTTGGTCACTTAGGAAGCCTGGGCTGCTGGATGAGTGGACATATGTCTTTATCACTGGACTGGCACCCACTGCTCCTGAGAACCCCCGCTTTCCTGAATCTCTTACATCACCCCAGAAGACTCATTATGTCAAACAGGACATTAATTGTTTGACTCTCACTGGTATTATATAATCATTAAACAGTCAGTCGTTCCTGGTTCTGTTGCCAAACCTGACTTAAATCTAGTGACATTGCCTAATGTAGTATATCAACAGTTCCTTCTTAAATAAAAGTTTAAAATTAAGGTTCTACCATAAAATGCATAATGATACTCAGATAATGAAGTGCCCCAAACTACCATATTCCTAAGTTGAATATAAACTGCCTCTAATTATAAAATTTCCAAGGAGAAATTAAAGTTCAAAGATCATTTTCCATTTCACATTAAGCCCCAAATTATTAAAGTCTAAAGGTATTAAAGTCTGAAATCAAGTGTCTTGTGTTAAAATGTAAAGATCTTAAACTCCAAAATTAGTTCTCTTCAATTTCTTATTCTTCTCTGTGACAGGTAGAGGGGTCGTAAAGGCTTGGATAAATTGAGGATTCTTTATCAAACACTACATGAATTGATTGTCACTGAAATGATATCCCAAGTAGTTGTGTTAATGCAACACCAAGCTATTAAGAGCATGACTTTCAATCAGTCTTAGAAGAGAAATGGATACCCATGAGTAGCCAACTCTAGACTACATGTCTAACAAATTTTAAGGCCAATGGCCAACTGTTAAAACAGGTTCCATGAGTCTGAATTTAGCACAAAAAAAGCAGGGGTGGTGATGAAGGGAATTTTCTTGCCTTTGTTCTTCATGTGTTTCAGCCATTTGTGTATGTGTGCATTGCTGTAACAAAATACTTGAGGCTAGGTACTTTATAAATGGGAAAGCTTAATTTGGCTATGATTCTGGTGGGCTAGAGGATCCAAACAGCATGATGAGAGTATCCTGGCAATTGTCCCTTCACAGTGTTACAACCTGGTAAAGAAACCGGAATGGAACTGGTTGAATGCAAAAGGGGACAAATGTATGGGTTAGCTTCACTTTACAACAATTCACTCTCATGGGAACTAACATATTCTATGACACCAATGTTGATCACTTGCAAATGTGGTGCTTCCATGACCTAACCACTTTCATTTTATTTTTGGTACTGAGTATTGAAACTGGAGGTGCTTAACCATTAAGCCATACCCCCAACCCTTTTTAAAAAAATACTTTATTTAGAGGGGCTAGGGATGTGGCTCAAGCGGTAGCGTGCTCACCTGGCATGCATGCGGCCCGGGTTCAATCCTCAGCACCACATAAAAACAAAGATGTTGTGTCCATAGAAAACTAAAAAAAATGAATATTAAAAAACTCTCTCTCTCTCTTTAAAAAAAATACTTTATTTAGAGACTGGACCTTGCTGAGTTGCTGAGGCTGGTTTTCAACTTGCAAGCTGCTGATGATTACAGGTGTGCATCACCGTGGCCAGCCCATGACCTAACTAACCACTTTTCACTAGGTCAAACCTCTTAAAGGTTTCACCACCTCAACACCACCACCACGGGTGCTGTTCATCCAGAACTTCATGGGACACACTGAAACCACACCCCACCAGAATGCTGACGTAATGTAGTGCATGCCTTTTATCTAAAGTCCATGGAGAATATACTAGACTCAATTGAGATAGGGCCTCCACTGGTTGCTAATTTTGACTCTATCCATTGACCATTTCTCAATGCATGGGGTGGTTGGAAAGAGTTCCACAAGTGTATACCAGGTTCAATTCCAGTATCTCTTCTGTGTCCTATGTAGGTATCCTATGTAGATAGCCCAGTGTGTAGAACCTCTCTTCTTTACCCAGTTATGAAAATGCTAAGAAATATATCAAAGGGATAGAAGATAAAAGGAAGAATAATATCTTTCCTTTTCATAAATCTTGGTGAAAACGAAGCTTAAAGTTGACATATCTGTAGGGGTCAGTCCACATTAGTGAACTCCAGAGCTGTCTGCCAGTCACAGGCAATTCTGGGTGAATCTGCCTCCGTAGGAAGGATGCCTGTCCTGGTCAGGGTTAGGGCACTAACAGTCAGAAAAGTCCTTTCTCTGAAATTTTCTCACTTCCAAAAAGAAGAAAGGAGGCACTTGGTTGAGAACAGCCAGTTGTTCTCAAACTTGCACTCACATGAGTCTCTCCATCTCCACCTTGAAGGAGTTTAGGTGCAGAGAGAAGCTGGGAGAGTTAATAGGGCTCTGATCAGGGTAGAGAAAAAACAAACTCCCATTGTGACTCTGCTGAATTATATCATAGCCGTACTTTTATCTATAATGTATCTTTAAGCTCCACATTCTTATCCTGTATGAATTTATCTAAATCAACATATTTTAATATAGGTAATTTTTTGAATTCATATTCTCAGCTATTTATCATATATGGAAACACCAGCAATTGTTCCTAAACTCAGATTACAACCCACACAACATCTTAGGTTTCATTCACTTGGTATGGACCCATCCCAAATTTCCTTAATGTCTTTACACTCTTGATCCTTTGTGTCATTACCCACATTACCACAACAGTCAAAAGTGTCACTCTGCTGTCTATTTGATCATATTTACTCCACCAAGCTCAGATTAAATCCTAGTATGTTTAGAAAATATTCTTTCAAATATGAAATATCCAAGAGGAACACTTCCTTCCTATCTGTGATTTCTAAGGCAGTTTTAAATAATAGTATTGAGCCTATTGCACTTGGCCTTGTATCCTTGATGTCTGTCTCCATTATTTGTTTCCTTGTCACAAACTTGGTTTTAAGTTGTTGAAGAGCAGGGGTTATTTTGTTCCTCACCTCTGAATATCTATAGTGCCTCTACGGCTCATTCTGCATGATAGGACCCTTAAGAGGCATTTTAGATTACGTTAGTTGCTCCAATTGACATTTATAGAACAGGCATTAGCCTAGCAATCAGTACTAGTCAGAATACTTCAGATCCCTGAGTAGAAACTTGGCTCAAATTGGTTTAAGCAAAGGAGGAAAATGTTGACTTAATGTTACTGGGAAGCCCAAAAGCTAAAATATGTTTCATGCAAGATAGTATTCATGTTTTGAAACATAAGAAGCCTTCAATTTTGTCTCATTTTCTTCCCTTCATTTGCTTTCTTATCTTCAGAAAGCCTTGTTTTCAAAGAATCATGTCAAGAATTCCTTACTCAGCTCCAATCCTACCTTAAATTTATAGCTCCTAATTCAAGATGTAATGATGACACCTCCTTCTGCCCCATTGGTAGAATGCTGATAACTTACAAATGTGGTGCTTTGGTGACCACAGTTGTTGAAGAGAGGACTGAGATTCACTGGAGTTTCTGCATGTGCTTCACCTTCATGGGCACTGCACCCTTTACCAACAACCAAAACTTTTCCTCTGCATCTAATGAGTTTTCTCAGCTTCCCCTGCACTTCTTCCTCTGAATCCATGTATTCCTGAGAATGCAAGAACGATGGTTTTCTCAAAGGAAGGCATGCTGAACTCACATAAATCCTCCCCTATGTTCTTTATAAGATTTCTATGAGGATTAAATGAGACACTTTAACTAAAGCACCTAAGATGTATAACGTACTCACAACTTGTTAATTCCCTTGAGACCCTTCCTGTACATGTATCTTAATGCCATACCTACTTAAAACAAAATCATCCTGCAAAATAATCAGGCAAAAGCAAAAGAGGGGTCAGTGGTGATAGATAGATGCAGAAAATGCCTGCTGAAACACAATATAAACCACAGTGATGTGCATGTCAGAGGCCATGTGTATGAAAATTGCATTGAAATCACTTTGGAAAATATATTGTGTGAATGCCACCAGTAATGACAAGTGCCTGTGCCACTTTAATTGTGTCCTTTGCTACTTTGAAATCCATTGCACCCAAGTACCTTTCATTTATTTTTCAAAGCTCAGATGCTCAGGATACTTCAGGAGGAAATATAAACATAAAAGGCAAGGGGCATATTAGCATTCAAATAGTACCTTATCTTCCCCTCGCTGCCTTGTAACTTACATGCACTGCACACAGACAGCTCTATAGACCGAAGGAAAATTTGTTCAACTCAAAATTTGTTCAAACTGTGTGTTGGGTTCCAGTGATATAAACAATAATCACTGCTGTGTAATGCATGTTTAATGTGTTGAAAGATGTCCACTGGGGAGTGGTGACAATCACTAAAAATATATTTTTTTTTAAATATGCAGGCTCACCTAGGAAAACACACATTATAAGAGAAGCAGTTCTAAATTAATTCCAAATCATGATTTATTTGGCTGCTATGAACTACGGCTCCTTATGCTCATTAACCTTGATTCTTCCACCATCTGCCCCCACCCTTGATTCAGCTTGCAGGACAATTCCAACTATCTTCAGGATAAAATTTCTCAGGCTTATATTCTGATGCCTTTTATTGCTGAATCTGAATGCTAAATTTTAGAAACGTTGGAGCCTCCTTTTTAAATGCAGCATAAATTAAATGTAAATGTATTCATACTTCCAATGAAATAGACTACATTAAAATACAATTGGCATGGTGGCACATGCCTGTAATCCCAGCAGCTCAGGAGGCTGAGGCAGGAGGATCTCAAGTTCAAAGACAGCATCAGCAAAAATGAGGCAACTGGCAACTTAGTGGGATCCTGTCTCTAAATAAAATACAAAATAGAGCTGGGGATGTGGCTCAGTGGTCAAGTGCCCCTGAATTCAATCCCCAGTAACCAACAAAAAAACATAAATAAATAAAACACAATTGGTAAATTCACAAAATTCATCACTTTCTAATTACTTACCTATATGTATATATTTTAACCAATTAAAATAATTATAATACTTATTTATGATTATACATACACATATATTCTACAAGCAACCATGCCAAGATTCGGAGATGCAAGAAGAACAAGGATAGTCCCTGTGACCAAGTATGGTTAGGATCCAGGCTATATGGAAAACATAGTCTTATAATGAGTCACGGAGAAAGAAATGGTGATAACTGAATCCCACTGCATCATCAACTCCAAAAGATCTGGCAGTACTGAGATGCTATCCTTGTTTTGAGCAAATAGCTTTTTCAGGCTATATTTTTACATTCATTAACTTGTACTCATTCCAAGTAGCAAATAATATAGAGAATTTTGGATAATTCAGTCATTATATGGTGTATTTTTTTCTGCTTTTTTTTGAGTACTGTGATGTACTATTAGAATTGATTTGCCCATTCAAAAATAAAATTTTGTCATTATATATATATATATATATATATATATATATATGTGTGTGTGTGTGTGTGTGTGTGTGTGTGTGTGTTTTGCTTTTTTGAGTACTATAGTCTGTGATGCACTATGATGCACTAAAAGAAATTCAATTGCGGGGCTCCTCTATTGGGTTGCAATTCTAGTTAATGCATTTTATGTGGTCAGGAAAATGCAAATGGAAATTTTAAAGATTCCCATTTTTTCCATTCCCATGTGGACCAAATATGCCACAATGTGTCCTATAAACATGCAGGATGGTGGCTTTTCTATGCAACAAGTTTTATTAATTAAACAATAATCAGATTTTTAACACAAAATTTTATTGCTCATTCTTAATTTGAAGAATGATGAGTAGTTCACATTTTGATGTTATATCAGTCTTGTTTCAGTTAGTGTCTCTTTTCCTTATTATTTTATTAATTGACAAGATTGTATGTATTTCACTACGTACAATATAATATTTTAAAGTACAAAAACATTATGGAATGATTAAAACTATTAACAAGCATAAAAAAATAGTCTCTGTCTTGAAAAGCCCACAGTCTACCGTTTAATCATGTTTTTGAAAGTATAGTTTGGTTCATGCTAGAATTTCATATATTAATAAGTAACAAGGCAAAAATAGATTCAGTGGTCAAATAGATTTGAGAATTTTTAGACTGCATGAGGTCAGAGATTTTGCTACCTTAAGAATTTTCTGAATCTTTAATATGCTAATGTGCTTGGTAAAGCTCAAAAGAAAGTGAAATATTTAAAAAATTAAATTAGACAAATATAAAAAGCATATTTGGAGGGGTGACTCTTTCAGAAGGAGGTGTCTATGATAGAAGAGTTTGAGCTTTCTGATAAGGGTTTTGTGGGCTAAAGCTCATTCTTTCCCATGGATCCACAGGTTGTCATTGATTCTACAACTTCACTCTCTGCGATCAGGGCGAGGTCACTCCTGCCACCCTTCCCACCTTTCCTCTTGGTCAAATAAGTCTCCAGCTAGGAAGGAAAAAGGGGCAGTTTGGATGCACTGGTGTGCATGAGTCAATCCACCAGCAAGCAATTAAACTACACATCTTTGTTGTAGTTTAATTTTATTTAAATTGACAAGTTAACAATTATATTATTTGTGTAGTGAAATGTGTTGTTTACTATACATGAATATATCCTGAAATAATCAATTCAGACTAATTAGCAAACCCATCACCTCAAATATTTATGTTTTCTTTATAATGCAAAAATTTTAAATTCACCTCATAATTATTTTTAAATGCAAAGCATTATTATTACCAGAAATCATCATCATGTTGTGCAATAAAACTGACCTGTGGACATTGACCAAGGTGTTGGTTTTCTTCATCCACCTCTTGGCCTCTTCTAACCACTATCCTAGTCTCTACTCTGGGAGCATGACTTTTGGATTCTGCTCACATACAGCTGAGATGGTAGAATATTTTATTTGTCTCTCTTTTCTTGGGTTGTTGCTTTCAAAGACAGGAATTCCCTGTCTTTGAAAGGCTGTGAGCTACTTCATTGCACATAGACCACATTGTTTTATCCACTCATCTGTGGATGAACACTTAGGTTGTTTTATCATGACTAGATTGCCTTATGAGATTTGCTACAGCATACCTTTTTAAGTCACCATCTACAACCTTTTTGTGAGGGCACTATTGATCTCTTAAGGTATTTCTTGTAGTAATACATTTCAACCCAGAATTTAGCGTTGTTTAAAATGCCAGAATGGGTAATGACAAACAGTAATTCCATATAAATCAACCCAGGTGCAAATTAGGGTGATGGACATAGCAGAACAAGGGTCTGTCAATTGTAAATCCTCCCACTTGACTATTACTCCGTGAGTTTTTATTGAAAATTTCTCTGAAAAACTTACTGCAAATTCTCACTGTTATCTGTGGAGGTCCGAGGCATATTTATCACTACAGGAGACAACTTTTAAAGCTTGGATCAGTACGACACCTTAAATCTCTGGGCTTTTGTAAAACAGTACTTCAGCTTCTTGGGGGAAATGGAATTCTGTGTGATACATGTCATTAATACCCGACATTGTCAAATATCACACTGAATAGTGTCCTTTATGATATTAAACACATGCATAAATACACATTTATGGATGCACCAAGGTTTACCTCTGTGGCACACTGAAATTCTAAATTTATCAACAGTGATGAGATTCTGAGTATATATAATAGCTAATAGTAACTGTGTGGAGAGTGGTGACAGTGACTGGAAGATCAGTGTCTGAGGTTGGGGTCCCCAATGACTTCATGGCTGTAAAATACTTGGTGACTAGGAAAGTTTCTGTGCAAAGGCATAGGATGCCCGGTTGCTATGGAGAAGTCCTCCATGCTAGAGTCTTATCAGCCTCGACCCTATTCTCAGGCCCAGCAGCTCCTGGGAATGAGGGAGCTTCCTTGCTAAGATAACCACAATTTTTCACCAGTCCAGCTGCTCCTGAATCTGCCCGCAGATCAGTAACTTTAAACAGTGGACTTTCTTGAGAGCTGCACCATGCTCCTAACATTGCGCATTGCAACTGTAGAAGGTAACTGAGGAAATAGCTGCACACTGCTGCTAACTCTGTAACTTTCAGGAATACAAAGAATAATGCTTGCATCGTCGTCTTTAATCTGATTAGAGACATGCATAATAAAGATTGCTGGTGTAATTCTTTAGACCTTCTGCTCTATCAGAGAGCAGTGCTCCACCTGACCCCAGCCTGTTTCATCTTCAAGATCTGGATGTGACGACTCTTTATTTCTTCCAATCTCCCATTGCCCCTCACCGGAACCTGCTAGTTTGGCTTTGTTGGTCGCACAAGTAACAGCAACTCCAAGAAAATTATCAGATTTTCTTCGTCTATACAGCCTCCGTTGGAAATCCTCTGTAATCTTGGTAGAGTTGCTCAATTCATCACTGTGACGACTCTATCCAATATTCTTCTCCTTCCCTAATCTCGTGGACTACTTTCTAGCTTCCCACTAAGCCTAGATAGTTCACCAGTGACTGCAACTCCACCTGCCAAAAATTGGACTCATCTCTTTCTGAAATTCTCCTATTTTTATGTCTATCCTTTTAAAAAGGTATATTTTTCTCATTCCTCTCCTCTCAACATTCACTCTTAAAGTCTTCCTGTGATTTTTGCATTTCTTGGACTGTTACGTGCTAGCTTCAAAATCCCCTAAAAATCCTATAAATAAACAAAAATTCAACAAAAGAAGCAAGAATCTGAAGCTTTATTTTGAATCAGACAATCCATTTTTTTAATTTGTTTGTTTTTATGTGGTGCTGAGGATCAAACCCAGTATCTCACTTGTGTGAGGCAAGTACTCTACTACTGAGCTACAGCCTCAGCCCCAGACACTCCATTTTAAGGACATTAGAATACCACTATGAACTGGGTACTTGCAAACTACATGCATGATCTTGGAAGAGTCATGCCACCTTCTTCACTTCATTTTTCTGAGGAAAAAGGAAAACCTCACAAGCTTGCTGCACTTTGGAAGACGCAGCCTACGGATGGGAAGCAGTCCTCATGGGACTCCAGATCCGCTGTTGCCTTGATCTTGGGCCCCCTAACCTCCAGAACTATGAACGGTAAAGTCACTTTCTGTTCCTTATAAATAACCCTGTCTGTGGTATTCTGCTGTAGCGAGTCAACCGGACTGAGCCAGGCAGTAAAGTTTTAACAGCCTTCCTTCCCATCCTCTGCTGACTTCTAGTTTGCCAGAAATTGGTTTCACACACTTCGTCATTGAGTCGCTCACGCATTCCCTCACTGATTTCACAGTTGATAGAGGGCTCCGCCCTATGGCACAGGCTTCAAACACAGACATAAGCTGAATCCTGAGCATCCTTGCTGTAGAGGACTAGCGGGAGTTTGAGTGAAATAAGTTTCTCTGTAGCACACTGACACCAGGTAGTGAATGTTTGCCAACTGCTGGTTACTGTCCCTTAATTGGTGTTAATGGTTAAATTCCACACATCCTGACTCTATGCCTAGTTTTCTCTAGATGCTAAATGCTGTTTTTCTTATACAAACATTTTTTTTTTCGGCCTAAATCGCTAAGATATATGCTCTTATTTAGGCATATGCGTTGTGTCTCCATGGATTTCAATATTGAATAAATAAACATTTAATGAGTAAAACTTCCTCAATACCATATTAATGTGAAAAATACATCATTTTAAAAACCCTTACGGGAAGGCTATCAGGATGCAGAGAGACACCTGGCATTCATATCAATACCCATGAAATAGAATAATACCTCTCACACCTTTCTTCTTTCCCAGCCACATAGAGTTTTTCAAGCACTCATTTACATTTCCTTTGAATCCTCAAGCAGTTTTCAAAAATAGCCCCTTTATAGAAAACAAATTAATCAACATTCAAGCAGTCCTCACTAGAAGAACATCACCAGAAACTTCCCCTTTTAGGAGCTCTTGTTGCTGCAGCAACTCAGCCCTAAATCTCTCTCTCTCTCTCTCTCTCTCTCTCTCTCTCTCTCTCTCTCTCACACACACACACACACACACACACACACACACACACACACACAAGTGTATATTCTCCTGTCCCTCAATGTGTCCACAGAGGTTAGCTAAACAGATAACTTTGCACTTGTAGAAGAAGTTGAATAGAATCTAGGGTTAACAACTCTTGTGTTCCTCACATCCAATTCACTCAAACCTTATCTGTGAGTCCCAGTAGTGTTTTCTGTAATTATGTGCTGGAAAAACAAATTATATTAGTCGTAATCATCATAATCTCCAACAGTCTGCTCCACTGACCTTAGTGTGTGTGTAATGTATTAGGCTGACATTTTGGAATTGTTTATGGTAGATATATTTGAGGTAGGTAGGCAAACTTCAGTTTCTATGATACCTCGACAGAACATGTGGCACTGTCTTACAACTGTTCTGTTTCTCCAACTATTGGACCAAGAACACTTTAAGAACAGAAAGTTGATCTTGTTTTGCTTTCCATGCAAGTTTCCATGAACGGTTCTCAGTACCCAATGGGTACTCACAGCTGCTTGGGTGATGAATATCTCCCCTTTGAAGAGTTCCTCTGCAAGATGGTGGATTTTCTACAGAACATGTAGGTATAGACAAGGCGGCAACTACTAGGAAGGATAATGGCATTGCTTCATGACACAAGTCTCAGGCCAATAGAACCACTTCCTTTTTTTTCCATATTTATTGAGGCATAATTTGACATGTCTATTTTGGTCTGATATAATTATAGACACCCTTACTCTGTTTTCCATCTCTTCATTTTAGCCCATATGTCTTTTCAAATATAATGAGTATCCTATAGGCAATCTATAGTTGGGTCTTTTATTATTATTATATATTATTATTTATTTTGTTGGAAAATTTAATCCATTAACCTTTCATATAATTGTTAATAGGTAAGAACCTACTATTTCCATTTATTTTTTATTTATTGTTTTATTTATTGTTTTCAAACTATTTTGTAGTTTGATTTAAAAAGTTTTTGTTGTAGTATGCCTTGATTCCTTTCTCTTTGATTGCAGGCATCATATGTCTCCATTCCACAGTAACTACTTAAACATTTACAGCAGTTATAATTAAAAATAAGCAAAAAATTTGAACTAAGACTATCACATCATTCTTAAGTATGTAGAATATGTATATATATATATATATATATATATATATATATATATTTTCCATATATGTGTGTATATATATGTAATTTCCATATATAACTATATATATGTGCATATACACACACACAGAGTTTATATACATAATTTAAATCTCAAATGTTCTCATTTATAGCACAAAAAATAGTAATAGCTCCATAGCTTTAATAATTAAGTAGCATATTGCTCTTTTGAAGCTTTGTGAAACATGCACATACCAGACATGGTTGTCATTTTCAGGGCATCACATTGGCCAGTGGGCATATTGTCATAACTTACTCTGTTGAAAGATTATAAGTGATGAGTCTTATCTGAAAAATAACCTTGAATGGGACTGAGGTTAGGTACAGACAGTGTGTTTCACAGTGATATCGTCACTAGTTTTATCTACTTAACAAAATTAAACTCTAAGATGAGGCTTTTCAAGAGATAGAATATTTGAATAATATGGAATTCTAAGACTGAGCTCAATTATCTGCTTGAGAACTTTTGATCATGTGTCTTCTCTGTGTGTTTCATGTCAGGAAAGCTAAACCTCCTCGTTTACCTGGTGATAATGAAAGTACCTGCTCTCAATTTTGCTGTTAAACATTTCGAGACAGGATGGATAGCAACCCACCACGGAGGCTGTCCTCATGGAAAGTACTGGCATATATGCCTTAATCCTTTATCTGGCTTTATGCAAATGGCTCTTCTTCTTAGGCCTCCTGTTATTTATCTGTCTTTTCCTATTTGGATAAAGTATGCATTTACATTCTGCTTCAGTGCTGTTTTTTCTGTGCCTAAAGATATCTTCTTGTGCATTCTCTCTTGGGCCAGTTTCTCATCATTTGTACAGGGGAAGCTTTTCACATCCAGCTGCTTGAATAAAATGATTCTCCCAGTCTGATAAGGTTCTGTTTTGTAATACTACTAGTGACACTCTCTGTTATACTTCTGGGACAGGTCATGGGTCTTCCTGGTCCTCCTAGGCATGTTTAGATCCCATGAACCCTATCTGAACTTTCTTTGACTTCCTATTTTCCCAGTCATGGCTCTAGTTAAATTTTGTTCCAGAACTCTGGGTTCTCCATTGTTCTGTACAATTGCACTCTCTGCACTACAGGTACACTGACTCCTTCCCTGCTGTGGCCTTAATTCCTGGACAATGGATGGTTAACAGATCTCGGTGTAGAGACTGGGACAGTCCTGAAGAAATCACACATTTCATGAATAAAGTAAATTGTTCACCTGTTTGTTATTTCCTCTCAATGCTTCATCTCCACAGGTAGCACTCAATGTTGTGGAGTAAAAAAAAAAAAAAAAAAAAAAGCTCTACTTTTAAATTAGAAATCCATGATTCATAAGGTTCAAATGTCCTCTCCAAAATCACCAAAAAGAGAAGCTCAAACTGTAGGTTTCTGACTTGAATCCAGGCCTCTGCCTGCTACTCCTGCCACAGTAAGTGGGTACTGTCATCACAGCCACCTTTGAATCTGGCCTCTCTTGAATCTACTCTCATGTTTTCAGTACCGTAACTGGAAATTTAAGTTTTCTTCACTGCTGACACATATTTCTAAATGTATGCAGTAAATTTAAATGAATAAGATGTCTTGCTGAGAGGGAAATCTGGATTATTATGTCCTGAAAGCAGATCAGTGCAAGCATTATATGCACATAAAAATAACCTAAGGGTTGTTAATATGAATAATATGTTTTATCACCATTAAAGCAAGATTTAGACATTTAGCCTTTTCTCACGTAACAGGCCATTCGTTTTAGTACAAGAATATTCTTAATAAAAATGATTAATGAGGTAAATAGCCTTTTTTTTATATACACTATTTTTCCCCTTTCTGAAATTATGTCTTTTCTGAAAACTACATCTTTTTTTTTTGCTATAAATTAAAGGACACTCCTTAATCCAACAGAAGAGATGAAACAAATGCACTCAGCAAGAGCTGGTCTTCAATATTGATGCTAAGGCTTTTATTGGAAAAAAAAATTTGAAAACTCACCATCAGGTAAAATTGGACTTCTCTAAGGTGTTTCTTTTACAAAATAGTTGTGTTCATCTAGTAAATATATCTACATATAGACATATTTATATATACATATGCATATATAAATATGACTTAGGTTCATCAAAAAACAATAGTAAAATGGAAGAAGAAAAATTCTTCTTTTGTAATGTTAAATTAAAATAGAATAGCAGGCTCAATATGAATTAAAATTTTCTCCAATAATTCAAATTTTGGGTTCAACATGCAGCAGAATCCTCTGTTGACAGTGACTCCCTATGAATTGGTTTCTCTTTAGATGTTAATGCCTGAGTCTTTTGGCCAAAGACTTCTTTATTCCTATCAATAGACAGATTATCTGGGGAAGGGGAAAAATCCTACATGGAATGAACTGTCACTGTCCTTGGGTGTCTCAGGGACACCTTCATAAGCACTGTTCATTGCCAGCCCTCAAGCTGACTCCTAAGATCCTTACCTGGCGGAAATGGCTGAACCATATAGCGAATGAGACTGTGGAGAGGATGGAGTTTGGCTTCTGAGATGAGCACATTTAAAAACATGCCAGATTCTTTCTTGCTTTCTTAATTCATTCTCTCCAGGGACTGCCAATCCCTGCATCATGGAAATGCTTGAATCGTGAGAAACTGAGGTATCTTGCTTACAGCCACATGTGTGGACCATTGGGTTGGATGCTTCAACCTCAGTCCAGCTTGCAGGTACCTGGACATCTGGTCAACATATCGATTGTGATAGAATATAGTCCTGAAACCTGGAAGTACTTAACTAAAGCTCTCAGAGAATCTTGAACCCCAGAAAGTGTGAGGTCATCAGCGCTCATGCCCAATGGGGCTAAACTTAGGATAACTTCTACGTAGCATGAAATAACTGATTGAAACACTAGTAGAACCATCTACATAGCGCTTGCATTGCTAAATTCATGTCAAAGATTACTTTTTTTGGAAAAGGCATATAGTCATGATTGTAACTCATTGCTGACACATCAGAAAACAGACCAGAGAGATCCATCCAGTGCTCCAGAGCCACATGGTTTATACATAGTTGAGTAAGAACGCAAACCCAGGTCCACATGACAAAATTAGTTGTGTTTCCACTAGATCATGTTCAGAGCTTCAGTGTTCAGAGTTCAATTCAGTCAGCAGACACAGATGCACCACTTGTTGGAACATCTGGGGCCAGCTGCTATGCTCTTCCTGGAGACCTACAGTGAGAGGATATAAAGGACATTTTTTTTTTTTTATGGTAGTGGAAGCTGAGATGCATTCTCTTACCCTCTTATTCCCTTAGGAATGTGGGTACTCACACTTCCAGATGCCAGGAGTCCATTCTAGGGGTACACTACATCCAACGACTGGTCAATGTGAGGCTAAGAAGGCATGCACAGAGGCACAGCCCAGCCCTCCACAGGAGACTGTGCCGAAGGTTCAAGGCAGTTCCAGGCTCTTGCTCAGGCTACCACCTTTATTGAAAAGTCCCTGCAGTTCAAGCTCTCATTCTGCCAAGTCCCTCTGTATTCACCCCTTGGTGCCTATGTGCCTTATATGCTCCTCAGTAGGTTTCTGTGGGCACATCCCTATTTCAGAGCACATTCCATTTCCCAGGTAGCATCAGTAATTGTCTTAATTCTCAACTCAATTCTTCATTAATTTCCTTATTTTTGAAATGCCAAGCTGGTCTCATTTCTTCAAAGACAATGATTCTCACAATGTGGCCCCAGGATTAGCAAAAATAGGTGCTGTCTAAGAAATTGACAGAAATAAAAATTATTTAATGACTCTCCATTAGGTATATGAATCAGAATCTTAGGGAATAGAGGTCCAGATTGCATGTCTGACAATTATTCAAGTGATTCCAATGTTTATAAAGTTTTAGAATACTGGTCTAAGATTTATTATGACTCATAAACATCTTGATTTTGAGTTGCTATCATATTACTATCCTTTGGTTGGTTGATCCTGAGTTTTCATTGGATTGGAGGACACATCATTTGCATTCCAAATAATGAAAAATCAGATAAAAATTTTACAAATGTTAAATGTATGCACCAGTACCTAGATTCTAATTTTTTCAACATTGCAGGAAGTTTGTTTTAAGCAGACTGGTGGGTATAAAAGTGTATGAACTTTGGAGTCAGGAGAGCCGCTTTCTGATTCCAGATTTACTGCTATCATAACATGTATTCAGAATCACATCAAGTGTCTGAGCTATCATTTTCTCATTTGCATAATGAAAATTCAGTTGCATGCATGGCCTAGTTTACAGAGATGTAGCAAGGATCAAGTTTTACAATTTGGAAAATAAAAAGTTTTTGTGATCACGCATCTTCTTATGAGGACTGGGAACTAATAATCCAATAAATGAAGACAACACTGTGCCCATTTGCTTATAAATACTACCATATCCTGTAAAGGGTTTGACTTTACACACACTGCTTCCCCATTGACCTGAGATGAGTGAGCCATAACACACTCATGTGCAACAAGTTATACTAAGGGGGTTTACTAATTTGTAATAGGCAGCAGGGTTATGGGACACCTAAGGACCATTGCAGACCAGACCCTCAGGGCCCAGTGCATAGGTGTTGGCTGCATTGCCTGGCTTGGCCTATAACCACCTTGAGGTCTGGTTATAGGCCCAGGAAGTGTGGCTCACCTGGCAAAGCTTTAAAAGACACGCTGCTTCCAGAGGATAGAACAACTCTGGACTATCCTGGGCAACTTGTCTCTATCCCAGGACAATTCACTCCCTAGGAGCAGCAGGAACAAGGTCCTGGCTGTAGTGGGAAGTTCCTTCCTACCTCAGAACATTGCATTCTAAGCACATTTCAGTTATTCTTTGGAGCTGTCAACAAGAGGGGCCAACTGAGTTGGCCCAAAGCTACCTGAACAAGGGTCTAACACTTAGATATACTGATCACTAATTATGGTCTAGGCATGTAAAAATCGTACAAAATATATTTGATTTCTTATAAGAAAGTTAAATTTTATAAAATTGAGAAACTTGTCACAAAATAGTATCAGAACAAATTGTTCAGAATAACTTATTGGCAGAGTGAAAGTTGATTTCAGTATACTGTAGTGTATCTCTCTTTCTTTAAAAATAAGAAATTTAAGAATTTATTGATAATAGACACTAATACTAAGTATTAGTATTAGACACTAATACTAAGAATTTATTGATAATAGATACTAATAATTAGGAAACATTAATAATTCTGTGTACACACATACACACATGTCTGGAACAGCATCAAATATACATGTGTGTATGTGTATCTATGTATGTGCACCTGTGTATACATATAATGTAGTAGGGTATGTGTTTAATTCTAACAAGAACACTAGGAGAGGTACACATTAAATTCCACCTACATTTGGAGATAAAAATATATAAAACCAGAGCATAGAGATGAAATAACTTACCCAAGGTCACAGAGCCTTGTTGGAAGAAGAGTTGGCATGTAAACCTCAGGAGGCTTGTTCTGGAGACTCCAGGGAAACCGGCTGTGTAATATAGCTTTCAGGCCTAAATAGTGTAATGCTGACATTTTCTCAGATAAAGGTACAAAACATTGGCACTTTACTGTGTCAAAATGCATAGCATTTCAGGTTATATTAGGAAGGAATTCATCTGCTGGGCTTTACTGGGGTCATCTTTGAGGCTGCTGTCATCTGAGTTTGGGCTCCAAGTAAATAACACTAAATGGCCTCACACGGGCCTGGTGATTCAGGGCTCATGGCGGGAGCACCCCGGCTTCCTGTACTCTGAAGTCACATCTCAGAAATCACATATCATTGCTATCCCCACTTATATTGCATGCAGTTTGTAAAATATGAAATAAAATATTGAGAATTTTATACTTTGAGGAGGAAAGATATACTTTTAACATCAATTATAGCACAGCAAGTCTGAATAGGACCCAGGTAAACATTGGGGATGGCAACAACACATGATACTCAGGAGAGGTTTCAGCAAGAAAAGGCTTCTGTGTGTGTGTGTATGTGTGTGTGTATGTGTGTGTGTTTGTGTGTGGTGTAAGCACACACACAAGTATGCATGGAGACATTTGGAAGGGGGTAATTGCAACCCCCCAACCCCGCTTTACTGGAGTATAACTGACCTGGGGGCAGCAGAGGTGGCTGTAGAAATGAGCAAAATCAATTTCACAAGTTCCTTCAGTGTCCGGCACAGGGACTGGACTCAGCCTCTGAGACAGTGGGTGGACAGCCAGAAATTGTAATCAGTGGTAAAGCCTCTTGACATTTCTGCTTTAGAAAGATCACTCTGGCAACTGTGAGGAAGGGAGTTCTGAAAGCAGCAAGATCTTGCCCACCCTGGGGACATCCCAAGGGCATCTTAGAGCTGTGACAGCTCGCATTGCTGGTGTCCTTTAGATGAGGTTTTCACTCTGAAACACTGTCCACTTGAATATCATTAAGCGTCGCTCATCCATGGCTTACACAACTCCCACTTGGAAATGCCTACATATTTTAAGTGTGGGCTATTTGATTCCCCTCTTTCTAGTCCCTAATAAAATAAAAAATAAATGATTCCTAACCTGTGCCTCCAGCACACCCTCTAACAAACCAGTCTCATTTTAAACTATTAGGTCAAGCCAGCTTCTACTCAAAGGCTAATTTTGGACTGAAAGATGAATCTAAAATTTATCACAGTATAGTGTATAAAACCCTGCTTGGGTCTAACTTTGGCATCCATAATCTCATGCATTCTATTATTATGATCATTTCACTTTTTTCCCATATAGTAGATATCATTATTGATGATGGCATATTTATCAGAATATTTACTTGTGATCTGTTCTCACTACCAGACTTGTAGAATGATAAGATAAAAGCTAAAACCCGTGTCTTTGATTTGTTGTGCTCATTCTATTCAGGACTGTACATTCCACAAAAGTATCAATGCATATGTAAATGTGATAAAAATGAGAAATGATCCCATGTGGTTCAGCTTTTGACCCTCCAAGAAACCTAGAGGAGTGCCTCCAGTTCCGGGTTCTAACAGCTAAGCTAGAAGATGCACCATGCAGAAGGGAGAACAAGGTGATGAGATCAAATAGACTAGGACTCGATTTGGAACATCTATTTACACAGCAGGGTGTGTAACCTCAGACAATGTGTGCTCTTTTTCTAAGGCTGCCATGACACATTAGTAGAGAGAGGGTGGACTAAAACAATGGATATCATTTTTTCTCATTGCTCTGGAGAGCAGAAGTACAAAATCAAGAGCAAGCAAGCCCACGTCATTCACTGCTTTCCAGGGAAGTGAAGAATGGATGTGATGTGCTTCCAGCTTTGGACTGTGTTTGGCATTCCTTGCCTATGACAACATAACACTAAACTGCAATTCTGTCTTCACCTGGACTTCATCCCTGAAGTTCTGAGTTCTTCTATTTCATCTCTTAGAAAAACAGTCTTGTTGGACTCAAGTCCAACTCAGTATATGATCTCATGTCATCCCTTAATTCAACTACATCTGCCAAGATCCTATTTCCATATATGGTCATGTTAATGGTACCAGGGCCCATCATAACAAAATATCAGACTGTACAGCTCAAGCATATTAGTTTAATTCAGAGTTCTGGAGCCCATGGGTCTCCAGAGGAATTAGCCCAAATTCTGGAAATTAGGAGAAAATGACTTCACCTCTGGGGTTATTCTGCCCTTTCCTTGAGGCACATTTGCAGCAGACAGCTTCTCTAACCTGTCCTATAGAATCACACAAATATTGTAGAGGTCTTTCACCTCTTTTGTTAGATTGATTCCCAGGTGTTTTATTTTTTTGAGGCTATTGTGGATGCAATAGTTTTCCTAATTTCTCTTTCAGTGGATTCTTCACTGATGTATAGGAATGAATTTGATTTGATGTTGATTTTATTTTATTTTGAGAGAGAGAGAGGGAGAGAGAGAGAGAGAGAGAGAGAGAGAGAGAGAGAGAGAGAGAGAGAGAGAGAGAGAGAGAGAGATTCTTTTAATATTTATTTTTCAGTTTTCGGTGGACACAACATCTCCACTTCATTTCCATGTGGTGCTGAGGATCGAACCCAGAGCCCCGCGCATGCCAGGCGAGTGCGCCACCACTTGAGCCACATCCCTATCCCTGAGTGTTGATTTTATATCCTGCTACTTTGCTGAATTCATTTATTAGTTCTAGAAGTTTTCTGGTGGAATTTTTAGATCTTCTAGATATAGAATCACGCCATCAGCAAATAGTGATAGTTGGAGTTCTTCTTTTCCTATTTGTATCCCTTTAATTTCTTTCTTCTGTCTAATTGCTATGGCTAGAGTTTCAAAGATGATGTTAAATAGAATTGGTGAAGAGGATGTCCTTAGTCTTGTTCCAGTTTTTAGAGTGAATGCTTTCAATTTTTCTCCATTTAGAATGATGCTGACCTTGGGTTTAGCATATATAGCTTTCACAATGTTGAAGTATGTTCCTACTCTCTCTAGTTTTTCTAGTGTTTTGAACATGAAGGTGTGCTGTATTTTGTCAAATGTTTTTTTTTTTTTTTCCTGGTGTGAAAGAGAAGGCCTCCTCTTCTGCACAAGACATAAGACAACCTCCAGCAACTTGAGCTTCTCCTTTGTCCTCTTATGTGAACATCTATAATAGGTCAGTCCCTATTGTTTGTGTGGACATACACTAGCCCCCAGCTGGGGAGCAAGACATTAAGTACCTGGCTCATGATAGCTGATGTTGAAAAGCCAGAGAAACCTAAGTAGTAAACACAGAAAGATGAATTTCACGTGTGATAAGGGTATATTTCCCAAGAATGCTACACAGAGTATATACTGGGGTATTACAAAGTAAAATTAAAAGGGCAACTTCATACTGAGTGGCCAGCAAATCTGACTGAGGAAGACACTTGAATTGAGCTGTGAGTGAGGTGAAGGAATAATCTCAGAGAAAAAATGAATAAAGAAATCTTAATAAAAAAAACTGTAAGTGCAATAAAAAAGACCATGACCGTGACCAAAAAAAAAAAAAAAAAAAATCTGTGTACTACTATAACTGTGTTTTGTTTCCTTTCAGTAGTTTGTTTAATTGCAGTTCAGAGATTGAGGAAGACTAGGGTTGGCAAAATGAGCCATTAAAATAATAAAGGGTCCTATATTACAAATGACAGAGAAACCGAGAATGTATATTTGCGTGTCTGTGTACATATATATGTATATGTGTGTATGTGTGTGTGTGTGTGTGTGTATATATATATATATATATATATATATATATATATATATATACACATACATATTTTTCAAAGAAACCTCAAACAGTTGTATGAAAGAATATGACTTCTAACTCAGGGCAATGAGAAAACTCACCACAGCTAATATTTCCTAATGAATACAAATAAGCCTTTAAATAACACCCACACCACACACACACACACACACCCCTACCTGAAAGCTGCAGTCAACAAAGCAGAAACAATGTGGAAGGTCAGCAAGACAGAGAAGCCAGCCACACAGGGGTGCCATTTTTGTCATCCTCACTCATGACTATGTCCTAAGGGCTGCCTGAAGTCACACTGGCACATCCATATCACTGGCATCTCTGAAGGAAATGATGGGTGCAGAAAAGTTTTGAGCAAACAATTACTAGGAAAAAAAACCTGCCTAAATGTCATGAGCAGTATTAATGTGAACATTCCAAGAGCTCAGTACAACCTGAAAATCCTTATGATGATTAATCAATCAGAACTGTCAGCTTGATTGGATTAAGAGATACCCAAGATTCTGAGATTTCTGGGTGTGTGACTGAATGTGTTTCTAGGAGTGATTGGCACGTGGGTCAATAAACTGAGGCGGGGAACCTGTCTAAACGTGGGCAGCACAGTCCAATGGTTGGGGTACTTGTCGGAAGAACAAGGAAGCAGAAACAGATTAAAAGCTCCAGTCTCTTCTAGCAGATGCTTCAAATGCTGCTGCTATTACCTGAGGACCTCTGACTCCAGCTCCTTCACTCTTCCAAAGTGGACTCTGGTCAACGACTCTCAGGGAGTTTCCAGGACTTCAGACCCAGGCTGGGTCTGCATTTGGTCCCTCTTACTCTGAGGCTTCAGCTTCTGGAACTGAAAAGCTCGTGGTTCCTCCAATTCTCCACCTCAGACTGCCTTTGTGAGACCTTCCAACTTCTGACTGTGTGAGTCAATCTAATACATTTCCTTTTTGGAATCGTGTGTGTGTGTGTGTGTGTGTGTGTGTATGTGTCCTGTTCCTCTAGAGAGCTGATACAATAATTAAATTAAAGGAAATGATGCCTAGACACATCATAATCAGGATTTGAAAGTTATAAAAGAACACACAATTATTTGAGGCACCCAGAGAAATATGACATCATCCATATAATAGAGCAAAAGTTCAAACCCATAGATTTCTTATCAGAATCTACAAAAGACAAGAGTGGATTTAAATTGCTGGGAAAAAAAAGAATCCACCTAGAATTCCATATCCAGTTGGAAATTACCTACAAAAATGATGAGAAAATAAAGACGTTTTTAGATGGAGGACAATTCAGAAAATTGATTTTCAGCAGACTGATCTAAGAAAAGAAATGCTGAAATAATTCCTTTAGATTAAAGTGTAATAATACCAGGGGAAAATTTGAAGCTTCAGAAACAAGGAGAAAACAACAGAAATTAAACTAAATAATTTTTCCATGTGTAAAACCATTGAAATATGCATGATTCTTGAAAGCAAAAGAAGATAGTGTTGTTTGGTGGGATCTCTAATATTGATATAATACACATTATGCTATATTATAGATGCTGGTGAGGAAGGATGGAGTTACTGGTCTGTTTGCAAGACTTTGCCTCTTTCTTGAAATGGTAAAATAACTTTATGTAAATAGTAAGTTTTAATTCCTACAGAAACCAGTAAAAAAAAAATAAATAGATCTAAAAAGTAAATGCAGCTGGGCATTGTGGCACATGCCTGTAATCCCAGCAACTAGGGAAGTGGAGACAGGAGAATTGCAGGTTTAAAGCCAGCCTCAGCAACAGTGAGGTGCTTAGCAACTCAGTGAGACCCTGTCTCTAAATAAAATATAAAATAGGGCTGGGGATGTGTCTCAGTGGTCAAGTGTCCCTGAGTTCAATCCCTGGTACCAAAAATAAATAAATAAATAATGCAATGATTAAGCAAAAAAAATGAATAAAAATTGCAATATTCAAAAGGAAAGTAGATAAGGGAGAACAGATAACTGAAGTTGAGGAAGGACAAACTAATGATAAAATGGCAGACCCAAGTCCAACCATATCGATATCAAAATCACTGTGATTTTAGTCTAAATACGGGGATGAAAAGTTATAGGTTGTCAGGTTTGGTTTCAAAGCAAGATCCAACTATGGACTGTGTATTAAAAAACCAATAAATATACAGGTACAGATAGAAGAAATATTGAGAGAGATGATGTCATAGTCTGTTCAGGCTACTATAACAAACTACCATAGACTGGATCGTTTATTAGCTCAAACATTAGTTTCTCATCATTCTGGAGGCTGAAAAGTAAAAGATGAATGGCTCAGCAGAGTCTGCATCTGGTGAGTGTTTCTGTTCACAGAGGAGCACTATGACCTCCCAAGGAGGAGAAGGCACAGGGTTCCATGGGCTTTCTGTTATCAGGGCAGTAATCCTCTTCCTCTCTACCCTGAAGTCTAATCCCCTCCTAAAGGACCCACCTCCAAATACTAACCTTAGGTATTGGGTTCAACATACAAATTTCTAGGGATGCAAGCTTCAGTCTATATGAGAAGAAAAATATGATAAAATTAAAAAAAAAACACTAATCAAAATAAAACTGGGATTGCAAGATTAAATATGAGAAAAAGTACACCTTAGAACAGAAAAATTTACCAAGGAGACAGAAGAAAATTGCAAACTGATTCAGCAGTCATTTACAGAGAACACATAAAATTTGAGCATAGGAACCTGATGAGACATTTTAATCAGTGAAGTCTTCATCAGTAAAGTCTGATATATGTAAAGAGAAGTAAGCAAATCCAACAGTTTTAATTATGGACTTCAACATTCTTTGTTGAAGAGTCTGCAGAACGAGTAGTTAGAAAATCAGCAGAGGTATAGGGGAACTAAACACTAACAACTACCCAAGGTACTTGAATCAAATGGCTCCAACCAACAACAGCAGGGTATAGATTACATTTATGTGCACATTGAACATTTGTCAAGATAGACCATACTGTGAGATTTTTTTTAAAAATGTTATTGAATTTAGAGTGACAGAAAACATCCAAATTGACTTTTGACCCAAAGAGAATTAAAATTTAAATAATTAGCAAAAGGTATCTTGAAAATTGACACATATTTGAAAATTAAATGAACTTCTAAAAACTTGAAGAGTCAAGAATTTGAAAGTGGAATTGGAAATAATTTTGATGAAACAAACAAACAAAAGAAAATCAAACCTAGAGAGAACCCAGGAAAGTGGTGCTCATGGAGAAATTTATGGCATCAAATATTTCTATTTGAATAAAAATTATAAATCAGAAATTTTACTTCTTACCTTACATTAGGATTTGGATCTGAGGTTTTCCCCAAAGCTCACATGTGAGACAATGCAAGAAGGTTTGGAGGAGAAATGATTGTGTTATGGCTTTAACTTAATCAGTGAATTAATCTCTGATGAAATTAAATGGATGGTAACTGATGCCAGTCCTGTCAAAATTGATCCAAAGATTTAATGAAAGTCAAATCAAAATCACAGTGGAATTTTGTTGTAGTTAACAATAGGTTCATTAAAAACATGTGTAGACAAATCAAAGACCTGCAATAAAAAAATGATTTTAAAAGTAACAGAAAAGTTGAGGGTCTCATACTTCTTTCTTTCAAGTGTTATGACAGAGTTCACTCTATTTAAAACAGAGCTATATTAGGAAAGGGTAAATACACAGAGAAAATAAATCAAACAGAAATTAAGAACAGTTCCTATATATATGTGTATGCATTTTCCTCCAAAGATGAAACACAAGTAAAATAGAAAAATGTCATCTGCAATAGGTAATGCTAAACACAAATACTAATAGTACTGAAAAGCTGTGATTGCTCTCTACCTCTAGAAAGTAAAAAATAAAAGCCAAAGAAGCAAAATCTTTGATATATATTATGAATCATTTACAGAATGTAACTAAACATTGATCATGAATATGAGTATAAAGTAAATCTAAACAATTTTTTGGTCTTGGGCTGGAGCTGGAGCTCATTGGTAGGGTGCCTGCCTTGCATGTGCGAGGTACTGGGTTCCATCCTCACCACCACCTAAAATAAGTCAATATATTTTAAAAATTGTTTTTGCTCTTAGGTCAAGTAAAAACATCTTAGATATGTCACGAACAACTAGAAAACAAAAGGCAAAGATAAATTAAACGTAATCCAAACTTGCAACTTCTGCTCTGTGAAAGACCCTATGGTGGGTGGGGAGAAAAAAAATGTTTGCAAATCACATATTCAATATAGAACACACATAACACATTTTCAAGCTCAATTATCAGAAAATGAATAACCCAGTTAAAACACAGATAAAAATTTGAGAAGAATGCATACAGGAGGCAAATACACACACGGAATATGTTTCAGAATCATTCAATATATCAACATTTATACAATAAAATTTTTCATTAGTATGTGTGTGAAAAACATACACATATTACTCTCAGTACCCCCCACATACACACACACACAAATACTTACATGTGTCTCATAGAACTATCAGGAAATTGCCAAAGAGAAACAAAATTTATTTTCACATTTTAAAAACTATAAGCAAAAAATATATAATAGCCTTTTTCATTATCTTCCTGAATTGGGTTTACCTCAAATGCCTTGAAACTGGTAAATGAATAAAGAAATTGTGATCTATCTTTATGGTGGAACACTATTCAGCAATTAAAAGGAGCCCACTAATATACACACAAGAACATGGATGAATCTCAAATAAATTTCCTCAGATACATTAAAGCCAGAGTTTAAAAATTACCTAATATGTGGTAGCACTTGTTTGATATTCTAGCAAAACAAGCTTATAGAAACAGAAAATAGATGAATGGCCATTAGAGTTTATGGAAAGTGGGCAGATTTACTACAAAGGGGGCAGCAAGAGAGAATTTTGGAGGGTAATGAAACAGCTTTGTTTCTTGATGGTGGTGGTAGTTACACAACTGTATGCTTCGTTAAATCTCAGAACTGTAGAAGTGTGATTTATCTCATGTAAGTAAATCCAAAACAGGAGTAAAATATTAGATTATGGGAAATGCCAATAAAATCGTAGGAGTACCAGATAATAAATAAGTGGAGGTTTTCACTGGGCCCATAGTAGTGGAAGAGAGAGCAGTGGACAGATTCCACATGTGTTTTCTTTCAAAGGTTAACTGACAGGCTTTGCAATGTCTATGTGTCCTGACTAAAGCAGGCAAACCAGACAATGCTAACTCCTAGTTTTTGTCTTGATCAGTGGGCTGGGTCTTCAGGAGACTTACTGACACTAGAAGAGGAATGGTAGGTTGCCAAAGAGGCTCAGGAGTTGTATTTTAGAAACATTATTAGATGCCTAGTGAACACTAATCAATATGTAGACCTCATTTCTCCCAAATTAACCTATTAATCAGAAATTTTCTCAAGTGCTCAATGCCATTTGTGCATATTAACCTTTATTCATTTTTTTTCCAAATTTGCTTTTTAAATTTCCCTAACAGAATTTTTTTAAAATATATTTTTTTAGTTATAGATGGACACGATAACTTTATTTTATGTGGTGCCGGGGATTGAACCCCATGCCTCATGCATGCTAGGCAAGTGCACTACCACTGAGCCACAACCCTGGCCCCCCTAACAGAATTATATAAAGTAAATTCCACAAGTTTATTTGATTTTTGTTTGTTTGTTTGTTTGATTTTGCTATGGCTCTGGGGATCTGACTTAGAGCCCTATTCACGCTAAGCAAGTGCTCTCCCACTGAGTCACCCCAGTCCCTTAGAGTAGATTCCATATGTTGTATCCATGACTTTCTATCCATACTGCTCCCCTTTCTGACAAGCATCCCAATTGCAAGTGTGCGGGTGGCAGTCAGCATTGCAATAACGCCTCCCTTCAACATTCCACATGTGCCTGTCCTTTCCTGAGCACACAAGCTAATACCAAACTGCTCTAAGGGGTGAACTAAATCACTTGTTCCAAGAGTGAATGGAAACATGGCGTGCACACAACACACACACACACACACACATCTACACACTTTGTCATTAGCAAGCATTAGTACACTGTCTAGTTATCAGGAGGTTGGAAAGGATTGTTCTCTGAGCTGGGCAGAAGTACAAGCTTCATGTGGGGGATGGCCTTGACCTTGACCTGGGCCTGGGGAATGGGAATGATGCCCATATGGACAGCAGGAGGATGCTAGAGTTCTCCTTCCCTGCCAAGTTGGAGTTTGTTTATGGTAAAGATAAAGCAACTGAAACAATGTCCATACAATACTTGCCACGTGATTTTCACTTCCACCATGATGGATCCATGCTTCCTGGCAGACAAAGCTGGGTCTTAAAGCTAATATTTGTAAAAGAATTATATTTCCTGGGACTGAAATTTAAAAACAAAGCAAAACCAAAAAAAAAAAAAAACGCAACTATGTAAATCTGGAACATTCTTGTGTTATGGTGGGTTTAATTGTTGCTGTCAGCAAAGTGATTCCAGAGCAGGACAAGGGGATTAGATAAGGAAAAGGATCTGGGTCTCAGCAGATTGGTGTTCTGAATTTTTCCCTTCCATTAATTAACTCTGACTTTGGACGATGCTCTTCCTTTTTCTCTGGTCCTCAGGTTCCCTGTCTGTGAAGAGAAGGCAGGAGAGCATGCTGTCCTGGACTCTTCTGCAAGTGGTATTCCATGGAGTTACAAGAAGTGAACTCCTGAGGCACTGCAGAGAGAACTTGATCAATGCATTTGATCCACATACGGAGGAGCCAGATGACAGTTAGCAACAGGGGCTCGCTTGGCATCTGTCACGTGGATTTGTGAAAAGACCTGGCGCAACTGGCGCAGGCCATGGGTTTCCCAGCTCTGGGGTGAGGCTGTGTTAATATCTGGCTCTGGGTGGTGTCAAGTTACTAAGGAAGAAAATTGCTACTGGCCTGGACTCACACTGTCATTTTGATGATTATGATACCGGAGGTCTCACACAGGGCAGAGCAGTTTCTACAGATGCACATTCTACCAATAATCATAGTAACAGTGATAATGTGGTAATAATGACTGGGCTAATTGCATGTAGCTACCTTGTTCAATAAACACTATTAAAAGCAGTTTGTGTCTGTAAACGCATATGAATCTTCACAACACTGGTTTAAGACTATAGATGAGGAAACTAAGATAACAAAATTTCTTTATATCCTATTTTGACACACTAGTAAGTAATAGAGCTAAATTTTGAGTTCAAGAAGTCTCTGAAGTCTGGGATAAAATTCATTATGCTACAGAATACACACACACACACACACACAACATGCACATATCTTTCTATAGAAACATGTATTATCACATGTAGAACACACACGATTACCTGGGAAGACTAATCCACTTATCCAAATTCAAACATGTTTTTTTTTAAATATTGCACCTGTGTAACGTTTTATAGTAATAAGCACTTCCTTTTGCTTCTGCACTTGACAAAACTGGCCTGCCATCTAGGACCTGTTGCAATGCCACCAAGCTTATAAATCATTGCTGACTCCTCTAGAAAGTGACCATCTTCTGAGCTCCTGCACCACTTCCTGCACCACTCTGTGATGTTACAAATTCAAGGATGTCATTCTGTGCTCTTGGGTACACACTTTCTTCCACTGCTCCTTAATAGACTAAATGCTGGCTGAGTGTGGAATGAATGAATTAGCAAATAAATGAATGGCAAGATACATTGTCTTAAATGGCCTCTCAACTATTCTGTGAGCAAAGCCCAACACCATTCTTGGCCTCCATTTCTCAGGAAGCACAAATGAGGCTGAGAAAATAAACCGCTGCTCTAAGTTTCTTGTAGTAATCAGAAATATAGGATAGACTTGAAGCCATGGCCTTAGCCTCAGTCCAGTGACCTGGTAGCATTGCTCTAGCTAACTCCACACTCTGTGGAGAACCCTGGGAAGAGCTGAGTCCCCAGAGGTGGTTGCAATGTGGATTGGGGAATGCTGACCCCTCCTGAGGCTGAGGCCCCTGCCTTGACTTTTTAGCTAGCCAACCCAAGGGTGAGGCATAGTCAATAATGAAATGTTTGCTTTTTTTAAAATTTTCATAAACTCATTTATTTATTTATTTATTTATTTGACAACTGCCTTTCAACTACTATGCTTTGTGTTTGGACCACAGTGTCATCTTGCTTTGGATTACATTCAACATTCTTCTAAGAAATGTCTTTATATAATAAATGTATTTTCTTGAACTTAGACATTTTATAATGAGTAGGATTGAGGTTTTCCTAATTAAATGCAGTCCCAGGCTTAAGCATTATTAATTTTCCAAACAAGGAAAATATTTTCAGAATAAAAAGTTAATTACTTTTCAAGACTGAAAAAAAGTATTCTTCTTTTTATAACTACAGAATGAAATTAGAGAGTATATGATATCACTTTAATGGCTTCAAACAATAAAATATGGCTATTTAACTGAATTATTGAATATGTTTAATTGCAGGTTGTATACTGTGAACTATTGATTTGATAATTATTCATATGGACTATTAAGAAAGGTTGATTCTTTTTTTATATTTTACCATTTTCAGCAACACTTATCTATTATTTATAATTTGAGAGCTAGGAAGAAAAGATTTTTAGTACAATACAATATTTCTAAAGTAGGGCAGGTCTTTGTGGGAGTCCAAGGTAACATTATACAGTATAATCAAAAATTAACTAACTTTAAATTTCAGTAGGTGAAAAAAGATACCCTTTTCCTGCAGTTAAATATGTTAATTGCAGGACTATTCACACTGACTTATGATCCTTTCCAACTTAAATGAAATATTTAATATGAAATATAAAATATTTTAACTGCTCTGTAGATTTCTCAAAAAAGAATTGAAGGGGCGTTCTTCTTTCTTTTCATTTTGTCTCCTAAAGAAAAGAATTTCTTTCTTAACCTAGTCATTTTATTCTTTTATGTTAAGAACAAAGGAATCAGGTCAGTGGAGAGTTTCAACAAGGGGTATTTTGAGCTCATCACTTAACTAGTGCTTAAAAAAAGACAGCTTATCAAAACAGGCTACAGGTCTTGTGTCTCAGTCTTATTTTTAAAGTACTCTCCTTTGATTGGCAACATATCAAACAGAATTTCATTGTGTGGAATTTGTTGTGTACCAAGTGCTCTGTAAGCTGACAGGGTACATTGACACTAATTAAGTAACTACTGTGTGCAGTTCAAGTACCTGAATGGTTTTATGTACACCTCCTCATTTACAGTGGTTCTATCATTAACCCCATTGTATACATTGGTGAAGTGGAAGGCCAAGAAAGTCAATTGAATCTCCAAAGACACCAATCCAGGAAGAAACAGAGCTCATATTCATAAGCCAGTTCTGATTCTTCACTATATCTTATTCTTTCTTTTCTTTACCATTATCTACTTTTATGCTTTTATTAGTTTTATGCTTTTATTAGTATATATACTAGTGGCATTCATTGTGACATATTCATATAAGCACATAATTTTCACCGCAATATATTCCCCAGTATCTTGCTCAACACACTGATTCTCTCAGTCCCAATGCTTTGGCACAGATGTCTTTGGAATGGCAATTAAATCCAGATGTTTGGAGTTGGGCATGGACACCAACAGTGTTTTAAGTTTTAATATCCAGATGAAAGGAAATCGGTGACCTAGAATAGAAAAAGTGGGGACAAACAAAATGTCAATGACTCTTTCAGTATGGATTTGGAGAGTAGAATCCAACACAATTGAGTAGAGCTTACCTGGTTTCCACTTATGATAAAAGCATTGACAATGACCTAATTTTATTGTTAAGCCCCTTTCTTTCTTCTTAAATATGAAAAATTTTTTAAAAATTTTTGTGCTGACAGTGTAGGTCATGCTTGGAAAACCCTAACATCTTCTGCCTGGTGATTAAGTAATTTGGATACTTACTTTAATTAACAATTGTGCTTAAACAAAAATACATTTCACACAAAGAGCATATGATATAACACAAGAATTAGCTGGGAAAAATGCTGTGTGGTAATACGGAGTAAGAATAATGGGGATGATGGTTTCCTGAACAAATAAACAAAATTAGTTCCAAATTTTATTGTGAAGCATCCATGAATATCTAGCAATCTAGGTGGAAAGAAAACATTCTGACTGCTCTCTGCAACAGGCTATGTCATCTCAGAGAATTAACTTTAATTAGAATATCACTAGTGCCAAATTAGTAATAAATGTTTAAGACAAACTGAGATAGCAATAGTAAAGGAACGCCATCACTGATGTAAAATCTGCTGTAAATTGGAAGGAATTTACATTTTCCATTAGCACACAGTCATAAGCATAAAAATGATAAAAGGTTACATACAGTTTGGATGTTCTTTAACTCGACTGAAATTATTGCCAAAAAATGGTGAATGTAGCATTTAAATTTCCTGAAGCTTAAACGTGCATGTGTTAGAGTACCGGTGCCTCCACCTTTGGCTGTGTGATGTTGAGAGAACTGACTATCATAAATCTGGGTTATCTCAGCATTGAAATGGAAATAGATACTTGACTGTCCTGGTAACCCATGTGCAGTGTTGGAATGAGCAGTAATGTGACTTCATGGAATTTTCTGTCAAAAAATCCCAATCCAGAGTTCTACCTGCATGCCCCCACACAATGAAATTAGTGTCTTTGAATCTGTTTCTTTACTTGCCAAAGGGTAGTTTTGAGACTGTATGAAGTAATGCAAGTGAATCCTGTGGCGTGCAAAGAGTGCTTAGTGATTGCAATTCACATTATTGGTAATGGATATTTGGAGAGTTTGCATACTCTGTGAACATTAGGGTCCATTTAAAATAATTATTACTATTGTCCCATTGGCATCTTTCAGACACTCCATTTGATGATATAGACATAGAAAACTCTGGATCTCTCTTCTCCCTGTGATGCAGGAGACTCTTAGTGCGTAAAATATGTTTGTATAAGTCTGTGGTGAATTAGAAGTGGCCACAAATGACTGGACACTGATTTTATCCAAGGACAGAGTCTGTTTTCCTCTCCTTGAATCTGGCCTGCTGGTCTGTGACCATTTAACCAAAAAAGCACAGGATATGTACCAATTCTAAACTGGTCTTTAAGAAGACTGGAGGCTTTTGCTCTGGTTTTTAGGGCCCCCCAAACTCCAATTCCTTTCTGAAGAGGACACATGTGAGCTCCAGAGGGAGAAGGACAGTCAGTGTAGGTAATGAATGATTGGGTCAGGAAGATGGGGACTGATTCAAAGGAAATAAAATGCTAATACCTCCAGAGCACTTCCCCCTCCTCCAACCTGTTGCCAAGGTGAACTGCTTCCAAGGAATTGTTTCTCCCTGCAAGAAGTTGTTAATGAATACCCCCTGGATGGCTCTCTTCCTGCCAAAAGGTGGTCGCTCCATCTTTTGGTCACTGGTCACATAGGCAAGATCAGAGGAGGGAGGGATGAGAAGTAAGGAAGGAAACCGACAATGTATAAAAGGGACAAGACACCCCCACTCCCTTGGGCACCAAATTGGACTCACTCCTCTGCAGATGAATCTCTCTCTCTGTTTTATCCTTTAAATAAACTTTTTGCACCTAGGTGTTTCCCCAGTATTCAATATTCAACACGGGGGAACGGGACTTGGGCATGATTCTCAACACGAATATCACATGGAAGAATACCTGGAGAGGAGAGAGACACAAGTAAGCCTCACTTTCCACCTGCCTCTTCCAAGGCACCAGGTATGAAATTTAACCATCACCTGAAAACTACCAAATGCTTCAACTGATACTCTATGGAGTCATAGAATTTCCCAGCTAAACTTTCTGAATTCCTGACTCACAAAGCATGATATATAAGAACTCGTTGTTTTTCAAGGCACTAAGATTTGGGCAATTTGTTGTACTACAACAGATAATCTGAAACACATGGCTTCTCTGGAACATGCTTCCTGCAGGGACTCTTTGCTCCCTCTTTCTGCAAGGGAGAACCTGCGATCTCTCTGCTCAGACAAGTTTTATCTAATTATGTTTTAACAAAAAAGAAGCACAAATAATCATTGTACCAGTATCAGAGACTTTTGAGAAAGTTAAGGGATTGACAAATAAATGAATCTTCAACAACTGCCATTCTGAAGAATCCAATCCTCTTAGCAATTGGGAATATTCTTGCCACTTCTGAAAATTTCCAGATTTATTTTACTGTTAATTTTCTGCATGTGCTGTTTTCGACTGCCTGAGAGTGACTTTTACATGAACGGAGGGTGAGATTTTCTCCAGTCACTACCCATCCTAAATGATAGCTCTCCAAGGAAAGGTGAAGTTGTGAGTACCTGAAGAACTGCATAAACTCTAAGTTGCTCAGGACAAATCCCTGTACTATGAGACTCTACAAACTCTAGCATGCCTTCTAGCAACTTAAGGTTGTGACCCTAGAATGTTACTGCTTTCTTTAAAAGCCTAAATAAGAAAACTCAACAATGCTGGAGAATTTATGTTTATTCTAGATAAAGCCTGATGGCAGACCTATCTCTCTGTGAACCCCTTAGAGGAGTTACTTTAGAAAGCTTGCAATTATAAATCCTTTCTTTGCCCCTTTGAGATTCAAATCTTGCCCTGCACTGCCTTTTCAAAGACCTGAGAGCTGTCTCTTTGAATTGCAAACATGGAAATGGATAACTCCAATCTCCCAGTCCCTGCCAAAGGGTGAAGGTCTAATCTGTGCGGTGAGCCTTGCTCCAGCTTTGTACAATCACCTACCATCATCACAGAACAGGAGGTGTGCTTCAACTGCCATGCTCTCCTCAGGTCTGTGCCAATTAGCACCATGGGTTCCCTGGTCCCAGGAACTGAACCCCTGATCTTACCTGCCCTTCAGTGATTCTCCTTTATCATACTTCTAGCTTGCTTATTTAATTTATTTAATTTTCTTTCTTTCATTTATTCGTTTATTTATTTTGCAAATCGTGGTTCAGTTTTCACTGGGTTCCCTTTTTGCTCCACAGAAATTGTCACTGAATAAAATCTGTCTTTCTTACCTTCTTCTAGTGTCTGGCTTCATTCCTCTGTGCACAAGGCAGGAGACAGTTCACAATGGGGAGGAGAAAAGGAAAAAAAAGTCTCTTATGGCGGTTTTTTCAAGGAGTGATGAAAAATAAAATAAAACACATCTGTCATATTTGATCGAACCCAGATTTGCAAGATCTGCAAGGCCACAATGGGAAACACGGACTTCATTTTGAAAGAGAAATGTGTAGTATCAACTTCTTGGAGGAAGAGAGGTTTTTTTGTGATAAAAGAAGTTTCAGAAATCACAGGTGTGTCTACAACTTTCTCTGATGTTCTCTACCTCTCCTCTGGTAGGGTGATTTACTACCCGTCCGTCCTCCCCATCATCATTTAGAATTTACATCAGGAAAGCTCCTTACATTTGCTACAGAATATATGATCAACCGTGAACTTTTGATTTATCCATGCTGCATTATATAATACAGCCTTCAGAATGATCATATTGTATCCTGTGAGTACATATATGACATGTCAATTTAAAAGTATAAAAATAGATGAACAACATAAAAAACCTTGTATACTTCTTCGCAGCCAGATTTCCTCAAAGCAATTGAATCCGAACAGTTGCTCAGAATCCATAAGTGTTTTCTAAATAGAGAGATCTCTGCTGATGTAACATGATGCTTGGAAAAAAAAATGAACAAAAATCAACAACAGAGCATCTGGATTGCTTAGGACTTGAATAGATTTCCAAAAGTAATCTGAGAGATCTATTTAATTCTGAGATTATTCTTTCATTGGTTAACTAATTCAGCAAATAATTTTAAGGACCTGTAGTTTTCTGAGTAATTAACTGGGTCTATAATTTTATATAAGGCCCAGTTATACACTCAAAGGACCGCAAGCTGGAGACAGACCACCTGTAAACAGACACGAGGAATGCAGTTTTCCATTTGGTCTGCTTATGATGGGTGAATTGGCAGCAATGCTTACAAGACACAGGGTTCACAGGAACCTATTCTGGAAGTTTTGACCCTTTTGACATGAGTCTGATCCAGGAGTGTTTTTCATCAAGTTTCATCTTCTGTTCCTGTGTTCTGTTGTCTAATTTATTTGCCGTTGTTTTCTTTTGAGATTGGAAGGTTTGGAAATATCAAATTAAAATTTTCAGGGTATGTGGGAGTTCACCAAGCAGGTGAAGAGAAGTGAGTTTATTCAAAGCCCAGTGAAGATCCTGCTCCAAATTACAGCAGCATGCACACAGCCAATGCATTTGGGGAAAGAGAAGTCCCTGGGCATTTGTAAAATTACTATGGGAATGCAGAAGAGACTAAGGTAGGAACGAAAAAACACATCAAGAGGACTGACAACATAGCCCTTCTCAGGCTTGATGGGCAATTCGACAACATCCATCAAGAAGCTTCCAATAGAGTCGACCATGGCAGATGGGAAGCTAAAGACAGGCAACGATACATGTTAAGTCTACTTAAAAGGCTCTTGAAATTGTCCTGTCAAGCTCTAACTCCATTGACTTGGGTCTGGCCCAGGTATCTGTTTTCACAAGGATTCTTGTGGGGTTTTTTTTGTTTTTTTTTTTTTTTGCTTTTTGTTATGGCCCCTAAGTGATGTCATATTTTAATGTATTGTGAGCAGGCTTTGGGGTTTTGAATCTGTCACACCTGGGCCGCTTTTCTGATCTTAGCCCTTGATGTGCAGATGTGTGTAAGTAGCCATGATGATTCTTTATAAAGTAGAGGAAATCCCCACTGCCTTTATCTGTGAAAATTCATCAACCAAAAGCAGACAAATGGCACAAGTCTCATGTAAGACTTAGGGTGACCCGACTCAGGCCAGAGGAATGCAGGAGCATTCAATCCTTTGGCTTTCTGTTAACTCTCTGTTTCTCCACTGTCTCCCTGACTGTCACTCAGTGCACCTGAAGGATTGCACTTCACCTGGCTTTTTTGACCACACATCATACCGAATGCAGAGAAGTCAGGAGGAGAGACAGAGTTACAGTATGCACAGTTGGAGAGACAGAGTTATGCCGAGCATGTACGCTGTAAATAGAAATCCTATTTGTTAGTTTAAATAAGGCAAAAATAAATGAGCAACGTGCTCATACCTCTTACCACGTACATGAATATGAGAAAATTCTTAACTCTGAGTCTCAGTTTCCTAATCTATAAAAAGGAGATAATAAAAGTATATGTCTCCTAACTTGTGATAAAATTAAATGATATCTGAACATGTAAAAACAATTAGTGTCTAGCACAGGGAAAACAGCACATTGTAACTATTATGATCATCACTTTATTATTCTGTTTCAACACAGTTATTGTGTAAGGATACAGTTATTGTGTAACTTTAACCTTATCACTAGGTTTACTTGGGTTCTATTTATAACAGATGCTATGGGAGAGATGTAGTCATTATTTAGGGGTGGAGAAACCATTTTGAGGAAAGAATTTTTAGAGTGAAGAAAGTGGATTAAGAATATGATCCAATTTGAGTCTTTAGTCTGTACCTGCCTGGCTAGAAAGCTTGGCTGGAGTTCTGTCAAATCTTGGAACCCATCTTTCCCTCAGTGGAAAGATCACGCTCCCATCACATCCCTGTCTTTGTGTTTCAGGGAGATTCATTTGGGACAACATCACTAGAATTGCTGAGACCCTACTTCCTTCCTGGGCCTTACCAGAGGCAGATCCTCAAGGACCAGCTCCTGCCAACTATGATTTCCCGGGTTTTCCACAGGCATATAGCTCTGTTCATATTTCCTGTTCTCAAAGATCTAGAGTTTGCTCCTCATTATTCTCCATTTCTGCAGAGACCTCAATGACCCTCTTAAGACCTTTGATTCTCTCACTCTGGAGAATTGATCAAGGATGGTTGTCTTATGGCCTCATGCTCAATGTTACTAGGATCCTCCTCTTTCCTGTTCCTCTAATGTTTAACCTGGCACCAGTCCATTAGTCAAAAAAATGTGGTATAGACTTCTCTTTCATTTGCCACAATTACACTCAATTTGTAAAATTTCCTGATATCTTTTTGTGTTCAAGACATTTTTTTCCTGTGACCCTAGCTAAAGTTCCCAGCCCTCTTTCTAGCATCTCTACATTCAGTACAATAATGAACAAGGGCCCATCTGACAATATGTTAATGCTCTTAGATGTCAGAGAAGTCCTCATCATAGCAAATCAAAAAGAAATAATGATGTCATAAAATAAAATAAGCATAATAGAAGTTATTTTAGTTAGCTTATATGTCACTGTGATAAAAATACCTGACGTGAAAAACATAGAAAAGAGAAAGTTTATTTTGGTTCATGGTTTCAGAATTTTCAGTCCACGATCAGCTGACTCCACAGCTCTGGGCCCAAGGTGAAGCAACATGGTAGAAAGGCCTGGAAGAAGGAAACAGCTCAGGACATGGCATGTAGGAAGTGGAGAGAGCTGGGACAAAATATAAAACCCAAAGTCACAGCCCCAGTGACCTATTTCCTTTAGCCACAGCTTACTTGTTTATGGTTACTGCCCAGGTAATCCATATCAATTTCTCATATACACATTTCAATTTAATTCTTTTACCTCTGAAAATTCTTACATTGTTTCACACATGAGCTTTTGGGGGATAATTCATATCTAAACCACAACAAAAACCAAGTTTCAAATTGGGATGTTCTCCATCAATAAAATTTCTAGGTTGACAGGCTTGAGTACTACACAGAGTTTAATCACTTATCTCTGGGAATCAGGGATATGCTTGTGTATCAGCAATGGTGGGAGAATAAAGCAAAACCAAGTATGCAAACCGAAACTCAGTGGCAAGTCCTTTTATATATGCTTTCTATATAATTTATTTTGAAGCATCAAATCATCATCTTAAATGAGCATGCATGTGTACTGGGAACATTGTGAGTTCTTAGTAAAATACCATGTGCATATCTTCAAACTCCATCTCCCGAAATATCAGTATCTAGTTTGAAATGCTTTAGTGAGTCATGTTATTATATATTCATTTCCTTTGCTTTTAGAGAAATAACCAGGAAGATCTTGGCTAAGCTATAACTTGAAAACTTATAAGGAGCAAATATGCAAGATACCAGAGAACACTTTACCTGAAATGAGAATAATTTGGTACAGCTGTGGCTCCTTAATATGGAGGGTGTCACATGTCACCAGCTACTCAGTAGAGATCATCAATCAGGGTTTATTTTGAAGAACAATTTTATCCCATGACTTGTTAATCTCTTCATACCTTCCTCTCCTAAAGCATGATGACACTCCATTACTATCTTTCTACATATATATTTCTCTGCCTGTAACATGTTTCCCAAAGAAAAGAGACAAGCACTGATTTTGTCAACATGATATTCTTATTATCTAATAGCATAACTGCTGGGAACCTGTGGCTCAGTGGTGAGAAAGAATGAAGACAAGGTTGACTTCCGTAGGTGTACAAATCAAGGACAGCACTTGGCACTGTGCATTATGGGCCTGGAGACCCTCAGCAGGGTGGCTGAAGCACCTACCAGGGACATTAATACAGCCAGACCTTGTATGGAGCCTGGGTGGCCCAGGCCCAACTTCAGCAGGTCTCCTTTTGCAGTCAGACCTGGACCATGCACACTCTTGGCCTTGGGCAGGCCGCATCATCTTGTTTAGATGGTTTCTGATGATAAATTGATTTCCTCACTAATGTTCCATTGTACAGGGAGAATTTGAAGATTAATTAATTAATGTACATAAAGTGCTTCAATTAAGGTAATTGCCATTAGCTGCAGATAGTCTCATTAGTCCCTATTTGGGAATAATCCAAAGTCACTTCTTTCTCAAGAGAGTTCTGATAATTGCTCCAACATTCTCCAGGAAGTCCTGTGACACAGAAGCCACTTCCAAAATCATTATTTTTTTCTTTCTGAAAGTTCAACACTAAACATTAAGATGTGCATAGTCCATCTGGGTCAAGTTTTCAATGAACTAGCACAATGCTAGAACCGAGGGTGTTTGGAGATTTCCTATCTGCCTCCACGTTCCTATGTAGGAAGAGAACAAGGATCAATGAGAAACACATACTCCATATCAGCATCGCCAGGAATTAAACTAGGATAGGTTTTAAAACCAGGGGCCGAGCCCTGCCCTCAATCCCATCCTATTCCCCTGTCAAACATGCTCACCATCTCTAGCAGTCAGAGAAATGCAAATCAAAACCACCCTAAGATACCATCTCACTCCAGTAAGATTGGCAGCCATTATGAAGTCAAACAACAACAAGTGCTGGCGAGGATGTAGGGAAAAGGGTACACTTGTACATTGCTGGTGGGACTGCAAATTGGTGCAGCCAATTTGGAAAGCAGTATGGAGATTTCTTGGAAAGCTGGGAATGGAACCACCATTTGACCCAGCTATTCCCCTTCTCGGTCTATTCCCTAAAGACCTAAAAAGAGCATGCTACAGGGACACTGCTAAATCGATGTTCATAGCAGCACAATTCACAATAGCAAGACTGTGGAACCAATCTAGATGCCCTTCAGTAGACGAATGGATAAAAAAAATGTGGCATTTATACACAATGGAGTATTACTCTGCATTAAAAAATGACAAAATCATAGAATTTGCAGGGAAATGGATGGCATTAGAGCAGATTATGCTAAGTGAAGCTAGCCAATCCCTAAAAAACAAATGCCAAATGTCTTCTTTGATATAAGGAGAGTAACTAAGAACAGAGTAGGGTTGAAGAGCATGAGAAGAAGATTAACATTAAACTGGGATGAGAGGTGGGAGGGAAAGGGAGAGAGAAGAGAAATTGCATGGAAATGGAAGGAGACCCTCAGGGTTATACAAAATTTCATACAAGAGGAAGTGAGGGGAAAGGGGAAAATAATACAAGGGGGAGAAATGAATGACAGTAGATGGGGTAGAGAGAGAAGAGGGGAGGGGAGGGGGAATAGTAGAGGATAGGAAAGGCAGCAGAATACAACAGACACTAGTATGGCAATATGTAAATCAATGGATGTGTAACTGATGTGATTCTGCAATTTGTATACGGGGTAAAAATGGGAGTTCATAATCCACTTGAATCAAAGTGTGAAATATGATATATCAAGAACTATGTAATATTTTGAACAACCAACAATAAAAAAAAATTTAAAAAAAACCATGAAGAAATCCTCACTCAAAAGAGGGTCATTTACTGTCACACCTTCCCTGAAATCCTTTTCATATTATAATGCAGAACTGAAGCTTAGATAAGGAATGCAGTTTCTATTTAAATGTATACAGTGATTTACTATTTTCACTTGCTTTACTCTATTTGATTTTTAAAATTTCCGTCAAGTTTTAAAACTGCCATTGCATGCTTACAGTAGTGTAGTACAGTTTAGTAGGATGGTTAGGAATGTGGGTCTGTATATTCACGAAATGGAGTATTGCTAAGCCAGAAAAAAAAAACACAAAAAAAAAAAAATGAGTTCCAGAATGAGCTCCATCATGGACGAGGCTTGAAGATAGTTCACCAGGTAAAGTAAGCCAGGCATACAAGGCCAGATACTCTATGATTCCACTTAAATGAAACATCTAAATAAAATTGATATATGCAGCATGGCTTAGAGGTCACCATGAGCTGGAGGGAAATGTGACTTGTTGGCTAATAAGCATGAAGTTTCTGTTTGGTGATGGGAACTGTTTTAGACATAGTAGAAAGAGTTGCTCAAAATTGTGGTTGTAGTTAGTATCAATAAACTGTGCATACGAAATGGTAAAAATGACAAGATTTGGGCCTTATGTATTCTACCAAAGTCATAAAAGATAGCAGCAATAATGAGTCGGTCTCTGAGGGAAGTAGGATCACCTGTGCTGATATTCCATCACTTCCTGCCTGTGTGGCATCTGTCACCTCATTACCACGGTGTCTTCATGTCTAAAATGTGATGTTCTCATTGAGAAGCTGAGGAGCCAAGACATGATTTTCCTAAGTTCAGATGATAAAATCCTAAGGTGACTGAACACCATCTCAGGTTTCTTAAGCATTCAAAACCTGCACTTTCCCCCTACTTTTTCTACCGCATTGTTAAAATTTAAATCAAGAATCTTTTCTATATTGCGTGAACTGATTATGCAATTGTTCTTCTTTTCAAACATTCACAATTAATTTTCAGTTAGCGTTTTTGTTGAAATAAAACTTAATCCCACAGAGACAGACTTATAGAAATAAGATGAGAAAGAGCGTCTCGGGGCACAAGAGTTCAGTTGGCTGATGTTTAACAGTAGTTCTGTGTAGGCACAGGCAGGTAATTATCACTTAATTTTCTAAATTCTATTTTTCTCTTCTACAAAATATGTAAAACAAAAGTTCCAATGATCTCTAATCCAGTTAAAATTTTCTGGTTTTTAATTCACACAATATTTTCTCCTGTGAGTGTGTGTAGTATAGTAATACTTTTAATTACCAAAGGAGGCTTACATGTTTGGTCTAATATTTAGCCAAAAAGAAGGATGAGAAACAGAAATGGAAGGAAGTTTGTCGTGTATTATGGCAATCATAAGTGGTGGACTTATGACCCAATCCAGGAAGTCTCATCATAAGGACCATGACACATATTATCAAACTGTGATGTCTCATTGTAGAAAGTTTGGAAACATAGAAAGATGGAGATCGGGAGACAGATGGGAATCCAAGTGAATTTGACCCATCAGTCTCATGATGATGTGAGAAAGACAGAAATTATGGCATAAGTCAGCCAAGAATTTAAACCCTGAACTATAACCTGTCTGACCTTGCACAATTCACTTTTGAAGTTTCAATTTCAAAATTTTATATATACATACGTACATATGCACATATACAATTACATATATATATACACATAATATATATATATATATATATATATATATATATATATGTATATAATATATATATGTGTGTGTGTGTGTGTGTGTATGTGTCTTTTGTATTTGCTTTTATAAAGACAATGCAGTCAGTACCTACCACACAGAAAGTGCTTAATAAGTGGCTGCTAAATTAATTGCATGAATCCACTCATTTACTTTGGTTCTGCTCCTACTTTTGTAAATTTTAGTTATGCTATCAAGTTTGATTGGATTTTCATTTTTTTCATTTCTTGTTTGTGTTGCATTGATTTCTTTTCTGATATAAGAGGATTAAACTCAAGTGGAGTTCTATGCTCATTTCAAACCTGCATTTATACAGGTCAGACTGTTGGTGTTTAAGAGGGAGAAGAAAGGTCTTCATAACTCTAAATGTGCTGTCACCAGGAGAAACTCTAGTCCAAATATAGGTAGAATAATCTACCTATACTGCTGTGATCTTGTTTCTGTAGGCATTTTAATGATTATAATTACAAGATACTTCTTGTTCTTCTTACCTGGAAGTGTTATAAATGGCTTCTTACACAGAACACATTTGGTACCCTTCTTGCTCAACCTCAGTAGTGGAAGTATGAGAAATGATCTTCCATTCATATGGCTCCCACAGATGAGCAGGACAAATAGGGTGTAGCAAAATTCCCCAAAGGCAGCCACAGCCTACCCTGTATCCCAATCAGCACTTGCATAATGATCATAGAAGCAATGATCTGCATATTTCTATGATATGCATTTTTTTCTTATAGGAAATGTCATTTCCTCCTAATTCAGTCCACTGCCCTGCATAAGAATTAGCATTCCCATTTCTGTGATTTGTAGATTTTACAAGCATTCTCAGAGTCACAAGTTCATAAATAATTGAGCTGTGATATATCCCATACAGATATTCATTTTTTTAATATATCTGTGAAACTGGTCAGCCTCCATTCCCATTATCTGTATCTTGCATTTCATTCTTTGTTCCCCACAGAGAGTTTATTTGGAAAGAATATTACATGTATCCAGAATGAAAAGGTTTTGTTTCTGTCTTGCAGATAGGTATTAATAAAATAAACACTACCTTAGTCAAGAGTGTCTTCCGATTCCCTGATATGTAGGAGGACCAATATTTTCAGCCCAGAATTATTTCTTTCAATGTAAGAAGTTACTCAAGAAGTACTTTAGAAGATTTCAGTGGCTTAAATTTAAGAAATATTACTATATTCAAAGAAGTGGATTCAGGCCAGCTTGTATGTATTCACTGTAGTGTACCATGCTATTGAATATTTCTCTCTCTTGCCCTTTTTTATCAGCAATTTTTTTTTTTTTTTTAAAGTCATACAGTGTTATGAATTGCCTGAATCTTATCTGCATTTTTGCTCTGCTGGTGACTAAATAGTTTTTGTTTGGGAGGACATTACCTCAACTTACCCAGCAGATGTCCATTAGACCAAACCATGTTCACTCTGAAGCAATCTAACTGGAAATGAAATGCATTATTTTCATCCAAATTGTTCTGTATTCCCATGGTTGCCTTCTGATGATGACTACTTTAGATGTTCATTTCGTTTTCTTCCCTTTTCTGATAACAATAATGTACAATGCTTTCTTCCTCACAATTTGGGATGGAATATTTTTGTGCTGGTTTTCTTCTAGTGCTTCTTTTTTTTTATTTTCTTCTCATCTGCATTGTTTGTTTTCTAAATCATTCCAATATTTCAAGTCTAGTTGCTACTGAATTGTCAAGTAAATACATTTTCTTCTATAGATTTAAGTTTAATAAATGAAAACTTATTGATGGGAATCACCTGTGTTATGTGAGTAATAAAATATATAGGGTAATTTACATTCTATATTATCTGCTAAAACAGGGAGAAGAGATAGCATAAGATACGAGTTTTTGGTGTTTCATAGATGAAAATATGTTATATAGGAGAAGTATTAAATTCTGAAAGCATTAAATACTCTATTTGAGAGTATGCAGATAGGAAATGGTCCAGCCAGAACTGTACTCTTAGTTTGTCATGTTAGATTGCACACTCTTTCCACCATATTTTAAAATTTCACTTCTGTATAAGAAAGCCTCTTTCTAAGCAAAAGGGCAAACAGCATTATCTGTTGCTTGGAGATAATGCACTTTTGCCTGTAGGTTATCATGTAGCAACAGGACACTTCCCAGGGCTCTGTCTCATTCTAACGTGTGGATTGGCACAATATAATCATACATTTTTCCTACCACAATATTCAACTATAAAGAGTGATTATTTTTCCTGGGTATTATTTTCTTTGCATATCTGCCTCTATAGCTTTCTTTTAAAAAATGGTGTCTCCAACATGATTCATAATTGTTTTCTGGTATGTGTTCTGTGTGCACTTCAAATTCAGGCATGAGTGAGCCTCAGTATGTTGCCAAAATATATTTATTCATCCTGTTTAGTTGAGTAGGTTCCAGTTTCCGGAAAAAAAAATTCCAAAATTTACCTCAGAGAAAGTGGGGTTCCAGATATATTTGCAGCATTGACTGGTCCCCGTAGCATAATGGAAGAAAATGAGGTAGTGGCCCAGCAATGAGAGCATTTTTATTCACTCTGGGAGTTCTATAAACATGATCTATGACTTTACAATGCAAGACATCCCCAAAACAAATGCTAATTTATATGACTCTTTTATTATTTATTGGATTTTTTTCTTTGACTTTATTTGATCTTTGCACTTTGTTCTACTCATTATAGGAACTGAAATCCTCTGTGTTTTCCTTCTGAGTAAACATCATAAATAAGTCAGGACATCTCAATGCCAGTGAGGCAGACTGGGGACAATTAACTTGCTGTCCCTTCCATTTGGTTTGCTTGTCAGGTCACATAAGGTGGGTGGTCTGGTGGGGGGAACAGTTAGCTTTTGAATTGCTATGATTTTAAACAAGTCATAATAGATTTATTTTTCATTTACACAGTGGATATAAGCCTTACAAACAAAAGAAAAACAAAATAGGTCACACAAGATAGGTACAAGAAAACATAATATTGAATTAATTGAATAACTGTACACAAGAATCAAAACTGATGGGAATTAAATCCATTTACATCAGATAGATAGTTTTCAAAGTCGAGTCAAAAATGAAGATGCTCCATAGAAGACACTGTATATTTGATACTATGATGCCCTTTCTTTCTCTCTCTCTTCTTTATCTCTCTTTCCTTCCTTCCTTCCTTCCTTCCTTCCTTCCTTCCTTCCTTCCTTCCTTCCTTCCTTCCTTCCTTCCTTCCTTCCTGGGATTGAACTCAGGGCACTCAACCACTGAGCCACATCCTCAGCCCTATTTTGTGTTTTATTTAGAGACAGGGTCTCACTGAGTTGCTAAGCACCTCTGCATTGCTGAGGCTGACTTTGGACTTGCAATCTTCCTTCCTCAGCCTCCTGAGACACTGGGATTACAGGCATGCACCACCGCGCCCAGGTTGATAATGCATGTTCTTATATATCAAATAAGCATTCACTCATTCATTTAAATATTTTTAGAAGATGAATGGATCTATGACAATCGATGTGTTAGCACTGGGAATTGAGAATAACAGAACAAAAGACCTGTCCATGAGGATACTACTCAAGATGATGACAACAGCAGCTTGGGATGGATAGTGTAAGATAGATGCAAATGTCAATTTCTTATTTCTATAAAGTAAGAAGTAGAAGAAAGTGTACCTTATTATGAGAATTAGTAAAATTTTACTAGGGTAAAAGTCGTTGCAGTTGGTGCCAAACGACAAAATTCCATGCATCATAGAGACAGACAAGCTCTGATTCCTTCCTATCTCCTGTTGGAGCATCACTGGTTTCGTGAACTAGTGCCAGGGCTGTGAACTGTGCTATTTACCTAGATGGCAGATGCTAGAGGTCATAATTGTGATATATGAGAAACATGCCAAATTATCCAGAGAAGCCATATCTATTGAAGAAATATGTACATGACAGGACTTTAAAATAAGACAAAAGATCAATCTTGCTATATTTAGATCAAGAGGCTAAGATCAAAGAAGTTTGGTTATCAACATAGCTGAAATCTCCAAAGCTCCTGCTCATTACTTTTCTGACCATGATATAACAGGGAAGGATTACCTTATTCAAGAAATACTTGGGGCATACCACAGCATAGAAATGAAAAACATGTCTACGAATTTCCCATAATGTTCTTGGCACTGTGGTAGGCTGAGCACACACTGCCATTATGTGCAAATAGGTGACAAACATATGTGCAAACATATTCCCTGGTGCCATGCTCCTTCTCCAGAAGAGAGACTCCTCAAACTATTTGCAACCTTTGACCTTCAAAGTGTTCTTCTGCAAGAATGACTTCCAAATAGCCTTCCTTACTTATTATTGTGAAACATGACAGGAAAAAGAAGTAAAAGAAAGTTGATAGAAGTTGAAAAAGTTGGAATTTGAACACTATGGTTCTTTCTCTAGGACATTTTACCATCTGTCATAAAAAGGGCAGGTATTCAGTTGAAACAAATATTTACCAAGTGCCTAATAATTGCTGTATATAGAGATGGTTACAAGTTGGCACAGGTAGAGGTCTTTGTCTTTTGAAAGATTATTTCAATGAGGATGCAGGAGTAAAGTCCCCCCACCAAAAAAAAAAAAAGTTTCGAGTTCAAGACTCAGACACAGTGAGACAGACAACACAGGTCATTCCAAGGTCCAGAATGAATGAGAACTGTACGTGTTTTAATTGCAAAACCTGAGGCTGAAATGTTGGGACTCAGTCCAGAATCATATTCATAAGTATGATTTCTGTATTTCTGTGTCACTTAAATATTCTTGAGTGCAGGGATACCTTTGGGTATGCACATAGGGGGCTCTTTCTTTAATCATATTTATTTTGTCACTCAGTGATATAAGCAATTATTCCTAAAGCATCAACTATAAGTCCAGGTGGGTTCAATTTGTGTTGGCACATTGGCAAATAAGGTGGACAGTAATGTTGGAAGTAATGACATCTGTGGGGATACACGTGTGAAAAGGGGTACTGGAAGATGAATAGGATTGTCAATATCTTAAGGAATGCATTTTAGGTGGCTGTCACCTCATCTGGCACTGGGAAGCTAAGGATTGTCCTTACCTCTCCCCAAATAATGATATGTCCTAAAGGGAAACTTTACATAGATCATTTTAGCTTTGTAGAGAAAGGGCTTCCAGTACTTCATTAGTTTCAAACTAAGCACGTTTTGCTACATTTCCAGTCTCATATTTTGCTCCTTAATTACCACTATTTAAATGGCCTTTCAAGATCAGCTGTAAATTAAAATTGATCCACTGTCAGCAATCTCCGACAGTTGGCAACAGACTATTGATACAGATGAAATTCCAGTTGCTTAGTGTGTTTCTGAGAAGACAAAAATGTAATGAAATGAGCCGACTCTGCAGCTTGGCACAAAAGACACAATGTGATTTTCTCCAGTGGGAGAACTTAAGTATAAATAACCAGCCATGTTTGGAAAATGCAAATAAATGTGTATGGATAAAGAAGCAGAGCTTTTATCTTTATGCCCTTCATGAATGTCTGTGCAATCATTTTCTTTTATCTAAAACACAATATTCCTTTTGAAATAAAGCTTGGGAGTGTGTTGATACGAATATGTAGTTTGGAAAAGAAATCTTGCTTTGTCTCGTACTGGTTGTGTGAAATCTTTCTTTGTCTTTTAACAGTTGTGTGATTTACAGCAACAAACAAACATGTCACTCTATGGTTTACTACTCTAAAAAATGCAATCTATTAAATACCCTGTAGTTGTGATAATTACATGAGAAGATTCAAGAAACGGCAACGGGGTATCTAATATAGTGTCTGGCACAAGGAAAAGAATATCATGGGAGATGAAGACATAATACAAGCAACGTGTGGTTGAAAGCCTGGGTTATTTCTAGGCAGCTGAAACTCAGTGCATTCATTCTGGAATGTTCCTTTCTCTTAGAGTTGGCTGATAGCAGAATTGGGCTGGCTGACTATGGCCAGAGATGCTCTGTGGCCATTCACACCTACAGTCTCTAGTACACACACACACAAATACAGCTTGAAGGGCTGGAGGATTTAGAAGTCAGCACTCTACATATATGCCCAGTGATCCAGTGATCCCATAATCTCCTCACAGAGCTTCCCAGGACTTGCAGAAGACAGGGCGGAAACCCACGTTGCCTTCCTGGAGAGTGGAATGCCAAACACTCACGTGTTTTCTAAGAGCCACATCAAATTTAGTTCTCAACTGCAAAGTTTCAGTCACTGGGGAAAAAATAGAAAATTGTTACTTCAGAATCTCTGCATGTACACAGAACATGATTCTCCTCTTTGGGGATGACTGGATTTTCAAGAGTTCATATTCCTGACCAAGTATCACCTCTCTGAGTTGCCTTAGTTCATCACACCCTCCTAAAATAACCCACACTCTGTCCTGAGGCCTCTGCTGCACCAGTGTCATCTTTCATTTTCTTCTATAGGGTCACTGAGCAAACATATTAAGAATTTACTAGACTGCTGATTATCTTCTTTCTGTTTTTATTGGTGTGTATGATCTATGGATGTAGAGTCTCCTTTTTCTCAAAGCTGAATCCCAGCACACAGGATGTTATCTGGTAACTAAGTGGTCTTTGATAAACACTGCCTACCAAATCCATATGTGAAATGCCATATCAGATCCACCTAGGGATCTGGGACTGAGGGGTCATGGGTGCTCCTGGTCAGCTGGGACCTGCTCCCTTCAGAATCAATTCCTCTTGAGTACCGCCATCAGTCTTCAGATGAACTTTCCTTGGGCTGGACTAGTCCTAAAATGATTGAAGGAATAGATTCACGTGTCATCTCAATCATAAGTATGTACTCTTTCTGTTGGGCAGTGTCCAAGTTTGAAGTTCTCATGAATCCGTTTTTTTTTTTTTTTTCTTTTCTCATATGATCAAAGTCAGCAACACTGTGGGAAGAGATCCAAAGAGATCATCTGGAAAAGGCATGTTATTGCTGAAGGAAGGAGGAGGATAAGGGACACACGTATAATTCAGGTGCTACTGAGATCCTGCGAAAGTCGTTAAGAGAGGAGAAGCTGAACAGTAGAAGGCCTTAGGAACAGAAAGTCCACATACCATTAGGAATCAATATGTCGATATTGCTAAAAATGATTTTTAAAATTAAGGAGGTACTTGCTTCATTTCACTCTTTCACTCTGTTCTGGTAACAGTATGCTATGAAGGATGATATGTTACTTTCTGGGAATCAATGAGAAGAAAGTCTCAACAAACTGAAACTATTTGAGATAACACACAGATATTTCAAAGCACAATGGCAACGTCGTCCAAGGATTAAGATGTAAGGAAGAGAAATCAACTCTGGTTATACTAAACAAAAAGACAATTTGTTGGAAGAATATTGGGAGCTCAAACACTATTAGACTGGAAGATAAGACTTGGAAAATATAGGGAATGACTAAGGATTTCCATGTTAGAGAAGCAGAAACCACAGCCAAACACCTTATTATGGGTGCAACTTGGGCCACATCAGTATTGCGGTAGGCATTGCAACAAGTTGTGTTGCCGCTGTTGACCGGTTGACGCCTGCTGCTCCCTTGGCTTGGGGTACCTGATCCAATATGGGCACATAGGAAATTGACATTCAGTCTTTAGCTTTTGCCTCAACATCACTGCTTACACGAAAGCTTCTCCCAGCTTTCCCCTAGGAAGACTGAAATCCTTTTCTTCTGTTCTCCACCCCTGCAACCTTTTTTGCTTCTAGTGTGTTAATAGCTGCCATTACGTAACATTCCATTATGGTTTCTTTCAGATTCTGAGGAAGAGCCCTTCCTCTGTGTAGAGCACATAGCACAGGGCCTGGTGATAGCACAAGCCCCTAGATGGTTGCCTAAGGCACAAATAAATGAATGAATTGGAAAGGGCACCAGGAACCTCCTCTTTCCCTGTCTCATTGCACTCCTGTTTGTTTTAAATGGACTCGATATCTTGAGGATCAAACTATGTATTGTGTATTCTGTGCAGTCTAAAGACTTTTCTCTTTTCCATACAACCACTATTGAACATCAACAAATATACTTTTTACTTTTACCACAGCTGAGAGAAGGTAAATAGAAAAAAAAATACGCTGCTGGTTTGAGAGACTCCAAACAATAAGGCAGTCCTTGAAGCCACAATAAACAACTTATATTACTATAGAGATGCACATTAGAAATCTTTACATATCCACTTTAGCCTCACATGTTCCCATTGCTGTTCATTAATTTATCGGTAACTGGCTGCTACATGACTCCTAGGTGCTTGGCATTGTTCTTGGTAATGAAGAGTAAAATAATGAAGGAGGGCAGATGAACTTCCTGCCTACACAGGGATTTTGATCCAGTCTGAAACAAAATAAATAAATAATTATTTAAAATAATACATAAAGGGAACCCTTATGGAAAGGTAAAAGATTCTCCTGCATCGTATCTGAATGAAGTATATATGTGGCTAATAAAATGATTGATAAGTAGCATTACTAATAAAATCAGATACAGTAATTCCTTCAGTGTCTCTCTGAAGTCGACAGTGCATGTAGTACAAACTGTCCAAAATGCATCAGCCTATCGAATCTCCATAGCAACCTTTCAGAATGCACTCGCTTAGCATCTATATTTTGTAGAGAGAGAATCTGCGGCACTTGGAGACAAAGGTGAATTAAGGAGTCTAATGACCCATAGAACATTAGAAATGAAACCAAGCACAGAATTCCAAGCTGCTTGATGTGATTTTCTTTTATGAATGAGAAAGCTTAGGTTGAAAAAGAAAAATAGTGAATGTGCCCATTACCAAACAGCGGGTGTGACAAACAAGGCCACCTCACTTCAACTCCGCTGCTTGCCTTGTTGTTCCCTCTTGATGTTGGAGTCTCATCCACCTTTTAAAGCATTTCTGATAATTTGATATCATCCATGTACCAGCTTCAGTAAAAAACTTTTTAAATTTTCTTTTTTTTTACTGAATTTTTTATTGTTGTAAAATATACATAACATACAAATTGCCATTGTAAAAATTGCTAATTAAACTTGATCTTTTCTAAGTGTAAAATTTCTGACTAAATTTGATCTAATTGAACTTGATGTTTTCTAAGTGTAAAATTAATAGGCATTAAGTACATCCATGGTGTTCTGAGAACCCCAGTGCTATCTCTTTCCAGAATGTGATCATCCCAAGCAAAAACTTTGTATCCTTTAAACAATTACTCTCCATTCTCCATGTCCCACCTCCAGGCACCTTATATTTTATCTTTGCATATTCTAGATACCTCACATAACTGGAATCATTCAATATTTTTGTTTTTGTATCAGCCTTATTTCACGTAATGCATAGCTTTCAAGGTTCATCTGTGTTTTGGCATGTATCAGAAGCCTATTCTATTGTATGTATATTTCACACTTTCATTATTGAGTAGTTACTACTATTTCACACATTGTTCAGTCATTATAACTACTGCAGTAAACAGACAGAACTCCCTTCCCTTTTGGAGTTTACTTCTAGTGGGGAAAGAGACATATGTAACCATGTAGAGTCTTAGCCTTGTGTCTTCTCACCATGCATTTTAACATTCCATGCAGAATAACCAGCCCACAGTGCTCAGAATCAAACTTGCAACACCACTTGTACTAAAAACTCACATCCCTTTATACCTATTCTTTCCCCTGTAGAGTTAGTTCAATTTAACAGCTAGACTGTGTCTTTGGCTTCTTGATTTAAACTCTAGTTTTCTTGTCAGTCAGTAACCTCTGCTTGTTCCAATAGATCTTGGACATTTTTCTTGCACAATTGTTTTACTCAGAGAAAGCCTGACTCCTTTCACTTGTGTCCTTTAGGGATGTGGGGAACCTGGGAACCCAGTGTCCTGCTGCCTGAGGAAGCCCCCACTTGACTTGCTGAACCAAAACTCAGGAGCAACAGCTAGTCCCGCAGTCTCAGCTTCAGACTGTGGTGTCTCAATATTTCCCGGGACGGTGGCTGCTTTAGGCTCTGCTACAATGACTCCATGGAGGTCATAAAAAATCATGGGCAGTTCAAAACCTTAAATATCTCAAACTAGTTTTAAGTTTTGTGAATTAATTTAGGACTTGCTTTTTTTTGCTTCAAAATTGCAAAATTATAAACAAGCATACACATTTATTATAAGAAAACACAATCATATTGACACAGTAAGGTTAAGAGACCATGGGAGATTTTAAAACTTTTTATTTAACTTTGTCTAAATTTGAAATAAATACAAATGTAAACGTGAAAAAAAAGTCATATTATAAAAAACATCCTATTGTTCCCTTGGTTGTTTATATGCATATCTTAGCTAATTAAAGTTGATATTTTTAAAGATAAAAGGAAGATGTATGATTTATGGGGTGCTGACCTAATGCCCCTCTCATATAGCAGCTCCTGAGGCTCAGCCTGCTCTGTGAAGCTGCGTCTGCCCCTAGAATTATCCTGCCTTGACATCTAGACATTCGGGACTAATTGCCACTCTTAATCGTCTGCAGTTCTTTCCTGTAAGACCTATAAATACAAGCCCTATGTGCTTTACAGACAGGCAAGGGCCAGTAATCCTAGGACATTACTCAGTTGGAAGTGGCAATTAGACATTTTTAACAAGTTTTTTTTTTTTTAATACAAAATGAAGTAATTAAAACTTGCACATTGGAAGGGAAAACACTTTTGAGATCATGTTCATTTTATTAAGCTATTTCGAATACTAAAGTTTATTGCAATGCATAGTTCTTTCTTTCCTTCCTTTAATTGAATTGCTGGCACTAACAACTCAATGAAATGAATGCCTGACCCATTGAGAAAGAGATTAAGTTATGGAGGATGTTTATTTTTAATTGGTTTTAACCATGAACTCATACATTTCCGCTAAAATTGGATTGAACTGGAAGATTTCACTCTTTGATCTAAATATTATGGTTCAGCCACTAAATTATTCCAGCTCTGGCTTAACCTAGGTGAGCTGTACTTTCAGGCTAATATCTCATTTTTGCTTTCCAAGGTCAGCATTTTCATGCATGGATTACCAGTGATATAATCAGACATCTGGCTAATATTAGGATAATTTGATTGTGATTTGGTGGTTAACTTCTCACTTTTCACACCAGAACAAGGTACACGTCATTTGAACGGGTGGGCGCCTGGGCATGGGAAGCTACGGCACTGAGATGACAAAGAATAGTGAAATCAACACAGGGTTGGGAGGGGCCCAACACTGTCATCTGCTGCTGAAATTCTTATCTTCCTTGAATTTTTAAAAAAATATGTGTGACCTGACAGATATACTAATAATCCCCTTACCCGTGGACTGCTTTTGTGGTCTCCGATCAGAGAGCCTACTTGTGCTGCCCTAGGTGGAGCTCCCTTTTGTGGCTCATCCTTAGTCTTCTGCTCTCCTGGTCCCTTCCCTCTAGGCATTCACCCATCTCCAGCTTCCAAGACCATGTTCCTGGAAAAATCACCTCCCCCTGCTTCATTGATTTTCTTGAAACTCCCCTCCTTTCTGGCATCCTATTATTGGATTTGCCTCAGAAAGAATAATTGAGTCTTTAGACTTTGGGCCATTTTTAGTAGCTAATGGAGTCAGCTTTATATATTAAAATTTCTGAGTTTAGTTTCAATTACTTCTGGCATTCCTTCTGGAACAATCTATTCTACATTAGTCCCACTGTCTCTTGTCTGCCTCCTCGTTGTTAAGGTTGTGACAAAAGACACTGGAAAAAGAGACAATTAAAAAAGGACATACTGAAACCTTACAGCTGACAATATGGCATAATCAATTAAATGTGAAATAAAAATGATGTGATATCACTGTAATGCAAGGCTGGTTATCAATTAAATGAGCCAAAGGCATATAGGCAGGAATGGAGAAAACAGACTGAACAGCAGAGGAGGGACCGTGCACTCATTTTCTTTAGCTACGCAGCCAATCAGCACAAAACCTAATGCTTAAAATGTCATAAATGTACCATCTCAAGTTCCAAAGGTCAGAGAATCAAAATCAATATCACTGGCTAAAGTTAGAAGAAATGTTCCCTTCTGGAGACTCTAGGACAGAATCTGCCTCCTAGCTTTCCTAATAATGACCACCTTCTCTCTTCACCCTATGGGCCTTTCTTCCTTGAAAGCCAGCAGCAAGGCCTCTCCCAGTCATCACCTGACTCAGGGATACTTGTGTCCACTGCTGCATCTCCATGTCTGACTCTGGACTTCCTGCATGCTTTTTATTAGTGATTGCATCATGCTCACTTGGATGATCCAGAGTGTGTTTGCATCTCAAGATCCCTAAATTACATCTGCAGAAGTTTTGCCATGTAAGGTAATATATGCACAGTTTCCCAAAATTTACATGTGGACATCTTTGGAGTCCATATTCAATGAACAGAAATTAAACTTCTAAGCCAAAAATACAAAGTTTTAAACACAGGAATGATATAAGATATAACTAATCAGGGAAGCCAAGTTATGCATGAATATCTGAGGAAATGGTTAGCCAAAACCATGATCATTAAAACTGTAAAACCTAGACAATATGCCCTTGGAGTTTTGAGGACAAAACAGGAAAGTCTAACCTGGGGAGAGGAGGCACTGTCTCCATGGTACACTGCCTCTCTGAGACTCCTGCTGCTGGAGGAGCTGCCATTGCACATGCTTTCTTCTCTGTGTACACCTACTTGGAAACATTGCAAGGTCATCTTTATCCCATTGAGTTTATGCTAGCTATCTCTGGTCCGACCTCTCCTGTGCTCAAGGATTGTAAACTCATACCAGAATATCCCCATACCAAAGGCTAATGAAATAATTCTGGTGACTGAGAACATTCCAAGGACCCATAAGAACTTGTCCTTTTAAGTTTGCAGCTCCCAGGTGAGGAGGAAGAAACGATCCACAGAGCCAAATGTCACACTTAAAAAACTGTACGAATGTTGAGCCTTCTGAAATCTGTATATAAAACAACAAATAAGTGTATTCACAAATGTCACTCTACTCTATGGCGGGAGTTTGCTATCAACCAGTAATTCATTGTGGCTATAATAAGTGCTAATATAAAGTCACTTGAGTTCCTCAATTCTTGGATTTTCTCTGAAGATTCAATATTGTCTAATTTTCAGTTACAGCTTTAATAAAACTCATATTTTACACGTCCTTTCATTCCCAGCCAGGTCTGGCCTTTGCCTCAACCTGCCGTTGTTTAGACCATGTTCCCCTCTCTTGCTGTAGATTGTGTCACTCATCTTCCTTCTGTTGTATTTTCTGAGCACACACCTCTCTTGGCACTCAGGCCCTCAATCTTTTTTTCTGCCTGTAGTCTTTATCTCCAGACTGTCTAAGGATGAATTCCGCTCACCATGAAGGTCTGAGTTCCAAGTCTGCGTCCACAGCGATTCTTTCTTTGACCACTAAGTTCTACCCTTCACCCTTGTAATGCTTAAATCCCAATCTCTCTCTAGCTTATTACCCCGTTTTCTTTATTTATTTAGAGGACTGAGAAGCCGTCCTTTGTGAGATTCTAGAGATCTGGGCAAGGAGTAAGAGAAGAGCATTATTACCTGTGAATCTGAGGCCTATAATCAAGAAGCCATTATCAGAAGTAACATATTAAGATGGTGCCAGGTCAGGCTGGGGATTTAGCTCAATGGCAGAGCAGAGCACTTGCCTGACATCAATCAAGCCCTGAGTCCAATTTCTAGTACTTGAAGAAATAAATAAACCAAAGACTGTGCCAGGCCAAAGCAAGAATGCTTAAAACTTAGTTCACATACAAATGGAATGATACACTGAGGGAAAAAGTGTTAATACCAAGGAGAAGTGTAGACTCAAAGAAAACCCTAAAAAGGGGCCCAAAATAGATAGTGGGGATGAGCGGAGGGTGTCCCACAAACCCAAGTGCACAAGGGTGAAGTGCTTCCTGGCTCTTCTTCCCCCTTTGTTTTCTTCCTCTTTCTCCTTCTCCTCCTCTTCTTTCTCACATTTCTCAAATTAGCTGTCATCCCACTAAGAAGATTCTCAAATCTAAAACAGAGTGATTTTATGTCCCAGGCATTATATGAGTCATTTGGGGTACCCACATTTACAAAACCATGATCTACCCTAGAGGAGCTTGTCTTCTGTTAACACTCCTGCTCAAACACAAAACCTCTCCATGGGAAGCAGATCGCTAAGAAACAATGGATATGGACATAAATCAGTTATTATAGGTAAAACCATAGGTAGTCAGCATTCTACTGAGTTTAAAATTATACTTTGGATAAGTGACATGATAATGTGTGTATCTTTGTGAGTGATGACTAGGTCCTAGTGTACTATTTATTTTAGGATTGCAATTAAAATGCAGTATTAGATGCATGACTGTGAAGACCCTTACAAAGCATCTGACTCACCTTCCACATTTTGCAGTTGAGTGAACTGCTAGATGGAATGCCTCTCTCAAGGTCTCACAAATAGCTTCTGGCGATTCCAGAGGAGGTCAATGTCCAGTGCCCTTTTCATGTAACCACATTGCCTAATTTGCCAGAACTGTTATTGTTTGAAAACTTGCCCTGTCATCATCCAGATGCTTAATGCATAAAAATGTGGTCCTGGGACTAATGTTTTTGCATCAACAGCCAATGTGATTAGTCTTCCTTAGCAGAGCAGATCTGTTAAGACTCAAGCATATGGAATCAGAACACAACATTTCCCACACACAATTCCTTTTCATTTTTGAAGCCAACATTCAATGTCCTTTTCAGGGTGCCCCTACGTTAGGGAAATATGTTAACATTAATGTAAATAGGAGGAGAATCACTAGTTAATGAACTGGACTATAAGTAGTTAGGGTACAGTCACATGAAAATATTTTCATTAGTGGCTGAAGAGACAGAGTGCTTAGCAGGAAAAGTTGGAGTGTCTAGTCTCCAAACCAATTTTAAGGAACACACCTGGACTATTTTACCTTCAGATGCCAGCCAGTTTTCAATAAATTGAGGATTAAAGATATCAGGACATGGATAGTTGTTGGCATCATTGATAGAAGAGATTTTTTTTAAAAAAAAGAGATTTATAAAATGGAAGGATGATAACTATTTTACAGGGAGGATGAGCAAACACACCAAAAAGTCATTTGAATATATTTGGATCCAGGAAGAAACACCTGATATGTGATGAAGACCTGTGAGTATTCAGGTTGGTGTTACTTTTTACTACACCAAGTATACATTTCATGCAAGAAAAATGTCAAAAGAAGTATACAATTATTTCCAACTAGAGTAGTTAATGACAACTACTTTAGGAGAAGAATTTGGGTATTTGACATTTCAGATAATATTTTATTAAGAAAAACAGAATAAGAAAATCTTATGAGATTTTTAAGCATCAAGTGTGTTCAGTATAATTTTGTTGGCACCGAGACAAGTAGGTTGAAATTATTGAAACAGGAGCTTGAAAACAGATCACAATATATTAAATAATAAAATAATAACAACAACAAAACAATCAACATTCATTAAGTCCATTTGATATACTGTACACTGAACTTAGAATTTCAGATAAACAATTCTTTAGGTTAATTTTCATCTTTGCATAGTTACTTCAGCATTTCTGTGAAACAGATGAAGAAACAGTTTCTTCAATTTCAGGTATGCAAATTGAAGATATATTTAAAGCATTTTCTTAAAGGTCTGATGACCTGAGTGTCTTCCCTACTATGCCCTCGAGTTAATTTTGTCCAAGAAAGCCAGGGGGCCATCTCAAATGAAACCAAATGGAGTCCCAATTCTCACAGTGTAATTGCATTTGATCCTCCATAATAACATGACCTTGTATCAAATAAGTTATAATCCCCTCTATTAAGTAGATAACTTTTTTTCATATTAAGTTAAAATCAAGTTGTACCTTTCTGTTGAATTATTTGTTTGTATTCATTGGAAATATTCATTTTACTTTGATTGATTAAATCTCTTAATTCATATTTAACTTCATATTTTTTCAAATTTCATGTTTTGTCAATTATTGCAGTTACTTCTTTTGACTAATTTTATTCACCATAGGTCGGCTTTGGTTTCTTATATTAACTTTCTTTTCCATGAGCCAATGCAGCTCACTCTATTGCCTAAATTGTCAATACAGCCTGTGTCCTTTGAACAGAAAATAATTTATGGAAAGGAGTCTGCCTGTCAGATGTGTTAACTCTTCATGTCTGTTCCTTGCACATGGGTGCACACAGGCAGAGCAAGTTGAACTGATGCTGTCAACATCATTCACCACAGGAAGCTTCCCCATTCTTGAAGAGCTGTCCTATGCACTTCCCCTAGTCCTCAGGCTGCTCTGGTGGGTCATTATTCACTGTTACAACAGGTAAACTAAGAAAGGAGGAAACTCATATTGTTGAGTGCCTACATATGCACTTTCGATTTGGAGATGTAGACTAATGACTTCTATTGAGAGGTATTTGTGTTGGAAACAATGATTTGCTGATCTTATTCTTTCTTTCACCATTAACCTTCATTTTTTTCTGATATTATTCTAAACAGATATTTTATGCCATTTCAATGCAGTTCCATTGCCTGGAGAATTATCTCTCAATGTATTAATACCATATGTGAAGTTCTTCAGAAATGGATTCTAAAAAGATTATACATTCAACATGGATGTTTCTTATTTATACAAGCTTCAGTTAGGAAGTGTGAATGGTTTACCCATCCACATAAAACATTATTTTCCAGTGTTTTGTGGTACATAGTTAGGATGTAAAATTAATCACACAAGAATTCCCCTCCTCCACTGGGAGGGATAAGATGTGGCCATAACCAAATATAACATAAGATACAAATAGCCTGGCCATGCATTGTGGGTAGACAGGAGTTAGAGAAGAGTGAGCCCAGTCGTAAGTAGTTGCATCAGCTGTTTATACAGTAGTCTCTGTTTCCCTCTGTGTTCCCAGAGTGGCTCCAGGAGTATAAAGTGTGCAGAAAGATGCAGCTGAGGGATGGGAGGCTAATCTTGCATTTTCTAAAGTAAGCAGTCCAGCTTCTCCACTCGTCCCAGCGCAATGCCCTGTGTGTCAACACCAGTTCATTTGAAGAATGAAGTCCATGCTTACAAAATGGAAAAACTAAAAACCTTTCAAAATAACATTACTAGGCAATCAGGACATCCTCAGGAGTTTTCACCCAAGGGGGCCTTGGAGTATAGCTAAGGACTACATAAACAAAGAGGACAGCAGTTATTGGCATTTTAAGTGATCGAACACTGTTGACCAGCTGTTCTACATTATGCATGAAAATGGTTTGATGTTATTTGCTTTAATCTATTTTATTTTTCATTTATTTTGTACACACACACAGACTATACTGGAAACATGATTTGGTAGAACATTGGTAAGACATACAAACACAGGAAGATAGTCTTTATACAAATAAAATCTTAAAAATGTTTATTTTTTTTGCTTATTTATTTTAGTTTTTATGTATTTATTGACATAGAGGTGTATGGGAAAATATCCTTAAACCAAATAATTACTTTAAAAGAAGAATAATTCACAGTTTGAATTCAATTTGACTACTTTGAAAGTCACTCGCTTGACATACCTTAATCTCAATTTGTGATAACCCAATAACTCACTGAAATAAACACAACAGCAATATGTTCTTTTCAAGACTGCAAACATTTGAAAGTATTTGAAAACCAACATATAAAGTATATGTTGTATATATTTGCATGTATGTGTATATACATATACATATTTACATAATTATATATAATCTACTCATGAATTTTAAAGGCATGTATATGTTTACTAAATTCATGCGAGATGAAGTGTTAGGTCTGGGGAAAATGCAGCATACAAAGTATTAAAATAAAAAGCGGGTAGATGTGAATGTTTCAGCTAAGTGTAATTAAATAACTCAAAGGGTCCTTCATCATTTCTCAGGCTGGAATTTACCCAACAAAGTTTACTTTATCCACTTTGAAGTGTATGTTTGAGGGAAATCATAGACACACTTCATTCCTGGTCTAGGAAAACGATGCCAGATCTTGAGTAAATTTTGGTTCAGGTCTCTTTTGAGCTTCATTTGTAATCCAAACAAGCCTTCAAGTATTTGTCCAAGGAAAGATAGTTCTTTCCTTCTGTGAGAAGGTCAGGGATTGAATGTTTTTGAGAGAATATGAATGTCTTTAAAAAGTACAGAGGATTTTATTACCAGAGTGGCTCTAAAGGTGTGAAAATAACTCTTTCAGAGTAGGTGCGGGTCCAAACTTTGGGGACAGTTGCACTGAGTAGGTCTTCTGACACTGTACACTAAGTTGACTTTGCAAAGTCTTGTCTCTACTAGAAATTGAATTAACTCCAGGAGAAACGGTTTATAAACCACTACCAAATTATCTAGTCTTTGTGTCCCTTAAGATTTTAGGATTCATGTATCGGTTTACAAGTTTTTGTTTTTGTGTCCATATGTTTTCATTCATTTATAAAATATTCATTGAAACATTACCTGTGTTAGGCATTTGGCAAGACCCTGAGGGCACTTTCCAAGACCATGAGCATGATGGGGCTGCTGCCAAGGGGTGTGCAGAGCCAAGAAAGAGACAGATTCATGAGCAAAATGAGTGTGCGTTTCTGTTCTTTTCACTTCTGCATAGCTTTTATGGAGTCTCCTGAATGTGCCAGACAACTCACTGGGAATTAAGAGGACAATGGACAATGAAGAAGCTCCTTTTTTCAATCCTTGTGAAACTTAATACTTTGTTATTGTAAAGATGGGAATAAATCAATTCAGAATAAGAGTACTGGGAAAGGGAAAAGGTCATTCTTAGCAAGAGGGACAGAATGAAGCCAAGCCCTTTGCAGAGCATAAGCTGAAAATTCATTTGGGTGATAAAATAACTTGATCCTCAAGGCTGAGGACTGGTGATGGAGGATGCTGCTTCCTGGACCAGTTGCTCCTCTACTGAGAACTATCTCATGTGGAAAGTTCGCACAAGCTGCATTCTAAGGCATGAGATCAGAAGATTCCAAGAGCACACTTCCATTAGGAGGTTTGGCTCTGGATTATGGAATGAATACAATATGATGGGGTCAGGTTCCTATGGACTCTCCAAGAGGGACACACGAGAATTCCATAAAAGTAGGAAAAGGGAAGGTAGCCAGATGCGAGTTAGCCAAATTTTTTACAGTATTGAGGGTATCCTGAGAAAATAAAGAAAAACACAAGGCCTGAAAGACACAGCCAGGAGGGACCCAAGTGAACTCCCTTGCCACTCACTGTGGCATCTGAGGAATCTTATAGGGACTGCTTTGAGATGGTGTCATGGAACTGTCTGTACAGTCTACTTTGCAAATTGGAATACCCAGCTGTTTCCAAGCTCTTACTTCATCATGTATTGAAAACGTCAGCATACTGTGGACAGTATTCTGTGCTATTTTATTTTACTTTATTTTTTTTTGAGCCAAGGGGAAGATTTTGTGTTCCTCATGGTAAGCAGCTAAGACGTGAGCAACAAAGGGAACAGTCTTAAAGGAGACCTGGTACATGCTCTTTCCTCTCAAGTGTATATCACTCTATCTAGTTATTTGACAATTTATTTAAATTGAATGCATAATACATCCAAATAATGTATCTATGCCATATGAGATACTTTTAATTAAAAAAAACAATTCAACCTGATAAATATGTGTTTACAGAGAAAGAAATAATGGAAGGTTGAGAAAGATGAGGTGGCATTAAGAGAAGTATGGAAAGAAAACGTAGCCATCATAAGGTCCTATTTACTGTTATAGTAATAATATGATTGATAAAATAATTAGTGATAATTAATACCTAAAGTGATAATAAATCCAGAGTGTGTTAGAAAATATAAAAACATAAATATAAATTTATAATACAAAATTATACAAGTAATATATGTATGGATACATAATATATATAATTTCTTTATGGATTTACATATACATAAAATTTATTTATATATGGATACATAATATATATTATATATTTCTTCAATAAAATATATATTTAATAAGTCTACTCAATCATGGTTATACATGGAAGACGGGGATTAAATCAGACTGAGTGGCTTCCATGTGAATAGGTAGGGAGTAGCTATTTCTCATGAAAGGCCCAATAGCTAGGGGACGGTGGAATCAAGGCAAGGCTTAGTGGTGTGCATTTCTATCTCAGTGTCTCTTACCACTGCAAAGGGAATTTTCTCATTGCAAAGATACTGTAAACACACGTTGAGCATTTATCCCAATGTTCTTTTCTCTCAACTTTCTTCTCATATTGTCATCAATGAATCAAGTGTCAAGGATCAAGTCAGGTAAGACTAAAAGCTGGAACAAAAACAAGGAGAGCAGAGTATGTACAGGCCCAGAACAGCACAGGTACACTGCAAAAGGAGACACAGGATCAAGAGGTCCACATTGAGGCTGGCACAAGGAAAGTGTGGGGAGAGCTCACCTTCAGTGGGGCTCTGTTGTGTGTTAGCCCAATGGGGAACATTCAGAAAACTCCCAGGGCTTCTCACGATCATGCAATAACACTACTCTAAGAAGGAGTGATTTGTGTCTAGTAGTAGATTGATGCACAAGTAGAAAGGAAGGTGTGGATGTACAACATATGTATATTTATGTATGCCCGAGTGTTTGATCTTCAAATCCTATGTTGGTAAAGAAGATCAACAACAACAATAAACACCCTGGAATTTAAAACATCTTAAAAAACCCACACATTTATAAGTACAATGTTTATAAGTAAAGGATTCTGCATAAAGTTACAAACCACATATTTTATTTGCAAATTCTTCTGTGGGTGCAAGAGATGAGTGAGCAGAGTTAACTGGTGAGAGTGAAGAGGAGGTGAGGGTGGTCTGTGAGTCCCTGGAGGTCCAGGAGTGGGCCATTGTGCAGACACTTTCATTCCCAGGGAGGAAAGACATGTGTTCCTTTGTTAGCAGGTCTGAAAATTTGTGAACAAATATTTAAAGTTGGCTCTGACTCGAAGAGGATATATAAAATCGAGCAAATTAGGGAAGAGTCTTATGATTTTAGAGGAAAAAGTACACAAACAAAAAAGATAGAAATGCTAAATTTTCCTTTGCCAATGCCCCAAAGGAGAAGTTCAACACACAGAAATGTCCCCAGCACCTGCTGTTTGTCCTGTGATGAGCCAGGAGTTTCTTTTTTATTTTCCAGTTCAATCCTCTGGTGAATGCTCTGAGGAGGATATTGTAGTCCATGTTTCAGAGGAAGAAACTGAGGCTCAACTTAAACTTTGGATTAGTCAACATACATAATGAATGACATAAAAGTCCACCTGGACTCCGTACCTCCATTGCTTGATTCTGCGCCAGGCACAATGTGTATCATTAAAGTCTAAAAGTAAAACATGGGCTTGCATTTGTGCTGCAGTCTGGCTGGGCACAAAATCACGAACCACTCAAGCAGGAACAAACTTTATTTCCAAAACTCCCGTGAACACCACACATGCAGCGTTCTCCGGAGACACACCACACCAACTGGAAATCCCTCCTCCGGAAATCCCTCCTACTGCACTTCCCCAACCAATGGGAACTCTCCGGGAGTCCCCACAAGAGCTCCAAAGTAGCAGGCCAAGGCGGACAGCAGGGGTCTAATATCCAATTGAATACACATCTTAACATAATCATTATCATCTCAATGGCTTGCTGGTGTCACCTTTCAACCAGAAATGCCATGCCTCATTCCTACTTGGCTATGGCTCTCAGCACATTTGCATACAGTTGTAGGGTATTTTAATACTCTAAGCATGAGTCATCTGAACTTTAAGTTGGGCATCACTTGAGACAGTTGTAATTCTAATCTTAGCCCTAGTTGTGACACTTGTGTGATGCTATCATATATGCTGTGGCCTGTACTCAAAATTAATGTAGAGTGCCCTTGTTAAGTCCTGCTGACTCACTAGCATAAGAATGACTATACAATACTATTCTCTCCCTCAAGGAATTAGTGACTTACTAGGAAAAAGAAAAGTAATAATATCTATTGCAATGCAGATGCTGATATTTTTCTAAAGAGGTGACTGGATATGACATAGAAGCAGAAAAAGGGAACATGTAACAATCTGTAAGAAAGTTGGTCAGTCAATTTTCCAAAGATAAACAGAGTCAAACAAAGATAAAAATTATATGCAGGAGTTCAGTGGGCTAAATAATGGTAATATAAAATGAGAAAAGTTGAGTTGGTTGAAAGCAAAAGATTGAAGGTATTGAAGGAAGTAGAGACATTATCAAAAACCTTGCAACTCATAACACGAAGTTTACTTTTCATCCTGAATAGAGTGGGAAGCTTGTGAAAGATATTAAGAAATAGAGTGATATGAGCAAGCTTTGCTATTTTAAAAGAACACTTTAACTTCCATGTGGAGAAGAGGTGAGAAGTAAGCAATAGTTGAGGCCAGTGTATCAATTAGATACACTGCATTACAAGTTACCCCAAGCTCTCCTGCTGAAAATAGCAGCAACACGTTCTCTTTAAGGTAAAATGTATATCCTATCTTTCAGGTAAGTTGGAAGACAGGGGATCTAGGCTGGGCCCAACTATTATTGTGCTCCATGTGTCTTTCATTGTTTTTATACCACTGGGTAAAATGGGCATGTTCACAACAGAGATAACAAAGATGCTAGGAAGCAAGTGGAAATTTATGAGATCCCACAGGTTACTGTCCAATATGGCAGCCACTGTCACTAACTCTAGGTGGTCTTCATAAGTTTAAGTTTATTAAATTTAAGTTTTTAGCTGCAATAGATGCTTTTACTATTTGTCACATGTCACTAACACTGGAATTATTGTATAGATACAAGCACTTCCATCACCACAGGATGGTGTATTGGAGAACACTCTCACAAGGCACTCCACACCCCCATTGCTTGAGTCTGTGCCGGGCACAATGTGTATCATTAAAGTCTAAAAGTAAAACATGGGCTTGCATTTGCATACAGTTGTAGGATATGTGCATCATCTCACATTCCACAAGTCAAAGTAAGCTCTACAGACAAGCACATTGGCAAGGGGTGAAGAAATATATTCAGCTCACCATGAGGCGTGATGGAGGTGTGAACCTAGAAGATAACTGGGATCATTTAGCACAGGAATTAGCTGTTATGTTGTTTTAAGGGAAAATGTTGGCCACACCCAACACAGTGTAAAAGGGAATAGAGCAAGTTTTATCAACTGGAGAGAAGTTTAAGAGTGATCAAGAATAGGACTTAACACAAGATTGGGAAGAAGCAAAGATGATGTCCATGGATTTTTTCTTGGATGGCTAAATGGATAGTAGTCATGAGGAGAGGAGGACAGAGGACATCACTAATCGGAGTACTGTAACTACCACAGTACTGGGTCCAAATGATAGCATTTATTAATAATGATTTTTTTTCATTGCATCATTTCTTATGTGTGTATGATTTCCTCATCTGTCTCCCACAGTGTTGCTCTGAATTCTCTGTTCCAATTAGTGCCATCACCATCTCCTCAGGGTCCTAAGCACAGAGCAGAGTCTCCATAAATGTGAGTTGTTTTTTGTTGGAATACACGGCAAATCAAAAAATATACAACAATCTTCTTCCAGAAGTAGAGCTCTTGAATGTGAACCCCTTGAATTTTAAATTCCATTTGAATGTTTTACTTTAAACTGTGCAACAGTCATCATGATTAAACTCTGATATACTTTTAGTTGGGTTTTTGAAAATCAGCTCCTTAGACTCAAGTTCTCTCCTCTCTCTTCTTCCATAGCACGCTGCTTATCAATCCAAGGCTGACATGGCTTTTAACCATCCCTGCACAATCTTTCCAGAAAACTTCCTGGGCTTTCCATTGGGTTTAGAAAGATGAATCATTGACTCTGTCAGCCCTGCACCTCACCCTTTGCTTCTGTGTTTAGAGATAAGGGTTGTTTGTTTCCAGGTGTGGGGTGTGGAGTCCTTGGGGTGGAGGTTCAAGTACAGAGAGGCCAGTGGCTCTGCAGGCTGCACACACAGGCTTCTGACACAGCACAGTGGACTCCTGTGTCTGTTCTCAGCCTTTACCATTATTTTTCTTTGTTTTAGAGAACTTCAAACATCTTGGGGCTTAACACAGGTTTATGAATATTGGTAATAATTGATAGAATAAAGTAATGACTTTCTAGGATTTTTGAATCTGAGCTCTCTGAAATGGAAATAGTGAACAAATTAGTAGATTTTTAACTATTAGAAAAATCTTAACAATAACAAGATTCACTTAAAGGTTTAATAAAAATCAAATGGTAGAGTTAGTTAGGTGCCAGCTGCTTATGGGATGTCAGGCAGGCCTTCCTTTCCATCAGTGATTCCAGTACGATTGAGAAATGGCTACCAGCTTTGTTTCCCAATGAATGAAAACGGAGCTTGGATGTTGAGTGTGATGAACTATGTGAGGAGTCCTCTGTCGCACAGATGTCACTGGAGGAAGCCAGCTGGGAACTTTTCTCTTGATAATCAAATGGCTACAGTGTGGGTCATTTTACATCCTAAAAGCAAGTCATGGTTTTAAATGATAGTAATTTAAGTAAATTATAATAACAAAGCCACTGTTCCTTGGTTATCTTCTTGAATTTGTGTACATTTTGATCTTGTTTTTCACAGGATTTCTATCAGAGTCACCCATATATAGGTGGCAGAAAAGCCTTTTTTGAACATCAGTTCAAAAATCATAGTTCATGATTTTCTTTCTTTTTAAATTTCTTATTGTGGGAAACACATATAACATGACATCTATCTTCTTAACGAAGCTTTAAGTGTATAATACCAAAATATTATGTACATGCACAACATTGTATAGTAGATCTCTAAAACTCTTTCATCCTGGAGAGTTAGGATTTATACTCATTGATTAAAAATCCCCCATGTCCCCTCCCTCCCTGTCCCTGGCAAGAACCTTTCTATTCATTATTTCTATGAGTTCAATTATTTCAGACTCTCACATAAGTAGAACCATGCAGTAATTGTTCTTGCAGTAAAATGTCCCCAGAACTCATCTATGTTACTCCATGTTTCAGGATTTTGTGTTTCCTTTAAGGTTGAATAATATTCTCTTTTGTGTGAATGTGCATGTGTGCCCCCACACGTATGAGTATACCTTTTTTTTTTCTTTTGTATACTTTTATCCATTCATCTATCCAAAGAATTTTAAGTCATTTCCACTTGGCTGTGGGAACAGTTCTATAATGGACATGGGAGCAGTGATATCTCTTTGATGTCCTGATTTCTAGGGAAAGGATAGTCTATTCCATAAATGGTGTTTGAAAACCTCTAGATGCAAATGCAAAAGAATGAAATTAGACTTTCATTTAATATCATCCACAAACATGGACACAACAATGCTGGGTTGTGGCTCAGTGGTAGAGCGCTTGCCTTGCATGTGTGAGGCCCTGGGTTTGATCCTCAGCACCACATTAAAAAAGTAAATAAAAATAAAAATATTGTGTCCATCTACAACTAAAAAATATATTTTTTTAAAAAAAAAAATGAACACAACATAAAAATTTAAAGTTAAGACCTAAAATTATAAAATTCCTAGAAAAAAGTCATAGAGGAAAGAGAGTACATTAAGGAGTTTCTGCAAAGCAAAGGAAAAAAAAAACACAACAGAATGAAAAGGCAATCTGCAGGTGGGAGGGAATATTTGCAAACTATGTATTTAATTACAGGTACTTTTCAAAATATCTATCTTCTACATCATAACTAGTTTAAAAAGTGGACAAATTTTAAAATAAGCATTTCTCAAGAAGACATGTAAATGGCCATCAAGTATACAAAGACACCCAACAGTACTGATTATCAGGGAAATGCAAATTAAAACCACAGCAAGCTATGAGTTCACATTTGTTAGGAAGTATTCCACAGAACAATGGCAACACTATCCATTGTTGGTGAGAACACTAAATGCACAGCCTCCAGGGAAAACAGTATGGATTTCTTCCTCAAAGTGCTCAAACATGGCTGCCAGGTGATCCAGAATCCTGGCTCTGGTTTTGCCTCATGGTTCTTGATTCAGAGAGACTCATGGAAGGAACTGCTTCTGTGCTTCAGAGAGCCACAGAGAGAAAAGAAGGAACAGGACTGACGGATTCCAGTGGTTTTTTCTCAAAGCAAGAAATGATTCCACATATGCTTTCAAGGACTAATACAAAATTCTTGGTCCCACAATTCCTAGAATTCGAGCCACATTAGGCTTCCCTGGCACTGCCTCCACCTCTCACCTTGCAGACAGATGCCAGGGACAGAACTTGCAGTGGCCTCTTTCATTGCTTCCATGAGATTTAATGCTACAATATCACCTCCCACACTGCCACGGGCATCAGGAAAGACAGGTGTCCTCTGGAAACTCACTGTGTTCATTTTTGCTGAGAGCCATAGTTGAGTTGGAATGACGCATGGCATTTTTGCCAGAACAGAGTGGTTGAGAGGTGCCAGCAAGCCATTGAGATGATGATGGTTATGTTAAGCTGTGTATTCAATTGTGTATTAGACCCCTGCTGTCTGCCTCAGGCATCAGCTACTTTGGAGTTCTCGCAGGGATTCCTGGAGAGTTCCCATTGGTTAAGGAAGTGCCAGAGGAGGGATTTGGTTGGTGTGTGGTGTGTCCCAGGAGAAGGCCACGTGTGTGACATTCGTGGGAGTTCGGAAATAAAGTTTGTTCCTGCTCCAGTGGCTCGTGATTTGTGCCCAGCCAGACTGCGGCAATTTTAAACAAAAAACTGACCTCACTCTATCACTTTACCTAGAAGCAAGAAATCCTAGGAGTTAATTAGGCTCCCATTGAAACAAAAATGCCTAATAACAGATTGCTTCTGATAACACATTTTTACATCAGAAAAGTAGACATTAGGAAATCAATAATAATGACAGAAATTAGAAACTAATATGTGCTTCTTTGTTTTCCACCCTTACTCACCTCTCCCTCCTTGTCCTCCCCCTTGTCTTTCTCCTCGGATCACTTCAATTCAAAATCAGTGAGATGTGTCCTAGCAAGGCAGCCATCTGTGTAGCGGGGTGAGGGAGGGGGCTCCGGGTAGGCTAACTGTCAACACCTGGACCTGCAGGCAGGGGGATTTGCAGCAGCCAGGAGGCAGAGACCAAGCTCAGGAGCTCTCTGCTGTGGAGGGTGAGCACCAGGGAGGAGTGCAAGTCCATCGTGAGGTGTGTCCCTGGAAGTGGCACTGTCCTGATCATGTCCTGGTGACCAGAACGAGATGCCAAAGCCCAGTGCTGTGAGGATGGTGTGTGGGAGACTGAGTGCTTTGGGCTGTTAGAACCATACCTCAGTGAAGTGGTGACAGCATCCCTGGAAGAGAAGTCCTGGGTGAAGTGTTGCAGGGCATGCAGGGAGAAGAGGGTGTTCAGAAGGAACAGGGCTGGGTGGCAAGGGTGCTGGAGATTGCTTACATGAGGAAGTTGGTTACAGAGAGGAATACATGTAGGAAAACAGGACTCAGGCTCCTCACCATTAGAGAAGGGTGTTTCACACAGATGAATTCCCAGCTACTGGAAATGGATTGGAAGTCTGGATGTGGACCTCAAAGATATACAGCAAATGGGTGGATTAAAAAAATAAGAGCAGGTGTCAGTGTGTGGGTGTGGGTGCTTCCATGCATATATCTCCCCATCTGCGCCCAGGGAGTGCCTGAGGACAGCAGTGTCCTAGTCAGTGCTGTGAATGAGGGTGTCCTGTGTATGCAGCTTAAGTTTCCAAACTCAGTTCTCCCTTGGGAAAAAAAAATGGCTTTTTGCAAAATGTAGAGAATCAGATCTAACTGCGTTACCATTACTGTCCTTGATGGAGTCTGCCTGCAAACAAGATATTCTGTCAAGGTATAGATAGGTAACAGCGGACATGCTTGAAAACGAGGTGTCTGCTGTCCTTGGGAGGACTTGCCTGCAAATGGGATGTTCTGCCAAGTGGGCTAGGAGGGCACTGAGAAAAATTTTATTATCTGTTCTTAACAAAGAGCAGAGCTCAACTTACTCCGGGCCGAGAATAGATTAGCCATGAGAAGCGGGTCACTTCTGATTAGACAGTAAAACTTCTGTATGCTATGTTTAATTAGCTGAAAGACCTGATTTATTGCTGTTGGAAGGCTGACTTCTTTGTTCACAATACTATAAAAAGATTGCTGTACACAGTAAAGGACTTTTTTTCTGCTGCTGCTTTGCTTGCTCTGCTTCTTCTTTCTTTTCCCATGCTGACCTGCACCTGAATTACTGCAACAGCAAAACGTGATGGACTCTTGGACTGAGACAGGAGTTTGTGATTAATTAGAACATCTAGCTATGACACAAAAGTAAAAATCTTCTTGAAGAAAGAGAAGGACTCATGTCAAAAGGACCCAGAATATAGCTTCAAGAGATTCCCAAAAGCCAACTAGAGGAACATTTGAAGAGCATCCATAATTAACAAATGATACCATGTTGAGCGGAGTTGGAATAATACACTTGTCCAAATAGTAATAAGTAAATTAATAGATTAAGGATGCAATATTTCAGCACTTCAAGGAACTGCTCCACAAAGTACAGATAAGTTCACAGAAAATGTTGAAAAAAGAAAAAACATTTTCTAGGAGAGAAGCTGGGAATTAAATGATCAAAGTTAATTTCACTAGAATAGAATAAATCATGACTTTGTGTCATCTCACAGGCTGTCGTGAGACATCATCTGAGTGATAAGTTGTGTAAATTCAACCTAATTATGAAGGAACATCAGAAAAACCCAAATAAGAGGACCTCAGAAAGAAAATTCACAAACAGCAACAAGACCCCACATTGCTGTCCTGTGAGCCTTAGGATTACTGAGGTCACGAAAGTCATGGGAGGTTTAGAAACTGCTTCACGCACAATAACTGTAGATGAATGATATCAAAAGGCAGTGGATGAGCCCAGGCTGCATCTTTGGCTGTAGAGGATATTACTAGAATCACTGGCAAAGCTTGAGTGTGGTCTGAGGATTCGACAGTATTATGTCAGTGTTATTTTCCTGATTTTTGTGGTCATATCACATTATATGGGAGAATCCCTTGTTTATAAGAATGACTCCATACAGTGTTAGAACATACCAATATCTTGTTCACCAATAGTTCATAAAATTAAAGTTTTATTCTATTCTTAATCATTTAATGAAAATTCTTATCATGGTAAGGTTTTTTGTTTTGCAAAGTAATGAAAAGAAAAAAGTCAAGTTTTCATTAAATGATTTTTTACAAACAATATCTGTTAAGTAATTTAATTCTTAATTTTTTTTTTACTGTAGATACTATTACTATTTCTAGTTTACAGGAAAAAAAAATAGCCAGGGAAGAAAAAAAAACAAATGTTTGGTTTTATGTTACTAAGGAGAAAGAGGCAAGGGTTGGGAAAAATCAAAATAGAGAGTCCAAAAGACACTAGCCATTGCTGGACAAGTTATAAGATAATATCTCAGAGGCAGGTCAGATCCAGATAAACCTGGGCCTCAATTCTTATACCAAAAATATGACTTGGGGCCAATTCCTTAAATAATCATCCATTATTTTCTCCCTGGAATAATGAGAATAGTGTTCCACTTGGGCTCCTGAGAAATTGATGAGATAATAAATTTACAGTAATGGGCATAACAGCTGGCACTGACCAGGCACCTGCCTTATGCCAGCAATTACCACAAACTCCACAAGTGTCTTCCCATCCCTGCTGTGTGCAGCCAGGATATTTTAAGAAACCCACTAGATGTTTTCACAAAGATAATTATTGTCAAAGCTTTTCTCCTACACTGTTCAGAAGCAGAGAGTCCCAGGCAACACATGAGCTTTTCTATATAGCATTGATTCTATAAAAACACTACTAAACCAACTCTGCACAGTTTGGATTTATAAATTCAGGATGGATGTGCTCATCTTAACTAAAATGAAAATTAGTGTATTTAATAGAGGAGAGTAAAACCAGTGGTACCTAGATTCCAGTTCCTACTTTACCACTGACTAATGTAGAATAGATGAAGCTGAATGAAAATTGTACTTGCATCTGAATAAATTGTAATTCTTCAAGATTATGAAAGTCTTTTAAAACCTTCTTGGCATTTGGTTTTCTGAACTACCATTCAAATTGGCAGAAAAACCACTGCTATTCATGAGAAATTCATGCTGTGAGAATCTGTTGCAAATAATATGGTTAATATTTATTGAATGTTTAGCATCTGATAGAAAACTATACATTGTTTAGATTCCTTGATTTTATTATCTCAAAACCACTAAAGTAGGCTCTACGACACTTTCTGTTTTGCATAAGAGATATTGCAGGAGGCCAGGGTTTTAGCCCAGGACTTCTCATTTCGAGGCCATGGCTGTACCACCAAACCACTAGCTTCCATTACTCTTTGGCATTACTTTTTCTGTCTCCCAAGTTTTCATAGACTGTAGGTAGCAGAGCTGGTACCTGACTCCTGTTCTCTCTCTCTCTCTGTGTGTGTGTGTGTGTGTGTGTGTGTGTGTGTTTTCAGCTCTTTGCCTTGCATCAAGCTTTCTCAATGGTGAAAACCATGTAAGAGGGCTTCTGTGCTCTGGTTTCAGTAAGGAAAACAAGCAGGCTGCGTCTTCACCTGGTCTTTGCTACTCTCTCCTTCCTCTCTCCTGTAGGTGCCCTTCCCTCTCTCTTCCGTCCTCTTTCTTCATCCATCCTTCTCCCTCATATCTCTATCTCTGGGTCTCCAGTGGTGCAACCCCCTCCCCCCACTTTGATGTTCTCTTCTCCCTCACCATCACTGTCCCATCTGCACTTCCTGCTTCTCCCCATCCTCCTGATCTTGGCAGGTTTTAAGATTCTCAGTGTGTAACCTGATGTCTTTCCAGATATGATTTTTTAAGTAAAATAGGAGCATAGGATAGATGTGTCATATACTACTCTAGCTCTTATTAATGAACGACACAGAAAACCCTGCCCCTCTGCCCATGATTCAATACAATGCAACAGAAATCAAGAAAGTGGACTCCTGCATGTTGAATTCAGGATGTCTCTGACTACTTGTGTACTCAGGCCTCTCAGAGCCAAGGGCTGCCTTTCATTTTTCCTCTTTCATACTATCACACTCCAGTTCTGTTTTAACATATCCAAGGTGCCAGAAATTCCGAAGAAAGCAGGACTCATGGAAGTTTCCTTTGACACCTCTGTTGTCTTACACACATGCTGTAGATGAGTCTTCCACATCAGCCCTTCTCCTGCCCAATCTGCAGAGTTGCCATGGTATCGGCATCATTTCTGGCAGAGATAGTTATATAAGTGTTGCCAAATGTTCATTTGAATATTATTATACTTTAGTATTAATACTCAATATTGATGTAAAAAAAATGTCAATATTTGGTCCCAGGTATAGGCCGTGTGACTATGATGATTGATTTCAGTACACTTTTCTGTTAAATTTGTATACATACAAAAACTAGTGCTGATTATCACATCTGACATATTCATTCTTTCCTGCTCATGTGTGAAAGGGAAAACACAAAAACATCGTATTCCAATAGTTGCCTCTTCCATGCTTCTGGGTGTTTACACTAGCCCATGGTTCCATATTGAAGCTAGCACCTTGAATTGTAGCACCACCTAGTTGCTGTGAGCATGGATGCCACAGATGTGCCTCCAATCTTACTAAAGTGCTCATTTAGTGGGTTCCTGACATGGACCTTATGAATTTTCAAAGTCTTAACATTCACAGGTTTATTATTTCTCTCAGATGTGCCTGAATAATGACAAAAACATATTTCATAATTTTTTTTCATGGTGTGTTAGCCTCCTAGTAGAGGCAGGAAGGAGGAATTCCAGAATTAGGAGGAAGTTGAGAATTGACTTCTTGAAGTCCCTGCAAAGTCTACAACCTGGTAATTTGCTTTCTTTTATAACAATTGGCAATTAAAACCCAGTGGTGCTTTGCAAACTCTGGCCTTTAATAATTTGACAGTCCATTAAGTTACATTACATTGAATGAAAATGAAACCAAACAACTCAAACTAGTTGATTCACACATGCACAAAAGGCAAGAATTTCTTAAGTATTTGCTGAGTAATATGTGGTGAGTAAATGCCATAACTACAATCTCAGATATCACTTATTGTCTCCTTGGATTCCGAATTATCTATGTCTAATTCTGTTCCTTCCTTCTGTGGAAATAAACACTCTATCCCTAGCTTTTGCTGTTATCTGTAAAATGGGAATTAAGTGGAGAGTAAAGATATAGTGATTATAGCTCATCCAGCCTAGTAAAATCTTAGGAAATGAATAATGTTATATTTTCTAGATGTCAAGAGCCTAACACATTCTCATATGTCTGTAAAATCCATGAACACAATAGGAACTAGGGAGAAAAAAAAAAAAAACATGATTTAAATGGAGACTGTTTTCAGAGCTTCCAATGGTCCTATCAAGTGCTTAAGATTACCTGTCTGAACTACTGCATTTCTTTCTAAATCATTCACAGAACCCTACTTTCTCCCTTTTTAAGTGAGTTTAAAAGTTTTAGAAGATTATGATGCATTCTTCCAGAAATACTTAATCTTTTCTGGGCTAGGGAGACCAATCAGAGTCTGGTCACCTTCACTCTGTCAGGGACATTGGTGAATCCAGCCTGCTAGGACTCACTTTGTTCCTGGTCAGGCTCTGATCTGGAAAATGCTTGTCTCAAGATCCCCCTGAAAATTTCTGCTGACGTTTTGAAACTTCCACTTAAAATTTTAGACTCTTAACTTTTTTAGCTCCAGAATTCTCCAGTTTTATTTAAAGAAAAGCAGCCATAGTTTTTAATTTCCTAAGTCACTTTGGAAAAACTTGCTTATGTTTCTGTCTCCCACCCTGAGCCTTGGTGAATGCACAGCCAGACTTTCTTCCAGTTTTCCAAGTTCAGAATCACAGGACAACTACACAGGGCAGTTCCCTTCTCCAAGCCTGCCCACTCTTTCCCGGCTTAGAATTCCCACTCTCATTGCCTCAGATGATTTTAATGCTTCCATGCAGACATTTTCTGTATTTTATGGACAGAAATACTTATGTACTTTCCCAATTTCCTTTCTATGTCTTGCTCTTGTTGTCTTATTTGCCTTATCTGGGTGGGAGTCCTTTTGCCACACCTTTTTAAAAAATTTATCTATCTATCTATCTATCTATCTATCTATGTATCTATTTATATAAGTAGTGTATTGCAATGTATGCTTAATGCAGGCCCTGGTGTTTCTGGGGTGGGATAACCCTGAGGATACAAAACCTGTTCATCATAATGACTATATTCAGTGTGTTCCTAAAATTCACATAAAAAGTTTCTTTTCTATGTTCCTCACCCAAACTAATTGTAAACTCATAAGGATGATATATCATTTAGAGTTGATTAGAAACTGCTAGAACAAATACAAATGTTGAGTCTAACCTCATCACATAACAAAACATCATACAATAGAGCAAGCAAAATACCTTGCTTATGGGGCAAGATTCAATGTAATAATCCAAATGTGTACTAGGAAATCTGCATGTGTATTAGAAGAAATGTGGAAAATTCAATAAATCAGTTATTTGACTTTAATCTGAGGTAAGAAACCTGGATCCTGATCCATGATTTTAACCAAGGTAAATGTAATTGAATAATGTAAAACAACTTAGTTAATCAATACTAGTAACAAAAGACAACATATAAGAAATCTTAGACATGAGTCATACAAACCCAAATTCAGAAAGGAGATATTTTGACATATTAAACAGACAAATGTTAATATGGACCATTTAAAAGGATGTAAAAATGAAAATGTAGCATGTGTGAGGTACTGGGTTCCATTCTCAGCACCACATATAAATAGATGAATAAAATAAAGGTTCATTGACATTTCAAAAAAAAAAAAAAAAAGGTCTAATGACAAACAGTAATTTGAAAAACTAGAACATGTATTATAATAAATCCATTATCAAACTTTGATATCAATTAATAAAATGATAGTCATAAAAAGATATAAAAATAAAAAAAACAGACAGTAAGACAAAAATTATAAATGTGTCAAAAATATTCTAATTCATCCATTAGACGAGCATAAAACAAAAGTAAAGGAAATTAAAATAATACCAGCATACAGACTTGTAAGGTAAGTTTCAATAACATGTAATACTGGTGATGATCAATGAAGGTGTTCATTCTTATTTATTGTTAAAGGATATTAATGTGGCACCACCCTACATTTTGGCAATATTCATCAAAATCTATTACAAGTGCTATAAAAACACAAAATGGATATATTTCCTCCGACCAGTAAACTTCTCAGAATTTCTCCTGTAGTTGCATTTCCACGTATACCACAAAAGACAGTATTGTATCCACAAAGAACTAGAAAGATGGTTTTTACTCAGTCACAAAGAAAAACAAAATATGAATGTAATTTGCAGGAAAATGGATAGAATTAGAGAACATACTTTTTAGTGAAATAAATCAGACTCAGAAAAGAATGTTTTCTCTCATCTGTGGAAGCGGGGCAGGGAACAGGAGCAACAGGGATGCCTTAAGTGTGAGAGAGAGACCTTTGCTGTGGGGAAGGGGACAGGGAGGGTGGGGAGGCACTGGGGTGAAATTGGACAAAGTACATTTCCATGAATACTCAAGTATGCATAGTGAAACCCACCATTCTGAACAATCAATATGCATCAATGAAAGTGTGAAATAAATAAATGAAGGATCCTAAATATCCATTTATTAGAGTAAAACCGTGGAAGTGAATGCACCTGTGGAATACAAAAATTACTCAGTTCTTAGCAAGATTGAATAAGTCTTTGTGATGATGCAGAATTTTGTTCTAAACATTTTATCATGAGAAAAAAAATGAATGAGTAGAGTAGGGTTTAAATTTATGATTTTTTAAAAAAAATATTTGTAAAGAGACATATAACTTCTTATTGGACAAACTCTGCAGGTACTAATTATTGGATGCAGACTGACAGGCCAAATAACTGACAGTCCACCAACCCACATGATGAGAAAATTCATAATTGGAGAATATACAGAAAAATAGGAAGAAAGGGTAGCAATTATTCACTGTGCATAAATAGTAACAGGAATTGTCCATAACCAAGGAAATTAGTTAAGTTAGCAATAGGAGGAAAAGTTACTCTGTTATTGTTCACCCTTTAAAAAGTTACAATTGTTATTGTTCACCCTTTCATGTGGTTTAAGCTTTAATAAGCACCATATGTCTTTATTGCTATGTCACTCAGGACTTAGAGATGAAAACCACAGAGATAAATTCTTAACCCAAACTATGAATTTAAAGATTCAAAGCTGGAAGAGCAATCTCAGTGACTGATAGGAGCAACAATCAGCTCCAGAGAAATCCAACAACTAGCGATCTTTAGCCAGGATGTCCTAGAAAGAATGACAAAATTTACTCTGTACATTTCTGCAATGAGTGAACACCAAAAATGGATAAAGAAAATGGACAATTCTTTAACCATTCTCTATTAATTTCCCATCTCAGAACCACTGACTTCAAGACCAAAGTTCCAGATGAAGCAGTGATTGAATAAAGCTAGAATTTCTGTTCCTGCATGACAGCTTTGGAAAGGAAGAATAATACCCTTTTGTGTTCCATTCTGGAAGTTGCCTACTGTGTCCCCTAATGGTGCACACATTTGGAGATTGCACTAAAATAGCTTTGGGATTAGATTCAAAAAGGAAAAAAAATCATTACTACAATTATTTTTTTCAAGTGAAAAATGCAACTCTGTTAAATATAGCTTTGGCAATTAATAGAAAACCGTTCAGTTTTCCGAAAAATGATTTTATATAATAGCTTCATGGACTTCTGTATACCTGAGCTCTTTCTATATGAAAATCTATCCTGTAAGCAGGGATCACACTGGTGGAGTCTGAGATCAGGTACATCCAATTATTGCTCCCTGTGCTTTTGATAATATTACCTTTGCCGTCCTACAGAGATAATGTTTTAGAGGAAGTTCTGGTGTGATTTTTATTCTCTTTAGTCCCATGCTGATTTAATTGTTTAAAAAGTCTTTTTTAAGCAACAGAAACTGCAGTATTTCTTTAATCTTCTTGAGCATCATACACATTACCTAGTTTGAGTAAAATCCTCCCTCCCTCCCTTTGTGTTTGTGGAATGTATGTTACCAATTTCTATGTGAGACCAATTTGGCAGGTGTGCTGATCCACAAAGCCATTGCTTTCCTCCTGACCCCTATGGAGGCTTAGCAGGGGACTTCCAACCTTCTGATCATCTCCTGGGGGTTTGCATTTTCTGGTAGAGAAATGTCCCCTTTGCAGATAAAATATGGTTCACTTTTCCTTCCAACCACTTGAACACCATGGGCTGGATTCTCACTTCTTGTCTCAGAGTAGGAATCTAAGAACTTTATTTTTTTATTCTTTATTTGGTTCTCAGGGCCTCCATGTGAAGCTTGGATACAGGGCAAGAAGGTTTCCTTCTGTGAGGAACCTGGGAAAGTTGTTCCAGCTCCCTGAGCCTCACAGTCACTGTTTAGCTGAGGTTGTGGAAGGCTCTCCCTTCACTACACTCTTGTCAGGACTAAATGAAGGCATCACATTAAAATGAGCAGACCAACCCTCCCTCATAGTAAGTGGTAAATAAACTTTCACTATCACTGTTCTTCTTCCATTACCGCTGTTAATGCAGGATATTGAACAAAGTTGGCTACAGGACATTCACGTAACATGTGGAAGGAAGAAAAGTGGTGAGAAGCAGGCAGGAGAAATGGTGGGAGGTTGGGGACCAGACATCAGAATGACCGCACACCCACATTTAGGGGAATTTGGGGAATGGAGCTTGGCAGTAATATTTTTTATCCCATGATAAAAATAAAAATAAAATGTGTGACTTCAAAAACAACCACAATAAAAGTTTAAAAGCTGAAATTGTGTGTACAAGCAGCCCAGGACTATACTGTAAGATATGACTCCAAAGCCCAAGCTCACCTCTTCCAGCCTTTACTGCCCCCCAGTGGAGAAGAAGGACATTGCTTGGGGCATGTTTTCTGTAGGGCAGGTCTATTTTTATTTTAAGACAGGAACTTGTCCATCATCTACTTTATTGTGTGTTTCCTCCCATCATGTGTTAGGAAGAAATAATGGAGGAGTACAAAGGCGGGAGGACTCATAACATATTTCTTATCGTTTTATCTATATCTTTTACCTTTGTATTCTTCTCGTTTTATCATTATGTTACAAAATTCTCCATCTTATACATATTCTTGGAATCATATCATGTATAGTTATTTTGAATCCTATGTTCAATATTTTAAATATCATTAGTAGATTTTTCAAATTCCTTCTTTATTTATTTGGTTTATTTTATTTTGTTATAATTTTTGAGTTTTTTTTTCCTGTCGGAATTAGATATTCCATACTGTATTGTCACACTCAGTAATTGCATTGAATTGATGAAGTCCAATTCTGTCTTGACATTGGAGAGGAAAGTTGTTACAGAAAAAATATGATGGCTGTGTCTTTCATCTTTTCTTTAGGGAATTCCACTTCCTCTGACAGAGAGAGATACAGGGCAGATCACCTTGGTTCAATCACAGAGTACAAGGATTTTGAGATGTATATCAGTATTTATTCTGGAAACCTGTCTCTTTCAGGGGCCTTAACTGAAGTCTTGAGGGTGGCCACAGTGTCCTCTGCACATAGTCCAGATCTTGCCTCTCCAGTCCCATGGCGCCATGTTTAGAGCTGAGAGCCTTGGTGGATCTGCTGGTTGATAGCTTAAGAGGCACATTCCTCTTTTGAAAAGCATGTTAAAGGCAGGGCCCACTGTACTGTTCCACTTCCCTGGAACACCTTGGACACTAAAGTCCTATCTGACTTTCTTGCCCTCAGTCTTCTCTCCCTCATTTTTGAGTGGTCTTCAATCCAAATGCTGTCCTGTGTTCGGGATGATGGTTCATCTGATAAGACACACTTTAGAATGGAAAAGTTTGCTTTTTGACCTTTTTTGTTTTATCATCTTTTGTTGGATAATGGAAAGGTTGGGACATATTTTTTTTAATCTGTCCATCAGCCCTTCTTCATTTGTGTCTTATTTTCTCTCTTACACTTCAGTGAAATTGACTGGCTCAAGATGCCTTTAAGTTGCGTGAGTGAGGTCCATCCATATGTAAGGAAACAATTTAGATCTTTCTGTACCTAAGACTCTCAACTCCCTTACTTTGAAAGCATTCAGTGTTTGCAATGATTAGAAAAGTTACCATTTGAGTTTTACTCTCTAATAGTCTCCTAGTAGTAATTATCTCAGAAAAAAAAGGAACTGAGTAAGAGTCATTGTCAGGCAGGATCTGATCATAATTGTGTTCTGAGCTTCAATACTATCAAAATTTTCCCAATATTTCAATCACAGATTAAAATAAAAACAACAATACTAACAATATACATTTTTGATTCCTGTGTGCCAAATTATAATAGAGCACTTTATTCTTTCATGAGATTCTTGGCCCACCTTACATAGTATCACACTTTAAGTGTAAGGGAAATAACTCTCAAATCATGATCTGTCCAGTCATTCAACTGATTTATGCTTCACATCTGGTTGATTATATTATTGTGTAATGTCAACCATGGCAATATTTACCTCAAATCTTTCAGGGGAAGCTAAATAACTCTAAGATGCTAAAATGTTTTCTATAAGCTTCTATAATCAGATAATAATGCAATGTGTTCAATCACACCCTCCATATAATGCATATAGTACATGTGGGTTTTGTAAAAGAGCTCCCAGAAAACCCCACTCTGAAATGACCAGACTTCTTTATACTCATGTGAACTCAGAATAAGTATCTCATGAAATTCACTTAACATTATTACATGGTCCACAAATGTCCTGAAGACACACTGTGGGGGAATGTGAGTGGCATTTTACAATATTTCAGTTCATGTTCAGATCATGGAACTCCCAGTTCCCATAAAGAGAATATGATCCGAGGGAGGTGGTGAACCAGCAAAAGATGTTTGCCTTTTCAGAATTTCTAATGAGCTGGAGTGAAATCAAGCTCCTATACCATTAAGGAATGAGAATATCAAGAATGAACTTTAGCCTAAGGTTGAGGAAGTGACCAGACCAACATAATGGGCTGAGTGGTTCCCAGTGTATGTTGGGCAGGTCTTCAAGTAAATCTGCTGCAGATCTGATCTTCCCTCACTTGTGTTTACTAGCATTATCTCAGAAAGTAATTGGACTGAGTCTGCCACTGAGGGGGACTGGGAGGAGTTCAATTTCACTATCTTATTCTGGTCTTTAAGTCTTTCAGTTCTCCATTAAGTAAATGGGGTAATACTTCTATGGGGATTTTTAAATATGTCTGCAAATTCTTTGATCTTCATCCCATTGATAAGAAGGTTTGGTGTCCTCTTTCCTTAGATCTGGGCCAATCTTGGTCTCTCACTTAGCATATCTACTTGGTATCTCACCAGTAGTATGAAGCTGCCCTAATACTACATTACTTCTGAAGTCAGGAAAGGACAGGAATCTTCCACTGGGTTCTCTTGGGAACTTACTTTAGGGAAAGGTCACCAAATATGAAGTCTGACTAGCCTGAGGGCAACATCCTGGGGAAATAGCATATGGGTGTCCTGGTCAACACTGAGTTGTACCTTCAGCTTATAGTCAGCATCTGTGGACAACCATGGAGCTGGGCCATCTTGGACTGCCATGCATGTAAGCCTTCAGATGCCTGCAAGTGTAGACATCAACTAACTGCAATCACATGGTCAATCTCAAGTGGGAGCTCTCCCTGCATAAAACTCTTCCTAATTGTAAACTCAGATAACTGTAAATCAAATGAATTAACAGCTTTTAAACCTCTAAGGGTTTGGTGTAATTTGCTGCACAGCAATAGTAACCGAAACACCTATCTCTCAGGGTTGTTGCAAAAATTAAGTAAAATAATAGACAAAGAGGAATTTCTAGAATGGCTATTATTCAGTACAAAGTATATGATCAGTTATTCCCATCACAACATTCCCCTGGTTACCAGTGACAATCCTTAGGAGAAAGACCATGTTACCATCAAGGTGAACAGATAGATTAGAACTAGCCTAAGAAGTCCCAAGTGGTTTTCTGAGGAAGTTAATTAGAGTAAAATGAGTGTACTTAGATTTCTAACTCTACTTTTCTATTATTCTTTGAAAACATTGCAGAATGCACAAAATAATAAAATAAGATACTTAATTTTATACATAGAACAGTGTTATGTTTTAGATATTAGGTGTCCCCAAAAGCTCATTTGTGAGATAATGCAAGAAAGTTTAGAGACAAAATGATTGGATTATAAGAGGTTTAACTTAATGAGTGTATTAATTTCATGACAGTGATTAACTTGGTGGTCGATGCAGAGACGTAGGGTGTGGCTGGAGGTGATAGGTCACTGGGGGCTTGATTTGGGGTTTATATTTTTGTTCTTTCGAAACAGAGTAATCTCTATCACCACCCCACCCCACCCCTGCCTCTCTTTCTCTCTCTCTCTGTATTTCTCTCTTGGCAGTGTTCTCAGCAGCTTTCCTTCACCACATACTTTAAACATGAGGTTCTGCCTAATCTCAGGCCCTGAGGAAGTAAGCTATCTATCAACTGAGACCTCTGAAATTATGAGCTCCCAGATAAACTTTTCTGCTGGGTGTGGTGGCACATGCCTGTAATCCCAGTGGCTTGGGAGACTGAGGCATGAGGATCATGAGTTCAAAGCCAGCCTCAGCAAAGGCAAGGAGCTAAGCAACTTGTTGAGACCCTAAATAATATACATAATAGGGCTGGGTATGTGGCTCAATGGTCAAGTTCCCGTGAGTTCATCCCTGGTACTAAAAACAAAACAAAAACAAAAACAAAAAAACCCTTTTCCTCCAATTGATTTTTTTTTTTTTTTTTAAGGGGCAGTGGTGGAAAATTTGACTAAAATAATCAGGTTCATTTGTTTGAGGGGACATTCTTTTTGTAGTTTTTACCTAGGCTCTGTTGACACCTTGAACTGGGTAATTTTTGTCATGGGGAAGGGAGTGTAGGAAGTTTAGCAACATCTCTGGCTTCTAACTGTGGATACTGATAGTACCCTTTGGCCATGATTATACAACCAAAAAACGCTGCCACAAGAGTGTGCCCCCCAGAGGGCAAATTGGCCCCAACTGAGAACCACTGACACAGATAGCTATCATATGTATTATAATGGGAAGCTTTATGTGGGGACCCCAAACTAACCTGGTGCTATTTGTAGAGCTAGAAGGCAAAGCATCTCTGAAGATGCTGTCTCTCTCCCTGTGGCAGACTATCAACACTGAAATTAAAATATGAAGAGTGTGTGGTACCTGCTAAGACCTCTGTCTCAAGAAGACTAGAGTTGGGGAAGGAGAGGTTTGTGGTAAGAAGGATGCCATCTTGGAGTAGGGATCACTAAGACTAGAGCTGTGAAGAACACAGCCTGGGCAGTTGGGTTCAGTAAGAGATCAATATGAGAAAAGGTCATAGGAAGAAAGCAGAAGTCCATAACAGAAAGCTAAGTAACCCCAAAGAGTCAACTGGAGGTGTAGGGGTCTTCACGAAACAGCCCAGTTACAAATCCTGGGTCTAGGTAATCACACATTTTATACATGGAGTAGGGCCTGTGTTCTCACTGGGAAAGCTCTGTATTCATTGAAACTACCTATGGGGGATTATGTGTGCATTCAGGAAAATGCCATTGGCATAGATAAGCAAAAGTTACTTATCAAATAATATTCCCCATGAGATAAGATTTTTGTAAAAAACAAAGTGTGTAGAAAGCAATAGCATCAGAAATACATAAAAATGAAAAGAGATTGCAATTTCTATATATAGAATCCATTTAAAGTTTATTTCTTAGGATCCTAAGTGTTTCTCCAATATTATTACAACCAGTCATTTTCTTCTAAATAGAAAAATGTTTAAGGGATAAAAATATTAACAAGGACTGAGTTATAGTTTGAAACAGTTTGGGACAAAAGAAGAAAAACACAAAAATCAAAAAATGAAAGAAATGTCACCAAGTGAATAGGAATGAATTATACTTGTCTGGTGCCCAGGAAATTTTTAACATAAGGTTAGAATAGTCCAGAAGCCGTTGATACCTGGTCATTTTATGAGTTAATGGATAGTCCTCTTGGTTGTGTGTAGATACCAGATAGAAACTGAATTCAAAGTGAGAGTCAAATTAAACAGAAAGTAGCTAAATATAGGTGCTACTCAGATTTTGGTCACTGTGATCAAAATACCTTAGGGGAACAATTTAAGGGTGAAAAGACTTATTTCAGCTCATGGTTTCAGAGGTGTCAGTTTCAATGGTGTTGGTCAGCCAACACTATTGTAGAAATCATGGCAAGAGAGTATGACACAGGAAAGCTGCTCAGGTCATGAATCGGGCTAGCAGAGAAAGAGAAAGGTCCAAGGAGAGAGATAATGCAAGCCATGCCCCCAGTGACCTAGTTATTCCCACCATGTACCACTTGCCTACAGTTACCATCTAACTCATTCAAAGGATTAATTCATCAAATGGATTAATCCATTTGAAGTGGATTAATCCACTGATTTGATGAGTACAGTCCTCATGATATAATAGTTTCCTAAATGTCCCACCTCTGATCCTTGCTGCATTGGGGACCATATTTTGAACATATGAGACTTTGGAAGGGGTCATTCTATAGCCACATAAAAACATTATATCTTGATTTTTGTGTGTGTAGAATAATTTAAAAAAGATTCATGAGGGGAAAACATAAGCCAAGTATGATCCGGTATAAATACTTATTGAATAACTTTTGAGTTACTGAGTGAAGTCTACTTAAGTTTCTAAACATGGAATGTATTCTTTTTAATCCTCACAAATTTGCAAGTGGTTGTTGGTATTGACCCTTTAGAAATTACAGAAATAGATTGAGAGATTAAATAACTTATTTTAGTTACACAACTGGTAAGTAAGTGGCAGAGCCTTGAGTTTGAACCAAGTTCTTTCTGCATGTAAATCCCAGCCCTTGGTCCACTGTACCATCATGCAGTAATAAGGTGAAAAATTGTGATTTCAATACAGTTGACCCCTACTGGGGGAAGAAAAAAAAAGCTTTATTTTCCATATAAATCTTTAAAACCTAATCACTCTTTAAATTTCAGTTAGTTTTAAATTTGAGTTCATTTTTTTATTTCCTAGTTCCTTAAATAATCAATTAAAGAGACCCTAACGTCAATGGGTCTTTGATTTTAACATTTCAGCACAGCCAACTCATTCGGTCTGCAAACTCTGTTACCAAAGAGTGAAAGCCATCAAATTTCATTTCTTATAACATTAGTTTCCAAAGATGTTTTCCCCTCTTACCAGCTAAATTGTCTTTTACTTTGTAAACTGCTTCTAGTTTTCAACAATTACATTACAATGTGTTCAATTCTCACGGCCCTGCTGCTCAATCTTTTATAAACCAAAATAAATAAATAGTTCTATAACCAAGAAACATCAAAAAGTGAATAAAAAAAGCAGACATTGCTTCAGATGACTCTCCATTTGCTAAGGACAAAAAAGCAATTTCACATCTTATTTTTTATATATATTATTACATTAGTCTTTTGTTTACCTTGTACCAAGTGGAAGCCTGATAGCATCTGTCACCCTCCCACAATTCAATTACATATTCCATATCTTTATTCTCACTAGGCAATGTCTCTGCTTTTACCTACCTGATCCACCACTTCCAAGTACATCTCACATGATTTTTGTAATAAGTTGGTGGCAAGTCTGCTACTTCCATAGATTTAAAGCACTTCTAATAAAATTCCTTGAGTCTGAATCCCCATCAGTTCCCAATCTTCCCCTGATGATTCCATTATCTCCTCAGGGGAGAATCTGTTCCATGCTGAAAATTACCTTTCCAACACAGAGGGGGACTTCAGGAAGCAATGATTCTTAAACCCTCTTTTTTTTTTTTAAAAAAAAAAAAAAAAAAAAAAAAAAACACCTCTGTCTTGAATGAATAATTCTTGTCTATCCTTGACAATCTCTTTTCTGCAGTTTCTGATTGTTAGTTTTGCAAACCTTGTAGGGGCTGTGTCTCTGACTCAATGCTTTCCTTTCTGCCTCCAGAGCATCCCACCTCCCGTCTGCCCCTTGCCTTCACCTTCATCTGCAGCCAGAAAGAACTAAATTTTCCTCTATTGTTTTAAGGTTTGTTTCTTCCCATTCACATACTTGTTATTCATTAAAATTTCCAGAAGCTTTCAAGGAAAAAAAAAGTGTTTCTTGTATTATTTCCTGAGGAACTCACTGTCCATAATATAAAAATATTACCTGCCAATTGTAGCGAAAAATTAGAAAATGCAGAAAGAATAAATACAATCTGTCCTAGACTCTACTGTGATGAGATGAATCACACACACACACACACACACACACAATGTGTTGCTGTCTTATTTTATGCACAAATAGTATATAACCCATTACCATTTTATAATTTTTTTCCAGTACTGCAGATTGAATCCAGAGGGGCTTTATCATTGAACCACATCCTCAGCCATTTTTATTATTATTATTATTTTAATTTTAAACAGGGTCTCACTAAGTTACTGGCTGAGGCTGGCTTAGAACTGTGATCCTCCTGCCTTAGCCTCCCCAAACACTGGGATTACAGCTATCATATACTTTTAAAATCTGTTTGATGACATACATTGTCAGTATCCTTAATTTACTTTAAAACAAGGTAGGGATGCTCAGAAATATCTCTGGGGGAGGTGAGTCACCTGAGAAGAGCAGAATCAGGCAATAAGTTGCCCCATCAGAGTGATAGACCAGAGGCTGAGCATTGTGTCAGGGCGGGGACAGTACACACAGGGGATGTGCATTGGCGGGCTCTGGAGTAGTTCACGCTGAGAGCAAGCAATATGGGAATAAAGGTGATACGGAGAAACAGCACAATAGGACACCTACAAACGCTTTAGTTTGAAGCTCCTTTTCTTCTTGTAACTATTGTTTGTGATATTTTATAGAGAATAGAAAATTATACTTTCTTGCTTCATCATTTAAATACACATTTTTATTAGAATAAATCTACAGGTTCTCTAGACTGAATCTTGTGTCTGGAGTTGCATTTATAGACTCCAAACCCTTTTGGGTAATAAACACTTCTGTAAAATTAGATATTTAGTTTCAGGATCTGATTGTTATTGCATATTTTTTCCCCTCAACCACTATTGTGGTTCCCTGATGCTAAAAAACCAATGTGTCTTAGGACAGCATTCTGTTTGCTTCAAAATGTAGGTCCATTCGTACTTTTATAATCATATTTTCCATTCTTGCAACCCTGAGAGCATACCCCCTGGTGATCTGGTAAAGCAGATTGTGCTGTTTTTTTTTTTTTTTTTTTTTGAATCTTTTCTTTTTGTCTGTCCTTATTCTGGTCCCTCTGTCTGGAATACAATTCATGTGTCTGTATGTTCCCAGTTTTCCTCTGGCCAACCCCAATGCCCAGCTCCCTCATCTGCAAATAATTGATTCCACCGAACCCCCTAACAGTAATGGTGGCTCCCTAGCTTCTACTAGAGCTGTGGGGGAGCACAAGCCTCATCCCCCATAATCAACATGGAGATTCTACAGAAAGGAGGCTGGTTTACTGCCCCTTCCTCCCCACCACACATACTTGGGATGCTTATGTGTTGAATGAGGGAATGAATTAATTTCCCTACAGCATCTCTTTTGAAAGCCTTGTCCTACTGTATTAATTTTAATGTATTTTCAAATATAAAATCATAAGGGCTGTGAAGCAGTCTGAAATAAGAATTAAAACTCAAGTGAAGGGAATAAAAAGTGTGACATAAACCTATAAGAGAGAGAAATGGAATGAAAAAGTGTGACTCACATGAACCTATAAGATGACAAGAAGTATTTTTATGTAAGAAGCATGAAAATGAGATAGATATGCCAGATAAGGCCTAAAGTTCAGTGTCGTACCGTGCAGGAGAGACCTGCTCATGTTTACCCTCTCTGTCCAGGAGAATCATCTCTTTATGAAAAGAAAGAAACAACATATTTCAAGTGCTTTTTAAGGGTTTGAGGCAGCCTAATAGAAGGAGAAAGCATTAGAGTTCAATCCAGAGAAATGTGTTCAAGTCCAGCATGCTAACACACTCTCTGGAGACCATGAACTGTCCACCTGGCCTACCCATGCTATTCCCTCACCTGTATTACAGTGATGGCTTCAAGTATTCAGGCAGAACATCAATAAAGATAATATGGGCAAATGCTCTTAATAAGTACCCCAGTACACAGTGTTGCTAATGAAGCAAAAAACATCTTTAACTAATTCATGGGTTAGAAATAATTTATTTAACAAACTTCAAAATGCAACTGGAAATAAAAATTATATATTTCTTTGAAGCAAGAATGGGAATATCAAAATATTCTAACAGTCACCCTGAATCAAACTGTCTTATCAGCTGCATGCTCTGAATGGCGTGTAGGCACACCATCCTTTGGTTTCAACGTAAGCATGGGTCTGTGTTGCCAAGGACTTTGTGTGTTGGGTTTGATTGCCATTATTTCTACTGAATGACTCTGACATCATAGTGACGGTTCTGCTGGAGTTGCAGGCCACAGCTGTTCAGAAGAGCATCCAGAATTCCCTCCCTGTCCCTGTCAACAGTAGCCCTTTTATGTTCCCCATTTCTCTTACTCAAATCCTCATACCAACAATGCAGCCTTTCACCTTTTAAAACAGATAAGAACAGTCTTTCGGTCATTGAACAAGGTTAGCCAATTATAGCTGTGTGTGCATAGCAGAAATGACAAAGCCTGCAGTGGAAATGACACAGAACCAGGACTTTGAGTCAGGGAGATATAGCCTAAAGTCTCAGTGTCACCTCAATTGTGTTCAATTTCAATTTCTTTACTATATGGAAATAAATTAGAGCAATAATGACCTCAACAGGTTGTTGTGGGAACTGAATGAAGTAACACAGGACAGCTCTTCATAAACTATAAAATGTCATACAAATATTATTCATTATATTTAAAAAGTGTTTACGTTTTTTTTTTTTTTTTGATAAGGCCAACTTAGAGGGCATTTTTGGTATCATTGTTTTGGGAGATACTTTGGAATTCCTGTGGGTAGTAGCAATGAACAGGGAAGAACTGACTTGTTAACATCAACTGGGGAGAAAACAGAAAATGCATCAGGACTAGAAAAAAATTAAATTAAATTAAAATACAGGTGACAACACATAGCTGCTTGTCCTCTGGGAGAGATCCAACACACCTCCAAGCCCATGGCTCCAGAGCTCTGATTTTGTGTTCTCTGCTTGATACCCTAACACCTAACTGACAGCATGCTATTTCTTGACCTGGGAAATGACCTATGTGATACATTTCAGGCAAAGCTGTGGAAAAGAGTGAGACTTGGGTGTGGGCCAGAGGCCTGGAGTTTGAGCTCTGGCTCTGACCCTGGCCAGTTTATGAATTTGACCAAGGAACTCCAAATTGCCCCACCTTGGTTTCCCCATTTGCAAAAGCAAACGTAAAATGCCTTCCACAGAGGAGTGAAACAGTGGTTAAGTTATGATTACCGAATTGAAGGTGCAAAATGATCTGATAACAACATCAGACCAGAGCTAGTCCCTCCAAAAATGTCCACCATTCCTTAAACTTCATGGACTGTGATTTGATACAGCCTTCAGAAGACTGAAGAACAGAATCCTGGGTGCTTTGGACAGGGATTTATAGTAGTTGCTGTGAAGATCGTACTGGCCATCTCCTGCACTGGAGGACGGTATCTTCCTGCTAATTATTCCTGTGCTTGAGATGAAACACGGGGACACTGCGAATTGCTGACACACATTACTCAGGGCTGAGGCAGGTTAATAAATAAGCCTTTGGAAACAGAGCAGAATCACACTGCACTCACTGACCTCAGACTAAGGGTAAGAGAACCCTGGGATTTGAATTTATATAGGACTTGATCTTGAATTGTAAAGACCATGTTCTTGTGATTTTGTGTGGAGCCCATGAATCTGCATGGATAACTAGCATCTTGAATGAGTCTGATGCTGATGGTTCACGGACCATATTTTAGGAATAGCTCTTTTGTGACATTTGTTCACAGCGGTGATTGCTGTAGCCCCATGACATCAAAGTAGGTAAATTAAGCCTGTTCAAGCAGCATTCATGTTTTCTACACAGGGTAGTGGAATAGGAAATTTATGGAAATGGTACAATCTGCTGAGGCATCTGGGATTGCTCATTTCATCATCTCATGCTATTTCAGGTGCTGAGAGAATAGAAACAAAGTTTGATGATGAGACAGCTTTTAGAGCACAACCAAGCCTGGCATTTTATCCCAGATGGTGAAATAAGGGCTATAATGCATTTTACATTTTTTATACTTTGCCATTGTGCCCTCCACATTCAACAAAATAAATGTAAAATGCTAATGTGAAAAGGAAAACAATAGCATTTCAAAGCCAAAAGAAAAAAAAAATATATATATATATATATGGAAAACATGCACAGATTTTACTACATTGAACTTTTACAGACAATAAAATACCATAAATACGTTGAATGAACCAAAACTGGGATATATATATATATATAATACACACACACACACACACATATATATATATATATATATATATATATATATATATATATATATATATATAAAAGAATGGGTGCAAAAACAGTCATGTGTCTTAATAATGTGGATATTTTAAGAAATGAATCATTAGACAAATTTGTCATTGTGTGAACATCATAGAGAGTACTTACACAAATTGAGACCAGTCTTAGCAACTTAGAAAGACCATATCTCTAAAAAGTTAAAAAGGGGAGGGGGCTCTGGGGATGTAGCTCAGTGGTAGAGCATCCCTGATTCGATTCCCAGTACCAAAAAACCATGCAATAATTATATAATGAATATTGATTTTGCAACCATTTAAACCTCTGGAGCTAGCAGTGAATTTCATACCTTATTTGAGTCCAGTCTTTTCTTTCAACATCATAAACACATTTTTTGTTTTGTGCATGATTGTCAGTGCACTGAGAGGGGCACACTGCTGAGTCTGGTCTTCAACCAAGGTCATTAGGCTTCCCCGTATTCAATATAGTCTCTTCTCAAATTGTTGGTCCCTTTATTGTTATTGAAGCAAATTCCTTAACAGTTTCAATTACTTTGTTGTTTTTCAAGACCATCACTCTGGTGGAATGGAACATGCCTGACAGGCAAGCAGTAATCACCCCGGACTTCCTTAACCACATTCAACTTTATTTCCATGTCCATCAACTGGCATGGCCTCTCACTAGCAACATCAGGAGTGGATTTCACGTGCTTAGGAACCATAACGAATGAAACAACATGAAACTAAATTCAGCACAAGAGAAAATGGTGCCATCAGGAGAAGTGGTAAACATGAGACCTAGGAGCATGCTGCTGGCCACCACCATACTTGCAGCTGTTGTAATCAAAATGTTACATGTCACCAGACTGTACCTTTAATATACAAAATGTCATGACTCAATGAAACAATTGTGGACAGCAAAATAAAAATTTGGATAGGAAGAGCAGGATTGAAGTTTTCAAAGAAGAAATGCACATATTGATAAACTGTAAGTAAATGTTTAATCTTATTAAGAGCAGGTAGTCTCCTGAGAGAGGCTGCCACTGGACCAAATCATCCCTCCTTTTCCTTCAAAGTTCCAGCCAATCAGTACTGTCAACAAAGATGGACTTAGTGATCAATCCACTGCATTATGTAATGACAACCATACTAGAGTTCTCAATTTTCTCCTTTTCTCTGGTGCACATAGCACAATTTGAAAGTTGAGAAATAAGCTTTCCAAAGTTGATGTCACCTGAGCCGAGTCCTGAAGGATCAATAGAAGTCAGTGAGATGAAGACAAACTTTTTCAGCCAATAGCAAATGCACTGCAGAAGGAAAGTCTGCAAAGGGAGCATACACAGGCACGCAGTTTAGAGTCGCTGGAGTGTGAAGCGCAAGGCAGAAGTGCCTGAAGATGAAGCAGAGAGGTAGGCAGGCGATGGAGTCCTGAATGGCATACTAAGGAGCTGGACTTACAATGCAGGCCAGGAGACGTTAAAACAAAAGAAAACAGAAAAGAACAAAAGAAAAGTTGGCAGCAGGAAAGATCAGACCATCCATGAGCATTTCTTTCTTCACTTCTTTACTCCTGTATCCATTTGTGCAATAAACATTCCTTAAGCGTTGGCTGCCTCACTTCTCACAAGGTATGAGTCAAATGGTGCCATTCCTCTCTTCAAATTTTTCCTAGTTTTATTTTGTTTTCCTTCAGTAGTTGTCATTAGAAGAGCCGCCACTCCCCTCCTCAAACTTGTATGGAAAGGGAATCAGAAAAAAAAAATGACTTAGGATAAATGGAAAATAAAAGGTCATTGATCCAAGGTTGTTTTGTTTTCCCCTTGGAAGTGGAATCATCACTATGAATAAAAGATATATTCCCGGCTAGAAAGCCCCACTGGCCCGAATCATCCCTCCTTTTCCTTTGAAGTTCCAGCCTATCAGTACTGTTAACAAGGATGGACTTAGTGATCAACCCACTGCACCAAAAAATAAAGGGAATGTTGCCTTTACATGTGGAGGACATTTAATCTGACCTGGTATTCTGCAATGGGGAATTCCATGCTCAGGTGGAGCGGCAGGAATGCCACTTGGGTTGGCTACATCTTCTAGGAAATATCTGGTTTGAAACTGAAATTGCTGGGCACCGAGGAGTGCACAATTCCACTGGTCATAAGCTAAGCGTGCCTGATATGGAGTCAGCTTCCCACAGGAGATGACGATGCTCAGAAATACCTGGAACCCTAAAGGAACCAAGGCTTGCGAGCATTCAAGTGCCTTCCAGGAGCTGTGATCTGATAGGGTGCTGGATATATTTTCCAAAGATTGTTGTAACATATTTTTACAAACCAGGTTTCTTTTCAATGTTGTTATTAGCACTTTAGACTTTTACATAATAGTGGGGTTTATTCCATTCCCCTCAGTCTTTTTTCTTTACAGATTTTCCACATATGTGTGTATGTATGTGTGTGTTATGAATATTCCATATATATATATATAAAATAGGTATATTTTTTGGCATTGGGAATCAAACCCATTTTACTTTATTTTTTATTCTAATCTGTTATATATGATAGCAGAATGCATTACAATCCATATTATAAATACAGAGCACAATTTTTCATGTCTCTGGTTGTACACAAAATAGAATCACACCATTCTTGTCTTCATAGATGTACTTAGGGTAATGATGTCCATCTCATTCCACCATCTTTCCTACCCCATTTCCTTTCACTTTCCCTTACTCCCCTTTGCTCTATCTAGAGTTTGTCTAATCCTCCTGTGCTCGTCCCCCAACCCCATTATGAATCAGCATCCTTATATCAGAGGAAACATTTGGCATTTGTTTTTTGGGGATTGGCTAACTTGACTTAGCATTATATTCTCCAACTCCATCCATTTACCTGCAAATGCCATGTTTTTATTCTCTTTTAATGCTGAATAGTATTCCATTGTATATATACCACATTTTCTTTATCCATTCATCTACTGAAGGACATTTAGGTTGACTCCACCATTTAGCTATAGTGAATTGTGCTGCTATAAACATTGATGTGGCTGTGTCCTTTTAATATGCTGTTTTAAGTCCTTTGGTTATAGACCAAGGAGAGAAATAGCTAGGTCAAATGATGGTTCCATTCCCAGTTTTCCAAGAAATCTCCATACTGCGTTCCATATTGGCTGCACCAATTTGCAGTCCCACCAGCAGTGTATGAGTGTGCCTTTTCCCCCACATCCTCGCCAGCACTTATTGTTGTTTGAATTCTTAATAGCTGCCATTCTGACTGGAGTGAGATGAAACGTTAGAGTAGTTTTTAAAAAGCTTCTTCTCAGCAAAAGAAACAATCAGTGAGGTGACTAGAGAGCCTACATTTGGGGAGGAAATTTTTACCACAGACACATCAGATAGAACACTAATCTCTAGGATATATAAAGAACTCAAAAATCTTAACATCAAAAAACCAAATAACCCAACCAATAAATGGGCCAAGGACCTGAACAAACACTTCTCAGAAGAGGATATACAATCAATCAACAAATATATAAAAAAATGTTCAACCTTTCTAGCAATTAGAGAAATGCAAACCATTTTACTTTATTTTTAATTGGAGCATTGTAAAACATAAAAATGGGATGCTTTGTGATATGTCCATACCTGCACATAGCGTGATTTGTTCAATTCTTCCCACAGTTCCTCCACCTTCCCTCTGCTCCTCACTCTCCCACCCCTTCCTCTATACTGTTCTTTCTTCTATTTCTGTGAGATCCCCTTCTTTATTCCTTATTTCTCTCTTAACTTTTGCATAGTAGAGAAAACCCACAGAGACTTATTCTCTCATATTTCTGAAAATTACAGAAAATTCAGTCCTCCTGGCCACATTGTCTCTGAAGCCTCTTGGGGGGAATCTGTCTAGTGCTTTTGTCTTAACTTATGCTGGTCCTTAGCAATCCTCAGAATTCCTTGGTTTGTACAATCAACACCCCAAACCCTGAATCCATGGACAGAGGGATTTCTGCTGTGTGCTTTTGTCTCTGCAGTTCTCCTCTTCTTAAAAAGGATACCAGTCTTATTGGGATCACCCTAATCCAGCATGACACCATATTCACTGGATTGCAGCATTAAAGACCTTTCCTCCCTCCCTACTTCTCTTTCTTTTCTTTTTCTTTCTTCTTCTCCTTCTCCTTATCCTTCTCCTTCTTCTTCTTTATAAGGAACCAAGGGTCAGGACTTGAACATCTTTAGGATGCACAACTGCCGCAGTCTGGCTGGGCACAAATCACCGAGCCGCCACAAAGCACTTGTATGTTCAAACAGGAAACTTTATTGCCTGAACTCCAACAGCACTCCATGCACACTCCCCGGGAACTCTCCCGAAGGCCACCCATGCGGCTCCTCTCCCGCACACCACCAATGGGAACTCCCTCTACCAGAACTTCCCCAACCAACTGGAATTCCTGAGGTGGACAGCAGGGGTCTATATACAATTGAATCAATCCAGCATTATCTTAATGGCTCGCCTCTCAACCATTACTTCTGGCAAAATGCCAGGGGCCATTCCGACTGGCTGTGGCTCTCAACACAAAACTTAACACACAAGACTAGAAATCATTTATTTTGGGAGGAAGTTAGTATGGCCTCTTGATTACATGGGAATCTTGAAGCAGCTGGGTGCATTTGGAAAACTAACACAGCAGCCTGGGATTGTGCCAGTCTTAATGCAAGTGAGAGAATTAAAACGTTGTATTTTCACATGTCATTCATGAAGAAGTGTAGTGGTTCAAGGGCAGGCCAAGTGAGGGCTCAGTCTCTACCCCTTAAGTGACAATGTGCACACTATGAATGTGCTGCATTTACTCTGGGAGAAAAATGTGATACCCTGATCTGCAGTGAGCACCCAATCTCCTCTCTTTCTTTCCTTCTTCCTTCTTCCTTTCTCCCTTTGTTCCTTCTTTCCTCCCTCCCTCCCTCCCTCTCTTTCTTTCTGTTTTGGTAACAAGGATTGAACCCAGGTGTGTTTAACCACTAAGTCACATCCTCAGCCCTTTTTTTTTTATTTTGAGAAGGGGTCTCCCTAATTTGCACAGGGCCTTGCTAAGTGGCTGAGGCTAGTCTCAAACTTGAGATCCTCCTGCCTCAGCCTCCTGAGCCGCTGAGATTACAGTGTTCACCTCTATACCCAGCTTGAGTGGTTTCTCACAATCAGACAATGACCCAGAAGACCCAAGTTCTGGCTGATGCCATACTGTTCCCTAGCTGGTCTGCAGCCAAGTCTCCAAGCCTACACTTCCTCTGCACAACAGAGGCCAAGACCAGCTCAGCCCTGTGGCCATGCTCAGTAGAGAAGCCCCAAGGTAAAGCTCAGTATAGAGGTTAAATACTGAGGGTGCTTAGAAACTACCAAAAGTGGAGTCTGTTTTCTCCCACATTGTTCCTTATACCAAAAATGGTGTGAGGCCACAAAGTATTGCTTTTTATCTTAGCAATAAGACTTAATTTAAAATATTACAGCCATTCTAGTTAAATTATCACTAAGTAAATTCAAATGCTCTCCTTTAGCTATTGATACTGAGTAATGGTCATAAAACTTGTAGCACTGTAGTAGTAGTAGTAGTAGTAGTAGTAAATTCATATGAACCTTGAACTCCTGCCTTTGAGTTCTCTTATATAATACAGCAAATATCTTTCATCAAAGTTTACATACTTTTCAAACCACAAACACTTGAGACAGGTGCAGTGGTGCATGCCTCTAATCCCAGAAGCTCAGGAGGCTGAGGCAGGAGAATCACAAGTTCAAGGCCAACCTCAGCAATTTATCGAGGCACTAGGTGATTTAGCAAGACCCTGTCCCAAAATAAAATATTAAAAAACTTGGGATATAGCTTAGTGTTTCAGCTCCCATAGGTCCAATCCCAGTACCAAAAACAAAAAACAAAAATACAAACCATTATTTGTTTATACATAGCCAAGATTAACAAGTCTCACACAGACCTGAGACAAGAGGGAAAGCTGCATTTGGTCTCATAGTTGCTTAGCAGTAGCCCAAGCACATAAACATGATAAGTGTAAGAGACAAAAGCCAGGTTTTGTGCCATATATACATATAAAAATATTGTTTGTTCTACAATTCTTGGTGATTAACTAGTATTTTATTTGATTTTATTGTTTTGTTTTATTTTATTTTTGATATCAGAGATTGAACTCAGGGGCACTCAGTCACTGAGCCACATCCCCAGCCCTGTTTTCATTTAATGTAGATACAGGGTCTTATGGAGTTGCTTAGTGCCTCATTGTTGCTGAGGCTGGCTTTGAACTCAACTCGAGATCCTCCTGTCGCAGCCTCCCAAGTCACTGGGATTACAGGTGTGCACCACAGAGCCCTGCTTAATTACTTATTTTTAAAGTGATAATTTGCTGTGGATCATTATTATAGATTATAGAATTGAAGTATAATATTACAAAACACCATTTCAAAAATGTCCTAAATGATTATTTGATTTCTTTCCACAATTTGACCAAGTTAAATGATATACTGAGCTAACTAATTCCCCATGTTAAATATAACTTTGTGGGATTTCTTACTAAGCCAGGCCATGGAGTCTTATTATTAAGATGTAACACCAATTGCATTTTGCTTGAATTGGTTTACTGTTTCTCTATTTAAAGACATAGGTAAGAATGAATTTTCCTTTTTAATGCTGTTTTGATAAATATGTTACAATAAGGACCTGGTTTTTAAAATGCACTTTGCAAGTCCTCTACCTATTACTGTATGATTTAAAACAATTTGTGTAGCATGTAAATAATTTGTACCTTGAAAATTTGAAAGCACTTACCAACAAAACACTGCTAGAGAAGATACATTTTGATGTGCTATTTGACAGAATTAAATTCTCTTTTTCATTTATTTATTCATTTTTCCTACTTTCTTGAGTTAATTTTCATAATTAATATCTTGCTGAAATTATTCATTTCCTTGAGATTTTCAAATGTATTAGCATAGATTTGAATCTACTTATATTTTAAACACCTCTGTGTATATCATATTCATTTTCTCTTTGTATTTTATTATTCTTTCTTTTATTTGTTTATTCTAATCAGTTATACATGACAGAAGAATGCTCTCTGATTTCTATTTCATTATTCTTGATTAAATTTTCCAAAAACCTACATACCAGTTCATATCCACGTGTTGTTTTAATTTTTGTTTTTCTGTTCCTTTCTTAGAGTTCTAAAAAATTTTTATTCTTTTCCTTTATGGCTTGACTATTCTTGACAATTCAATCTGCTTCTACTCCAACAGTTACAGATTTTCCTGACATTAACATCTTTTTGACAAAAATGGTTCCTTTTCCATATACTATTCCTAGTGTTATTATACTCCTTTAAAACTATTTTTTTTCTTTTTTTTTTAATTTCATAGATGAAGTCAGGCTCAATGGTGCACATCTGTAAATACAGTTACCTGGGAGGCTGAGGTAAGAGGATGACAAGTTTGAGGTCAGCTGGGTAACTATAGGAGACCCTAAAATAAATAAGGGCTGGATTATAGGTCAGTGGTAAAGCAACTCTAGATTCAATCTCCAGTACCACAACAAACAAACAAAACAAAACATTGTTTTTACATTATAATGAAGTTGACCATAGAAAACAGTGTCTTTATAGTCTTTAAAGGATCTGAATGTCTTAATGAACCTCTAATTGCTGATAACCAAGTAAATAAATTCACCTAATGTTAGTCCAGTCTGATAAATACAATATGATATGTATTTACTGGACTTTGAGGTAAAATGATTGATATTTCAAATTGATATGCTTTCCTCCTCCAAAATAGCATCTGGGTTAAGAAGAGGTCTCTCTGTTTTAGAGGACTGAGCTTCCTCACCCAGAGCACCCTCCAATTTCCCAGGCTCCCTGCAAAGAAAAGCTGAGTCAGCAACTTTGGCAGGTGACCACCAGGGTAAACCTCTAGGATCCTCCTGCAGAGAATGACTGCCTTTATAACTCAAGTTGGAGCTTGACTCATTGTGTAGAACCTATCGGGGGTGGAGCATGTCCTGTCTTACAATAGAATAAATTGGAAGTTGATTCCCAGAATAGTATGCTATTTATATTTTGCTTAATTAGAAATTTCATACTATGTTTTTCTGTTTATCTTGTTTTTCAGAACATCTTTGAAGAGTATCATTGTCATTATGTGTACAGTTTTTCTCTATTATCTGGTCCTTACACAGTAACATCTATGTTTCTTTTGGAAATCGTTGTGTTTTGCCAACAATAATAGCATTTCTAGTAATAATGTTTTTTTTTTTTTCATACACCACCTTTTACTTCCAAAAATACAACTTCTTTCTGGAAGACATCTAGTCCCACGTTGTTTAAGGAAACATAAATTCACTCCTTTCCCCAGTGTCAGCCATGAGGATGGTGCTTTACTCAAACTAACCAATAATCAAAATCATTCTCAAGCTGTGTCTGGTGGTGCAAGACTGTAATTCCAGTGGCTTGGGAGGCTCAGGCAGGAGGATTGTGAGTTCAAAGCCAGCCTCAGCAAAGGCAAGGCACTAAGCATCTCAGTGAGACCCTGACTCTAAACAAAATACAAAAATAGGGCTAAGGATGTGGCTCAGTGGTCAAATACCCCTGAGTTCAATCCCCAGTATCCCCCAAAACAAATTGTTCTCTCTTACCCAGAGATGCATGTGCAGGGACAGATATTTAACCAATGTAGGCAGATTCTAGGGAAAAAAAAGGTATAACATTTAAGAAAGACATAAATAGAGTTGTTTGCAGTCATTTTCCCTGGCTACTTGAGGAAATCTTTCCACAGAAGAGAAAATACAGACTACAAAGCAAACAAACAAACAAACAAACAAAAGAAAAAGAAAAAAGAAAAAGAAAGAAATGTGAGTCAGGTCGCTCAGAAAACACACCAAGTCCCAGTTTTGTCCAAATTGAAGAGTCTGTTTAGTCGGCCAGCCGGGGACTGCTCCTGGCAGGACCCATAACTGTCTCTGCAAGGAACAGCCCCCAGCCTGAGCATTCTAGGATATTTAAAGGCAAAAACTACATCTGGGTTGAAATAGCTGTAAGCAAGCAGATCCAGAAGCTGGACTGGGCAGTTATCGAGACAATGCAACGGGTACATTGGTATTTCCCATGGGACTTTCCAGGTTGGCATAGCAGCAAGCAAGCAGAAGGGAAGTGGGTCAAAATGACCCTTAGTTTAGTACAACTTAGAAAATGATCACTAATGTCTAGGTAATCAATCTCTGACAAGGTACATGGCCCAATAAAAATGGAAAGCAAAGAGGATGATTTTACATTGTATAAGAACTGCTATTTTGTGTGGCCAAGTATATTATGCTAGGTAACTAGTAATAGGTACAGAGGTGGGGCTTTCCAACAGGAGAAGCATTTCTTGCATGATGTGGAGTCTCAGGGTAAAATGGAGTCTGTCTTTGCCCATATAGCCTGGTCCATAACAGAAAGAAAGAAACCAGCCAAACAAACAAAATTCCTGATGCATGGTGAGAAAATGCAAACAGGTAATCTTGAAGAAATTATCTGAACCTTCATTCACCTCACACTGCACATGAGATTCAGTGACCAAAACCAAATCTGACAGGGTCTTTTCAACTACATATGAAAAGCATTATTCATTTTTTCATTAAGATAATTTTCATTGGATTTCAAGATGAAACTAAGAGTTCTCACAAATAAAATTCTCAATTTAAATATTATAAAATGCTGGAGGGAGAAAAGTCATGGTTAAATGACCATCTTTTCCCAATATTTCTGTTCATGTGTTGCTGTTGTGGGAAACAGACTGGTCAAAATGCAGCACTCAGGAGAAGAATTCCAAACTTGATTTCATGCGGGGGTGGGGGGTGGGGGGGGGTGGCGGGGGGCACAGGGAAACAAAACTCCAAATTCTGAGCCCTGATCCACAGTTTCTAAACAACATTTATAGGTTATTTGCTGTCATCATTGGGGCTTTTTTGTCTCTTAAAAAAAATATTTGTAATCTACCAGGCTTAAGGCCTTTTTCAGGGTCTCTAACATAAAGCATATTTCACAAGCATCTGTTACATTTCAAGAAGTCATGCCCTAAGGCAGTTATTTACAATCCAAAAGGTAGGGACTTCTGGTTAATTAGGCTTCCCAGAGAAAGGCTGTGGGGTCAGGGGTTGACCCCTTTCCCAGGCATTGGTTTCTTACCATAACTTACTTACTTTTTTTTTTTGGTACCAGGGATTGAACTGAGTTACTTAGTGCCTTGCCTTTTCTGAGGCTGGCTTTGAACTCCCATTCCTCCTCTCTCAGCCTCCCAAGTTGCTGGGATTACAGTTATAGGCATGCCCCACTGCTCCTGGCACCATAAGGTTTTATAATTTTATTTCACAACCAGGTCTGGTTTTGCCATCACATTGTTGTTGAATAGAGTTGAGAGAGAAGGTAGAGCAAGCAGGAATGCTACAAGTGTTTTCTCTGGCTGCCCACAGGAGCACCCAGGAATTGGCATCCTTTACCATTTTCTTTATGACCAGTCTTTTAACTGCCTGTACTGGTGCCTTTTACAGAGGCCAGCAGGACAAGGCTGCTCTCCAGCTGAAGCTAGTGAAGGAGCCCCACTGCACACTCAGCAGAGCTGTGGCTCCAGTACCAAGACTTCTCAGAACAATGAACAGCTTCAAAATACAGACCTGCCCTCTGTCATGCCCCCAGCCTCCCTGGGGTAATTTCCAGGGAACACCCAGGCTCCACAGGACTGCTCTTGGGGCAAACACAGGGTTCTTTTTATTGTTGGGGCTCTTCTACAGCTGGGCACTTAATGAGTTTCTTTATTCATTCATACTCCCTCCTCAATATACTTGGAAAAACCTATTTTAAGAATAAGGAGAGAATTTTTACTGCTTCAGGTTTCTCACTCTTTTTATATTTCATTCTTCATGTCGATGAGCAATTGGGAAAAAAAGAGACAAAGACCAAAAAATCAATTGTATTCACCTCTTTGCTTTGCCTGGGGAGTCCCTGGAGCATTTTTTAAAGAGAAATTCTTTGAAAATGGTTAAAGCTTCCTTCACAATTATTTGTCTATTTAGCTTTTTAACTTAAAATTGAGACGATGGGCAATTTGTATCTTCTCGGAGAAAAAGAAGAATCTATTCATTGGGATTTTTCAAACTTAACAACACAGAGTTGTACATTTTATTTACTTATGATATTCAATCTTGAAATATCTGTTGTTATAGCCCCTTATTTTTTGTTTTCTGAATGCCTTTTCTTTCAGTTTTGTGGATCCAAGTAGTCAACGCTGCATCTAATTCATTAAAGTTTACCAAAAAAAGGCACAAAAAAGCAGAACTTGAATTTATTTCTAATTTACATAATATCAGATTGCAAATTCCATTTTCCATATTTATTTACTTGGATTAACTTTACTTTGTTTACTTTTAATTTTCTAAGTCTATAATGAAGTTCTGAATTCCTCTATTTTTATTTTCTGCATAATGATGTCTCCTAGTGTCAGGGTTTTTTTTTTTTTTTTTTTTTTGGCCAGGGCACACTACGATCCAATTTATTCAACTGATCAGCAAGTGCTCCATCACCCCCATGGTGCCAACCACTGTGTAGACACTGGAGTTAAAATAGGAGACAAGAATCAAAGGTCTTTTTTTTTTTTTTGAGAAATGTTGTATTGTTTCATTTGAAAGAAATAAAAACTGGTCAATGAATAGTAATAGTAATCAGTGCTAATAAGAAGGAAATGAAGTAGAGAACTATGGTGGAAAACAGAAGAGTGGTATCCATGTCAGGTAGGCTGGTCTCTAAAGAGTGTCAGGAGAGGGAAGAGGCCTGCTCAGCCATGTGAGGTGGAAAGGAGTTGGCATAATTCATGTCTCAGGAGATGGATGAGCCAGGACAGGTTTCCCTGAAAGGAGACTGACGACGTGCCTGGGTCTCGAATCTCCCCTTGTTCCTCACCACTGCCTTATATTCTCCAAAACTTTTTTTTTTCAAAATATTATCCCCTTTCTTTCATTTTTCAATACCAATATATCTCCCATTATTCTCAAAGGGAAGATAGTACCTCCTCTGTTCATAGGGACACATGGAGACACCAGAGAGGAAATTTCTCAATCTCCCATCAGCACATTCTCAAATTTCCTCATTATCCTTTACCTCACAAAGGAGGTAACAGCGTGTCTGCAGGGTGCCCTCTCCAGCCCTGCATGCTCCACCATCCAAGGACATTCTGCAGGAACTTAAGGGTCCATCTCTGTCTTTCAGTAGTCCCTCCCATTTTCTCTTTCTGTTCCTCATTAATGTACTAAACTGCCTCTCACATAAATAAAACATTCCTTCAAGTTCTCAATCTGTTCCACCTCCTACCTCATGTGTCCACTCCCTTTCATAACCAGACTTAGTTTAAAAAGATGCAGTGCTTTCACTATTTTAATAAAATCATCTTTTGCCTATTGTCAATATCCCCCTTATTGCTAAAATTACTGGGTAAACCTCAAATTACTTGATATGTCTAAAGTATTTGATCCATACTCTTCCTCAATTAAATTCTTCACTCAACATCTTGAAAGTCCTCCCTACCGTGTGACATGTCTTAACTTATCTTCATGGGGATTTCTTGTTTCCTCATCCTGCCCCTTCCATGTCTGTGACATGTACTCATGATTCTATCCCGGAGTTACTTCCTTATCTCTCAGCCATCACTGTGTACTAGATTCCCTTCACTGGCTTCAATTCCCATAATTCCTTAATGAATAAACACCACCATCTATTCCTCTCTCGTGGTGTGAGCATTCACATAAGAGCCTATGTTTATACACCTGCACTGGGGTGTCTCCAAGTCAAGTCCATCGGGACATTTCCAATACTGTTGGCCTCATCTTCTTTCTTGCTTATGTGCTGACATCCACTCTCTCAGTCAATGCCACCTTCATCTACGCCTTCTTAGTACAATAATCCTGGATGTCATCTAGGAATCCTCCTTCTTCCTTTACCCACACAAAACCCCACTGATTCTGCTCCTCAGCTGGGCTTGGTCCTGTTCTCTGTGCAGGAGCCTCATTATTGGCCTTTCCATGTATGTTGATGAACCAGATTTAGCAGTCGAGAAAATTTTAACAGGAAGAGTTCAGGACCTATGTTTGAGAGAAAGATGAGCACAATTTTGGAGCAAGTTGTACAAGGAGAGTTTGTTAATTTTGTTAAGGAAACCATTAAGCATTAAGGAGGAAGAAAATAACAAAAATAAGTGCTTAAAGTATAGATAATAGTATCAATACTGAAAATGGTATGCTATTCCAGAATCATAAGGAACTTTGCTGTAGATACATAAGTACACACACATGCACACTTACATGTACAAACACACACAAGTGCCAATAAAATCCCATTATTTCTTTATCCTATTTGCATCTCTGTTACGTGGTGTGAAAAATGTGGATTTCTTTAAGGTTCTCTTAATAATAATCATTACTTTTATAGCTCTTTTGATGTAAAATTGGTATACTAATAACTGCATATATTTAATGTATTTAACTTGATAAGTTTTGATTATGTATACAATGCCATCACCACAATCCAGGTAGTATCTATCAACTTTCAAAATTTTCTTGCCCTTTAACTTTTCTACTTTTTAAAATTTTTTGTGTGATAATAAAATGTAATATGAGATTTATCATCTAACCAACTGACAGACCATATTTTAACTGTGGGTGCTGTGTTGGACAGTGGATCTCCAGAACTTGTTCATGTTGGATAAGCATGACTTTGTACCCACTGAACAAGTATTGCGTGTTTCCCCGCCCTGTCAATGACACCACCATTCTATTGTCCGATTCTGTAAATTAAACTAGATATCTTATGTAAATGAATTACACAATATTTGTTCATCTGTGAGTAATTTATTTCACTTAGCATAAAGGCTTCCAAGTGTAGACTTGTCATCCCAAATGGGAAGATTTACTATTTAGGGTTGAGTAATACCACATTCTATGTGCGTACCATATTTACTTATTTCTTAATGGATATTTGGATGTTTCCATATCTTGGAATTCAATGAATGTAAGTGCAGATACCTCTTCAAGATTCTGATTTCCATTTTTTTAGACATCAATGCAGAAGTGGGACTGGTGGGTGATATGACAGTTTTATTTTTAATTTTTTGAGGGAGCTTTCAGACTTTTCCATAATGATTGCACCACTTTGCATTACCATCATCTATTTTCAGAGTTCCAATGTCTCCACAACCTTGCCAACACATGGTAACTGTTGTGAAAAGAAATTCTGTTTTTGACCTGCATTTCCCTGATGATTAATGGCCTTAAAGATTTTTCATTGTTTTTTTCTTCTTTCTCTCTCTCTCTCTCTCTCTCTCTCTCTCTCTCTCTCTCACTATAATTTCACTGGTGCATTACAGTTGTACTTAAGGTGGGATTGGTTGTTCTATATTCATACATATACAAGATATGGCAGTATAATTTGGCCAATGTCAGCACTTCCCCGTTCCCTTCCTACTTCCTGTCCCCTTACTGCCTTCCTCTGCTGTTCCTCCTTTGATTCTCCTGAGATCCTTACCCTCCACCGCCTCACCTCACCCTTTCTTTTTGTTTCCTCTGGAGCTTCCACATATAAAGGGAAACATGACTCTTGGCTTTCTGAGTCAATCTGTATGTTTTCACCTACCTATCGCCATTTGTATGCCATGCTTGGAGATATGTCTCTGCACATTATTTGCCAACTTTTAACTGTTTTGTTTTGGGTTGTTGCTATTAGATTTTAGAAGTTCCCTTTATATATTTTAGAAGATAATCTCCTGTCAGTTACGGGTTTTGTAAACATTTTCTCCCATTCCAGAGGATGCCCTTTGATTTTGCTGGTTGTTTGATTTGGTGGCAGAGTTTGATGTCATCCTAGGTATCTATTTATGCTATAGGGGCCTGTGCTTTTATTGTCACATCTGGGAAATAATTTCTAAAATTACTATCATAAATATTTCACCCATATTTTCTTCTATAAGTTTTACACCTCCAGTTCTGTTAGGCCTTAATCCATTTGTAGTTGATTTTTGTTTATAGTGTAAGATAGGGGCCAACCGTTTTTTTGTTTTTTTGTTTGTTTTTGGTATGTATCTATCTTGTTTTTCCAGCACTATTTTTTTAAAGAATTTATCTTTTATGCGTAGTGCACATTTTCAAGATGAGTTGATTGTTTATAAGTGGGTCTCTTTGGGGACTGTTCTCTTCTATTGGTATTACATGCATGTCTTTCTTCCACTACCATAGAGTTTTAATTATTGAAGGTTTTCAAAGTGCACAGTCCTGTCAATCTTAGTTTTTTTTCTAAGGATTTATTTGGCTATTCTGTATGTTTAATCATTCCACATGAATTTAACGACTTTTTTTTTTCTATTTCTGGGAAATGTCATTGGGATTTTGACAGCAACAGCATTGAACCTACAGATTGTTTTTGGTAGTATGAACATTTTAACAGTATAGTGTCTTTCAATCCACACATATGGAGTGTACTTCTATTTATTTGTGTCTTCTTTAACTTATTTCATTAGTATATTGCGGTTTAAAATTTATAAGTTGAAAATTTTACCTGTTTAATATTTCCTTGGAACTTTCAAGGCATCCAAGAATTTTATTGATTTAATTTTAACGAAAATTAAATTTTTTATCAGAAATTTAATAATTTGGAAATTTTAAAAAATTAAAATAATAGATTATATCATAAATTGTATTTTCAAAAGAAAATGTTTTAAAAACATTCAAATAACTGTTTCTGTAGAAAAATATAACTGATTATGTGTATCTCCCAATTTCCCTGAATTTATTAATGCTACTTTTTTTGTTTTGTTGTTGTAAAGGCTTTAGAGTTTTCTATGTATCAGATGATGTCATTTACAGAGATAGTTTTACTTCTTCCCTTCATATTCAAATATATTTTATTTTGTTCTCTAATCTATTGGCTATAGCTAGAACTTTCAATACTATACTAAATAGAAGTGGTAAAAGTGAGCATCTTTGTCTTGACCTTGATTAGAAGAAAAGCTTCATTTATTTGGTCATCAATGAGTACAATATTCATCGTTGCTTGCCATATATGGCCTTTATTATGTTGAAGTACATTCCTTGTATATGGATTTTATTGAATGGTTTTATTATGGAAGTGTTTTGAATTTTGTGAAATGATTTTATATATTGAGATATTCATGTGAATTTTATTCTTAATTCAAATAATGAAGACATTAATGTGCAACAGTGATTAATAGCTACATGCTGAGCTATCCTTACACTCCATAGAAAAATCTCACTTGATCTTGATGAATGATCCTTTTAATGAGCAATTGAATTGCTAGTAATTTTTTATGAGAATTTTTGCACCTACGAAAATTGGAAAATTGGCTTGTAATTTTCTTTTCTTTTATTGTACTTTCTAGTGTTGGTATCAGATAATTTTGGTGTCACAAAATAAATTTGAAAATGTTTGATTTTCAATATTTTTCAAGAGGCTAAGAAATATTTTCATGTGTATTTTTTTCTTTAAATGATTGATAGAAATTACTAGTAAAGACATGGGATTCTAGAATTTTATTTTTGGGGAAGATTTTGATCATGAAATTGATCTTCTCACATATCATTAATCAGTTCAAACTGTATAATTTTTTTCTCAGTTTTGGTAGGTTTTATATTTCCAAACATTCCTGTACTCAAATTTTTCTAATTTGTTGATGGATATTTATTTATTGAATTATTTGATAGTCTCTTTTTATTCTCTGGCATATATTATGGTCTGCTCCTTCATGACTAAATGCATTATTGTCCTCTTTTATTCTTCAATTAGCTAAAGTTACTTATTTTTGCTTATTTTTTGCAAACCTCCAACTTCCTTGATATTTTTCTATCCCCTCTTTTTAAATTTATTTCCCTTATGACCTGATGTTTTTTATGTATTTTTTTAAATTTATATATGACAGCATAATGCATTACAATTCTTACTACATATAAAGAGCACAATTTTTCATATCTCTGCTTGTATACATTGTATATTCACACCAATTTGTATCTTCATACATGTACTTTGGATAGTAATGATCATCTCATTTCACCATCATTAATTACCCCATGCCCCCCTTCCCCTCCCACCACTCTGCCCTAATAGAGTTCATCTATTCCTTCCATGCTCCCTCTCTCTATCCCACTATGGATCAGCCTCCTTATATCAAAGAAGACATTTGGCATTTGTTTTTTTGGGATTAGATAACTTCACTTAGCATTATCTTCTCTAACTCCATCTATTTACCTGCAAATGCCACGATTTTATTCTCTTTATTGCTGAGTAATATTCCATTGTGTATATATGGCACAATTTTTTATCCATTCACCCATTGAAGGGCATCTAAGTTGGTTCCACAGTTTAGCTATTGTGAATTGTGCTGTTATAAACATTGATTTGGCTATTTCCCTGTAGTATGCTGTTTTTAAGTCCTTAGGGTATAGACCAAGGAAAGGGACAGCTGGGTCAAATGGTGATTCTATTCACAATTTTCCAAGAAATCGCTATACTGCTTTCCCTATTGGCTGCATCAATTTGCTGTCCCACCAGCAGTGTATGAGTGTGCCTTTTCCCCACATCCTCGCCAACACTTATTATTGTTTGTATGCATAATAGCTGCCATTCTGACTGGAGTGAGATGAAATTTTAGAGTGGTATTAATTTGCATTTCTCTAATTGCTAGTGATGATGAACATTTTTTCATGTATTTGTTGATTTATTGTATATCCTCTTCTGTGAAGTGTCTCTTCAAGTCTTTGGGATTAGGCCCCAACTTCCTTAATAAGACTCCTGTGGCACAAGAATTTAAATCAAGAATCAATAAATGGGATGGACTCACACTAAAAACTTCTTCTCAGCAAAAGAAACAATCTGTGAGATGAATAGAGTGCCTACATCTTGGGAGCAAATCTTTACCCCTCACACATCAGATAGAACACTAATCTCTAGGGTATGTAAAGAACTCAAAAAGCTAAACACCAAAAAACAAAGAGCCCAATCAATAAATGATCTGATGTTTATAAAGTTTGCTGGCCTCATATGTTTTTTATTGCTTAGTATTCTTTTGTGTCCACTTGCAGATCTCCCTTTTGCAGTCTCTACTAGGCAGGTCTGATGGTGATGTACTTTCTCAACTTTTATTTGATTGAAAATGTCTCTAACTCTCCTTCATTTTTAAAAGACAGGATTTTTAGATAGAGAATTCTTGGATAGCATTTATTTTGTCTTTCAGCATTCTGAATGGACCATTCCTCTGCTTTCTAACCTGCCATGTTCCTACTGAGAAATTAATTTATGATTGCCTTTTGGGGGCTCCCTTATATGTAATGTGTCACTTTTCTCTATTGCTTTCAAAATTCTTTGTTTTTGTAACTTGAACGTTTGATTACAATGTGATTCAATGTAAACATTTTGGTTTCATCCCATTTGGCATTCTTTTGGCTTCATGAATCTAGATGTCCATTTTGCTCCCCAGATTTGAGGATTTTTTTCTTTCCATCTATTATTCCTTTATATATGATTTCTGAAGATTCGTTGCTGTCTTGCACTATTAGGACATCCTTCATGTGTTTGTTGGCTCACTTTATGGTTTCCTTATGTCCCTTGGTCTTTATTCATATATATTTTTTTCTTTTGTTCCTAATTACAAGATAATTTCAAATTATCTGTATTTGGTTCTCTGATTCTTCTACTTATATAAGTCTGATGTTAAAAGTTCTTATTGAAAATTTTTACTTCATGTATTATATCCTTCAGTTCCAGATTTCCCTTGCTTCTTCCCTTGTTTTTATGGTTTCTTTCTCTTAGTGTCTTATTTCTCTTATATATGATTTATTTTCACTTTGTTTCATTTCTGTGTCATCTTGTAGCTCACTGAGCTTTTTGCTGGAGGGCAATTTTGAACTTTTTGTCAAACGATTATAAATCTGCATTATTTAGAGTAACTTACTAGAGATTTTGTGTTTCGTTGGTATCATCATATTTCCATGATTCTTTTTGTTCCTGGTAGATTTGTTGTGATGTCCACACACTGGAAAAAGCAGTCACCTCGTCCAGTTTTTGTGAACTAAATTTGATAGGGAAATACCTTCATCAGCAAGCCTGGGTGGACGTTGTACTTCCCTGAAACAATTTTTGATGAATGTTCGTGTTCTACTTTTCTCTTCTCTAGGAGAAGAATTTCGGAATTTTTTTCTTCCTCTTAATCCTGCAGAGTTGAGCTGCTCAACCCTATTTTCTTGGTCATATGCCGAGATCTTGGACAATGAGTACAATCTTTCCTTTTCTCCCTCCTTTCTGAAAGAAAAGTCTCAGGATTGTGTGCTTTCTTTCAAACCTTTAACACAGCCAGATGTTGAGAGGAATATGCTTTCTAGGGTCAGTTGTCAGGTGCTGAGGACCCCCCAAACTGGGGCATGCTCTCTTGGCTATTCTGATCAACGTTAGCAGTTGTAGTCCATGCTGGGCACCGATCTCTGCTGTGTTCTGATGGTGTGGCTGCTGGAGGTTAAAGCAATTTCTGGGAGCCTTGCAAATACTGCAATCTATGCTAGTAGTTATGATCAGAACCAGATGCTAAGGGAGTCATGCAGCTGAACGGGGTTAGGCTGGGTGTAGGGGGCACACTCTAATGATTCATATGAGACCCACCTTCTCCTCCTCTCTTAGCCACCACTGGCATTCTGACCATGCAAGATCACTCAATGCTCTGGAAAAGCTAAATTAGAATTAGGTTTCTTAAACTGTCCCATCCCACCAAAACTAGAAGAGATAGGTAGAATCAGTGGTCTTTCCTTTCCTCTTTTTCTCTTTCTATGCATTTGAGGATGACTCTTCTTGGTTCTCTGCTCTTTGGAGGGCTCCACTTTCTGACCTGGGTTTTGTGGTTCTCAGAAAGGTACTCTGATCCATATGTGGTCATTAAATTGGTATTTCTGTGGTGATAGTACGTCTGAGACCTCCTGACCTTCTATCCTGCTGATACCACTCTCATTTTTTTAACTCCCAAGTTATTCTGTTATTAAGCAAAGGCAAAGCACTACTCTTGTAAGAGTTCATATCCTGGCCTCCACATATCCGCACAGGGTTTATGACATTGAATAGAAAAAAAATCTCTGTTTCCATAAACTTTTAATTGAAACACAACTTAAAAAAATATGAATTAGGCAACTAACCACAGTAAGATATAGTATTTATGACGTTGCTACCAAAATTATTTATGGACGGATATGAATTAAATTATAAATTTTATGGTTACCTGTAAGATTGTTTTTATTTATTATTGCTTTGATATTACATTTTTTACAATACTGGCACTGAGTATTATTATCTAATACATTAACATAGAAGCACACATATCATCATATTGCATATTGCAGATTTCTAATTCTATTTTAATGTACCTTTGATTACCTTGCTACCCTTGTTATTTACTTGATGTAGTTCCAACACTATTTTTAGAAGGAAAAGGATCCATAGACCTATCCACATCATTCTAGAGCACAGTAGAGTTAGAAGCCCTGCCCTGGAGTTCATCGTGTCTCCAGAGGCTCCTAGTCCTCCCACAACTTTGGCAGGACAGCAATGCTTCCATCAGTAGTCATCTTTAATCACATGCAGCTTGCACCCTTGTTAGCCTGAGAATCATGATATGTTTGCTTTGCTTTCCAACCTTGTTTGGAAGTTCTAGCAAATTAATTTCCAGGAATACTTCCTTTGGGTTATATCATCAAGTTATACTCCACAAGGCCTAACTGATCCAGAATTAAAAAAAAAAATAAAATGGAAAAGATTAAAACTAGAAACACTTTGAACTTAAAGACCATGAACCTTAATAATACAGTTTTAGTATTTCTTTAACAAAATTGTTCCAATATATGTGCATGCAAATTTTGGATGATAATGGAAATTCTCAACATTTAATATATAATATTTGCCACTTTATGGAGGTAAATATAAATAACTGGAGAATATAAAAATTCAAGAGATTTGCCTGGGGCTATGATTTAGTCAGATTTTCCATAACTATGACCAATATTCATAACAAGAAGAGCGTAGAAAAGGATATGTTTATTTAGGCTTATGGTTTCATAAGTTCAGTCCATGATCGACTGACTCCATACTCCTGGGCCTGAGATGAGGGAGAACATCATGGCAGAAGTGGATGGCAGAGAAAATCTGCTCAACTCATGACAATCAGGAAGCAAAGAGGGCTCTGTTCACCAGGGATAAAATATATACCCAAGAAGCACACTCTCAGTGACACACCTCCTCCAGCTACACCCTATCTACCTACAGTTACCATACAGTTAATCCATGTCAGTGTATTAACCCACTATTCAGTCATAGCTCTCATAATCTCATCTCTTCACCACTGAACAATCCTACATTATCTCACACTGAACTTTTGGGGAACACTTCATATTTTAACCGTAGCAGGCTGACCCTCTTGCTTTAATTTTTAACATTTTTTGGTTATTCATGACTATCTATATGCTTTTAATTGGTGCATTATCATTAGACATATTAGTGGGATTAATTATTAATTAATTATGCCATATATGTACATGCATATAAAATCTGATCAATCTCAATCTCTAGTACCTTCCCTTTCTCTCCTTTACTCCCTTCCTTTTATTTGTTTGGTCTACTGTACTGATCTCCTTTTCAATATGATGATGATGATTTGAATTAGTGGTTTATGAATATTTATGTGTATATATATATATATATATGTGTGTATATATGTGTGTGTGTGTGTGTATATATACATATATTTCATCATGGCATATTCTTCCATGGATATATCATAATTTAGTAGATTTTGCTTCATAATATTTCCCCGTGACCTCCTTTCCTCCCTCCCTTCCTCCTTCTCTAATTCCTTCCTCTACTCTTTTGATTTCCCTTCTATTTTCATATGACACCTTTTTTTTAAACAAAATCCTTTATCTTTTTTCTCTCTATCTCCCACATAGGACAGAAAATATTTGACCCTTGGCTTTCTGAATCTGGCTTATTTCACTTAACATGATATTGTCCTACCCATTCCTTTGCCAGCAAATGACACAATTTTATTCTTTTTCTTGGCTGAGTGCAACTCCACTGACTACATCTGCCACATTTTCTTTAATCACTTGTCTGTTGATAGGCACCTAGGCTAGTTCCATCACTTGGCTACTGTGAATTGCACTGCTACAAACATTGGTTTTCATGTCTCCACCATTAGTTTTTGAGTGCCTCCTATGTGCGGGCTTTATTCTTGGGACAAGTAACACCCATCTTCATGACTAAAGTTACATTTTAGTCATGTGTATAAATACTACAACCACATTGTACATAAGAAAATAACTAAAGATGATAGTACTTTAAAATAAATAAGTTGAAGTGTTATTCTGGGAGGCAGAATAACATGGAGTCATTCAGGGAAAGACCTCTTTAGTGGAAGGAAATGAAAAAATGGTATTGGATAACACAGAAGGTCCAGATGGAAGTAGAACCAAGGGGAAAAAATATTTGAGCAAGTCTAAAGCCTGAAATAAAACCCAGCTTGGCATACCTAAAGAGCTAGTTAAAGGTTCCTAAATGAATGAGTGAAGAAGTGGCTTGAAGTAGAAGACTTTGGGTGGCATAGAATGCAAGGATTTAAAGCACAGAAGAGACAGATCTAATATGTCGTTTTAAAGTTACTCTGCTTGCTATGTGGATAAAACTTTGTAGGAGGGAAAGAAATAGGCCTGACTCCCGGTTTTTGTAGTACTATAGACAAGAGCTGGTAGCCTCCCATTTGCTGTGGAAGGTGGTATTCTTCTTCTGTAAAGTGTAATTGCTGCTGAGCCTGCAGCATGGCTCCAGCCCAGGGGAAGTTAATGCTCTGCAGCAGATGGAAAATCCAGGAGACAGAGCCGATAAATGCCAGGAGATGGAAGAAGGGTCCACTAGGAAATTCCTCAAGGCTTTTCTTAATCCAATTAAATTTAACAGTGTACAGAATTAACCAAGGTGTGCTATAAGTGTGCAATCAGGGAGGGGGCCTGATGAGATTATATGACTTATTTAATAATAGTTTAGTTAATATATTGCCTTGAAACTTTATGTATAAGGGCTTAAATAAAAGATGCTTATTTTTCTCATGTTTTGTTCAGAGGTAGGTGGCCATTGGTTTAGGTTAGTACCTTAATTTTAAAGTCAAAGTACTATTTACTTTTTTCTCAAGGTCAAATATGATTGTTGGAGTTCTAGCCATTATATCTGTACAGAACTATTATGAAAACAAAAAAGGGAGTTGGGCACACACCTGTAATCACAGTGACACTGGAGGCTAGGGCAGGAGGATGGCCTGTTCAAAAGGCCTCAGAAACTTATTTTGAAGCCCTAAACAATGTAGTGAGACCCTGTCTCAAAAAATCAAATAAAATGTGCTGGGGGTGTGGCTCAATGGTTAAGCACCCCTGGGTTCAATCCCTGTTTTTTTTTTTTTTTTAAAGTGAAGGAAGAAAGTAAATAAGTGAAATATTTATTGTATCATTAGTAAACTTGGTGCCAGTCTGTAAATGTTTCAATACAACGACATTTTAGAAAGGACTTTAGCTTTCATAAACTCTGCTGTAGATCAGGAAAGGGAAAAAACAAAAAAAGAGAGAATGGAAAACACGATATCTAGATTCGTCACATTTGATTTCAAGTCAGTAGTACAACACTATTGCATTTCCTCTTTATGGTATGCCACTACACAAATCAAGAGAGTTAAAATGTAGGAACAGATGAGCCTAGTTTCAAATTATCATCCACTCCATACAGCTTTGTGACCTTTCTCAGGAGATATAGCTTCTAGACATCATGCATTTTTGTAATCAGGAATAAAAGACGACTTTTATTTAGGACCTTATCTATTACTCAATAAATGATAGTTTCATTTTTCCTCTTCCATATATCTGTATGCATCCCTAGTACACTATTCCTTTTTTACAAGGCAAATTAGAATGTAAATGTAAGAAAAAAAATTTAAAAAAAGAAAGAAAAAGAAAATAAATAAAGGAGTGGGGCTTGAACTTGAGTGGAGCCAACTCCCTGACTGCTTCTCCATCTGCGAAATGATGAAGACAGACTGGGTTCTCCTGCCAGTTAATTGCAACTTTTATTTTTTCCTATTAGGAGGTTACATATTTGGAGAATCAACAGACAGAAAGAATATTTGGCAAATCTTAGGGCAGTTGTATCTGGAGCAGATTAAAATATATATATGGCAAATTTGACTCTAGTTTTTGTGCTATGTTTGAAAAAAGGCTAATTTGTTGTTTGGACATATTGAAAAGAAAAAGAAGTTATCTCTAGTTTTTTTTTTTTTTTTTTTTTTTTTCTAGAACTGAACTCAAGTGGCAAGTTCTTCTATGAGTTCTTGATAAAGAATTCTGAGATGCAGAATAATAAATTTTATCTCTGAATGTGATTCTACAAAACACCAGAATGCAATTCAAGTTATTGAATTTTATTTTTAAAAATTTAAACAGAAAGGAATTTTAGGGAAATTGCAACAGAGTAAAAACAATTGTATATGGGCCTGGAATGATGTTAAACAGATAGACTTTCGAAGTGAAGTTCAAAATACTGTGTGCCTCACTTAATGCAGAAGTTGTAAAAATACTAAAAGGAAATTCTTATAAAAGGAGAAACTAGCACTCTTTTCAAACTCTCCAGCAAGATTAAGGAAAGGTTTTGATAGTTAGATTGTCTTTTCTATAAATTCTTTCCTTAATTCAATGACTTGATATGATGTTATGAAATCACCTTTGGAGCTGACCTAGTGTCTGTAATAGTTACTAACTTTACAAGAGCAGGCCTGGGGCAATGTACACCAAAAAGTTAGACAATCTAGATTCAATTAATGACCTCCACCCAAATCACAGATACCAAAATTGACATATGAAGAAACAGAAAATCTGAATACACTGATTTCAACTTATGAGGTTGAAGCAGAAATGAAAACCTCTCAACAAAGAAAGATTGAGACAAGATGGATTCACAGATGAATTTTAGCACAAATATAAAGAATCGTTAGCACTCTTTTCCAATCTCTTCCACAAAATAGGAGGGGATATTTTTTAACTTATTGTACAGACAAGTATTACACAGATAGAAAAGCCAGACAGATATTGCAAGACAACTGCACCCCAACATCCTTTATGAATGAAGCTGAAAAATTCTACCAAAATACGAATGATGCCATTCCAGCAGACCCTGCCGCCACAGCGCCACCTTGCCGGAGGTCTCTTCTCTGGGTACATACATCCTTGGTTACCTTGGATGCTACTTCCAACAATATCTACTTCCGTGGTTATTGTTGCTGAACCAGAAGTCTCCTGTCAATCAACCACTGCCTGCACCGCTTCCGGCATTAATGCAGCCTCTGATCCGCTGATGCCAGCCTGAGGTGGTCTGGAGGTCTTCTTTCTGGGTGCTGCTGCTACAGAAGACACCCTGCCCCAGATGCAACTGAAGCTGACACTGCTGCTGACCCCCAGAGACCCCTGACACTGCCCCCCACAACTGCAGTTGCCGCTGCCACTGCCACTGCAGCCACAGCACCTGCTGACCCGCTACCAGATGCTAAAAACCACTGCCACTACCTCTGCTACCATGGCCTAGAGGACTGCTGTGGGGGAGACTCCAGGTTTGGTTGCATGTGGCTGCACCCATTATGGGACACCAGCCAGGGTTTAGGGCCCAGATGCCAGGTTTACCACCACAAGAGCCTCTCTCTGGGGACTCCAGCCAGGACTCCAGTGTGGAGTGCCTTTGGATTTGGAGGAACCTGGAGTCTTCCTACTGAGAGTGCTGGTGGCCCTTGTCTTGCTGCTACTGCATCTTGGGGTTGCTCCTTTGCATGAGTGTATCCCTGGTGGTCTCTCTGCAAGTAGGAGCAGAATTGAGATATTGGGACTGCAGCGTGGCTGAGCCTGAGCTATCTGAGGCCCAAATCAGTGGGATAGAGACTGGGTTTGCAAGGGCTGATCTGGGTTTGATAATCCCAAGAGATGTCAGAGACAGGGCTGAGAAAATGTTGAACAGTGACAGAGACAGTTCGACTTTACAGGAAGATTTATTTTATTTTATTTTTTATTTGCTAATCTCTCTACCAAATTTGGAACAGACTTTTTTTATGCATCAGTGTGTGAAGGGCAAAGTCATATGAATGGTGTTCTGCATTTTTGTTGTATTCTTATGTCTTTAATTTTTTCTCTTTGTTCATATTCTTCCTCTCTCTTGTCTATTTTCTTGGATTTTCTTTCCAACTTTTCTCCAACCAACAGCCAGTCTCTGTTGGCTCATCTTCCACCCTTCCTGTGAATTTTTACTTCTAACTTCTCTCTTCCTCCTTCATGAGTATTGCAAACTACAGTACCTCTGATCTCTCATCCACAATTTGAATTTGTAAATCATTTTAACAAATTTTCTGTTTGTACTATAGATAGTTATTAAACTCATCCTTTTCTTTTAATGTGAGAATGCAGTAGACGCCTAGGTGTGAACTACTAGATTTAAGGCTATTATTATGTACACTGAGTGCTGTTGATATTGGTCTCACTATTAAAGGAGAAGCACTGGAAACCTTCAGGGACACTGTAAGTTTACAGGGTAGAATTTATGCTGCCTTTGGTCCATACTTCTAGGAGAGAAAACACACTAAAAAACATGAAAAACCAAGGTAATAAAGTGCTACAAAAAAAAAACAAAAACAAGATGCTTCAACTACAGAAGCCACTGATAACACCATGGAAGAAATGTTAAGAAGGAGTTAAGACTGTACATAGTTAAATTGATGTGAAGTAAAGGATAGTGTAAGAAATGAAATCAAAGAAAAAATACAGGAAGTGAAAGACCACCTCAATAAAGAGTTAGAGATCTTTAAAAAAAGGCAGAAAACATCAAAATGAAGGAATCAGTAAACCAAATTATAAATTCAATAGAAAGCATCACCAACAGACTAGACCACTTGGAAGACAGAACCTCAGACAATGAATACAAAATATGTAATATTGAAAGTAGAATTGACCATACAGAGAAGATGGTAAGAAACAATGAACACAACATCCAAGAATTATGGGGTAACATGAGAAGACCAAATTGAAGAGTTTTGGAATAGATAAAGGAGCAGAGATACCAATAAAAGGAATGCACAGTCTTTTCAATGATATAATGGAAGAAAAAGTCCAAAACTAAAGAAAAGAATGGAAAATCAAATACAAGAGGCTTACAGGACCCCAAATGTACAAAATTACAGTAGACCCACACAAAGACACATTATAATGAGAATGACTAACACAGAGAATAAAGATAAAATCTTAAAGGCTGTGAGAGAAAAAAAATCAAATTATATAGAGGGGGAAACAAATTCGGATCTCAACTGATTTCTCAACCCAGACCCTCAAAGCCAAGAGATCCTAGAATAATATAGTTCAAGCTCTGAAAGAAAACAGATACCAACCAAGAATTTTATATCCAGAAAAATTGTCTCAGATTTGAAGATGAAATTAAAACCTTCCATGATAAACAAAAATTAAAATAATTCACAATTAGACAGCCTACACTACAGAGCATTCAACAAAATATTCCATGAGGCTGAAGTGGAAAAAAAAGAAAGTGAAAACCAGAAAAGGGAGGATCTACGTACTAAAGGAACATTCAACCAAATGAGAAACTAAGACAAATTAGAATTGCTTTGTCAGGTCCTTTATGGTTCCATACAAATTTTAGGATTAAAAATATATCTATATTCTTATCTATATATACATACATGCATGCAGACATAAATGTATGGAAATGTCAGTGGTGTTCTGAAAGAGATTACATTAAGTCTGTAGATTACTTTGGGTAGTGTGGTCATTATACCTATATTTCATTCTTCCAATTCATGAACATGGGATACATTTTCATTTATTTGTGGTCTATTCAATCTCTTTCATCTATGTTTTATAGATCTTATTACAGAATTTCATCTCCTGTTTACTGTTTTATTCAACTTTCCATCACTGTAGTAACATAACTAGCAATCAAATTACAAAAGAGAAAATGTTTATTTAGCTCAGAGTTTCAGAGAATTCAATCTGTGGTCACTTATTCCCATTTGCCAACTGAGCCATTGGCAAAGCAGTTTATCATGGCAGAGATCACAGTGTGGAGCATGATGCTCACCTCATGGTGCCCAGGAAACAAGAGAGAGGTGGGAGGGACTGGGGCCCTAAAATTCCCTTTAAGTTCATACAGACATAACTCCAACTAGACCCCACCTTTTAAAAGTTCTACCACCTCCCAATAGCACCATGAGATGGGGAATGGAAACTTTAACAAATAACCTTAGCAGCCACTAACCAAAACCATTACAATTACATTCATTCTTAGGAATGTTCTTTGTAGCTATTGCAAATGAGAATTTTTTTCTTGATTTATTTTAAAGATACATAAATATTGCTATACATAACTGATATAGTGTTTACACATTTATTTTTGTATAATACAATTTGCTGAATTTATACTTTTTATGTTTTTTGATGGGAGTTTTTAGGGCTTTATATATGTAAAACCATGTTGTCTGAAACAGGGATAATTAGACTTCATCCAATACAATTTGGCTGCCCTTTATTTCTTTGTCTCACCTAATTACACTGACAAGGAATTCCAGGACTACATTCAATAGAACTGGTTAAAAAAAAAAATCCTCATTGTATGTTCCAAATCTTAGAGAAGCAGCTTACAACTTTTCCTGACTCAGTGTGATGTTATCTTAGGACTTGCTATTTATATCCTTTATTATGTTGAGGTTTGTACCTTCTGCATTTAATTTGCTGAGGGAATTTGTCATGAAGGGATGTTAAGTTTTATTAAATATTTATGTAGTATTGGTTGAAAATATCATGTAATGTTGGTGTGAACTCATACTGGTGGCAGACCAGTGTCATCCATGAGGTTTTGCAGGCATACCAAATGCAAGAGTTGTGGTATCATGGCAGCTTCCAGTGATATTTTAAAGAAATGTCTGCAAGGTCTCTGAAGAGAACACTGATGGGGCAATGCCTAGTGGGGCTGTGGGAGTGATGCCACAGCTGGGAGTTCCAGATATTTATACTACTAGCAACATGCAGCAGTGACCAGGGAAAGATTCAAGTGCATAAACAACCCAAGACAGTAGTAATGTGGCCTGAAATCAGCCAGGCCACAGAGGTGAGTTACTTATGAACTTAGGACCTTATCTCCCCCTGGCACTGTGCAGGCTCCTCAATACTTAATCAAAACACCTTTTGTTTTTTTTCAGTCTTTCTCTGAGCCAATTACTCTTTTATCTTACAACTTCTACCTTCTGGAATAGGACTGTCACTCTGTGCCTGAAATTTCAATGTATCTTGAAAGTCCATAAGACGTTTTTTGATTTTGCAAAGACTCACAACTTTTTCTTGAGTCTAAGATGACGTTGAGTTTGGAGGTTGAGTTTCGAGGTTTGAGCAATATTGGAATGAATTAAGATTTGTGGATAACTAAAGATGGAACATATATATTTTGTGTTATGAAAATGATATGAACCTTGAAGGACAGAAACAGAAATCTATGCAATTTGAGTATGTTCCAAAGGGTTTGTGGTTGGGGGTGTGGTAGCCAGTTGGATGATTTTAAAAGGTGGATATACCTATAAGAGGTAGGGCCTAGTAGGAGGTTGTTAGGACATTGGTATGCTCCTCTAAGGGATTAAGTATTATTTGTTTGCTTTTTTGTTTTATTCTTTATTAGTTATACATGGCAGTAGAATCTATTTTGACATATTTATACAAACATGGAGTATATCTTATTGGGGTTAAGTATTTTTCATAGGAGCCGAGTAAGTTATCACAAGAGGGAGAAGCCAGCCTCTCCCTGAATTGTTCTTTGGATTCTGGCAATTACAACTTGATCTCTCCCCCTTGCATATACTCCCACCATCCTGATGCCTCCTGCCACATGGTCCTCGTCAGGGCTGATCCAGTTGTAATATCATGACCATGAACCTTCAGAACAGTGAGCTTAGTAAACCTCTATTTTTATAAAGTTTCCTGACTGAGGCATTTGTTACAGTAGTCTAACCCACCTAGCTAAACATTTGACCCTTATGTTCATTAAAAGAAATTCATTTCTTTTAAATTCTATTTTTCATTATGCTCTATTTCATTTGTTACTCCTCTGATAGGTAATATTTTTTTTTCCTTCTACTAATTTGGGGTTTATTTAGTTTGACAATGTTTTTCTAGTTCCTCAAGTTTTGATGTTAGGTTGTGTACTTGACATCTTTCTAGTTGATTGATATGGACATTTATTACTATAAATAGAACTTAGAGCTGTTTTGCTGTATCCCATATATTTTGGCATGTTGCATTGTCATTTCCATTTGTTTCAATGAATTTTTAAATTTCCCTTTCAAAGTCATCATTGGCCCATATGTTTAAAGGAAATTGTTTAATTATTATTTAATTCCCATGTATTTATATAGTTTTCAGAATTGCTTCTCTTACTGAATTATAGGTATATTCCATTATGATCAGAAAATATACTTTCTGTGATTTTTAAAATTTATTAAAACTTACTTTGTGGCCTAATATGAGATATATTCTATATAACATTCCGTGGGATGTTGAGAAGATTTTACATTCTATAACTGTTGAAGGGAATGTTCTGTAAATGTCTGTTAGGTCCATTTGGGCAGCTTAGTTATGATGTTCTTTGTTGATTTTCTGTCTGGGAATCTGTCTGGGAATCTGTCTATTGTTGAAAATGGGTGTTGAATTCTCTTGCTATTATTGTATTACACCCTGTCTGTCATGGTTTGGATATAAGGGGTCCTGAAAATCTTTTGCTAATTTAGGAATTTTCAGAGGTATTGAAATATTGACTATATTCTGAGATTTTTACCCTAATCAGTACGTGGTAGTTTGAATGGACTGACTGTGTTAACTATAGACAGGTGGGTGTAGCTGGAGGAGGTGGGTCAGCAGGGGAGTGCTCTTAAAGGCTGCAACTTCCCTGTGACCATTCCCCTCTTTCCCTCTGTCTGCTTGCTGACTGAAACATGAGCTAAACAGCTTTCTTCTGCTGGGGACTTCTGCCATGAGGTGCTGCCTCACTTGAGCCCAGAGCAATGGAGTCAGCCGTCTATGGACTGAGACCTCTGAAACCCTGAGCCCTGAACAAACTTCCCCTTCTCTAAGTTGGTCTTTTCTCATATTTTGGTCACAGGAATGCAAAAGCTGACGAAAACACTCTCTGATTATGTATGTTAAGATTTGGTGTATGGGTCTATGTGCTCAAATATTGGATGCATGGATGTATTTAAATCTGTTAAAACGTCTTACTCTATTGACCCATTTATCATTATATAATGGCTTTCCTTGTCTCTCCAAGTTTTTGCCTTCATGTCTATATTCTGTCTGATAAAGAACGAATACTAATACAGTTTTCTGATTTCCGTTTGCATGACATGCCCCTTTCCATCCCTTCAATTTTGATCTGCTCATGTGGCTCTATTTTAGACCTCTTTTTAAATTTTTTGCCTTTGTTTTTGTTTTGAGATGGTATACCACTGTACTTACCAGGCTGACCCTGAACTCCTGATCCTCTTGCCTTTGCCTCCTGCGTAGCTGGGATTGTGTGCATTTTCCACCATGCCTGACAGTTGAGTCTTAAGTGCCCTACAAATCCCCAGGTATTAAAGTCTTGATCCCAAAAGAGGTACTCTTGGGAGACACAGGACCTTTAAGAGGTGGTGCTTAGTGGAAAGTCTTTAGGTCAGTGAGGGTGTGCTCTCAAAGGTGATGGTGAGATCCTTGTCCCTTACTATTCCTCCATTTTTTTTCCTCCTGGCCATGATATTAGATGTGTCACTCTTCCACCTGATCCCAATATGACCTTCTGCCTTGAGTAACAAATCACAGACTAGAACTTCCCAAACTGTGAAATGAAGTAAGCATTTATCCTTTTAGGTTGATTATCAAAGGTGTTTACTATAATAAGGAAAATCCAACTTAGGTGTCCTTACAGCTGAGGTGAGTACTCTGTTAGGTAGCTTATAGTTGTTGTTGCTGTTGTTTCCTCAATCCTTTCGTCCACTTGATATCTTTTGGTTGAATTATTCCATTTGTTTTCTTTTTTTTTATGTTTGCTGTGTTTATTTGCTTGTTTGGGTACAAGAGATAGAACCCATAGAGATTTTACCACTTACCACATCTCTAGACCTCTTGTATTTTTTTTTTTTTTAAGACAGGGTCTCAGGGTGGTTTTGATTTACATTTCTCTGACAGCTAGAGATGGTGAGCATTTTTTCATGTACTTGTTGATTGATTGTATGTCCTCCTCTGAGAAGTGTCTGTTCAGGTCCTTGGCCCATTTGTTGATTGGGTTGTTTGTTATCTTATTGTCTAATTTTTTTGAGTTCTTTGTATACTCTGGATATTAGGGCTCTATCTGAAGTGTGAGGAGTAAAGATTTGTTCCCAGGATGTAGGCTCCCTATTTACCTCTCTTATTGTTTCTTTTGCTGAGAAAAAACTTTTTAGTTTGAGTAAGTCCCATTTATTGATTCTAGTTATTAACTTTTGTGCTATGGGTGTCCTATTGAGGACACTGCTACATCGATGTTCATAGCAGCACAATTCACAATACCAAGACTGTGGAACCAACCTAGATGCCCTTCAATAGAGGAATGAATAAAAAAAAAATGTGGCATTTATACACAATGGAGTATTACTCTGCATTAAAAAATGACAAAATCATAGAATTTGCAGGGAAATGGATGGCATTAGAGCAGATTATGCTAAGTGAAGCTAGCCAATCCCTAAAAAACAAATGCCAAATGTATTTTTGGTATAAGGAGAGTAACTAAGAACACAGTAGGGACGAAGAGCATGAGAAGAAGATTAACATTAAACTGGGATGAGAGGTGGGAGGGAAAGGGAGAGAGAAGGGAAATTGCATGGAAATGGAAGGAGACCCTCAGGGTTATACAAAATTTCATACAAGAGGAAGTGAGGGGAAAGGGGAAAATAATACAAGGGGGAGAAATGAATGACAGTAGAGGGGGTAGAGAGAGAAGAAGGGAGGGAAGGGGAAGGGAGGGGGGATAGTAGAGGATAGGAAAGGCAGCAGAATACAACAGACACTAGTATGGCAATACGTAAATCAATGGATGTGTAACTGATGTGATTCTGCAATTTGTATATGGGGTAAAAATAGGAGTTCATAACCCACTTGAATCAAAGTGTGAAGTATGATATATCAAGAACTATGTAATGTTTTGAACAACCCACAATAAAAAAAATTTAAAAAAAAAGACAGGGTCTCACTAATTTGCTGAGGCTGGCTTTGAACTTGCCATCCTCTTGCCTCAGGCTCCCCCGTTTGTTTTTTTCTTTACAGTAATTATTGGTAGGTAAGAATTTAACTATTCATGTTTTGTTATTTGTTTTCTGCCGATTTGTAGACGTTTTTTCCTTCCTGTCTCTTTATGTGGGGCTCATGGTTTTCTATGGAAGTTCTGGATACTTTCTTTGTACGGTTTTCATAGCCAGTAAAGACTTTTCCTTTATGGTTATAATGGGGCTTACATAGAACATTTTAAACTACTAACAGGATATTTTAAGCTGATAATTACTTAACTTTATTCATTTTCACAAACTTTATACTTTTACTCCCCTTTCCCACACTTGTTTTCCTTGACACGTTTTGTATCTTTCGTAGTTCATGTCTGTTAACAAATTGTGACAGTGATAATTGTTTCAGTTTTATCTTTTAACACTCATTTTAAAGAACAACTTGTTTTTATGTCATTACATTATAAGTGTTCTGAGTTTGAATATATATGTAGATTTGCTAATGAGCTTTTGTTTTATGTTCCTCAACTCTTATGCTTCTGCCTAGCAATCTTTTCCTGCAACTTGAAGGACTACTTTTTAAATTTCTTGTAAGTCTAATCTAGTGGTGATGTATTTATTCAGCTTTTGTTTATATGAGAAAAAATATCTCCCTTTCATTTTTGAAGGACAGAAGTTCCGGGTATACTATTCTTGTTCAGCAGTTTCAATCTTGTAGTTTTTAAAATATATCATCCTATTTCCTTCTGAAATGCATTATGTCTGTCTAAAAATCTTTTGATAGTGTGATAACAGTCTGTTTACACATAACATAATTGTTTTATATCTTTCAATATTCTTTCCTTATCCTTCACTTTCGTCAATGTCATTATAATGGATATGGATGTGGGTCTCTTTGGATCTACCTTACTAAGTGTCTGTTGAGCTTCCTGGATCTGGATTTCTATTTTTTCTTCCAAACTTAGAAATTTTCTTCCATTAAGTCTTCCAAATATGTTTTCTGTCTCTTTCTTCTTCTGATACATGTGTACTACAAATGATCTTCCTCTTCGTGGTGTCTCGTCGTAGGTCTCTGAGATTGTCTTTACTCTTTTTATTGTTCTGTTTTCTTCTTTGGTTCCTAAGCTTAGGTTATTTCCACTTACCTCTTTTCAAGTTTTCTAATCTCTTTTCCTGCTTGATCTAATATGATTTGAATTCCTCTACTGAATTATTTCAGTTCATTTATTGTATCCTGCCACTTCATGATTTCTGTTCTGTATTTTTACATATTTTATTATTTCTTTGCTTAAATACTTAGTTTCTTTCTGCATTTCACTCCCATAACTATCCCTTTGAATTCCTTGTCAGGTAAATTATATCTCCATTTTCTTAGAGCTGGCTTCTGGAAATTTGTCTTATTCATTTATTTGAAAAATATTTTCCTATTAGTTTATTTTCTTTGGTTCTGTTTTGATTTCTGGACATTAGATAAAAGATCTGCCACTCATATTATTTTTTGTAGATTAATGTAGTGTAGGAAATATTCCTCCCAAAAACTGGCCAATGATTCTCTGTGCTGCTAAACCCTTTGTGCTTATTGAGGCTGCTCTCTTCTTCTTAGTAATCCCCCCAAAATTAGAATGTCAGTCATTGATATTGCCTTAGGAGACACATAAGTCACTCCCACAGGTTGCAGCTGGGGAGTTTGCATGTTAGATGTGTATTCAGTTTCTTTCTAGCAGAGAAGTTGAGAGCCAGTTTATTCACACAGTTCTGCCCTACACCAGAGTAAGGGTATTAGACTTATACTTGTGATAAATTTGCTAATTGTGAACCTAGGGATATAACTGCTGAATGTGCCCTAGTTTAAAAAGTCATTTTTTGTTGTCCTTGATCTAAGAGATCCAGGAGTCTTGGCCAACTCCCCAAATTAGGAGATTTAGGAGCTAGTCCCTTGGGTGAGGGTTGTAAATGTTGGAATGCTTAGTGTATGCACAAATTACTTCAAGGAGGAACCTGCATATCTGTATTTATTGCCACATCAAGCAAGGAAGGAAGACACAGAGAGTACCCCTGTCATGTTTGAGCAAACAGAATTATCACTCACTTCTATCAAGGGGAGACTTCTGATCTGGAATGACTGCTGAAGCAAATCAGGAAGGAAGGTGAAGGGAGACCCTAGTTTCCCTTTCAGGCAAGGAGAGATTCCCCTGCCTCCTAACGAAAGATTGCAGAAGCTTATCTCCACAGCAGGTTGGCAATAGGGAAAGAATGTGGAATGCTATCCTTCCTGCTCTTGCTAACAGAGGTCCCTGACCTCTCTCCACAGAGAATGCCAGGCTGAAATCATCACTATAACCAGCCACAGAAGATGGCACAAGGAATGTCCACTCTCCTCTATGAGAAAGCAGAATTTTCACATCCTCCTTGAAGGGGGAGTCTTCTGGTCTGAAAATATCACAGAAAACAGGGTGTGGAGTGCCCCTTTCCTTTCCAGACCCAAAGAGTTCCCCCAGCCTCCCTCTAGTGAAAACTTGTAGGAATATGTCTCAGGAACAATGGAAGAGTAACAGGGGTTACAGCCCCCCATTCTTGCTGGCAGAGGCCCCCAGGCTCTGCAGGGAGAGACTGTAGGGATGAAGTGGTTGGTGGAGCAAGACGCTGAAGAAGAGCTGGGATTGCTGTGTGTCCACTGACGCTACAGGAAGATTATTCTGTATTGACCACATAGGCTTCCAGAGGACATCTGGTTAGATGGAGGACAGAACCATGAGAAGTTACTGGAAAAGTATTCAATGAAACCTTTTTCCAGAGGAAAGGTGGAAAGTGGGCTGATTCAGGTGCTGTGATAACTGGGAGACTCTCGTGGTTCAATTTCCCCTTTGTTCTTTGTGCTTGGGGGAAATCCTTGGATGCCCTGTCCTGGCCATTCCTCCTGGTTCTTGAAAAACCAAGCCTTCTAACTGGGACTGTAAAAATCAGGTACTCTAGGTGACCCAAGCCCCTCACCCCTGAGGAAAATGCTTGAAATGAGACTTATCTTTTTTTTTTTCTTTTGGTTGTTGATGGACCTTTATTTTATTAACTTATTTATACATGGTGCTGAGAATCGAACCCAGTGCCTCACACATGCTAGGCAAGTACTCTACCACTGAGCTACCACCCCCGCCTGAGAGTTATTTCTTAAGTGTAAGGTACTGTGCTCAGTGTGGGGTAGGTGTGTGAGCATATCTCTGTTTTCCTCTGTATTATGATGTGTATATTTTCTGATCTGTCTATTGTGAAGGGAGGAGTTTTTCAAAGTGAATTCTGGCTTTCTTCTCTGAGATACTAAAATTCACTGATTTATATAGTTTCTAAGAGTAAATTTTTTTATATGAATACCATAATAAAATTATAAAAAATAAGGTATCTGTACTGCTTTTCTCACTTCTCCCAAATTCTATTTGTCATTATGTTGTGATATTTTTAGCAGAAATAAATAATTTTAAAAGTCACACACTACTTAAACCTGGATAAAATTCACAAATGCCAAATAATCTGGCATAATCTCATTCAAACCTTCATTTCCTCATGACTTTGATGAAAGTCAAGTCTCAATATTTGTGTTCATGTAAATTTCATTAGGGTTACAATGTCTGATTAATTCTACTATTCTTCTTACCCCAATACCCATCCCCTTCCTTTCCTCCTCTCTACCTAATCTAAAGTAACTCTATTCTTCCTTAGCTCCCCTGCCCTCATTATGAGCTATCAACTGCATATCAGAGAAAACGTTCAGCCTTTGGTTTCTTGGGATTGGCTTATTTCATATTAGCAAATGCCATAATTTCATTCTTTATTAGAGCTGAGTAATATTCTGTGTTGTGTATGTATGTATATGTATATATATATAAAATCACATTATCCTTATCTATTCATGTATTGAAGGGCACTTAGGTTGGTCCCATAGTTTAGCTATTATGAGTTGAGCTGCTATAAACAATAATGTGGCTGTGTCACTATAATATGCTGATTTTAAGTCTTTTGGGTATAAACTAAGGAGTAGGATAGCTGGGTCAAATGGTAGTTTCATTCCAAGTTTCCTGAGGAATCTCCATACTGCTTTTCATAATGGTTGTACCAATTTGCAGTCCCACCAGCAATATACCATTTTCCCCACATGCCTGAATTCTTTAAAATTGCCATTCTGGCTGGAGTGTGATAGAATATTAGAGTAGTTTTGATTTGCATTTCTCCATTCGCTAGACATGTTGAACCTTTTTTTCACATGTATGTTGATCGATTGTATTTCTTCTTCTGTGAAGTGACAGGGTGCATTCTGTTGTCATGTATAACTAATTAAACTAACTAAAAATTCCAAATGTAAATTGTATGATGTATAGAAGGTGATTTGCCTCAGGTGAGTATGGAGTCTCCATCATCACAATAATAGTTACGTGAAAATAGTTACTGGATGGTATTCTGTGAGTGATGCAGAGAGCAATATCCCTTGATTTCTTCCAAAGGCCCAAATGGTTCCTGGTTAACCTACCTTCTCCTTTCTTTTTCCCCTTAACTGGGCTCCATAGGTCCCTGACTACTCATGCTGTCCCTGGGTTCTGGACCCATTTTGTTTCTACTCAATTAACTCAGTAGTTTGATGATTTTTAAAAAAAAAAAATTCTGGGAAGTTGCACAAAACTATGTTAAAATCTCTACTGAAACACTTACTTGCTAGTTGAGCTCAGTAAAGTCATTTTAACCATTCTGATGCTCCATAGAAATATTTATTTCATTGACTCCTGGTAAAACTAAATGAAAAGTGTTTGGTTCCTAGGATAGTTTCTAGCCCTTAGATAAATTTCAGGACTCACTTTTACCTATAACTGAGTTAACTGCAACATATCCAAATCTATCATGAGGTTAAATCTTCAGAGCCCACCTGATCCCCATATCTATTATGTTTTTTCCACAAACTGTAAGAAAACAAATAACCCTCCCCCAACACACACACACACACACACACACACACACACACATACACACACACATACACACACACCTGCACCAAGCAACAGTTCCAAGTTCCAGAATGATGAGCATGAAAACCCTCCTCATCCATCCTGAGGGCACCTGAGGGCACTGTCTCAGAGAGAAGCTTATAGAGGGAGACAGCTAGGTAACTCAGACAGCTGTGCAGGGACAGTTAATTATCAAAGCTGCAGGGACTGAGGAGAGGAGCAGATCAATTTAGCCTGGAAAATGCTGCCAGAGTGAAGGTACGAAAGTGAAATGAGTCAATGTTTTAATCCGACAAAAGATTTCCATCAGCTTAAATTTCCATCTTCCAAATTTAGAACAAAGAGCAGCATGCTGTTTCTCCGAGTGGGCTTTAAAACAGTGTGAGTTAAACAAAATTCGCTCCACATTTTCACCAGCATTCTGGTAGGTGTGAAATAGTATCCCGTTTTGGTTTAAATTTGCATTTTCCTGTTGACTATTTTGAGCACTTTTTTTTTTGTATGCTTATCTCTGGCATTCCCATATCCTTTTCAGTCAAGAACACATTGAACATATTAGACATTTGTGGGTTGTCTTTTTATTCTTTATTTCTATCAGTTTCCTATATAATACAATGGAAGTTACTAGAAACCCCTTTTGTCAGAATTTCTCCATTAATATCTTACAGTGGGTGGTTTCCTTTTTCATTCTTATCTACTTCAACTTTTTAAAAACATGGTAAAATACACATAATAAAATTTACCATCTATACCACTCTCAGTATATAGCGCAGTATATATACTTAACAATATATTCGGAATGTTTTTGTTTTGCCAATTAGAAAGATCTATAACCCACTAAACAACTCCCCATTTACAACACAACTGCATCTGGTCACTGGTCGCCACCCATGACTGCTTCTGTGGCTCTGACCACTTTAGATGCCTCATAGAATTAGAATCATACAGTATCTGTCCTTTCATGATGGACTTATTTCGTTTAGCACAATGTTCCTAAGATTTATTTATGTTGTGCATGCATCTGAGCTAATTTCCTTTTTAAAGGTGAAACTATCCCATTGTATGTATTGATTTTATTTATCCATTCATCCACCATAGAAACTATGATTGCTTCTACCTCTTGACTACTATGAATAATGCTACCATGAGCACAGGTATAGAAATGTCAACTTAGCTCCCTGTTTTCAATTAATTTGAATACCTATCCATCAGTGGGATTGCTGGATCTTATGGCAATTCTATTTTGAATTTTGTGATGTACCACCACAGTATTTTCCCCAGCAATTATACAATTTTACATTTCTACAAACAGTACCCAAGGGATCCATTTCTCCACACCCTAAACAATATTTTCTTTTTTAGTCTTAACTTTCTTTAAAAATTTTTTTTAAAGTGATATAGTGGTCAGCCTCATGGGTATGAGGTGACATGTCACCGTGGTTTTGATTTACATTCCCTGATGCCTAGTGATGTCGAGTGACTCTTCATTATGTTTGTAGGCTTTTTGTGTATCTTCTTTTTAGAAATGTCTATTGAATTCCTTTGCCGATTTTTAGTTGGGTTTGCATAATTATTGATTGGAAAAGATTTGTCCTACATTCTGAATATTCACCCTTTATTAAGGGCACTGTTCACTTTCCATTGTGTGTTCTAGGTACCTTTGTCAAATCAATTGACTATCAATGCATGGTCTTGGTCCTTCTATCCTGTGCCTTTGTTTTATGTGTATATTCTTATGTTTAAAACCTTACTGTTTTTATTTCAGGAACTTTATAATATGTTTGGAAATCAGGGAGTATGATGCCTCAATCATTTTTCTTTTTGCTCAAAATTACTTTGTCTACTCAGGGTCTTTTATGGATATATATTAGATCACTTTTTTCTATTCCTGTAGGAAAAATATAATCTAGTTGTTCAATTTTTTTTTTTCAAACTCCTCTATCACTCTCTCAATCCAAACCCCATTCCTCAATCCTGGTAGTCACAGTCACGATCTTTTTTGAATGTTTTGATACTTTCAAATTGTTAGGTGTATCAATAGTCCATTCCTCTTCTTTGCAATGTGTCCCTTTTTTTATTCCTCATGTACTAGTAATTTTATTGTGTACCTGATATTGTGGAAGTACAATTTAGAGATTTTATTGTTTTTTTTCTCTGAAGTGTCAATAAGTTTTTTTAGAAAGCAGTAATATTATAAGCTTCTCACTTGAATTTGTAGAAGTTTGAATTTATGCTTTGTGAAGGCAAATTTCTGGAAAGTTCAAGTGTTTTCCCACTTCCCTCTAACTAAGAGTGATTTGAATTTTGAACTGTCACCTCTTTAGTGGACAGCATATAAACTTCCCCCAGGTTTGTCTGTCTCATAAGTATTACTTTCCATTATATTTCTTAGATAGTCACCCGTGCTTATATACTTCAATATCCAGCCAAATACCTACGGTTTTTGTTTTTTCTAGAAAGATTTGTTTGGATTATCCACTGATAATCCTTTCCTCTAAGATACAATATTTCCCCCACCCCAACTTTCACTCTGGAACCCCTAACCTTTAGCATCTGCAATCTCCTTTAAGATTGAAAACTTGAGTTGATAACACTGTGTGCCATTGCATGGTTTCTTCTATTTTTTATCTAGGTGGCTTGGGTGTATCCTTGTAGCCAAGGAGTATGAATGTGTAAAACGCTGAGTAGACATTTTTTTTCTTTCAAAGGGTGACTTTAATTCTATTTCTCTCTATATATTTTTTTCATTTTTTACTGCTTTAAACTGGTTTTAAAAATATTTTATAGGATTTATAATTTCTGTGTGTGGGTGGTATATTTGGAAAATGCTGCTCTGTGGTTACCAGATTGAAACTCTAAAAAAAAAATTATGTTTCTAATTATACAGCCAATCCATTAGCATCATTAAAAGTTTAAGAACTGTATAAAACAAGAACACAATTTATTCTAATTCCACCTTTAGAACGTGCTTTGAAATGTGTGTTTTCATGTGTGTGCATGTTCATATGGTATTCACATGGTACTTAAATTATATATTTGTATAACATATGAAGAATTTTAGTACTGAAAAGATTGTAGAAACTTTCTAGCTTTAATCTCTTGGTTTATAGATGACTCAATAGAATTACAGAAATATGAACCAACTTGCCAAAAACTGTATAGTAAATGAAAGAACAGAGACTACAGTGTAAATTTTTAAACTAGTAAGTTGGTGTTCTCTAATACTGGAGAGTGTGTTAGTGATCTATACCTTTGCCACACAAATGCAGCATATTCTACACTCATTTTACGCAATCATATGTGACTCTTGCTCAGTCTTGTAACACATGCATCATGACAATGAGGATGAGATACACTGACTTCACGTCAAATAATTTTACAGATGTAAACCCTAAAAAGAACAGGGTTCCTTGTGATATTTATCAATTAAGTGTGGGATAGAATAGAAGATTTGAAGAAGCTGAAGATAAGGGAGATTGCAAATTGATCCCATTTTCTACTCTGCTCTTTCCATATAATATGTTCTAAACTAAATATGAGAATGATGTGACTGTGATTTCACAACTGTTGTACAGTTACACAGTGTGGCCTAAAGACATGTCGTGTTCTGTGAGTGTGTAGGAAAAAATGTATTAAAAGTTAATAGGAATGAGGACATTAAGAATAGGAAAAGGCTGAACACAGACTGACTGACAAAAGCTGTTATAAGGAAACTGAGTTATAGTATCTTTTGGTCTATGTGGTTTTTTTTTTTCCTCTCCTTGAAAAGCATTTGATATTTTCTACCTCATCGCCTTCTATAATTCAAGCTGGGGAGCATTTTTGAATTTTGCAACAACTTTTAAAAATAATATTTCTTTTTGCGTTCAGTTTTAGCTTACTCAGATGCCTATTTCTGATACCCTTTTTTTAGCCAGTCCTCCCACCTTCGTGAATTCAATGTTAACAGCAACTTCAGCAGATTTGGAGATAGCCAATTCCCTTCAACAGAAGAATGACTAAAAATAATAAAGAAAATAATAATAGTGGCTAACACAAACCTGACAATGTAGCAGTCTGCTCTAAATATGCTTTTAATATTTAATTGCAAGAATCTTCTGTGGTAGGTCATGTTAATATGGAGTTATAAACTTGTGCAAGGTTAAACTGCCAGCCTGTGAAGTTGCTAGTGTGCAAATCCAGGTCTTCCTGACTCCAAGGTCAATGGATCTGTGATGCCATAGCTGAGCACCCTTGGAACAATGCTTCCTAGGACCCTTCACATGCTTGTGACTCGTCATGGCCCAAATGCCTTTTCAAAGAGGACATCGAGGATCTCTGAACTCTTAAATGGTGGCAGTTAGTTTCCCCAGCGGTTGTCCCTGAAGAGTTGGTGGCCATCAGGGGTGAGTGCTTCCTGACAAACTGTGGGATCAATGCTTTCTGTAGAGAACTTCTCTGAGGTGATCAGTCATGCTGAATGATACTCTCTGGGTAGAAGCATTAGTTGAGTGAAATGACCATGTCAGTATTATTGGTTCTTGTCATCTTAAGATTCTATAATTTTCTTTTTGGTGGGGGGTTACCAGGGATTAAACTCAAGGGCAATCAACCACTGAGTCACATCCCCAGCCCTATTTTGTATTTTATTTGGAGACAGGGTCTCACAGAGTTGCTTGGCACCTTGCTTTTGCTGAGGCTGGCTTTAAACTCGAGATCTTCCTGCCTCAGCCTCCCAAGCCTCTGGGATTACAAGCATGGCCACCAAGCCCAGTGAGATTCTCCGATATTTTCATTGCAATGCACTGAATACAGACAACTGTTCCTAACTTAATAATTGCAAGGAAAATGATACACATATATTAATGTCAATTAGATTCACATGTGGTCAGTATGAGTTTCAATAATATATGATAGGTTTGTTGACATGTTATTTATGTAATCTATGAAAGAGGTACACATATATGTAGATTCAATTAAATGATTGTGATCTAGGTGACATTTCCTCTGAGACTTGTTAGTAGTCTTGTTCTTTTCTTTGTGGCCTAGCGGCTCTCAAAAGTTGGCTTTTCCACCTCTCACTTGGAGGCTGGAATCCTTCCAATTCTCCCAGTGAAAGTGCATCCAGGCAATGAGAAAGGAGAAGGCAGGGAATTTTGCCCTGTATTTCTTTCCCCTAGTACTACATTTGGCAATATCTCTGTTCTCCTTGATTTAATCTCCACTCAACAGGCTCCCCTTGATCCCAAATTCCACTAGGGCAAAGTCATGGGTACAAAGCTCTGATGACCTTGCTTTCCCTCATGTGCCTCCATCCTGAATGTCAGCTACCACTCCCTCACCTCTAGCTGCCCTTACCACCCTCTATGTGCTCTTCAACAATTCTATTACCCAGGGGTCTAATATCCTGCATGAATTTTCCTAGGTTGAAACTAGCATGGATTCTGCTTTCCTATCTGTGATTGTTAGATGGACTTTGCCCTGAGTTCATAGGTCTGAGGAATACTCACTATTTATCTACCCACAGGGTGCCTTGCACAGTACCCCTGGTCAGAATGCAGAACAGGTGGATGTAGGTGGCAGATCTGGAAAGCTACACAAAGGGGACACTCTTGGTTTTACACATTATCCTAACAAATCTATTTAGATAAGTAGTTTACTGTTGAAAGAGTCCCAGTTTGGACATCAAATAATATGATCATAATATCCAGCCTAGGTGAAGCCCAAATGTCAGTGACATTTGTGGACTGAACATAGAGATTCAGCTACAGCTAGGAGAGGAGATCACTGGAGAGAACTGAGATAGGACGAAGCCCCACAGTGATGATTGGACACTTGATTAGGCTTGGTTAGTGTCGGAATGGTGAGAGCTTATAGGAAGAGGGATGGGAGCAATGCAGACAGAGTAAATAGCAATGAAGTGGAAGAAAGAAATCAGCAGAGCAAGAGACATTGAGCTCCACTGGTTTCATGAGCCAAACACAGCCTCACTTAAAAGCAGAGGCACTGAAGGGGAGATAACAAATTATCCCAACTTAGTTCACAGTCAGTGTAGAGAAAAGCCAGCTAGAGATGCCAGAGGGCCCTCCAGGGAGAGTGACCTGATGCTAAAATCTTGAGTAATCCTGATCTGTCACTGCTCCGCCAGCCCCATTTCATGGACAGACTTGGAAAGGCAGTTGTAAAGGGGAAGTGGGGGTGGAAATTCAAGCAGAAGACAGGTTCGGTTTTTAAGGGCCAGGTCTGCAACCCCAGGGATTTTTTTTTTTTTTGGCAGCATTTTTCACTGAATAAGAATGACTTTTTCATTTGAGCTGCCAATCAGGTGAATATTTATTCCATCTTCCCCATCAACTATTTTTTAAAAGCACTGAACTATGGAGAAGAGGGCTTTTTTAAAATAGATGATTAAGTCCCAGCATTTCAGAAAGGTTGGGAAGTCATTTAAGAGTTTCTTCATAATTATTCATCTACCTCTTTGAAACATTGATCGGGTCTAGAGTCTCCTTTGCCAAATGCAGTTCTGTTTCAACACAGGCACAGCTTTATATGCAGTTATAGTAATAATCCAAATTCCAACTTCCACAGCCCACAGTATCGCCCCTCCTCCCTTGCTTTCTTCCATTCTTTGCCCCATAGCCATGGTGTCTGTCATTCAGCTGGTACTCATAAGAGGAATAGTTAAATGACAATCTATTCCTTCATGATGTCCACAAACAAGGGTAGGTCAACAGCAGCATTGACAACTAATGGTACCGTCAGAAAAACGAGCCTGATCAGGTGGAGACACACACACACACACACACACACACACAAATGCTTTACATTATCAAAAACTTGGAAAACAATGTTATTTAATAACTCACACATATTTATCCACTATAGCCCTTTGTAAAGGATGAATTTCATTGTTGCTATTATTATTTGAGTATTATCTTTTTATCTTCACAATCACCAGATAGTGTTTTCTTATAGAAAGCTCAGGATGAGGGATCAATTTCCCTAAGATCAAATGGAAGTAAATGGCAGAATCAGAGCATCACCCTAGTTTGCCCTTTCTATTAGCAACTCTGTGGGCCACCAGAAGAGAGATGAGGTACCAGCAATATGTTGAGATAATATTTTCTAGGTATCCAGAAAAGGAAGAGCATTCTTGGTGGATGGAACAGCAGGGGAAAAAAGGATGTTTTAAAATAGAAGGGTGCATTTAGGTTAAAAGGGTGAAAAATATTATACAGCTGACAAGCAAATATTAATTCCCAGTGAATCTCAATGCGTAGTGGAGTGGGGTGATCAGTGCTTTATTGAGCTGCTGATATAATAAGTCACATGATACCAGAGTAAGCTGTTGCTATAAAGAGACAGATGACTTTTTCATTTTGCAATTTCCCATCACTACCCTGTTCACAGAGTATTCCAGGACAGTACAGGGAGGGCTTCCGTCTCCTGGGGAATTCCAAAACGTCTCCTTTAAATGCATCTTGTCTCCTGGGGCCCAGAGCAAAATTGAAAGAAAGCAATTTATTTGCCAAAGCTCTATTGCTATTTAGAGAGAGCCTAATACAAAATAGCAAAATGACTCTCTAAGCAAAGTACCCTCTCATGGTAATCACCTATGGCTCCAAAGTTAAAAGGCCTATTCAGAATTGAGACAGGCAGTGGGTCCCCCAGGGACACCTCTGAGCATCCTTGTTGTAGGGCATTGTGTAGGACTTGTTGCCCACTGTTGTGATCATAGCCTACTCTAAGCACAGCTTGGAAGCCAAAGCACAGTGAAATAAAGATGTAATAACATGTATAAACAACAGGGCTCAGGAATTGGAAATCAAGAATGACTTATGGAGCTTGCAAAGAAGGGAGGATAAAGAGTGTTGTATAGCAGAGGAATTGGGTTACTTGAGCATGAAAATACATATATGTGACAGAGGACTCCCTTGGCCCCACAGCCCTGCATGCTTTGTCTGCAAAGGGCCAGAGAGCAACTGTTTTGGGTTTTGCTGACCAGATGATCTCCTTGCAACTGCCCAACTCTTCTGTGGCATCTCAAATGTTTCCATAGAAAGGATTTAAACCAATAGCCATGTCTATGCTTCAAGAAAATTTTTATTTATTTTCATAAAAGCGGGCCATAATTTGTTGGCCTTTATCTTGGACTCTGTTTCAAGTCTCATCTGATGCAGGCCCAACTCACATCATGGTCGTGGGTTGCTACATTAATGGCTCCCAAGGAAGCCTGCCTTCAGCCGTCCACGCTCCTGTATAACCCCTCCTCAGTCAACTCTAGTTTACTTAGGTCAATGGGAAATCGGCAAGTGTGGCATTAATTGATATTAAATGAGCCCTTGCGCATCAGGACTTGCCCTCCTTACAGTAACCTGTCACATATTAAGGATCACATGCTAGACCACTCAATAATGTGATCGAGATGCCTGGCCCAGTTGCCCATGAAGCCTCCACACGTGTAGGAGAGCATTTCAGACTGCCTGGCCCTATTTAGGCCTTCAGATTGCCATAGACGCATGTTCTTTCATAGGTGCATGAAAGAACTCAGAAAAGACCTGAAGAATAACTGCCAGTCTGAACCCAGCCAATCAACAGAGATTTGGGGTGATTTGTTCTGTAGTCATAGGCAACATATAAGTAACTTGGATTAGTTATTATCAAGACATTTCATTATAATTTTATACACTGCAAAATTTGAAAGGAGTAGACCTGGGTTTGTGTTGGCAGTAAACATTAGTGTGATTTTGAGTAAGGCTTCAATTTCTCTGTCTTTCACTTTGCTTATTTAAAAATTGGAGATATTAGGATCCCTGGTAGTTATTGCCAGCTCTGTGATCATTTTTGAAATAGCAGTGACTTGGAGCGAAAAATTGCTGGATATTTTAGGATTTCTGTTTCTAATATGCAATATTAGTGCATATATGTGACAGTTCTATTATAGGATAATTTCACAGAATTGAGATTATTGGATTAAAGTATGGATTTGTGTTTTAAATCCTTCCTAATATTACTGCATTTCATTTCAAACTAATTCCTCCAATTTATATTAAAGCTAGCAAGAATAGATTACATAAATACCTTTCCTATACATCAGAACACTTTTGGAAATGTAGCATACCAATATTGAAAAAATAGTACATAGGGGTTTTAATTTGTATTTCCTTAAATTAGCTGTCATTTAACATGCGTATGGTATTTTCATTTATCTTTCAATTTATCCAGTTTTGAAATTCTTAATCACTTTTTTCTAGAGCTGCTTAAACTTTTTGAGTGGATTTTAAAGTAAATTAACCTTAGCCATATATTTACCAAATAACTTCCCCCATTTAGTGGTTGTGCTTGACTTGATATTTTGTCTTTTGAGACATAAGAATATTTTAATTTTTATGTAGTTGACTTTAGTGTATATTCTTTCATGCATTTTGGCCCTTAAACTCAGACAGATCTTTTCTGACAACATTTCCATGAATCATTCTAGATTTTCTGTTGATACGTTGCTGTTTTATTCTTTAATATTTAAGTATTTTAGTCATCTGAATTTTTCATGTAAAGAATAGAGAACATATAAGAGATATTGGGATTCTGGGGTTTAATTTATTTAGTGTGATAATCCCCCCGAAAACCCCCCACCAGGTAGCAGATAGTTATTTAAATGCTATTCCCCTTCTTTTTCCATTACTCTGTGTATTTGGAAGGTCTTAAAATTTGATGTTCTCTCTCTCTAGGCATAAAAACATTTTTTTCTAATTTGGAGTTTTATCATTATTTTTGGTAATTAATATGCTTATATCCTCTTACCATTTTCCCTTCAAACCTTTAAGATGCTAATTTTATGCAGATTTTATAAAATTTTTCACATGAACTTTAGAATCAAATCAGCTAAGTTTACAGAAAAATAAAAAAAGATTTTATTTCCTTTCATTGTATCAGATTGTGATCACTTATTAGTTTAAAGAGAAATATTATTTTAACCATGTCAAGTCCTCCTATTCAACAATAAAATAGGTCTATTTAGTGTCTTATTTTTTGTGTCTCAAAAGAGTCCTAAATTTTATATATGTGTTTTCTATTTTGCTGAAGTTCCAAAATTATTTAATTGTTTGCTCCTGCCATTCCTGTTATAATACGATCTTTGCATTTTATTTTATCATTGGTATTGTTTGTGTAAGGAAACACCATTAAGTTATTATATTCATTATTTTACCAGCCACATTACTCAATACTTTGTCATTACTAACATTATTCCTAGTTGCAAATCAGGTGTTTTATGAGGTGGCATCCATAACTGGAAAGGCAAGACATCATCATGACCTTTCTGTGACATTGAAACAGGTAGTAGCCACAACATAAATGGAGAATTGGCCAAGAACAGAATCGACAGTAGGCCCTGAGTCCATGGTCATGCTCAGTGACCCCTTCCTCCATCTCTGACTATAGACAGGCAGTCCCTAACATATGATGGCTCAGTGTAGGATTCTTCACCTCCACAGTGCTGCAAGATTGATGCACATCCAGGAGAAGCCATGCTATTTATTTTGATTGTAGGTCTTGTCCCAGGCTAGTGATATTCTCTCATGAGGCTGGGCAGCAGCAGTGAGCCACAGCTCCTGGTCACAAGTTCATCACAAGGGGAATAAGTGGTACCACGGAGTGTGCTGTGTTGCTAAGCTCTGATGTTGGATGGTTCTGTGGTTTGGATACGGTTTGCTTGTGCCTCCCAAGTGTACATGATCCTCAATGTGGTGATGTTTAGAGATGGTGGAACCTTCAGAGGTGGGGCTTAGTGCAAGGTAATTAAGTCATTAATAGTGTTGTCATTAGAAACAATTAAAATAGTTCTTGTGGAACTGGCTAGATTTCATATGAGTGAATTTTATAAAAGTGTGAATCTGAACCCTGGATCACTTTGTCTTCTGTCACCATGTCACCTCTTTTTCCCACACATTATCCTATATGCGGCCATTTTCCAGATTGTAAACTGGCCAAGGGACCCTCACCAGACCCTTTCTCAAGTAGTTTGGACTTTTAGCCTCCTCAAGTATGAACTTTAAAACTCTTTTCTTTATACAGTACCAAGTCACAAGTATTTTGTTATACCAACAGGAAATAGACTAATATAAGAGGTTAGGAGGTAATATTAAATGCATTTCTGCTTTATGATATATATATATATATATATATATATATATATATATATATATATATATATTCCACTTATGAGTTTATCAAGATGCAGTCCCATTATAAGTTGAAAAGTATCTTTACTTGAAAAATACATACTTGAGAATTTGTGTCTCTCCTACATTGGTCACTTGACTGGTACATAAGTTCTCTCAGAGAAAAAGGACAAGTAAAATTTTCTAAACTCTACTTCTCCTCTGCCTTTATTCTGAGCATTTATTTTCCTTCAAAATGTCTAAGTTGAAATCTCACCCACAATTTGGTGGGATTAGAAGGTAGGGATTTGGGGAAGGAATTTGATTATGAGTGTGGAACTTTTTTTTTTTTCTCTAATACTGAGGACTGAACCCAAGTCCTCAAACATGCTAAGAAAACTCTTTACCACTAAGCCACATCTCCATCTCACTATTTTCCTATACATTATGTGAACTATTGCTGTTACTATTTTCTTCTTTTTTGATATTAAACATTGAAACCAAGGAAGTTGTCCCCTGGGATATACCCCCAGTCCTTTCTCTTTTATTTTGAGAAATAATCTAAGTTTCCCAGGCTGGCCTTGAACTTGTGATTCTCCTGTTTCAACTTTCTGGAATTGCTGGAATTACAGGCATACACCACCACATGTGACTACCTTCTTTTTAGTTCAGAAACCATATGATTTAGTTCTAAGAATTTCACTTGATTATTAGGTATTTTTTATAATTCTGAAATTCTCTATATTTTCCTGAAAATTTGAAGCCATCAATTCATGAATATTCTTTAACATGTTTATTATAGGTTAATTTAAGTCCATGTCTTATGATTTCAATATTTAGAATATATGTAGGCTTGATTTTAAAGATTAAGTCTCTTTTAAACATGAGTCATATTTTTCTGCTTTTCTTTGTGCCTGGTAGTATTTTGTTCTGTGTTGGTATTCTAAATTACACACTGAAAGATTTGGAGTCCTTTTATCTGCACCTGTGCAATGCTGAATGTGGTTGTAGCTGGCAGTTAAATTACTGAGGGATTATCTTGATCCTGAAGATAATTCAGCTTTGGTCACTTTTAGGATTTTGTTGTAGTCTTAAGATTTAACGGTGCACCTGCGATGCCTTTTACTCCTAAATCAGGGGGCATACCCTCAGAGGAAAAGTAAACTTAAGATAAACAACAAAAAAAAACAAATCAAACAGCTTTCCCTAAATCCATTCACCCAGCCAAGAACAATGTCCTCACTCACACTGTTGCACAGGTTAACCCTGGCATAGCTAGAGACAGGGTAGTACCATTGAGAGCACACTCCATCAGCAAACCTCGGTGAGTTTTCTTTTACTTGGTGCAGTTCTTTCTTCTTTGCACCCCATGGAAGACAGTTCTAAATAATCTTCAGCTTCTCAGATTATCTCTCAATGGAAACAATGGAAATAATACAAAAACTGCCACCCTGCATTCTGCATAACTTTGATTGCCTAGTTTCATAACATATTTGGAAATCAGTTCAGAAGATGTGACTTATAATGTGCATATGATTTACTACAGAAAAAATTTCACCCTCACAAACAAGAATTGTAAATACAAATCCGGTTTTAGGACACAGAACTCTACAAAGGGAGGAGGAGGGGATTAGCAAGGATGGTGAAATGTGATGGACATCATTATCCAAAGTACATGTATGAAGACACGAATTGGGTATCAGCCTACTTTATATACAAATAGAGTTATGAAAAATTGTGCTCTATATGTGTAATAAGCATTGTAATGCATTACACTGTCATGTATTTAAAAAAATAAAATCAATAAAATCCCACTACTGATAAGCAGTATCAGTAAAATATACATACAGGGTTTAGAGTTAGCCTCTTACGTTTAAATGCAATGAGAACACTGACAGTAGTAGTAAGAACAGCTAGGTTTAGTGGGTGTTCACAGTATTCTAAACACTTTGTTCAACTTAATCCTCTTATTAAATTCATGAAATGTTGATGCATTCAAAACTGTTAAAATATTACTTATTGTATATCCATAAATATAAAATGACAACATGACATAGTAGCTTCATGCATCATGTATCCCACCAGCCTGAAAAATTTTATGTTTAATGTACTGATCCCTGTTTACGTAAAACATTGATGACTTCTAGAATGAGAGATTGATACATAAACAAATGTCCTATAATAGGCTACAATACATGTGCAATTGCATATACATGTATTAGTCATACAGAAAAAAAAGAAAAAAATATTAATTAATTGATTAATTTAAGTTTCAGTTTCTCTTAGAATTCAAATGGTTTCCTGTAGTAGATGATCTGTCATAGTCACATAGTCAGATCATACTTTAAAATACATTCACTTTCCCCCATGCTAGACCCACATAAATGGGAAGTACCTCCTAGCCCTTGACTTTGGGTTCAGCTATTTTGATTACCTGTGGTCAATGCATGCTAGCAAAGTGATCCAAATAAGAGATATATATTCCAGCATGGAAGAGCTTGCCTCCTTGAGTTCCTGACTTCCCATGTGAAGAGCATGCCTCAGCTAACCTGGACCTGAGAGGACAGGGTGCGTGGCACAGAACTGACCACAGCCTGCATCTTAGTGCAAGCCAGCTAGTCAAGCTTGAATAAACCAAGCCCCAGTAGAATGCCAAACTGTAAGAGACAGCTACTTACCATGTATGCTCTGGTATTCTGTGGCTCTGTTTCTAGCAAAACCTGACTGATACGGGTAACCAATAAAGTAATGCTCTGTATCACAGAATACACTTAACTCAATACATTTATCATCTTACAAAAGTCTCCGTAGAACCCTTATAATATTATCAATTCCACCCCATTATTGCTTGTGGACTGAAACCATCTTCCTAGTATGTAGATTACTTTCCTCTTTATTATATAATCACTCTTTTCTTCTTAAATTGAAGACAGATCAAATATTCTAGCTCATGTGTGTATATGTTTTCACCATAATAACAGGGGTAAGAAAAATATAAAGAGAAATATGTAAGGATACATAAATCATGAAACATCTCTTGAGTCAAGTTTAGCTCATATTGAAACCCTAGGCAATTGGCTATTGTAAGATCTGACCACGATGTATATTTTCAAACTGTCACCTCTGCCTTATACAGAGAATGCTTGAAGAATAGGAAAAAAAAATTGTAACATTTTGCTAATGCAACTTATGTTTTTGTTGAAAACACATGTTATTTTAAAATTCTTCATTCTGACAGATTTTTTTTTTCAAAAGGCAATGAGAAGTGTCAAGGGAGATAATAAATGAATTTCCCTCCCTTCAACTTTCTATCCCTGACCTTTATCAAAGTCCACTTTCTTTTCCTTTGAGGGAGAAAAGTGATTCATATCATCTCTTTCAACCAAGAAAAAAATATGAGGAAAGAACAAATAAAGGAACCTCTCATCTGGTCATAAAACAATAATTAATTGCACTATTAAGTAACCTACACAAACCTGGGGGGAGTGGGAAAAAATAAATCTCCTTGAGAAATAGCCCCAGAGGATTGATATGAATCAAAGTGTGTATGATTTAGATAAAGAAGAGAGAAATGCCTGAGGAAAGAGAGCTGTAGGGAGGTCTTGAGGGCAGTGCCCCCAAGGATTCCAGGAAGCCTTTCAAGGATAGTTTCTTGTATGTGACGCATCCACTTAATCGGGTCACAAGAGTTCTTTGTGAACCAGCACCAACACGCAGCTAGCTTTGAGCAGTGACTGATGGATTGACTTTGGCCAGCATAACAGATTTTCTTTGAGGTGGGTAGCAGAGTTTTTGAGGCAATGTGCAGTCCATCAACCTTTTTCTTCATGATGCTTATTTTTAGGACTGGAGTTCTGCTTTATGTCCCAGCATCTGGGCACGCTGACCCCATGAGAACTTTCTCTTTGGTTTGGTTCCCAGATGCAACCTACACATTTGAGTAGGGACCGACACAGACACTCAGCAACTGCTAACTGAAGGAGAGACTGAGTAGTTATTACTAATGTCTATGATGTGATCTTACTTGATGGCATTAGGATTCCAATTTTATATCTTCTCATAAGTTAAAGCCCAACAATTATAAAATACATAAATTTTTTAAAGTCCCAAATTAAATTTCTTGGATTTTTCAGCCATAACAGTTCTTGTTTTGCTTGGATTCAGCCTGAGGATGAAGTTCCTGTAGCTGAGCTGCCTTTTCCTGGTAGGACTATATTTCTTTTAGAGCAAAAGAACTGGTGTTAATTCAATGTCAGGTCTTACTTTTAAAGTCAAATGGTATTGTAATGCATATAAATTATTATAGCACTTATAACAAAATTTTAAAATAAGGTGGTCTGCAGGCCCTAGAGCAAAATTATATATATCTCAAGCCTTCAGTATTGGGTGCTGCTGAGTTCCTTCCCAAAGAACCAATGGCTTTTATGGGAAGGAGAACAATGGGAGTCTTTTGTTGTTTTTTTTTTTTGCTCTTGCCAGAATGTTAGTCAATCTATTCCAGGTTTCCAAAATTTATAAATTGTAGTCTTTCCTTCATTTTTGCTCCAGAAATATCCCAGTAAGGTATTGACGTGGATGGGATGCATTTACTACATCGCCAGGGATGAAGAAAGCTGTACATACTGTTTTTCGTAGAGAAGATGTAAGAAAACAATGACCCTGAAGAATGAGCATAAGTCTTTGTAAATAAAGTTTCATTACAACATGGATGGTCACACCACTCATTTACATGTTGTAGGTGGCTGCCCTCTCAGCCACAAGGCCAGGCATGGTTGGGTGTTTTACATGGAGAACTTTTGTTATGCTAACCCTGAAATATCTACCACCCAGTCTTTTACAAATGTGCTAACCTCCTTCTGGGTGGCATTGAAAACCTTGCTAACTTTAGAAATTTGCAATGTTGGAGCACAGATCACTGTGTCAGAAACCCAAACCAAGTAGGTATATTTCCCAGAAGAATTATTTAAAAAACTTATCAGTTTTCGTTTTCTTCTCAGCCCTATGTTTCTGAAATGTCATTTTTCTTTGCGTATCAAATCTGGTAAGGATGCAACTTGTACAATGCTTGATGAGCAGTCTCACACCAAGGGGCAGCCCTAAGGGACTCTGCCTGTTAAGCACCTTCTTGCAAGTGAGTTTGAGCTAGAGAAATGTGGCCAAGTAGACTCCTGTACTGAAGGTGTCAATTATGCTCCTGAAGTGTGGGCCTTGAGGATATTAGCAAAGAAGAATTCTGTGTCCAAATGTTCTCCAAGGCATTTTCTGGTCTCTGGTTTGGGATCTTTCAAGTCTTAAGAAATTTTTGATCTCTTCCTTCCTCAATGGCTGCACGCTTGAGTTGTGTCTGCCTCTGCTGTTGCCTCTTTCAGAGGGATTCCTTGAGCTCACAGTAGTGAAACTTGAATACATACTTTAGCCCTTTACTTCTCTCACATACATAGGGATAGCACTATTTGTCACATCAAAATCTCTTCTTTCTTCTTTCTTCCCTTTCACTTACTGTTATACACATTTTTGTTTTTGTTGTATTCCTAAATTAGTCTAACCAAACAGACCCAATGTTCAGATAGATCTCTTCCACCCTCTTGGGTTTGGTAATATGAATCAGGAGACTCTTCCTTCCTGACAACATCTAACGCAGGCCTAAAAAAATCTATTCTATGTAGCATGGCTTTTCATTAATATCTCTTCATCTTTGATTTCAGTTCTAACTTCATATGTTTCCTTGAGCCTCAGGATATAGGTCCTATGTAAATTCCCATTTATAGTACCAGAGTATTGCCTTCAGTTTTCCCCTCTAATTCTGTAAGTTTTTTTTTTTTTTTTTTTTTTTAATTTTAAGCCAAGATTAGTCCATCTGCAGTCCCTATTTCCCCTAAATGAAAAATGGATAAGGAGCAGCCAACCTAGTGCTGTGTTCCAAAGTCTGGTGCTAATAATTTAAAATGAGAGCCTCATGGGTGTTTCTGTGAATAAGCAGTTTTAGCCTCTTATATCTTCTAAGGCCCCAGTGCAAACTTGCATTATGACAAGTTTATGTATGGTTCAAGGTCAAAAGCAGTCTTCTCTCATAAAGTTATTTCAATAATGGCTAAAGCAAGTCTAATGTTGTTTTAGGTAAAAATTCCTGTTACATGAAGTGACATACTTTTTTGAACTAGAATATTTTTTTTTTCAGAATGGAAGAGAAAACTCCTCCTGTTTACACAGAAACAATACCTAGATGCATAGAATCCAATGCTAGTGAAAACCTGGACCCTTGTCACTATACTGATAGTGGATGCTTTTCCAGATGCCTCTAACATTGCTGAATGATATTTCTGCTGAGCCTTCATGACATTGGTTAAACCTTGGTTCATGGAGCCTGACACCCTACATGAAAAGTAACTTCCAGGATAGCCACAACTATGAAGGGATTGTGGTCATGGCATAATTGAAGAATTCCTTCCAAAGGCCATTTCCTCTGAGATTTGATGGATGAACAAACGTTAGACAGGTTACTGGGCATGACCCCCATTAAAGTATTGCATTAATCCATTTCTCTAAGATAAGACTTTTGAGAAAGTATGGGAATGAGATTCAGTAGTTAGAGATCAATCAATTCCTGAGATTTAACCATGGAGGGACCAGGAGAGTCCCTGCATGATTTCTAAGCATCTGGTTTATATGATCTGATCTGATTTTGTTGGATATAGCATGAAAAATAAATTTTACTGGACAGTGTGAAGACAGAGAAGGCATGTGGAAAGTTGTTGCAGGTGAAGATATTATGGTCATAGATAAGATGAGCTTGAACTTATGCAAATTAGGAGCCAGAAACTCTGCTTGTATATAAGGAAAGGATTGAGATTGGGGTAACATTACAAAGAAAACACAAGAAATTTTATTCGATTTTTGTCTCATTCTCACACACTGAAAGAAAATATAAGACAGAAATCGGGTTTGGCCAAGGGGCTGTAAGTGGGGGAAAGGGAGCAATAATACAAATGAAATAGTTCTTACACTTCATAATGTAGCTAGGTTCTGTCCAACTTAACTTTGACTATGTGCATTTTGTTAAGTTTCACTGAGGGATTCCATTGCCCAGTGTAAACTCCCATGATTCTTCAAGTAGGTCTTCGCAGAATTGCTTCAAGAAGATAGGCTAGTATACTTTTGTGAGCTTGGTTATGGATTGAAATTAAAAAAAAAAAAAAAAACAGAAACAAAAAACTGAGATTGATTTCCTCTGCACTTTGCGAGTTTACCTACCACTTTGGTCAGTTCAGGCTGCTATGCCAAATACCATGAAATGGGTGGCTTATAGACCAGAGAGGCTTACTCCTCACAGTTCTGGAAGCTGGCAAGTCCATGGGGATCTGGTGAGGGCCACTTCCTGTTTGCAGACATTAGACAGTGTCTTCTACCTAATGGATAGAATGAGGGGGCTTTCTGTGTTCTCTTTAATTTGGACACTAATCACATTTACAACTACTCTGTCCTCATAACCTAATCACCCTGTAGTGGATGCTAATAACTTCCCATCCTCTTGGCATCTATTTTGAATACAAGTTGCACTTTCCTGTACCAGAAGAAAAGTTTAATCGCTCCTGACAGGTTTAGCTCTGTATTGCCTCACTTTCCTCTATGTGACCAATTCAAGTATCTGCCTTGCACACCTGTCTCCTAATATCCACCTCCCTAAGGGACAGCTAGATGTAGCCTTCTGTACTGACCTCACTGATCCTCACATCTCATTCGAACTGTGCATATATAGCACAGTGACCCCCATGTCAGTCACATTGGGACCTATAACTCAGGACAGCTTGCTTGAATCCCACCAATTAAAACTCACCATGGGAAACCTGTTTGGATAATTCTCTGGGCCCAATACAGCTGTTAGCCCATGAGTTCATCTCCCTCTATTTCTGACTGTCCTCTCTGACCTTGTGTGTAGCCGGAAAGCTTGTTGTATACCTGCAGCATCTGTAGTTCTAAAAATTCAGCGTTGACACTGTGGTTTTTGTCATTGAGGCTGTGTTTGCAATCCAGCCCCTGACTTGGAGTTCACCCAGAAGTTATTTGATTATCACACCCAGATCTCACCCCATGGATTCCTGCAGGTGTTCTTTGCTCCAGGTTCTCTGGTGGCTGCTCAGGACAGTAACTACCAACTAAGTTGAGGCAGAAATTCCAGAGTTTCACTCAAAATATTCCTCCATAGGGCCTCAATTACAACTACTATCAAATTGGGAGGGGTCTGATTTTGGCTTATGAATTTGGGGGAAACAGATAATTAGTTCATTATACAACCTGATCTTCATCACCTCATTTCAAACCCAGGATGGTCATGCTCCTCCCAGGGCACTGCCTAGAGGCAGCAGGAAGAGCCATATGTTGTATGCTTGGCTTCAGGGCTGAGGCAGGATAAGGGTTCTTCAAGTGGTGATTGCTTTGGTAGTATATTTGGGAATTCATTTCCTGAAATACAAAACCAGGGGGTTGATAGTCAAAACCAAAGAGTATTCTCTGAGCATTGAGTCAATTGAAATGTTTAAAATTATATAAACTATTTTAACGAATGCACACTTCTGACCATTTAGAATAACTGGCACTAGGTTTTACCTCTTTCTGTAAATAGCCAAGAAGACAGGAAAAAAAAATATTGAAGAAACAATTGTTTTGGGGCAACAGAAAATGAGCACTGCTAGATTGTTAGCCTTGATAGAAATGAAACAAATAAGATTAATCACCGTGAGTTTCTGCCTGGGGGCAGTTTTCAGAATATAGATAGACTTCCGAGGAAGCTGATGCAGTTACAACTTGCAGGAAAGCATTTTATAAAAGAAATAGCCACCCTATCTTAGTCAACATTTTTTTTGCTGCTGTGACCAAAAGACCTGACAAGAACAACTGCAGGAGGAAAAGTTTATTTGGGGGCTCACAGTTTCAGTCAATAGATGGCTGATTCCATTACTTGGGGCCTGAGATGAGGCAGAACATCATGGTGAAGGAAATAAGCTCAGGACATGATGATTAGTTCTGCTCAACAAGGACAAAATACAAACCCTGGAGGCATGCCCCCAGGGATCCGCAGCCTCCAGCCACTTCATACCTGTCTACAGTCACCACTCAGTTAATCCCCATCAGGGAATGAATTCACTGATTGATTTGAGGCTCTCATGACCCAATCATTTCACCTCTAAGCCTTCTCACACTGTCCCTCACATGAGCTCTTAGAGGACACTGCATGTCTAAACCACGAAACACCCTGATGCACACAGGACCTCTAAACTTCTGCATAGTCATCTTAAGTATGTCACTGAGCAAGGAGCTGCACATGTGTAGAATGTGATTAGATAAAACCAAGCAAAGAATTATCAAAGAGCTCTCAGGTGAGGAATTTCTGGATATCACAAAAGATTGGAAGTAATACTATTGTAATCCAAACTGGAGAAACCTCTGGGCCTAGATGTTGGAGTGTTGATTCTACATTTTTCTGTGAGGATTTACAAAGTTTATGATCTAATTCCTAGGTCTTTAACACATTTTGATTTAACTTCTGTGTGAGACAAGGATCTGTTCTTGTTCTTCTATGTATGGATAATCAGTTTTCCCAGCATTATTTGTTAAAAAGACTCTTTTCTCCAATGTATGTTTTGGTACTTTTATCAAGGATATAATGACTGTATCTGCGTAGGCGTCGGGTTCTGTGCCTTTTGCTCTGTTTCATGGGTCTCTGTGTCCATAAAAACAGTAGGTGTCTATAAGTGCCAGTACCATGCAACATTTGTTAGCACAGCTCTGCCATATAATTTTAATGCTTTTATCAGTGCATTAGGCTTACACATAATATCAGGATTAAATATGACATAATTACACATGCAAGGAATATAATTTGCTCCACTTCATTCCTAATACTTTCCCTTTTCCTCCCCTCTTCTCTTCTCTTCTTCTCTTTATTTTATCCTATACTATTCATTTTATTTTATTTATTTAAAATCCTTTTAAAATTAGTGCTTTGTAGATATACATAAATGTGAAATTCACTATGGTATATTCATAAATGCACATAATGTAATCTGATCAATTTCATCCCATTGTTCCTCCCTCTTCCTGACCCTCCTTCCTCCCCATCAGTCCCTTTCTTCTGTATCACCGATCTCACTTCTGTTTTCTTGGGATCCTCCTCCTTTTTCCCCCCTGACTTTTGTCTAACTTCCACATATGAGACAACATTTGACCCTTGACTTTCTACGTCTGGTTTGTGTCTCTTAGCATGATGTTTTCCAGTTCCATCCATTTACCTACAAATGTCATAGTTTCATTCTTCTTTATGGCTGAGTAAAACTTTATTGTGTATATAAGTCACATTTTCTTTATATGTTCATCTGTTGACAGGCACCCGGACTGGTTTCATAATTTGGTTATTGTGTATTTTGCTGTTACAAATATTGCGTGACTGAGTCACTATAATATGTTGATTTCAGTTCTTTTGGATTAATACTGAGGAGTCAGATACCTGGGTTATAAGGTGTTTCTATTCCTAGTCTTTTAAGCAATTTTTCTAGAGCTTTCCAGAGAAGTTTTACTAATTTGCCGTCCCACCAAGAAAGTATAAGTGTACCTTTCCCCTCACTTCTTTGCCAGAATTCATCATTATTTCTATTTTTGAACACTGCAATTCTAACTAGAGTGAGATGAAATCTCTTTTTAGTTTTAATTTGAATTTCCCTGATTTCTAGAAATAATGAACAATTTTTCATACATATGTTGGCCATTCAAATTTTTTCTTTGGAGAAATATCTGTTTAGACTTTGTTTTTGTTTTATTTGCTAATTGGTTTATTTGTGTGTGTGTGTGTGTGTGTGCATTTTATCAAGTTCTTTATATGTTATGGATATTAATACCCTGTTGGAAGAGCAGCTGGCAATGATATTCTCCCTTTCTGTAGACTTTCTCTACATACTTTTAATTGTTTTCTTTCCCATGTAAAATCATTTTAACTTGGTGGCATCCCAGTGAGCTTTTGGAGTCTTGTTATGAAAGTTGGTACTTGTGCCAATATGTTGCAGTGTTGATCCTAAGTTTTCTTCTAGCAGTTCCAAAGTTTCTGGTCCAATTCATAGGTGTCTGATGAACTTTGACCTTTTGTGCAGGGTGATAAATAGAGATTTAGTTTTGTTCCTTTACATATGGATATTTAGCTTTCCCAGCACCATTTGTTACAGAGGATATCTTTCCTCCAACTTATGCTGTTGGCACCATGGTCAAGTGTCAGATGACGTTATCTCTGTGGGTTTGTCTCTGTGTCTTCTATCCCATTGATCTTCATGTCTGTCTGGTTACTGAATGTCTCTTTGTTACTAAAGTTCTGTAGTATAATTTGTGATCTGGTGTGTGATGCTCCATCACTACTCTTCTTCCTCAAGATTCTTTTGACTATTCTGGGTCTCTTATTCTTCCAAGTAAGTTTTCGGATTTCTATTTCTAATTCTGTCAAGATTATTATTGGTATTTTGATTGGAATTGAATTAAAGCTGTATGTATTGGCAATATGGCCATCTTGACAATAATAATTCTGTTTATCCAAGAACATGGGATTTCTTTCCAACTTCTAAGGTCTTCTTCAATTTCTTTCTTTAATGTTCTATAATTTTCATTATAGAGGTTTTTCATCTTTCTTACCTAGATTTATTTCTAAGTATTTTTGAGGCTATGTTGGATGGATTTTATCACTGATTTCTTTCTTATCAGATTGATTATTGGTGTATAGGAAAATTATTAACTTTTGTATGTTGATTTTGTAATCTGCTACCTTGCTGAATTATGTATTAGCTCTAGCAATCTTCTGGTAGAGCTTTTTGGATTTTCTAAGTATAAGGTCACATCATCTGAAAAATAGAGATAATTTGTCTTCTTATTTCCCGTTTTTATCTCTTTCATTTTCTTTTGTTGCCTCATTATTCAAGACACTTTTAAAAGACTGAAAAGACAAGCTGTAGATTAATACAAATAATTAACATATCATATATTTGAGAATTTGAACTTATAATCTATAAATAAATTTCTAAAACTAAAAAATACTAAAACTGAAACAAATGAACAAATATTTGAATAGATGCTTTACCCAAGAATATAAATATAGAAAATAGGCACATCGATGGATAATCAATATCACTGCTCATTAAAGAAACAGAAACTGAAATATAATGAGATAATAGTATACATATATTAGGGTTTCTAAAATTAAAAGTATTGATTATGCAAAATGGTGAAGATGTGAAGAATATAGAATAATCCTGAATTACTTATAGAAATTTTTCATGTCAAAGGGCATAGTAGTGTATGCTTATAATTCCAGCAGCTCAGAAGACTGAGGCAGGAGGATCGCAAGCTCAAAGCCAGCCTCAGCAGCTCAGGGAGACACCATCTCAAAATACAATAAAATGGACTGGGGGTCTGGCTCAGAGTTTAGGTGCCTTCTGATTTCAATCCCTTGTACTAAAATGATAATAATAATAATAATAATAATAATATTAATAATAATAATAATAATTTTAAAATTTAAATTTTAAATTTTTAAACAAAGCTATTTTATCAAACAGTGATGATTTCAGTAAATATTAAACACATACCTACTGTATTATCTAATCCTAAGCATTTCAGGAATGAAAATATCAGCTGGATGCAGTAGCACAGACCTGTGTTCCCAGCGGCTTAGGAGGCTGAGGCAGGAGGATTGCAAGCTCAAAACCAGTCTCAGCAACTTAGTGAGTCCCTAAGCACTTCAGCAAAACCCTGTTTCAAAATAAAAAAAAAAATTAAGGAGAGCTGGGAATGTGTATCAGTTATTAAGTGCTCCTGGGTTCAATCCCCAGGACAAAAAGAAAAGAAAAGGAACAAAAGATGGAAAGAAATGAAAATATCTAGCCAAACAGAGACTTTTAGCCAAACAGAGACTTTTACCCACATATTTGCAGTGACTTTATTTTCAATTGTCCCAAGCTGGAAGTAATGAGAGTCTATCAATTTGTGAATGAATAAACAAATTGTGGGGTTTCCATACAACAAAATAAATGAGTTCTTGGTATGCACAACAGCATAGATGTGTCTCAAAATAATTATATTGAGTGAAAAAAGACATGCAAAAGAAGAGTGCATGCCTTGTGAGTTTGTTTATATAAAATTCTCTACAATGCAAATGAATCTATGGTTACAGAAGCAGATTACCTATTACCTGGAGAAGGAGAATATGACAGGGAAACATGAAGATAGGAAAAACATCAAGATGTTACAATGGTCACAAGTACAGGTTTGCCTGCAATAGATGTGTTCATTCTTTACCTGTGGTAGAGGTTCACAAGTGTACAGCAGGTACCAAAATGTACTGAATTATGTACTTTATATATGTGCTTCCATGTTTTACAATTATATCTTAATAAACCAATTAAATTATAAAAGAGAAAATGACAAAAATTGGTCAATTAAATCTTTAGCAAAATTGAACATTTTAACAAGTCGGAATGGTAAAGAATGGAAATGCAACAAAATCAGAAAACTTTTTTTTATGATACTTATACAACAAACATGTAACAGGGTATACTCAACATGATTAGTCATTTGGGAAATGAAAATGTAAACCACAATCATATGTTAATTATGAGAACACAAGTATCTTATAAAAGTAAACATACAAATATCATAAAGCTCCACAGTCCAACTTCTATTCATTATCCAAGAAAATGAAAACATATAACCATACAAAAACATGTAATGTGTGCTCATAACCCTTTATTCATAAAGACAACAAATTTGAGATGACACTAATTTCTTTTCCAACAGTTGAATGTGACTGATACACAGAATAAAAACAAACAAACAAAAAAAGACACAGTAAGAATCAGGGGAATCTACCCAATTTCTTGCTCAGTAATGGCAACCAGGCACAAAAGACTATTTTTCATATTATTTCACTTTTAATTAATATTGAAATAGATTAAAATAATCTCTAGTGACAAAGTAGACCAATGGTTGTCTGGAACCTCCTCTGGGGAGAGGATTAATTGTAAACAGGGAAGAGGAAACTTTAGATTATATAAATGTTTTCTCTCTGGTTGCACTCGAGGTTTCGTGGGAGTAGGTATTTGGCAACACTCACTGACTATTGCAGCAGCCTTAGCGTATAGCATGTGAATTGTCTTATGTGCAAATTCCCTTAGTTTAGTTGATCTTAAAATAACAATAACAATAACAATAAGTTTGTTCATTCTGCTATAAGGAAGTATCACATGATAGAGGATTAAACAACAGAAACTCATGTTCTCATAGTTCTGGAAGCTATAAGTCCAAAACCAGGTGTTGGCAGCTTTGGCATCCCCTGAGGCTAATATCCTCGGCTTGAAGAACACTACCTGCCCGCTGTGTTCTCACATGGCCTTTCCTCTGTGTTCATGCAACCCTAATGTCTCTGCCTCTTCTTATAAGGACTCTAGACATGTTGGATTAGGGTGAAATGGTCTTAACTTATCCTCTCTCGAAGGGCCTTATCTCCTAATACTGTTACTTTATGAGAACCCTGAGAGTTGGGATTTCAATACATGAATGTGAGGAACACAATTCATACCATAGCTTTCCTCCCCTGGATGCTGGATCCCTGTCCTCATATGTGAAATACATTTACTCTTATCCAAAGAGTCCAATAGTCCTAAACCAGTGCCACAAATTTAAGTTTAAAATGTCATCTCAATATCACTAAAACTGAGATTGTTGGTGAGATTCCAGGTGTTTGCCTCCAGCTGTGATTGTGTGAAACCAGAATAGTTATCTGCTTTCAAAATATAATGATGAGATTGGCAAGAGATAGATGCTTCCATTCCAAAGGAGAAAGCCAAAAAGAATAAGACCATGGTGCCCAAGCAGGTCTGAAACCTAGCAGGGAAAATCCATTAGATTTTAAGTCTTTAGAATAATCTCCATAAATGTATTATGTTCATAAATACATAATAGAAATGTGCTGAGTGATCTTTTCTCTGGGTCCACCAAGATTACAGCCTTAGCTTCCAGATTCACAAAGGAGGCAATGTTGTCCCCTTTGCCCTATGTCAAAAGTCTGTCCCCATGGCACTAGGAAAAAGCTCTGTCTCAAGGTCCCAAATACTAACAGTCTGCCTCCGGAAACGAAAGTGATCTCACACTCTGACTCTGGAGGAAACACTCCTCCTTTGGTGTCATTTCCCCCCTCTCTCTCTAACTTTCAATTGGTGAGTAATAATTGTGTATTTTTATTGGGTACACTGGGATGCTTTGGTGATATATGCATTGTAGAAAGATTTAAACTAATAAACATGTCCATCTTCTCACCTACTTATCAATTTTTGTGGTTGAAAACATTGAAATTCTTCTCTTTCATCAGTTTTGAGATATGCAATGCATGATGTTGGGCTGTGGTCCATCTGCAGGCAGCCGATCACTAGCACTTTTCCCTCAGTCCAGTGGAAACCTTTAACCCTGTGACCAACATCTCCTCTTTCCCCATTCTTCCTAGTCCCCCACCTCAGCCTCCAGTGACAACCTGTCTTTCCTCTGTTTCTGTACAATCAACATTTTTAGATACCACATGTAAGTAAATGATACAGTGTTTGTTTTCCTTCATAATTTCTTGGATAGAACTACAAAACCAAAAATAGAGAAATGAAATAGCTTCAAGCCAAAAAGCTTCTGAACCACAAAGGAGGCAGTACAGAGAAGAAACAACCATGGATCTGGAGAAAATATTTGCACATCTTACATCTGATCATATTTTAACTTGGAAAATGTATAAGTAAATTAACTCAGTAGCAATAAGCCAATAATCTGATGTAAAAATGAACAAAAGATTTGAAGAGCCATTGACCAATGGATATTTGAAAAAAAAAATTCAAGGAAAATACTAATTAAAACCATGAAGCAATATAAGCTCCCATCTGACAGGATGGCTATCATCAAAATGATAAATGATAAGTTTGGCGAGGAAGTAAAGGGAACACTTGTGCACAGTGTGGTTGGGAAATTAACATTAGTAGGCCCATTTTAGAAAGTAGTGTGGAGGTTTCTCAAAACACTACACATCAAACTAACATGATCTTCCCATTTCTTCAAGGCCAGACTATGGTTGCTCTTATTTCTTATTCTCAGTAGAAATTCAGTGTGTTCTCCTAGAGATCATGAGGTTAATCAATTAAAATTATGGATGGCAAAATATCATGAATCCTCAGCATATTTGCACAGCAGATGAGAATTTTGTATTCTTGAATACATTAAAGCAAGCCAAAGGTATAATATGATAAGCATTGGGACTTTCTTCTCAAAGATCACTTTTATTTTATTTTTCTGAAAACTGAGCTGAGTGAGCGTTTCCTGGATTTCACAGCCAAAGCCAAGTGTACTTAGGCAGAGCCCACCACTTGCTACTTTTGAGTATATTTGAGCATGTTCTCCAAGAGTTAATATCCCATAAGCCTGGACTCCATTGTGGCAATGATGAGATGCTATAATATTTATAAAGTGAGACTTAACATAAGGTAATTAGGCCATGGGGCACCATCCTCAGGAAGGGTCCAACTAGTCTTGAAGGGGTTAATTCTCAGAAAAATGGGTTGTAAAGCAAGGTTGCCCCATGTCTTGTCACCCTCTGCGTGGTGCAGATTCCTTTTTGTTTCTTCACCATGCTGGGATGAAGCTAGGAACCCTCCTCTGAATGCTGACAATGCTCTGATACCTCCAGAACTCTGAACTAAACAGACCTCTTTCTCTGTACAGTACCCAACCATTGTGTATAGCAACACAAGTCAAATTAAGCCACCTTCTGTGGGCAGCTAGGACAAGCAAACCCCCAACCAAAGAGAAATGAAAAATATAAATGCCACGTTCTGTATCTACTAAATTTGTATCCGAAGAGCCTCTCTTCATTTCATGTTGGTAGAACAACATGTCACCATCTTACATATAATTGTTAGCACTATAATTTTGTAAGTTTCATTTGGAACAAATTACTATGTCAGAAAAATTCTTCCTTCTTAGAGTTTATAAATTTAGTAGGACAAAGACAAACCATACTTATATTTTAGAAAGTAGATAAATTTTTAAAGGACTTCATGTGATTAAGTGAAAAAATGAATTCTAAAGACAAAGCTGAAAGATGTTCAGAAAACAGAGATATCACCATGGAATGTAGAAGTCAGATTTTTTCATAGTGAAGTGGGTACAGTTATGATCAGAAAAAAAGGAGTTAATAGACTCAAAAGTACCTTAAAGGAGAGGTGTCCTTGTCACACAGAAAAATAAATAAATAAATAAATAAATAAGTGAATTATAATTTGCCTGTCTATTTAGAGAAACTCTTCTGTTTAGCTCAACTTCTCAGAAACCTGTAGCTTATTTCCTAACATTATGCATCAAGACAGAATGGTCTTTGGAACTGCTGGAGGTTTAAGTTAGAATAGCTACATGTTACCTTGGTGATTTACTAAAGTTTATGTTGCTTGTATTACATGTCCACTACATGCTGGTAGAGATGGAGGGGGTAAGGATTCTGTTACATTTACTCATGAAACAGGCTGATATAAGCTCTATCATCTTTCAATTGTCTGAATGGAAATGCAAGAACATCTGGGGATCCATGACAGAGGGAGGACCAGCCAAGTGATCATGCACTGGGCTCTCATTAGGTCTACTGATAAGGTTTCGTCATGTGATCCTGTGATAATTGCAAAGAGCCTGGAAAATGTGGGAAAGCACATAGAATGTGTGTTTGGGATTGCATCTATTCCTCAGATTGCTCTTCCTGCCATGCATTCATTTTCTTCCTTCTTCCAAAATACAGAGCATAGCTATCCCTTTCTCCAAGGGTACAATTTGGATTCCATGCTTGAACCAGTAAGTTGAAGCCTTTGCTACGCGCCCCCTACCCACCTCCCAATACCCAGCTCCTGGCAATGATTGCTCCAGCATCTACCACTTTGGATTTGCTGTTTTTGCAATGTTATGTACAAGAAATCATACAATACATAGGTTTCAGGCTTTCTTCTTTCAACTAGCATAGTGAACTTGAGATTTATCTGTTTTGTTGCAAGTGGCAGTAACATGTTTTATTCCACTGCAAGGGTGTGCCACAGTTTTTTGCTGATCTATTTGCTCGTTGTGTTTTATATGCACTTTTCAGTTGAGTACCATTTGGTTTGTTTCCAGCTTTTGGTGATTATGAATAAACCCTCTAGAAAGATTCATATACAGGTTTATATGTGAACTTGTGTCTTCACTGCCTTTAGGTTCCATGTGGGAGTGTAATTACTGGCTGTCTGAGAAGGGTATGTGTAACTTGAGATGAAACTAGCTTTCAAAGTGGCTTTGGTTTTGTCTCTGTTTGAGCAAGGAGGGAGAGTTCTAATTGATCCAGCTACTTGCCACCATTTGGTATTGTCGAGTTGTTATTTATTTTTGTCTCTTTCTTCTTTGGTAAAGTATCTGTTCATATCCCTTCCCCATTCATTCCTGGGTAGTTTGTTTTCCTATTATTGATTTTTATATACCGTTTGTCATATTCCCTTTCCTTTATTTGTTTTGAGACAGAACAGTACAGTAAAACTATTTTTATTTCTTCTTTTTTACTCTATCTTTTAAGTGGATGTTGTGTTATTTTGTTTTGGAAATGGAATCCAGATTGCAATCTTCACAGGTCCTTCACGTTCCCTTCTGTCTTAGGGATAGAAGAGAAAGCAAATTATCACTGAGAACACATGATAACCCACAAAAAATGGATTTCTCAGCCTCTCACCTACATATGACTCAGTAGCCCATCTTTACTCAGTAGGATGCATGTGGTTTTGGTGAATGGACCTTCTACAGTGCATCCTAAAAGGGAGAGAACTTTTCTTTTGTCCATTTAACCTTGGTGTTGGCTAAAAAACGGTCATAAACCCTGAGGTTCCAGTGTCTTGTTACACTATGAAGCTGTCTTAACCATGGTACCATCTCAAGGTGGAACTTAAGAGAGTAGGAGTAGGAGTCCCCACAGCAAGCAACCCCCATCAGAGTTTTGAGCACTTACCAAGATATATATGTTAACTTGTTTAAGCAAGTTTATTTTAGCTTCTCTATCCTCTGAAGTTGGGTCCCCTCTAAACTGGTTCAGGATCTCAGAACACCCAGATCTATCATTTCAATGAAACCTAGGATCTCTTCAAAGATATGTAAAGCATCGCTTCCCCAAAAGAAAGATAAGTGTCAGAATAATTCTAAAGGAAAACCAGTAATCAAAGGCAGGGACTTTGAGGCTACCTCCCGTTGAGAATATAATGTCACAAGTAAACTTTAAACCCAAAGGATAAAGACCTAGTGGGGGCAACATGCAGAGAAAGGAAAGTATGAGGTAACACACTTTTTTCTGACCTGCATGAGTATGCTTGGTATGCTTGAATATTTAGCAATATTTGGCCATGGCTAATTTAAGCCTCTGAAGCCTTAGTAGTTATTAGCAGGCTCAGGTTGAGGGTGGTGGTTTTCCTGGCTCAAGGAAGAGCTGCAGCGTGCTCACTGCATTGGATAAGAAGTGCAAGCAGCTACCAATGGAAAGCAGACTCTGGACTTCTGAGCTGTGTGTAATGTGATCTTCTCTACTCTGCCTTCCCCTACCATGGCCCCTATTAAAACTGTGGTGTGTTATTCTTTAGTTGAACCTCTCCTTTAGATAATTTTCACACTCTCAATTCCCAATGCTTGGTGAGATTGGAGTAGACTTCCAGTAATATTTGCTCAAATGAATTGAAAAATGCATGACCCCTATCTGAAAAGCCAGATCTGCCTCTCACTTTGGAGTCCTGCTGGTATTTGCTTAATATTTTTCATTCATTTTATGTATTCCAGTCTCAGAGAAGGTGGGACTCACCCCCATGTGGGGCCAAGGTTCATGGCAGAGATATGACCAGACCGCTCTGTTTACTATACCACCAGAGAGCAGAGGAGATTCCTATCTATGAGTGTTGAAATGTGAGACCAAGGGATGAATGGAATGTTCCAGCCATTGAGGACCTCAGGCACCATCCCAGTTGGCAAAAATACTGATGCACTACCACAAAACTGTCCACAACAATAGGGAGATGACTAGAGTATGTTTATATTATGGATAGGGAAAAAAAGTAGAATATGAGTAGAATCAGAATGGGAGGAGATAAGAAACTTATGCTGGGATAGAGCATTCAAAAGGCGAGTATGTGGATAACCTGTGTTCTACAAAGCTGGTGCAGCCTGCTTGGAGAGGAACACAAGTACACCCAGAACACCCAGATCTATCATTTATCTTTTCTTCTGTTGTGTCAGTTGAACTTGTTTGAGTTGTATGTGCCCATTCCAGTACAGAGAAAGGTTTCCAGAGGAAAAAGCACTTTGATGTTGCTTTATGGTCCCCCAGACTCAATTCTCTCCTTTTCTGCATTAATGATGAGCTCTTTGGACATATGCCTACTCTTAACACTTTCCAGTACATGATTATTTTCACTATATAAAGATATTGGATTAAACTCACTGGCTATTCTTGCTTTGGGCCCCTTACCACTTGAGCAAAACCACCTGACTGACAACCACATGCAATGTCTTGCTTTATTTTTTCTCTGCATGTTTCTTCTGGCTTCTGGGACACATGAAGAGCTACAACTTCCTACCTTCTAGGGAAGTCCTCAACCATACATGGATGTGAGTTGATGTGTAGATACCCCATTTCCTGTGATTCTCAGGTACTGTAACTCTGAGTAGTTTCTCCATCCAAGCTTCTAGAATTTACCAAGTAGGATCAAACCCATTGGCTGCCCAAAGTAAAATTGCTCTGAAGGTGCACCAAAAGGGCTGCCTACCTTGCGTGTTTTTAAAAATCCCCAGGCACATGTAAGAAGTTTTCTGAACTCCTCCATCAACAACTTCCATTTGAACTTTGCCTTCTCTTCTCATGGGGGAAACTCAAAATAAAGCACTCATGTCAAACATTCAATCTTTTCCCCCAAAATGTTTGATACCAGCCCATGGTACAGCTGTCTTGGCTGGTACTCAAGTCTGGCCAGAGCATCTATTTTGCTTCCTTCGCCTTATATATGAAAAACAAATAAATATACAAAAGTTGGGATTCAGCTAATTCGTAAGACTACAAGTAGTTCAAGGAAGAATCATATTATTGCTTCTAAGCATATGTCCCTTTGATCTTCTGCAAATTAAATGAACCTACTTTCCATTCATCAGTGTCTCTAAACTGACTGAACAAATGTATAATTAAATTAGCATGTGATGCCAAGGGGATCAGATCTAGGTATGCACATTAAATTAGAATTATCACCCTGCTGGAGAGAAACAGCTTTGGCAGTGTTCTCTCCCTTTCTTTTTCTTGGGAGTTTTTGCATGAGCACTTTTCCCTATGCTGCTGTGTGCAATCAATTCTCCTTATTAGCAATTCTAGTCTTAGAGAATCTGTTTTTGGTATCATTTGGGGGTTGCTTGCCATTTTATTAAACAGAAGTCTGAAAAGATGTGTGTGTGTGTATGAAAAAAAGCCAGATAATTTAAAGTCCATTAGTCTACCTAGATGAGAGGATGGCCAAAGAATGACAGGGAACAAGGAGAAGCCAGGAGTCTATTTGCCTCTGGAACAAGATGGTAGGCCTATGCCTAAAGTAATGAACGGACTCTTCCCCCTGCAACCTACATGTGTTCTATCTGCCCACCTCCCACAGAACTTCCCTCAGTATTTTTACTTTACCGTCAAGCAGAATCACTTCACATGGTAGAAATTACGGTCTGTACTTCTAAACCCACATTAAAATGGTCCATAAACCAGGAAGAATAGAGTCTCTGTTTCCCAACGACCACATACCAGTTTTCAAGGATGACTTTATCTGACTCCCCAGGCCTAACTCAAACTGAGCCTTGTGGCAATTAACTTGTGGTAGGACAGAAAGGACACTTCAATGGATAGTCTCTGAACTGAAGAATGGAAGGTCAGTGGTACAACTCACTAGAGGTAAAATACATGGATTTTACTTCAATAAAGCAGAAAGAAGGCTGGCCAGGTGGGGATAAACAGAAACTGTAAGGGATCTGGTTCTTCTGTGGCTGATAGTGGGCAGAGCTGAGGTGGCAGTAGTGATGCTAGTGATGGGTTTGATTATAGTACACTTTTACTGGGACTTTCGTCTTTATCCCACAGGTTCTGAAAATCAGGGATAATAATTTCTACATAAAGGATTGGTTGAATTTGTTGTTTAAAGCTATCCATCAATTTACTGTAGGGTGGAAGATGTATGGCTATGAAGAACACAGCTGATGTACACAAGGGTTTTCAGAAGCCACATGCTGTGGCTTGAATGTGGTTTTTCCTCAAGAGATTCATTTGTTGGAAGCTGGGCTCTATCTGGAGGTGCAGAGGATGATGTGGAACTTTGAGACATGGAGCTGAGTTGAGAGTCCATATGTTATTGGCTGGTGACCTCAAGAGGTATTGTGGAACCCATATTTTCTGGCTTCTTGCTTCAAGATGTGATCCCTCACTGTCTCATGGCCTTCCCCCATTACCATACTCCATAATGTGATACAGCCAAGAGGGCTGTCACCAGAACCCCACAATCTGCACCATGTCATTTGGACTTTTATCTTCCATAGCTGTGAGCCATGTATGCCACTTTTTCTCTATAAAGTTACCCTCTGTTGGGTATTTTATTACAGTATCAAAAAAGCAGACTAATACTAAAAGCAGGTAGTCATCTCTCAACACAGTCTAAAGTATCCATACTCAGCAACAGAAATTAGAAGACAGGCCCAATGGGAATAGCTCACTGTCACAAGGGCCTTTCCACTTAACATTCATAATCTTTAAATGCATTGCTGCCAACAGTCTCATATTCCAACGCAAAGGTCAACATGAAATAGCACTCTCAAGTAGCACATCAAAATGGCCTTTTGCAATTCGGCATAATTGCTTGTTTAACTGCCTGTATATTACATGATCTTGCTTTTGTAAGTTCGATAAGGTTTCTAATTCTCTTTCCTCAAGATTTTCTCTAAAATTCTACTACTTTTCAATAGCTGAAGATTTCTTGTGTGCCAGGCAATCATCAGATTATCATTATTTCACCGTTTTGATTTCAGTGTCTGTGAATAATTTTATACCTCAAAAATAATTCCAAATAAACAATGCTTTATGTGTTAGAATTCTATATTTACTCATTCCCTAATTAATTAATACACTCTGCCACTGATTTATTCAGCAAAACACACTATGTGCAAGGCTCTGTGGGATGCAATGTGGTTTTAGAAATGGTTAAATCCAGGCACCTACCAATAATTTGGAGTATGTTGTGAGAGTGAGAGGTATTCCCCTTGAACAGCCATGAGGAAAAGCAACCTGCATCAAACTACACAAAGAGTTTTCATATACAAAAGCTATCACAAAAAATTTTTAAAAAACACTTTTTTTTTCAATAGTGAGATGAACGTTTTAGATTAATTGTTTTAAAAAGTGCTTGTGCCTAAATCTCATTGCTCAAGGCCCTGTGTGAACTGACAGCCTCTTACCCAAAATAGTTCGTGTCCTTGCAAACTGTTGCAGGTGGGATTCTCCAGTAAGAGACTCTGGGATGGAGATGGGCATTCAGCAAGGGGATTAAGGAGCCCTTTTGGAGTCAACACCCATGGAGGATCAAGGAAGATGCAGGACTGACAAGTTAGGAGTCAGGTTACGGTATAGTCCCAGGAGATTCTCCAGCCAGTCCTGGGCATGTCCACAAATGGCATGGCAGTTGAGAGCTGTTCAATGTTTGATTAGGAGGAACAGATATTTATGGGTGTTTTTTAGATGCTGACCACCACAAAGAGGGAGTTTTCTTGGACAAGCAGCCTTCTTCAGGTGTGGCAATCCCCAGGGAGAGCAGACAGGATCCGGTTGTTTGCTGGGAGGTCTCCTGGCTGGATCGTATGAAGTTCTTTATCCCTAAATGAGTCATTCTGTTATACCATCTACTGTACCACTGTTACACCAAACGTTTTCATTTAGGGTAGTTGAAAGTTAGGTGCATTGAGAAAGGATGCCCTGTATCTGAACCTGTAGGGGATGCTGGTACAATCAGGATTTAATCTTTTATTATGCTTAGCTAATAATGTTAGGACTGGGAAAAAATAGGATGTTGGGTGTCAGTTTCATCTTGATATACATTCAAACTCTCCCAGTATTCCAAGCTCAGTTTAATTCAAAATTCTATACATTGGGTCTACTTTCAACTCAACCAAGTCAGGACTATTACTAGTAACTAAATTTATTAAGCATTTGCCCTCTCTCAGACCCTACTGTGGGCACTCTTACATGGATAACCCATTTCAGTCTTAGAACAAAACTGTGTGGCTGATGTTGTTATTATCTTCATTTCATAAAAGAAAAAAACAGGGTAGAAAGTGGTTGTCCAGCACTTCAGTAAAGGAGGTTAGATTTGAATCCAGGAATTTTGGCTTAAAATATACTTAAATGCATTCCCTGTCATCTCAAAGTTGACATTGGTACTAATTGGCCCTAATTGTCCCCTCTGTTTACAGCCATGTTCCTTGCCATGTGAACCTGAAGTGTTCCCATTCTCTTGGGTGGGAGCTGCCTTACCCTTGACTCTGAATCCATCAGATTTGGATGAAAGAGTCTCTAATAATGTGAGCAAATGCACACTTGGGTAGTCTTTGCCTGATTGAGCTTGTTGTCTCTCCCTCATCAGCCATCATCACGGGAATGTATCTGGGATTACCTACACTAAAAGATGAAGTGTATGGAAAAGAACTGAGTAATCCCAGACATTGGAGCAAAAGTCCTTCTTGATCATTAGCAGCCAGACAACTTCAAGCCAGGATTAGCAGGGCTTCCTGGTCTCCCTGTGGCAGAGCACAAGTGCAGGAGTGAACCCAGCACAGGGGAATAAATACCTGTGTATTGAGATAACCACTTATGATAGCATATATGTGAGGGTCTGAGATTATTATGAAACAGTTTCACAGCAATTTGAACCACTAACACAGAGTCACAGCCATATGGTTTAACCTGATAGGAATGACATGTTTAGGATCACAGTGTGCAGTAAGAACAGAGTGGGGTGGTCAGGGGCTGTGGACAAGCATGGGTTCCTGGGTTCCTGGGACAGGCATGCAGTGATGGGTTCCTGAAGGGACCAACCTAAAGTCAATATTGGATAAATAACTTCTAAAAAGGAAGTGTTGTTTGGGAAATACTTCCTACTTATGTCCAGATGTTTCCATTATGACTGAATTGTCCTATTTTTAACAGCCTGGTTTTGAACAGTTGTATGCAAAGCTAGGTGTAGCCCCTCTACTTTCATGATCATGAGGCAAACTCTCCAGTGGAGTTGTTTTTTGTTTGTTTGTTTAATTTTAATAAGGACAAAAAAAAACTCTAGAAAGTGGATAATTTCCAAAATATCTATTACATGTTCACTCCTAACAGGTGTTCCTGTATAAAACATGAATCCATGTGCCAGTTACTTCTACTGAATCCTCATGGACACATGACTTTATTTTGAGTGTTAGTTTTATCAGCAGGGAAAGGTATTAACTATGACTTTGAAATTATTATTCTCCATCCACAATTTTTTAACTTTAAAATATCTTTATTTTCTTCAGAACTTGGTTCTCTGGGAGTAATGCTCAAATCCTCCCTTCAGGGTTGTCCTTGATAACAACTCTTCTACAAATTGTGGTTGGCAGATGTTTCTGTAAAGTTTCCCATAGTAACTATTTCAGATTTTCATGGTGTCTCTCTTGGAACTACAAAATTCTTCCGGAGTATTGCAAAGGCAGCCATCGGTGGTTTGTACAAAGTGAACCTTACTGTAGACCCAGAGAAGTCTAGATGTAGATCAGGCAGCAGTGTGGATGTGGCCTGTGGGCTGTAGTATTTCTGTCCCGCTCCACAGGACTTTAAGTGAAGATGTTATCAGTTAGGGGATTCTTCTTTTTAGACACTATATTCTCTTCATAGGTCTTGCTTTCTACCTCCATTGTCGTAAATGACGTCCATTTGCCAAGATATCCCCAACATATGTCCCTTGAATTGATGGCTCCTCTGAAGTCAGACCCATTAATCTAGGAATCCACAGCAAGTTGCTGGGCTGTCTCACTGTCGGATCAGTGGAGAGAGCATGTCTCTGATCTCCAGTCAGCCACAGGCCTGAGCTGCACTGAGTCATCTTCAGTCTTGTCCATAAATAGTACTCCATCCTCCAATATGGGTAAGTTAGAAAAGTGGGCATGAAATAGCCCCTCCTTTTCCGTTAACCTCTATATTCAGTTTTCAAATTCAAGTAATTACAGCCTCCAAGTGTCTCTCCACTGTACCCACCTCTCTCTATCACAATGCCACAACTCTAGTCCAAGTTACTCTCACTTCTGGCGTGGACCACCCTGAAGTCTTTACATCAGGTCTCCTGGAATCCACTGATAAGCCGTTTCAATCCACTTACCATCTACCCACTGGAGCAACCTGTTAGGTGCTCTGACCAAGTCCATCCCTGTTGCAAAGGATTCCTCTGGCTCTGTGGGTAGGTGCGACATCCTTATTACTCTCCTCAAATTCCGGACAGATGCAGAAATCTCATGCTATATCTGAACTCATACCCATGTGTATCTGTTCCCTATTGCTGCTATAATAAGTCATCACCAAGTTGGTATCTTAAAACAACACAGATTTATTATTTTACAGTTATAGAGGCCAGAAATTTGAAATGGGTCGCAAATCAAGGTGTTCACAGGTTATTTTTCCCTGAAGTTTCTAAGGGAGAAAGGATTTTGAATGTTTCCACTACATAATAAATATGTAAGGAGATAGATGTGTTTATATATATCGAAACATGCATGGTACCCCATCAAAGTGCACAACTTTTATGTTTATATATATCAGCTAAATTTTTTAAAAAGAAATAAAAAGGGTATACATAAAATTCTGGTTGAGTGAACTTGGCATGTTCAGGGATTGTAAGTAATTTGAAGGACTAGGAGATACATTCTCATTTGGTGATGGTCAAAGGGGGAATAGGAAACAAACTTGCTGATAACATGCCTGCAGCTGGTAAGAAGCCATCAGAGGTGAGCTAGTCAGGTTTTCATCACTGTGAACAAAAGCCCTGACAAGAACAATGTAGAGGAAGAAAAATTTATTTGGGGTTCATGGTTTCAGAAGTCTCAGTCTTCAGATGGCCAACTCCTCGGCTCGGGGGTCAAGGGGAGGCAGAACATCACGGTGGAAGGGCATGGTGGAGCAAACCAGCTCAGGACATGGCAGCCAGGAACCAGAAAGAGGAGCACTCACCAGGGACAAATTATGTACCCCAAAGCCACACCCCCAGTGACCTCCAGCCATACCCTCCCTTCCTATGGTCACCACCTAGTGAATCCCAATCAGTGGATCAATGCATTGACTGCGTGAAGGCTCTCACAACCCAATCACTTCTCCTCTGAACATTCTTGTATTGTCTCACACATGAGCTTTTGGGAGACACCTCACATCTAAACCATAAAAAGTGGAAAATAATGTTTACCTAAGACAAATAATGTAGGCTTCTAGTCTGTGTATAGAAGTAAGTAGCCCTGGATATGAGTTAACACCTCCAAAATACCAGGACACTGGGCTGGAATATTTGATGTGCTCTTGGGTTTTCCCTCAGGCTGCAAGAGAGATGCCACAACAACTTGTGTTGGTAAAGGAACCCAGGAGAGTGTTCCGTGTGTGAAAGAACACCCACATCCCTTCAAACTTGCCTTTTTATAAGAAAGATAAAATATTTCCAGAAGCCCCAAGTAGGTATTTCCTTTTGTTTAGGACTGCCAACTTTTGTAAACATAAAGATAAGATTTCAAGTTAATTTCAAGTTTAGATTTAAAATGAACACTGTTTAGTGCACTACTGGGGGCATACCTAAGTTTTTAAGAAGTTTCTTATTTATGTGACATTAGGACTTAACTGGGCAATGTGGATCTTATCTGGCAGCATGTCTCTTACTTTATCAGTGAGAACAGGAGGGCATGCCCACTCCTGGACTGCTCAGGGTATAGAATAATGCAGTTGTCAGGAGGAGCTCAGCTCCTCAGGCCTGGGCACATTGTCACACAGGGCTGCTGTTGGCAACGATGGGACGGACTGGGTATGACAGGAGCCCCCAGCTGTGTCAGCTGCAGGGTCTGGGTTAATCCGTATGACACATTTAGTCTATTCTGTAGATAATATTGGAAGCATTGAAGGATTTAAATATGTAATGTGGCAAATTAGGAAAATGGAAATCAGATATGAAACTATGACATTCAATGTGTCACAGAACGTTGAAGGGCCAGGAAACAGCAGAAGGAATTCAGACGCCTGTATGAGAATTTTATATGCATATTTATTTATCATAGTGATCAAGATTTCAGAATTTGAAATCAAAATGATTGGTTTTGTATTCTGCTTTGTTATAAAATTCCTGTGTCACCTCGGAAAACTTTCTTTATCTTGATGGTCTTAGTTTCCTTGTCCATAACTATGGAGATAACAAATGTATGTGACTTATTATTGGTATTGAAGAAGGTCACTCAAGTAAAAGGTTTAGCAAACACAGAGACATGCATTTAAATAATGTTAGATGTCCTTATTATTTTGGTTTTACTATTAGTTTTATTATTATAAGCAATTATTAAATAACTAGATACAGTATTGAAGGTAGAAGATTAAAAAAATCACCCCAAATCTGATCTGCTCTTTACCTCATCAAGCTCAAAGAATAACAACTTGTTACTTACTGGGGCTCAGAACAGAAATCTCCGTGTCACACCTGACTTCTCTCTCCCTCCCCGGTTCCATATTTCCTTCTTCGGGAATTCCTCTGGTTCACATTCTAAGCCTGCCCACGAACCCTTTGCTCCCACTGACACCACTAACATTGGAGTCTGAGTTGCTACCATCTCAGTGGACAGTGGGGACACTGTTCTAAGTGGCCTCCCTGCCTTCACTAGGGTCATTGTAGTCCATCCCCACTAGAGTAGCCCAAGGGCTAAAGCAGGTCAGATTGTGTCATTTCTTAGCTCAAAACCTTGCAATGGGATCCTACTGTTATTTTTATTGGTAGAATATTAGTCAACGTACTTAATCTGCTTGGCTGACTCTAGTTACTGGACTCCACCAGCTTGAGTCTCCTTTGCTCTACTTTGGACACCCTGACTAAATTCCTTGTCCTCCAGCACTCCTCCATAGGACCTGGTCCTGATTCATGCTTCTGCCTGGAACACTCTTCCCACAGATATCTCACTGCTCAATCCTCTTACCTCTTCCAAGTATTTGTTCAAATCCCACAACTCAATGAGCCCAACCTCAAAAATGCTATTAATTCTATGAACCTATTGCTGTCACCCAATAGCTTTCCAGTGTCCCTTCATCTATCTGTCCCCTGCCTCCCACCATGGTCCTTACTATGTCCTAACATATAATCTTATTTAATTATTACTTATAATTGTACTTTATTGTGTGATCCTTTCCTGTCTCCCTGTAATGTTAAGCTATCTTGAATACGTCTTGTTTACTGATGTAGCAGAGTACCCAGAAACAATGCCTGACATATATTAGGTGTTAAATAAATATGTGTTAAAATTAACAAGCTCTAACTCTATCAGGCCACATTGATACTATTTGCTCCTGTTGTTTAAGTTTCTAAAACTAACTATTCAATGGTTTTTCCATACCAGGCACATTCTGATAACTTTATGCTCTGATCCCATTGAATCTTTGCAGGAACTTTGTAGCATGCATCTTTTCCAAGCAGTACATTGTAGTGGCTGGAGGCAGGAGTTGGGGTCATAGCATGACCAAAGAACTCCCAACCCTTAAGACATGGAGACGGATCTTGGCTCTCCCAGTTATTAGGTGTGGAGCCTTGAACAAGTGCCTCAGTGCCCAGGATGTCTCCTGTGGGAAACTGGCCATGATTACAGCACAGCCTCCTAAGATTGCTTTAACTACACAAGAGCTAACAGGTGTACAGGATTAGAGTGAGATCTGCAACAGGTTATATGGTGAATAAGTGGTGCCTATTGTCATTATAATTCATATCTTGTCACTTTTCCACATCACAAAGTCTTCGAGAAGCCAACTTGACAAAGGTCACATAGGTAATAAAGAGGCACGCAGGCCTTTTGACTCCCAAACTGTGCTTTTAACCACCATGTAGCCAGAAACACAAAGGGAAGAACACTTTGGGGGGGAATATAATGAGATGAAATGTGGGTTTCTGTATCTTCACCCCAGGATATTTTCCACCTAAATTTAGACTTCCTAGAGAATATCAAATTCCTAGCTATCTATTTAATTTTCTCTAAGCTGGCATGAAGCAGACATGATCTTTGGAAGACAGCAGGATTCATGTGATTATTTTTGTGGCTTTTGCCAAAAGCCAGTCATTTAAGAGTCTTTGTGGCACACGACCAACTGCTTTCTGCATCAGCTGCTCCGTGAAAAAGTTGAGAATGTGATAGATTTGCTGACAAGCGTATTATATGTTTGATGAGCATAAACTCTTCGCGTTGATAAAAATAGAAGCAGTTAAGAGTTACCGAGTGGCTTGTTTTCCCTCTGTCTCTTGAATATTTGGATCTGAAGAAAGAGCAGGTGCCCTGCTCTTTTTCACCTGCAATTCCAATTTTATCCTTCTCGGGAGGCCATATGTCATTTACAAGAAGATATTCACACCTACTATGTGCAAAGCTGAGTGCCAGTTGCCTTGGGGCTATTAAAAGAGTGTTGAGGAGTGCATTACCCACTGGACAGAGAAATGGAGAAGCATGAATTTGTCAACCCTGTAGGAAAACCTCAGCACCAACCATAGTCACACCTCATGTGACACTGCAACCAATGCTTCAAACTCAGATTCTCTCAGCTGTTCTTCCTCCAGCAGCCAGAGTGACTTTATCGTGTGGTGAATGTAGCCATGTCTGTCATACAATGCCCTTAATGACTTCCCCCTGGACTAAAATCCAGAATCATTGCCATGACCAGAAAGACCCATTGTGATCCTTCCCCTCTCTCCTAGGGCACCTCGATCTCCACATGATTCATCCCATTCTACTTCATGACGACACTTGTGCTTGCTACTTCCACAGGATATGTTCTGCCCTCAGATTTCCACATAGCCAACTGCTTCTCGTGATTAGGAAGCCAGCTGTAGTCCTCATCGTGTTGGAACTTCTCTTAGTAACATTTTCAATTACAGGGATTTTGTGCCTCCTCTTCTCCACTGTATCCTCCTTGTCAAGATATCTACCCCATAACAGCTGCTCCCTACATGATGCCTGATTGACTGATATACTGTCCATGAATATAGCTGTAGACCAAGTAGGGAGTTCTCAGTCCCAAAGTAGAATTGGAGAAAATTGTGTGGCATGTCACAAGCGAGGACAATCATTCCAGTACGGTGATCATGGACTGATATTGTGGGAAAGCACCCTTGGATGTAAATCTCACATAATTATCATCATCATCATTTTACTGGCAGGTAAGTGTTTGGTATGTGCTACATGTGAAGCAATATTCTGAGTCGGTTTTATAGATAATCTTATTTAATTAATATTCATCAAGAGCCATTGAGTTGCTACTCATTTAACAAGTGAGGAGACTGGAAGCCAAAGATATTAATAACATAGACAAATTCAGACAGCTAGAAAGAAGCAGAGCAGGACTTTGTATCTGGACATGCAAACTGTAGCATCTTTGCTACAGTCTATAGCACAGTGTGTTCGGCAGGTGAAGAACAAAGGTGAAGTCAATCCAGTTGGCGGGAAAAGTGTGAACAAAGGCAGGGAAGAGGAAACATGAAAATAAAACTTTTGGAGACTGGCGTGTTGGTATGTTAGTGTGAACAGAAAGGGAGAGCATGAGGTGAACGTGATCTTAAAAGATTTTGAGAAGTACTTAAGCAGAATGCAGGGTATCCCCATAGCAGAAAGCATTGCTTTTTCTTGCATTCATCACCTCTCATGAGTGGTTCCCCTGCTTTTATCCCTACATATTTTATCTCTATTTAGAGAGACACAGCCCTGCCAAGAAATAAGAGCAAGGACATCAGAGCAAAACTCCTAGCCTCAAATTTCAACTCTGGGCTTCCTGATTATTTGTCTCTAGAGAATTTACTTAACGTTACTTTGCCTCAGTTGCAAAGGACTGTTCTGTGAAGCAAATCAACTGAAGTATGTGAAGTGCTTATATCAATGCCTGGTATTGAATGGACCTTCTTAAATATTTTATTGTTGATGATCCTCAGAATAATTCTGCAAGTACTGCTTTTTCCTTCTAGTACTTGAAAGATGGAAACCTACGCTAAGGACCATGAACTTCAGGACACTGTGAAGAATGGCAGCACAATTTACTCTTTCTGGAGAGTTTGCATATCACAAATAATAACACAAAAGTATCACAAATGGGGAAAACTGGCAATAACTCTTAAGTCACCCCAAATGAAAATGTGCTAATGTCATCTCACCCTTCACTGGAGTAAGAAAGAAGATGCATGGCAAAGGCCAGGTTGCCCATCCTCCAGGACCCAGATGCATTGAGAGGTGAGTGGGGAAACAGTGCTCTAAGCCCAGGGTCCAGTCTTACCCCTAGCTCTGCCTCCTGCATCTGATTTGGGCACTGCTCCAGAGAGCCCTAAAGTCAGGCAAAATGGATCAGAACTCCACTGTTTCTTTGCTATCTTTGTACACCTGGATGAGGTACTTAATTACCTCTCTTCATCTGCATTTTCTCATATATGCGAAGAACATCATGGTTCTTAACTTATATGTTACATTATAAACAGAGTTCCCAAGTTTATAATGTAACATAAGTGTGTGATGTACCGTAGGTGCTTAATAGTGGCTGCAAGAACATTGACTTTCACTCTCTGTTGGTAAACATGGGTGTTTAAGATATTCTGCAGGACAGAGCTATTGCCAATTTTTGGTGACAGCAAATACTGTTAACACAGAGTGTTAGGCAGCTTTGTGTCACTTTAATCAAAATACTGACAGAGACAACTTAGAAGAGGAAAGGCTTATTATGGCTTTTGGTTTCAGAGGGTTAATCTATTATTTGCTGGCAGCAAGAGAGAAACCTCATGGTGGAGGTGCATGGTGGAAGAGAGCTGTCCACTCATGGTGGCCAGGAAGCATGGGGGCAGTGTTTAGTGACAAGGTATAGTCCCCAGTGGCCAATTTCTTCCAGCCACACCCCACCTGCCTAAATTCACCATCCATTAATCCATTCAAATTATAAATCTACCAAATTATAAATCCACCAGTGAGGTTACACATCTCACAAAGTGACCATTTCCTAAAAGCCCACCTATGAACCTTGCTGTATTAGGGACCGTGTCTTTGACTTGAGATTTTGGGGACATTTCAGATCTAAACTACAACATATAGTTAGTTACACAGGCTTCTATTTTCCTCTTTCTAATCTTCACTCATTTACTTTTTTACTTTACACTCTCGAGAATTTCCCTCTTGTTGCTTTATCCATCCTGTCCCAAGGGATGTTGGCAGGACTCAATAAGACATAGTAGAGTGTCAAGCACAGTAAGTACCTAGTGCATAGCCATCACTAACTAGGCAGGTCACATAAATGGGTGGAACCTCAATATCCTAAGCTGATGATAGACTGCCTGCAGTGCCGTAGCAAAGCTTAAAAACCAGTGGATGGAAAACTGCTCATAATAAGAGCAGCTATTTCTCTCCCCCTTCACATTGCTCCTCTCACTGTCTCTGGGTTGTCAGGTGACACTATTCTGTTTAGGTTCCTTAGCAGGCGATTCCACATGTTTTTGGTACTGAATGCATAACACCATTGTACCCACTGCCCTTTGGCCCTTTTCCTTCTTATTTTTCCCCATCATACTTTTCCTTATGTAACATACTATTTATTCCAGGGATTCTTTGTCCCTGTCTCTCACCAGTCTCTGCCCTGTAAGGCTCAGGAAGGTGGGGATGTGGCACCATTTATTTACTATGCCCAGCATTTGGCAGTTACTCAATACACAGTTCTTAATGAATGAACAGTCAAATGCATGCAAGCCCTGTCCATTCGTCAATCACTTTGGGCAGATTGGGACACTGTGGTAATGACACATAGACTTGTTCATGGCAGGCTCCATGTCAAAGAAGACGTTGACATTAAACAAAATAATCACGAAATGCTTCTGATTACTTTTGGCAATCCTGTGCCTGAGTCCCCTCACATCCATTCCGTGCCCTTCCCCTGGTCGGCAGTAGGCTAGAAGGTACAGCTGGGCAAGCTTTGGACGAAGTTTGATGGGCAACTGGTAGTAGGTGAAAGTTCAGCACCAGAAGGAAAGAATGGAGGAGAGAGCTGGAAACTTCAAGGAGCAGAACAAACAGCATCAGATCTGAACTATGGAAGAAGCAGGTGAGACAGGAAGCTCAGTCATTCATTCTGCAACTGCAGCTTGTAGGACATGTTTAGATCCCCCCACCCCCGCCAGAATAGATGGGGCTCCCGGGAAGGGTTTTAATCAAGGAGGGTCACAGTTGTGGCTGCATCTCATCTGTGCTTTGTGCAGATGACTAATTGCAATGCAGGACACAGGCCTGGCAGCCTGGAGGTGAGGAGGGAGGCAGCCGTGCTGTCCAGGTGAGAGGAAATGTCCCCCTTGGTCCAGGATGGTAGCTGCAGTTGAGACAGGAAGTGAGGAGCCAGAACATAGCCAAGTCCTGGGCTCCTTGCTTCACTCTTCCTTTTGTTGATGTCTGTGTCCTGTGTCTGTCCTTGAGGTTGGGAGCTGCTGCCAGCTTCACCAGCTTTATTTTTATGTTGGTGCCTAAAAGACTCACCTCAGAGAGACGAGGCTGAAGTCAAAGAGGGAGGAAGACGGGCCAACACTCGCCTTCATCCATCCTCCCCACAGAGCAGCCGGAGCCAAAGTTCCAAATCACACAGAGCTGTTTGGGGAAAACTGCCCAAGCTGCCCCTCCTTCCATGTCATGGCAAACAGCCCCGGGACCTGCCACATTGGATTGTTCTAATCCTGGAAGCTTGTGCCTTCCAGGTGGGACGACCGATTCTCAACTTTGCTCGCATCTGTTTCTTGATGTATTTTCTAAGGCTATTCTGGTGCTCTAGGGGTTTGAGAACTCTTTCTGTGCCTTCTTGCAGTGTTTCTGGTGACACAAGAGCAGCTGTGGGCATGTAGAGTAGTCACTTGTAGGACCAAAGAATCTCAGCTAATTTGAAATAAGGCTGCTCCCTGGTAGATGAAAAAGTACACGGCTTGAAGCTAGAGGTGTTTTATTGAGGCCATGTCCTCACTCCATCACCTGGGTGAGTGCAAGCAAGATGGAGAGGCTCTGTCTCATTAGTGTGGTCGTTACTCACCTGTGTTGACCATCAGTAATGAGATGGGTGCAGGTGTAGAGTGTCAGACATGCTGTCATATTTAAACCTCTTAATGAACTTCAGGAGAAGGTTATTTATATTTTCAATTTTTGTAGGTAGAGAAACGAGCTCATAGAGATCAGGAAACTGGCCTGAAATCACATAGCAGACAAGTCAGAGGGAGGGACTCACCTTCAGACTGCATCTGAAGCCTTTGCTCTTACAAAACCCTAGCCATTCGAGCTAGTGCCAAGGGCATTAGAATTGGAGCCAAAGGACATCAAATTCATGACTGCTACTCTTCCTTGCCAGTTGCTTGATTTGAGACAAACAGACTGGCCTCTCTGGGCCTTCATTGTCCTTCTCTGTGAAATAATAATGCTACTAGCATTTTGCTTGTGGTGTAGGATTCTGTGAGATTCAGGGAACTGAGGAAGATTTTAAGAGGCAAGGTACAGGAAATACCCATGTGCTTGCCACTCAGATGACCCATTCTGATAATATAAGCCTTGCCTCTTAATAGGGAAGGCAAAACTGCCTCCTGTAAGTGCTGCATGGAGAACTGAACAGAAATAGGAAAGAATGAGTCACACCTAGGAGGAGTTTGCTCTCATCTCCCAGACTGGCCTTGTATTCTGTTGAGCTGTTTAAAAACTCTCCACTTTGTCTACCAAGAGTATAGAGTATCATGTTTGCCTTGATGTAATTAGCTTTCTGGAGGAAAAAAAAAATCAAAAATACTATGTGGATGCTAAGGATTACTATCCTTACTAAATTATTTTAATTTTTGCATAATTATAGAGAATGAGTAATTAATTCTATGTGGCAAATTACCAAGTACTTTTCAACTGTAATTGATCCATTTATTCAAGGCTCTTAATTTTATGATCTTTTAATTATTCTTACATATATGAAAACAGTGACATGCTTATCTACTCTGTTTCTAAAAATCGTTGATCCTAGCAGAGAAGGATTTTTTTAATGAGCTATAACTAGTGGAAATGAACACACATTCAAAAACTCCAATATTAGAGTACCTTTTCTTCATCATTTCACAATTATGACTCCATGTGTTGATGATCAGTCCCCTGTTTTCGGGTGATTGCCTTATTAATGGCAAAGTGATGAGAATAGAATTAAATATTTGCACTAGGGGCTATGCTTAATTGAGTTTCTCCTCTGCTTATTGCAAGCTCCGGGTTTTGAAATTAAAGCCAACAAAGATGATGCCATTTAGAAACACGGCTAAAATTAGAAGCTTTTTAAATACGGTAAAAATTCTACAGAGACTTGGACTTTGATGTTCGTGTTCAGACACATGCTACAATTTTTGAAACAAAGAACGATTTATTTCTAACTTAAAAAAAATTCTGGATTATTTTGAGCTTTCATATTGTTCCAGAAATGATGTGGAACACCGAGGAGTGACACAAAAGATAACGTAACAGGCAACATCATGTCACCCACTCACACAGCATCTGAGAGAGGGACTCTCTGTTTCTCATCACCAGGGACAGAACTGGAATTCAGAAATATCTGTTGGGGCCTGAGGTATGGCAAGTAATTCATCTGGAACTGGGCACATACCTGTGAACACAACACTAAAGAAGTCTTGGTGCACTGTTAATGAGAGGTGCAAACAAATCGCAGAAAACTGAACCCTTACAGAGGAGGTAACTGGAATTGTATTAAACACTGAAGGCTGAAGATAGGCCAGCTATGGGAAGAATCTGGAGATGAGAGCTCCGGATAAAGAAGCAAGGGCAGAGACCTAGAAGAGGAAGACAAGAAGCAAAGAGAGGCAGGGAAAGAAGAGGTGCACCCAGGGAGATGTTCAGGCAGGGTGCATGGGTCCAGTCCTGAGAAATTCCACAGGACAGCCAACTGAGGCTTCTTCCAAGAATAATGGGGAGGTATGAAAGGTTTGAAGGAAAGTGGTTATTTAATTACTTAAACAATTTTTACTTTGGTCATTATATTTTGGAAAATGTATGATAGAGGACAAAAATAGACACACAGGCCAGTTAAGACGCTCCTCGGGTGGTCCAGGAGCAGGATGATTTCACCTTAAAATAGTGGCATTGGAAGAGGAGATGAGTGTAGGCCTTCCCAGAACTGAAGGCAGAGGAAGGGAAACCCTTTCTTTTCTGCCTTTGATGGAATTCATCCCATGGCCTCTTCTGATTCTCAGGCCTTCAGACTCAGACTGAATTTCTCTACCAGGCTTTCCTGGGCCTCCAACTGCACATTATGGGACTTCACCTGCATAAACACACAGTCACATGAGCAAATTCCTCATAATACATCTCACCTTTTGTGTGTATGTGTGTGTGTGTGTGTGTGCATATGTGTATTTATGAATCCTATTTCTTACATTTCTATGACAAATACAATATTAGAATCTTAGAGAAGAAAAATAAGTTGTTAATATCCCATATCTCATAATTAGCAAAATTAAATGTTGACCCCAATGTCCGTGTTTTTTTTTTGTGTGTGTGTGTGTGTTTTATTGCCTATCAGATGATTTTTAAGTGTGTTTTAATAAATGAGTAGAATTTTCCTGTCTAGTGATGCTGAGACAGGTACAACAGGATATGGATACCATGATATTTGTGGCACATAAACTAATGTTTATGTTAAGACAAGGATTTTGTTGACACAGTGGTTTCAGTGTAAGTCTTGAGGAGAAGCACATTAGGAATGAGCCCATCTAATATGTAGGGAAAGGCAGGGGGACTTTTTGTCTTCTCTTCTCCACCAATTAAGGATTCAATAATTGTTGATAATTTGTAACTTCTGCCAGCTCTAAAGTAATTCATGCATTTGGATTTCAATTGTCACTAGACATGAGTCATGGTATGTGGAGGGATTTTATGCTTGTTCCCTGCAACTCTCAAAAGACAGAATTAAGAAGTGGCATTTTTCAGGGAGTCAGGTTTGCACTCAATTGATTAAATAGCTCTAAAAATGTCTGACTTCACTGAAGAGGAGTATTTCACAACAGTTCCGTCACTTGACATGTCTGAACGCTTCTCAGATTTGGTATTCAGTGGGCATTTTCCTTATTTATCAATCATTTTTCTGTTTCAATTTTCTAATAGATGACCAACTCTACTTTAAAACAGTCAACGTTCTTCTCCTTCCCTAAGTTATCTTTGGATGCATTTGGCTTTTTTTTTTATCCATCTTATCCATTTGTATTACTGATGTATATGAATGAAAATACAATATGCATCTTGTATGTTTGTGGCTTTGTTGATAAACACTGGCAGAGGGAGAGAGAGACATCAGAAGGACTTACAAGAGCATGGAAATAGATTGGGCAGAAGGGTAAAGAGAATATGGAGAGAAGAAAAAGAAAACGGATGCAGATTTGTGTTCACTGCAATTACATTGAAGTGAATCTGCAATCAGTACTTTATTCTCATCTCTTCTTTACATGGGGGCAAGGATGCAGTAGAAATAGGCATGCTATTAATTATAGTCGTGGCTGAGAATGGCTTAACTCCTATGCTTATTTTTTATGCGGCAAAATAGAAAGTTATATTTACAAACTAGGCTAAATTGGTTGTAAATTTTACTTGATCACATGTAGCTATGTCAAAATCTTAATTATAATAGATTAACGTTACAGAAAGAGCTTGAAATTTCAAGTTAAAAATAAACTCACTGGGCTCCCATATGCACAAATTACTACTCATAAGACCTTCAATAAGTAATGCACCTTTGAGTCTCAGTTCCTCTCTTGTAAACTCAGAATAATAATGGTGCTTTGTTTAGACATTTTAAAATCCAGCAAGATATTAAATATAAACATTAGTGGTGCCTAATAATCATCCATAGAAAATCACCTCCTTCTCACTGGAATAAGGCAGGATGAAGGAAGGAACACCACTGAGGTATTAGAACCTGTGTTGATTTGCTTGGGCTCTCAGGACAAATTACCAAAGACTGAGCAAACTTAGTAACATACATTGATTTTCTTAGAGTTCTGGAGTTAGATGTTTGAGAGCTGGTGAAGGCAGCTTTGACTTCTGAAGCAACTCTTCTTGGCTTACACATGGCTGTATTTTCTCTGTTTCCTCAGATGGTATTCCTTCTGTGTGGTCTGTATTCTAATCTCTTCTTCCTATAAGGACTCCACTTATATTCGATTGGGTCCTATCCTTATGATTTCATTTTATTTTAAATTACTTTTTAAAAATTCCATCTCCAAGTACAGTCTCCTTTTGAGGTACTGGGGTTAGGAATTTATATATAAATTTTAAGACACACAAAATTGAACCCATAAAAGATAGATTTGGGATGAATAAGTTTACAGAATTTTAAGTTCTAGAGCAAGCTTTTGAACATATATTTGTGCCTTGGAATTCACATGAGAAAAAAAACAAAGAACAAAGCCAACAAAGTCAACTTTACTGGGATGCAATAAACTCCAGTCATGAGGTAGAAAGTTCATTGACACTGGCAGCAGCATAGAAGATGGGTAAGCCTGCATAGGATGGGAAGTGAGGGGCGGTGTGGGGAGACCCGGGGATGTATTTGGGTACGCTTGCATGTGCTTCTGAAGGAGTGAGGATGTGAATGTGTGTGTAAATGTGCTGTGCAAGTGTATGGGTGTGCATTCACATTTGTGTTTATGTGTGTGCTGTGTTGAGGAGGGTGAGACATCTTAGCCTCTGAAAGAAGAAGCAAGAGAATGGTAAGTGGCTCCACAGGAAGATGGCAGCACAGGTACAATTGTGCCATCATGAAAGGGCATGTCTTCTCATCTCCTTTTTTCAAAATTTTTTATTTATTTTCAATTTATATATGACAGTGGAATGCATTCCAACTCTTATTACACATATAGAGCACAATTTTTCATCTCTCTGTTTGTATACACAGTATATTCACATCAATTCATGTCTTCATACCTATACTTTGGATAATAATGATCATCACATTCCACCATCATTAATAACCCCATGCTTGCTCCCTTCCCCTCCAGCCCATCTGCCCTATCTAGAGTTCATTTATTCCTCCCATGCTCCCTCTCCCTTTCCCAATATGAATCAGCCTCCTTATGACAAAGAAAACATTTGGCATTTGTTTTTTGGGGAGTGGCTAACTTCACTTAGCATTATCTTCTCTAACTCCACCCACTTACCTGCAAATGCCATGATTTTATTCTCCTTTATTGCTGAGTAATATTCCATTGTATATATATGCCACATTTTTTTATCCATTCATCTATTAAAGGGCATCTAGGTTGGTTCCACAGTTTAGCTATTGTGAATGATGCTGCTATAAACATTGATATGGTTGTGTCCATGTAGTACACTGTTTTTAAGTTCTTTGGGTATAGACCAAGGAGAGGGATAACTGGATCAAATGGTCATTCCATTCCCGATTTTCCAAGAAATCTCCATACTGCTTTCCGTATTGGCTGCACCAATTTGCAGTCCCACTTTCTGTTTGGTGTTCTAAGGTATTTGTACAAGCTTAGATGAAGCTGGAATGAAATGAATGAACCCAAGTCAGGTTCTTCCAACACAATGGGTCTCCAGAAGGGGTTGAGTGGGAGATGGATTTCAGATATAGCCAACTTACAAAGCAGAGCCCACCATGAAACTACTTCCTAGGGCCAGAAGTTTTTGGTTTTATTCATTTGCATAAAGATGCTCTAGAAATACTGGAAGGTCCTGCCTACTGTCTTCTACAGAACTTGGTAGAAAAATGAAATATAAGCCTATTTTTGTAAGCATTACTAGCATTTGGTGCTTTGTCTTACACATTTTGAAGCATGAGTAATAGCTCAAAATTAAAAGAAAAACAATTAGAAGAAGGAGCAATGGCCCTGCAAAGGTAGACTTTTAGAGAAAAAAAATGTCAAGTCCTCCCAAAATATTTGTATTTTCTTTTTAAATAAATGTTTCCCATATAGTCATAAAGATGTGCATAATGTAGTTTCTCTGTCAAGACATACGTATGCTGATTTCCTCTATTTTAGTTTACATGTCCAGCTATGATCTGACCCTGTGTTCTTTGCTGATAGATTGCCTTAGTGTGTTCAGTACAAGAGCCATGTACAGCACAGAATGACTCAGCCTTATTTTTCTTCCCAAAATATATTTGATATGTTGGCTATTGTGTCATTCTAGGTAGCATTGGACCAGATTATACTACCAATCCAGAGAGACTCCAAGATCCTATTGAAACTAAAATCTCATAACCCTCGGTCTGGCCTTGACAAGCAGAGCTTGATCTCCACCAACTTGCATGGCCTCCTTCTCTGCATCTTCTGGTTGGGAAGAAAAAGAGACTCATCTACAAATAGGCAACTCTTACAGAGATGTATAAATATGTAAGATATTCCACCAACCTTCAATTGTATATGTATGAATAAATATGTGCATTATTCAAAATGTTTTGAAACGGCACTATGCTATCAAATTATTGAATTTTGAATTTTTATTTAAAAATCACATAGCTTTTCAGACAACAATCTTATTTCACAAATGGAAAGACTGGGGTTAAAGTATACTATATTTGTTTTTCCTCTTCGGCTTACCTTAAATGAGCTTTTTGGAAACCAATTGGAAATTAAAACCAGGTCATTTTCCCCCTAGTACGGGGCATTCACATTATTTCCTTCAGCAAATCATGTATGCAGAGTTCACCACATGCACAAGTGCATGCTAGAAGCTTGAGGCGACGGTCCACTGCTGCTCAGAAAATACGCCAGTGGATATCAGAGGACTAAGACCTGGAGAGAGCAACAGGGGCAGAGAAGTGATGGAAGGAGCCAGACAGATCGTCCCAAGGCACAGCCCCAGTTTCTTGGCCTGACATTCCCACTGCCCCTGAGAGATAATAGAATAGCACAGACTTCAGGTTTTGATGAAAAAAAAAATACTATATGTTGTTAATACTTTATAGCTGGGAAGAAGTGCCAAGTTTTGCTACAGCATCAGTGATATGGTAAGCAATTTTGACTTTAGGAAGAAAAGAGAATTTAGACTTTTAAAGAGATGCATTTAGAGGCAATCTTCTAGTGACATGGAGTGCTAGGTTAAAGGTTTGGGGCTTTTTGTTCTAAACATAAAAAGGTACAAATATTACAACTTCCATTAATGCATGAACCCTAACAGTGTCTGAACTCCTCCCAGATAGCAGAAACTTATGTCCTGTTTATCCCCAACTCTGGTTCCATTTGAATACAGCTCATTACCTTGTTTTGTTTCATGGTGTTGGGAAAGGAACCTGGACCCTGATGCATGCTGGGCAAGCTCTTCAGCACTGAGCTAAATCCACAGTTCTGATCCAACATTTTAGCCTTGGTTCAGACTCTGGGGCATTTTGTTCATGAATCACTGGAGATTTCAGGAGCAGTCACTCAATTACTAAAGACATTCAGCCCCATATAAATGCATTTCCTTTGTTCTGGCATGTTTGATTTAAGACACATCGCTGTTGCCAAATCCCATACCAGTGGCTGGGTGTTTATCTGAGGCTGAACCACCACCTGCAATATCAAAGTAGTAAAAAGGGAACTTTATAATTTGTTTACAATTGGGAAAGGTCCCCAGGGTAGCAAAATTGTTCAGATTACTCAGTGTGCAGCAAGTGGCAGGGAAACTTTTCATAAGCACTGACCAAATGCTAGATTTTCTTCTGAATCAGCAGAGAGCGAATGTTCAGGCTAAATTTGGCCACTGCCTGTTTTTCTAAGTAAAATTTTATTGGAACACACTCATGACTGTTTATATTTAATATGGCTGTATTTGCTCTACAAAAATAGAATTGAACAGTGGCAACAGAGACTATATCAAAGTGAAGCCTACAATATTCATCATCTAGCTCTTTATGAGTAACGTCTGCTGATATTTGTCCTACGTGCTTTACCTGAATTCATCCAACTTAATATGGATGACTTTATCCTGTAGCAACATTGCCACATGACACTAGGTAGATGAGAGAGTAGTGATGAAGTTAAAGATCATACGGCCAGGTCTTAGAGAGCCAGATTCAGATAGAGTCTGTCCAGTTTATTGTCTATGAACTTAAAACGTTATATATTATGTATGGATAGGTAAATTGGTAGATAGATGATAGATAGATACTGTTTTATATATGTGCATAATAGCCATATTGAAATATAATTCACATAACCTCTTACCCATTTAAACTAAATCATGAAGTGGTGCTTAGTATATTCACAGACTTGCAAAAAAAAAATATCAGTACAATGAGTTTAAAACCATTTCCATCACCTCCAAAAGAAATTTTATACTCATCAGAAATATCTAATAAAACTTTGCTTTCTACCTCTTCCCCAACACACATTGCTTTTTTTGTTTGTTTTGTTTTTTAACCACCATCATTTTGAGTATGAAATGGTATTTCATTGTGGATTTAATTTGTTTTTACCCAATGACAAATGATTTGGAGAATTTCTAGGGACTTTAAAGCCATTTGCATATCTTCCTTGGAAAAAATGGTTTTTCTGCCAGGCATGGTGGCACACACCTGTAATCCCAGCAGTTTGGGAGGCTGAGGCAGAATCGTGGGTTCAAATTCAGCTTCAGCAAAAGCAAGGTGCTAAGCAACTCAGTGAGACCCTGTCTCTAAATAAAATACAAATTAAGGCTGGGGATGTGGCTCAGTGGTTGAGTGCACCTGAGTTTAATCCTCCATACCCCTCCCAAAATAATGGCTTTTGGGATTCTCTGTCATTATTAAATGTTTTTTTTTTATTATTTAATATAAAATTTTAAAACCTTTTTTAAGAAATATATTTTAGGTAGATGGGCTTTAGTAGAGATCTTATTTTCAAATATTTTGTTCTTATTCTTTATTATTTTGTTCTTTCATAATGGTATCCTTAAAGATATTCAATTAAATTTAATTTTGGTTAAGTTCAACTTAATATATTTCTTTTGTCATTTATGTTATTGTGTCATCTCTAAGACAGTCTTGCTTAACTAAATGCCATGAACTCCTATGTTTTGTTGCATTTTTTTTTCTTCCCAGCACTGGGTCTGGAATCCGGGGTCTTGACAGGCAAGAACACTACCACTGAGTTACAGCCCCAGTCCTACTTCTTGTTGTCTTGTATAAATTTATAGTTTCTGTCCTTATACTTAGATTCATGATCCATTTTGTAATAATTTTTTTTCTTCTTTGGGAGGACTCAACCACTGAGTCACATCCTCAGCCTTTTTTATTTATTTATTTATTTTATTTTGAAAGAGTGCCTCAGTAAGTTGCTTAAGCTGTTTTTGAACTTAAAATCCTCCTACCTCAGCCTCCAGGGCCATGTTGCACAGCTTGTGATGGATAATTTTTAATAAGGTATAGAGGAAGGGGTCTAATTTCATTATTTTGCATTTCTATAGGCAATTATCTGAGGACCATTTGTTGTAAAAATATTATTCCTCATTGACTTGCATGGGCACTCTTGGTAAAATCAAACTGTTTTAGGGGGTTGGAGTTGTGGCTCAATGGTAGGGCACTTGCCTCACATCTGTGAGGTGCTGATTTCGATCCTCAGCACCACATATTAATAAATAAATAAATAAATAAAGTTATTATGTCCAACTATAACAAAAAAAAAATTTAAAAAACTGTTTTAGTTCGTTCCTGATCTTTAGCTTCCACTCTTCTAATTCAACTAGTCAAAACCACAGAGACTTGATTACTGGAGTTTCATAGTAAAGTTTGAAGCCAGGAGGTATGAGTTCTCCAGCTTCATTTATTTTCAGACTTGTTGTGGCTATTTTGTTTCCTTTTGATTTGCATACGAACTTTAAAATAAATTTGTTGATTACTGCAAGGAAGCTTGGGAGGACTGAAAAAGACTGTGTTGAGGCGCTGTGGATTAATTTGAGCATTATTGCTGTTCTAACAGTATTATATTTACTGTTCCATAAAATTAGTACGCCTTACTATTTTTATATGACATATATTGTAGCTTTTGGTGTACAAGTCTCACACATTCAAAAAAAAATTTACTCCTAAGAAAATTGTATTATTTCCTGTATTATTTTAAATGTCATTGGGTTATTAGTCTTATGTTTGGCTTGCTCTCTGCACTTACATAAAGACAGCAGATGATTATTAACATTGTGCATTGAAACCTTGCTGAATTAGTGTATTTGTTCTGGACATCCTGAAGAGGATTCCTTAGAATTTTCTATCAGCAAGATTCTGTCATATGAAAATAGACATAATTTATTTCTGATGTTCTAAACTGGACATATTTTTAATTTTATTCTCATTGTGTTTATATGTGATTTACCTAGCTGGAATCTCAAGTACAAAGTTGAATAAAAGTGATCAGAAGGCACACCTTGACAGTCTCTTATCCTAAGATGAAAGCCTTTAGTCTTCAGTATTTTTGATACATATTGTGATGTCTTTCATCAGGGCAGACAATCTCCTTTTTAATTTTAGTTTCTTTAAAAAAAGTGTTTTTATTATGAATATATGTTGGATTTTGTCAAAAGCTATTTTCCAGGAGTAGATGGCCATGTGGTTTTGTTCCTTTGTTTTATAGATGTGATACATCATATGAATTTAATTCTTGGATATTAAATAAATTCTAGATTCCTGGGATGAGGCCCATTTTATCATGATAAATGATGATTTTACTGTTACTAGGTGAAGTTTCCTACTCGTTTTCAAATACATTTTTGTCTGTTTTTAAGAGGTATTATTCTGTAATTTTCTTTTGGGGGCAATATTGGTTTTGGTAATAGTCTGATAAGGACCTCACAGATTGAGTCAGGAAGTGTCCCCTCTTCCCATTTGTGGAGTAGTCTGTGAAGAATGGGCATTCATTCTTCTTTAAATGTTTGGTAGAATTAACTAGTGAATCAATCTGGGTTTGGGCTTTATTTTGTGGAAAGTTTTCCAGTTTCAAATGCTCTCTGATTATCTGATATCAGGCCATACAGGCTTCTATTCCTTCTTGAATCAGTTTTGGTAGTTTGTGTCTTTCTAGAAGATTTTCTATTTAATCTCTCTCTTTAATATTTCTGGCATGCAGCATTGGAGTATTTTCTGATAATCTTTATTTTTATTTTAAAACCTAGTAGTCCTAACTACTCCTTCCCTTTAGGTTATTTTCTTTTTCTTGGTCAGCCAGCTACAGTGTTGTTAGGATTGTTCTTCTGTATAAGAAGAGTTTTTCCTTTGGTTGTTCCTTTTATTGTTTTCCTTATTTTTTCCATTTATTTCCACTCTACTTTAGTTAATTCAGTCATTTTACTGTTTTACGATTAGTTTGAGGTCCTTTCTCCAGTGTCTAAAAGGGTGTAAGATTAAGTTTCTTTTTAACTTAGGTTTGTCTAAACTGGACATATTTTTAAGACTATAAATATTACCATCATATATTCCCTCTATTTTAGCACTGTCACATAAACTCTGGTATGTTGTTTCTTCATTTTTATTCATCTCAAAATATCTTTTATTTTTCTATTTTCTTTTTCTTTAGCCAATTGATTATTTAGGAGTGTATGAATTAATTCTTACATTGTTTCTGAATCTTCAAAGTTTTCTGTGCTATTGATTTTTAATCTCCTGTCATTGTGGTTATGGATCTTAGTGTGTCTAATTTTTGTTCTTTCAAATTCATTAAGCCTGCCTTATGATGGAGGGCGTGCTCCATCCTGGAGAATGTTCTCTATGCACTTGAGAGCGCGTGTTCCCTAGCTGACTGTCAGGTCTGTTTAGCCTGCTCAGTGCTGGGAGCTGATGTCTTTCCAGTTGTTTCTTCCCCTGTGGATTGTGAAGCTCGGCTCTCCAGTACTGAAGGGAGGTATTGGAATCTGCAGCTATTACTGTGGCCCCGTCTACCATTTCCTTTATTTCTTCCTGTTTTTGTCCATCCTGGTCATCCCTGAAGTGGGTTGCCCACTGGGTCATTATGATATGCTCCTCCGTGTCTCCTGTTTTAAAGTCTATTTCACCTGCTGCTGGTAGAGCAGTTCCTAAGGTCGTCATTAGTGTGACATATTTTTCTACTCTCTACTTTCAAACTATTTGTGCCTTTGACTCTAATGTGTGTCGCTTGTAGAAAGCATATAATTGGATACCATTCTGTTTCATTCCACACTGTCCTGTCTTTGTTTTGATTAGATGGTTGAATGCATTTACTGTCATTATTGATATATTTGGATTTATGCCTTCAATGTCACTCTATGTGTTCTGTATGTCTCAATTTTTTGGTTCTTTCATTCCTCCTTCAATTTTAGCATTTAGATGAATTAATATTTTTGGTTTAAATCTGAATTATTTTAGTCATTATTTACTATATTCTTGAGTTGTTTTCTTATAAGACTATGTTAGATTTATACTAATTTAATTATAATTAGATATAGAAACATCACTGCTGAGTATATTTGCTCTTCCTTTTTTGTGCTATTATTAACTATATCCCTGTATGGATAGGATCTATTTTAAATAACATATCATAACAGCATTTGTTTTAATTTAATAACTTTGTATTTTATTTTATGTATGTAATGAATATGTAATTATTTATATAAGGTTGTATAATGTAATTATTTATATAAGGTTGTATAATGTAATTATTTATATACTCTTTTAAAGAAGCTGTGAAAAGAGGAAGATCATGTATATATTTTAGAATGTGTCACATTAACCTTATCACTGGCCATTTCTGATTCCCTGATTTGTTCTTATGAAGGTAAGTTGTTCTCAGTTGTCATTTTCTTAATAGCTCTGATCCACCCACCTCCAGTGTGATGTTAAAATCTTACATATATTACATCTCTACATGTTATATCTCCAACAATAAAATAGACACATTGTGCTACACACTTTTCAAATCAGTTGGAAATACAAATCTACGTAATTACATAATTACATTTACCATGTTCTTTGTTTCTTTTTGTAGATTCAAATTATGTCTAATGTCACTTCTGTCCGTGGGAAGAATTCCCTTTAGTGAGTCCTCTAAGATAGTTCTACTAGTTGAAAATTCTGTTTTCTCTATCTAGCAATGTCTTATTTTGCCTCATTTTTCAATAACAATTTTCTTTGATATAAGTTGACATTGTTTCATTGACATTTTTACTTCTTTCAGCTCTTTGAATATGTCACATTCCCACTCTGGCATCCACTATTTATCAAGAGAATTCAGTTGTTAATCTTATTGTGGTTTTTGTAATTCATAGGAAAGTAGTATGTAAGTCACTTTCTCTGAATGATTTCAAGTTTCTCTGGTTGTATTTCAGCATTTTGACTATGATGTGTCTGATTGTGGATCTCTGCGTTTTAATCCAGTATGGAGCCTGTTGAGCATCTTGGACATATGCACTGACATTTTCCACTAAATTTTAGAAGTATTCAGTCATTATTTCATGGGATTTTTTTACATTTCTCTGCTCTGTCATTTTCTTTTGGAAACCATGATACACACATGTTGATGTCCCACTCTTAAGATCTATTGCTCTTTGTGTTATTCTTTTATCTCTGTTCTTCAAACTCTATAATATCTATTGATCTGTCTTCAAGATTCCTTTGCCCAGTTTGAATCTACCTTTGGGTCATTCCACTGAATTTTTCATTGCAATCATTTTTACTTTCCAATAACAGAGTTTCCATTTGGTTCTTATCTATAATTTATTTGTCTTTTTTGACATTGCCCTTTAAGGAAACATTATTTTCATATCCTACTTTTAAAAAAAAAATCATGGTTACTTTTAGTTTTTTGAATTTCCTTCTAATAACTTTCTGGAGTCTTTGTTAAGTTTGCCATTGATGTTCTCTTATAGGCTATTTATGATTTATACTTTGTTCTTGTCTGTAAGTTGAAATTTCTTGTTTCTTTGCATGTCTCATACATCCTTTTATTGAAAACAGGACATTTTGGGGAACACAGTACTGTAATTCTGGATACTGATCTCTGCTCCTTTCTGTATTATCCCTTGTTTTTGTTTGCATGATTGTTCTATTTAGTCACACACACACATTTATATGCGTGTGTATGTGTGTGTGTGTGTGTGTGTGTATATATATATATATATATATATATATATATATATATATATATTTGTGTGTATATTTATATATGTGTGTATGCGCTTATGTGTGTGTGTATATTTGTGGAGGGTCTTTCCTGTGCAGTGTGAAGCCTCATATGTCATGCCTGAGAGAGTGCAACCTTGAGAATGTGTGCAATCACCCTGAGATGACAGTGACCTTAGCATTTCTTTCTTGGACCATTATTTCTCCTAATCCCTTTGTGACCTGCCTCTGTTGTATCACACCCAGCTCTTAGGCTCCAATAATTGCCAACTATAGGCTCTATTCTTTCTGACAATGTCCTGAGGCATAAATTGTTCTATAGTCCAGTCCAATTAATTTCAGGTCCTTTGCAGAGGTTATTCCCTGGATCTATATTTGAGGTTTATTTTGACATGAGGAGGCTCTTACCTTTTCTGAAGTTGAAACTTTAAAACTTGCCAAACTAAGGTTTGCTTGCCATTTTTTCATAGAAAAATACCAACTTCCTCTTATTTATTTACCACCCAAAACTCTTTACTTGGGAGAACATATTTAGGCTTGAAATTCCCACACTCTTCCAAATACATCCAGCTCTTTTGGTAAGCCTTTATAGAGATGGTCTTATGGCTTGCCTCCCCTACCTTGGACAAATTTCTGAGCCATTGTTCTGATGCTAGTGGTAGAGGAATTTTTACTGCTTGTCTCAGAGTAGAAACCCTATTTAATGAGAAAGATGCTGGGGGTGATACTAGCCTCTGATCCCCTTGGATTGCTTTCCTGGTGTGGAAATTCAGCCATGTGAGCCAGCTCTGTTAAGGCTGATAGAAATAGAAGTATTTTCAGTCTGTGGTTCACTGGGTGGGAACTCTAACCTGTGAGTACGACTGGGTGGTGGAAGAGAGCCAGATGGATCAGGGAGGAATGGCTGGCAACCTGCCTTTTGCAAGGAGGTATCCCTTAACTGGGAGCTAGGGGGAGAAGGAGCCCCTCTTCTTAGCTATATCTGCCTGAAATGGAACTTCCATTATACTGATGCAAATGTGGAAGTTTCAGACAGAGAGCAGGTTGTGCTCAAGTGACATGGATTCTTACTGTTCAGGGATTTAGTAGATTTCCTGAATATGTGTTTCTTTATCTTCTGTATGATCTCAGGATAATTTCTAGACACTGGATACCCATTTTTTTTAATAATGTTCACGAATACTAGGTATTAGATTCATGAGGTGCTTATGCCCTGATTCCATGAGAACCAGGTCCTGGATCAATGGCTTTTAAACAAACTATATGTTTCTCAGTCCAGATACCACTAAGTGCATGATTGCTGGCCTAAGACATGATTGAACAGATGTTGCTAAAACCATGCCACACATCAAAGGAGTTTGAAATCACGATTCCTATGGAGGATGGTAACATCTTTAAATTTAGAGCTCACTGAGCCCAACTACTTACAATGTTCTGTGTCAGAGCTGAAAACCTGTTGCAAATTCAGATACACTTGGGTGTCTAGAATAGAGCCATTTCACCTGGAAGAGGCTTGGGTTAAAATATATTCCTAAAGGAAAAGAGGATCGTTTGGGTTATTTTTGCTTCACTGTGACAAAGGCCCAACCAGAACAACGTAGGTGAGGAAAACTTTATTTGGCTCATGGTTTCAGAGGATCAGTCCATGTTCAGCCAGCTCCATTGTTCTGTGTGTGCTCAAAGAAAGGCAGGACATCATGGTGGAAAAAAGCAGTTCAGGACATGGCATCCAAGAAGCCTAGAGAGAGCTCTGCTCACCATGGACAATGCGTAGACCTCAAGTGCCTGCTCCCAGTGATCTCCCTCCTTGAGCCACACCCTTCCTGCCTCTAGCCACTACCCATTGAATCCATCAGTACATTCATTCACTGATCATGTTACACATCTGACAATCTAATCATTTCAACTCTAAAAATTCTTACATTGTCTCACACATGAGCTTTGGAGAGACACTTCATATCTAAACAATATTAAGGGCCATTTAACAAATATTATGGGGATTCTTTACATGGGTAGTGATATTATGATGAATAATCCATACAAGGACAATTCTAAGAAAGAAAGAAGAAAGGAAAAAAGGAAGAAAGAAAGAATTATAAATATGCGCAGCTATGTTCATTGCAAATGAAAATATGTAATCACGCCACATACATGGCAGATCTCACAGTAAGCACTAGACATATAGAATAGTGAGTTGCCATCATGGCAACTTCACATATATGTTATAGCAAAGAAGAAATAATATGTTAATCAATTAGTTATAGGAAAAAATAATCATAAACTCTGATGAGAACTTTGAAAGAAATGGACAAGAGATTTATGACATATTTTTTAAATTGTTTTTAGTTGTGGATGGACACAATACCTTTATTTTATTTGTTTACTTATATATGGCTGAGGATTGAACCCAGGGCCTCACATGTGTGAGGCAGGCACTCTACCACTGAGCCACAACCCCAGTCCTATTTATGACAGTATTTATAAGGAAAATTAAATATAGAATAGTGCTTCAGATTTTTTTTCCTAGAGGGATTGATCTAATTTAAAAATATGAATAGGTATTAGATGAATAGATAGAAGGCACCAAAGTAGCAGGTGAAAAAGACCCTGGAAGAAGGGAGGTTTTCATATTCAAAGGCAGAGAGAAACTGGATTATACAGAAGGACAGATAAAGATCAGAGAACAAATCATGAAATCTTTGTGATGCTATGTTAGAGCTTTGCAAAACTACCAAAGTGATGTTTTGTTTTGTTTTTCAATCCGTGTGTGTGTGTGAGTGGGTTGTGTGTGTGTGTGTGTGTTTAATATTCCTCTCCAGTATAGAGAGTAAAAAGATGAGATCTTGAAACAGCGCTCTGAAGATTGGAGTCTGTAACAAAATAAAATGAAGTACTTAAAATATTATTTACCATCACCTGTTTTATATCCAATTACATAGACCACAAAGTATTGCTGCCATGAACTCAGAACATGCTCCAGAATTCTAATAGCATGGGTCCCCTGGGCTTTTTTTACAGCCTCCACTCAGCTAGATGGAGAAGGGTCCGGAGAACAATATGACCCCTTCTTACTCTTCCAGTCACTGCTGCCACTCAGCGAATGTGCTCTTCTTCATGACACTCATTCATGTGAACTATTTTCTAGGAGGCTTCCTTGTCCCTTGTACCCACCCACATGACCAGAGAGCATGCCTGCAAGTGTGCAGATTGGGAGAAAAATAACCATAGAGCTTTTCTTTAGCAACTGTTATTTCACAGAGTTTCCTTGTGTATGCCTAGCAATTTTAACAAAGCATAAGCTGGTCTTTGTGGACTGGGAAGAAAGAAAGGGTGGCTGGGAAACAGAAAGGGGGAGATACAACAGCTATCCTTATTCTTCATAGAAAAGACCCCATCAGCCACCTGTTGCCCCAGTGATACAGCATACTTGAAAAACCATCCAAAATTCTGTAGCTTTTTTTTTTTAAAGAGAGAGAGAGAGAGAGAGAGAGAGAGAGAGAATTTTTTAATATTTATTTTTCAGTTTTTGGCGGACACAACATCTTTGTATGTGGTGCTGAGGATCGAACCCGGGCCGCACGCATGCCAGGCGAGCACGCTACCGCTTGAGCCACATCCCCAGCCCCAAAATTCTGTAGCTTTAAGTAACAGACTTTGTTCTCACGTTCGTGAGCATTCATGTCAACTGCAGTTTAACTGCTGTATGATGAGTAATCTTTCCGTGGACTGTAAATCGAGTTTGGTTCCAGGATACGAATGGCATTTTAGTCCATTTCAATGTGTCCTTTATTCCTCGGATCAGCCGGGAGAATAGACAGGTACTTCTCCTGGACAATTAGCAGAGTCAAGGATTCTAGATTCATAGGTAGAAAAGAGTGTTCTGCACACCATAGAAGAGGAATGGAAGCAAATATTTTTTGACCAATAGCCCAAATCCTCAACCAGTTTAAATAGGGTAATTCCTTATGAAGTCCTTTCTCCCACAGAACAAATGCAGATATTGATCAGGTCAGGACTATTTTTTCTAGAAGATAATGCCTGGTCTTCATGCTAACCAGGACTCAATTTCTTTCAATTTGAAATTGAGAATATCTTAGTCCACTTTCTGCTTCCAGAGGCACCATGACACAGACTGGCTGAGACGGAAAGCAAAGAGCTTTATTTGGGGTCCTTGTTGTGGAGGTCCAAGATTGAAGGGCTGTATCTGGTGATGACCCTCTTGCTATCAGAGTCCCGAGATGGTGCAGGGCATCATGTAGCAACACACAAGGATGGCCCAAGTGTGTGTGGCCCTCCTTATTCACTCGTGGATCCTCCATGATGGTGATCTCAGCTAATCTTAATCACCACCCAAAGGCCCAGCTCTAAGCACCATGGTGAGCACCCCTCCTCAATGTCTCACAAAGGGGACTGAATTTCAGCACCTGAACCTTGGATAACAAGCTTAGACGACCGCAGAAAGGCAAACTGAAAAGCCCATCATGGGAAATAGAAAATGAGAAATGATAGGGATTGGTATCGCATCTAATACTCATTCATATTATCCTGACCTTCTTCATAAACTCTTTTGTGATACCCTGGGCTTCTCTTGGGGGCTCACATGAATAGTGTGACTGGATGTACAACCAGAGACATGAAAATTGTTCTCTATATGTGTAATATGAATCGTAACACATTCTGCTGTCATATATAACAAATTAAAAAAAATACCTAAGTAAAACAAAATAATGCTGAAAATGTGTTGGTTGAGGTGATAATTTGAGGGTGCTGGGAAGCTCTTAAGAGAGATGTATTTCTGGGAAAGTGCTGTTTAATTTTTTTTCCCATATACTAATTGGACTATTTGATTTTTTGGTGTTTAATTTTTTTGAGTTCTTTATATATTCTGGATATTAATACCCTATCAGAGAAGAAGCTGGCAATTTTTTCTCCTATCCCGTAGGCTTTCTCTTCACTTCTCTTCACAATTCTTTCCTTTGCTGTGTAGCTTTCTAATTTGAGGCCATACCACTTACTGATCTTTGGTTTTGATTCTTGAGTTTTAGGAATTCCATTAAAGAATTCAGTGCCTGGACCAATATGTTGAAGTGTTTACTTGTTTTCTTCTAGCAGTTGCAGAGGTTCTGGTTGAATTCTTAGGTATTTTGTAAATTTCGAGTTGTCTTTTGTACAAGGAGAGAGGCACTGGTCTACTTTCATTCTTCTACATTGGCTGTCTGGTTTTCCCATCAATATTTGTTAAAACGGCTATATATTCCACAACCTGTATTTTTGGCATCATTGTCAAGGATCAGATGACAGCTTCAAGGTAGGTTTGTTTCTGTGTCTTCTATTCTATTCCATTGGTCATCATGTCTGTTTTGATGCCAATACCATGCTGCTTTTATTACTTAGTTCTATACAATAACTTGAGATCAGGTATTGTGATCAGGTATTGCTCAAGACTGCTTTGGCTATTCTGGGTCTTTATTTTTCCAAATAAATTTTAGCTCCATGTTTTTCTAGTTCTGTGAAAGAATTCCATTGATATTTTAATGACAATTTTCACTGGGTCTGTCTAATCCTTTTGGTAATATGGGGCCATTTTGACTATATTAATTCTGCCTATCCAAGAACATGAGAGATCTTTCCATCTTCTAAGTCTTCTCCAAATTCTTTTTTCAAAGTAGACATTTCTCAAAAGAGGAAATACAAATAGCCAACATATATATGAAATAAAAAGTTCAACAATACTGGTAATCAGGGAAATGCAAATCAAAATTACATTGAGATTTTTGTCTCTAGTTAGAATTGTAATCATCAAGAACACAAATAATAATAAATGCTGGTTGCTGGCAAATGAATGGAACTGGAGAAGATTACACTAAATGAAATAAGCCAGACTCAGAAGATCAGGGTTTTTTCTCATATGTGGAAACTAGAGCAAAATTAAAAAGAGAAAAAAAGAGGTAAGAACACATGGGAAATCAGTGGAGCAGAGGAAGAGGGTAGAGGGAAAAGGAGGAGGAATGGGAAAAGGGAGGATCTGCAGAATGAAATTGGCCCAATTATGTCATGTATGTATATAAATATGCCACAGTAAATTTCACCTTTATTTAGTAGAATACAGAAAGAGGAATGGGGAAAGAGAAAGAGAGGTGAAGAGGAAGCCCTGGAAATTGAAAGAATTGAAAGGGAGCAAATTATATTCCATGTAAGAAGAAATCCCACCATTATGTGAAACTATAATGCACTACAAAATCATTGGGGAAGAGAGGAGAGGAGAGGAAGAGAGAGGGAGGGAGGGAGATGTGTTCTATGTTCTTGAAGAAAATAAAAGATATTATAATTAATTTGCTTTCTCTTCTCATCCATTCTTAAATTAAACTCCAGGCTTTTCCACATGAAATGTAAACCATGCTTGACCCTAGATGCAAACTCTCACTTTCCACCTGGCATGAAATAGAGAGTTGGAACATTAAATATAACTTTGCTGGCTTTTCTTTTAATCATTTGCTTCATATAATGTGTTTTGTTCATTCAGGAAAGGGAACCGTCAAAGTCCTTTTTTATCTCAAAGTCTATTTGAGACCTGCAAAGGAAAATCCCACAGCAATTCTTCATAGGGTAATTTTGAAGTGGATTTTCCTGTATCGCAGAGTTTCAGATCTGTGTACTGGAACTTGAGTCTCCTTACTCTTAAAATAGAGACCTTGGATTCATACTCACCTGTAATACACCCTCCATTCTAGGTGTGATAGTTGGAGTGTCATTATAAGTAGGAATAAACAGAACTTTTGTCCTTAAAGTGGGAAACAAGGGAGCAAGTTGGTGGGGGATGGAAACCTCCTCAGGGACCCTGGATTATGAGTTATTCTCCTCCCTGCAGAGATCCTGAAATAACTCACTTATGAGGACCTTGGCCATCGCCTCACACACAGATGATTTCTAATGGAGATGCTTGGTATTTTGTTGTCTGTGTTATTGACTGACTAGTTACTTCATTCTTATGAATGAATATAAGTTTATTAGAGTCAAACCATGTGACCAAGCTTTCATTTACCTTTGATTTACCTGTGCTGTCTCCCTTATCTGAAAGAGGGTATCCACGACTAGAATAATAAACATGGTGGCACACCTGCACATAAATTGGCCTATTAATAAAATGTATATTTAAAGGAGTATTATTTCAAGGACTTCCAAACGCAGCGTTAGGGGCTGATGCCCCCTGTCCATTTATTGGCCACCCTCTTCAGAGGTCCAAACCCATCACAGAATTGTTTGTTTTATATAAAACTAGACACATGATCTGCTTGACTGAAAAAGAATTTGAAGTACTTCAGGCATGAAACAAGCAGAGTCTAATCCAGTCGCTTTAGATGACCTTATACCTTCATTTATTTGGCATTCATTCCTGCCATTTGGTTTATCTCAGATTGATTTTGACATTTTCTTTTAGCATTTTGTATGAGCTCAGCTTCAGCATTACAGAATATAACTTTAGACACAAAGGAATAAATGTAAAAGCACTTCTTTATGAATGTTTCACTGTTTACCTAAAGGTAATACAAAGTGATTACATGTTTACTGATATATTTAGAAATTTTCTTTTCGTAATTTTCATTGATAGGAAAAGAGTTGTGCTCCTCCCAAGTTCAAATGTGGACATAATAATCCTGAAACTTGGGATGTAATAGTATTTGGAAATAGCATCTTAAAGAGATAATTAAGGTTAAATGAGATTATTAGGGTGGGCTGGAGACTGTATTGACTGGAGTTGAAAAAGAAGAGATCAAGACACAGATGTGAGCAAAGGCATGACCATGGGAGAATCCAGGGAAGACATCTGTAAATGCCTAGAAGCCAAGAAAGAGGCCTTAGCAGAAATCAATGTTACTGCCACCTCAGTCTTGGATATCTGACCTCCAGAGCTGTAAAACAATGAATTTCCATCTTAGCCATGTAATCCAAGGCCTGAGTCCCAGTACACTGATACTGCCAAATAGATATCATAGATACCACTCCTGCTGGACAACACCCAGCATTCCTGCAATTCAGGGGTAACCAGAGTCCTGTGAAGCTCTCTTTCCATAGAGAGTGTATTAAAAGAAATACCTATCAAACAACACAAGGGCGGGGAATCTGCAGCCAAGTTATCCCAAGGACTGCCAGCAATCACTAGAAGTTAGAAGCAAGGCCCAGGAATGATCCTGAAAGACATAGCCAACACCCCAATTCCAGGCTTGGAGCCTTTATAATTTCAAAAGAATCCAGAACTGGTGTTTAAGCAGCCCAGTTTGTGGTAGTTTATTTAGTTCTAGGAAAACAATACATACATAGTCTTCTAAGAACTGTCAAGTACCCCAAAACTTGAACACATGCTGATATCTGCACTGAGCTCCATCTTCCTAGATGACAGCTACTCCTCCAAATCTGTTCCCTATTTCTAAACAATCTCCCAAACAGTTGGCCAACATGCCTGTGGGATTCCACCTCATGGCTTGCAATTTCCCTAGATGGGATCTAGCTCTGTGTCTCTCTGTTCAGATTCTGGTAAAGGAGTAGATATGCAGACTGGGTTAAATATAATCACATATATTACATATATTTATTTTATGTTGTATATGTTATATTTATTTATTCTATGCACTTACACACACACACACACACACACACTTACATTATTCTGCCTTCCTCCAAATTTCAGTTGACAATGATGCAGTGTTCAGGTTTAAACAGCCTCTGAATATGAACAGAGCTCTATGTGATGGAACAGAATCTCTGGATCCTAGGTTATGTGAATGTGCATTATTATAAGAATACATAAGCATGGCTTCCATTGCACCAGCAAGGAAGGATGACTGTCAGCAATGTTTCACAGTTCTAGGTTCCATTTGTTCCTCTTCTATCAGTTCTGACTATTCTCAACTTTTCTACTAGCTCTTAGCATATTTTTATATTAGCCATATTTTTCTGCTATATTATTTCTGTACTGTAAATATATCTTTGCCTTTCCAAATTCTTTCTCATTATGATTTCATGGAAGATTCTTTTCTTTTCATTTTTAGTGGCCAAGTATATTGCTCAACTATAGTGATTACTTCATTTGATTTTTTAATTTGATATTACCTGTATGTATTACCCTGAATATTATATTTTAACATTTTTAATTCTAATATATTATATATAACAGCAGGATGCATTACAATTCATACATATATGAAGCACAATTTTTCATATCTCTGGTTGTACACAAAGTAGAGTTACATCATTTGTGTCTTCATATATGTACTTAGGATAGTGATGTCCATCTCATTCCACCATCTTTTCTACTCGTATGCCTCTTCCTTTCCCCTCCAGCTTTTTTGCCCTATTTAGTGTTCATCTAATGCTCACATGCCCCCCCCAACCACATTATTAATCAGCATACTTAAATCAGAGAAAAAATTCAGCATTTGGATTTTAGGGATTGGCTAATGTCACTTAGCATTATATTCTCTAACTCCAACAATTTACCTGCAAATGCCATGATTTTATATTCTCTTAATGCTGAATAATATTCCATTGTGTATATATAATCACATTTTCTTTATTCATTCATCTATTGAAGGGCATCTAGGTTGGTTCCACAGTTTAGCTCTTGTGAATTGTGTTGTGATAAACATTAATGCGGCTGTGTCCCTGTAACACGCTGTTTTTAAGTCCTTTGAGTATAGACTGAGGAGTGGGATAACTGGGTCAAATGGTGGTTCCATTCCCAGTTTTCCATGAAATCTCCATACTGCTCTCCATATTGGCTGCACCAATTTGCAGTCCCACCAGCAATGTATGAGTGTGTCTTTTCCCCCACATTCTCACCAACACTTATTGGTGTTTGTATTCTTAATAGATGCCATTCTAGAAAATATTGAAGGCATCAACAAATTTCTAGAGTCATATGATTTTTTCAAATTGAATCAGGATTATATATACAATTTAAACAGATTAATTTCAAGTGATGGAAGAGAAGATGCCATCAGAAGCCTACCAACCAAGAAAAGCCCAGGACTGGATGGATACACAGCTGAGTTCTATAAGACCTTTAGAAGAAATGATACCAATACTCTTCAAATTATTTCATGAAATAGAAAAAAGGGGAACATTTCCAAACTCACTCTATGAGGCCAATATCACCCTGATGCCAAAACTAAGCAAAGACACATCAAAGAAAGAAAACTTCAGACCAATATCTCTAATGAACTTAGATGCAAAAATTTTCAATAAAATTCTGGTAAATTGAATGCAAAAATATGTTGCACCACAATCAAGTGGAGTTCATCCCAGGCATGCAAGGTTGGTTCAACATACATAAGTCAGTAAATGCAATTCATCACATCAATAGATTTAAAGTTAAGACCCATATGATCATCTCAATAAATGCAGAAAAAGCATTTGACAAAATACAGCACCCTTCTTGTTCAAAACACCAGAAAAACTAGGGATAATGGAACATATTTCAACATTGTAAAAGCTATCTATGCTAAGCCTCAGACCAACATCATTTTAAATGGAGAAAAATTAAAAGAATTCCCTCTAATTACTGGAACAAGACAGGGATGCCCTCTTTCACCACTTCTATTTAACATAATTCTTGAAACACTGGCCAGAGCAATTAGACAAATGAAAGAAATTAAAAGGAAAAGAAGAATTCAAATTAGCATTCTTTGCCAATGATATGATTCTTTACCTAGAAGTCCCAAAAAATTCCACCAGAAAACTTCTAGAACTAGTAAATGAATTCAGCATTATTTTTTCTAATTCTTTCTCATGTTTTTTACTCAAATTTTGAACCAACTATTTGTAATGTCCTCAAAAGTATCATGTTAATTTCTACTTCTGAAATGTTGCATGTGACAATCTTTTGATGTCTCCATTTGATCTCTGAAGAAAAATTAATAACACCTGGAGAGCCAATATCACCCTTTCTGGCCAACTGCTTTGCTTACCTCAGAATCCCTTGAGAATAAAATAGTCTGGTTGTTGACATATGCATCAACGGCAAAATAAATGACCTTTCTGGAAGAGTGCACCATAAATACACAGGGCAGTGCTAGACAACAAGGGGGCAGGATCACCATCTAATTCCCTCCTGCCCGGCTCCCCCCATTCAAGCTCCTCCACATCCCTAAGACCTGTGGACTTTATCACCTACCTGCTGGCCTCGCTTTGCACATCTGCTCCCAGTCTCCACACATACCCTACCTGCCTTCCCAGACTCTCCTATCACCAGCTCCTCCACCTCTTTGGAGAGCTCCTGGACACAAGAGAGAACTCACAGATTTCAAGGGTCAGAAAACCAATTCAAATGGGTCAAACCAAAAAGAGTGAAGGTTAGCTCACAAGCATGAGCATCGTCTTAGTTGTCTAGCATCCAACATCACCTTGTCTGATAGCTTGAAAGGATTTAGTACTTCTCTGTCAATCAGTCCTGATGAACTTATTTGATGGCAGGAGAGAGGTTACTTGCTCTGCTAAGATAGTATTCTTCCATATTCCAGATATACAGAAAGACAAGTTCTCTATTTCAAGAGTCCCAGGAATGTTAAGGACCGAAAATCCTTTTTAGAATGGTTTGTGAAGCACGCCTTTATTCTTGATGAGGAGGTGGACCTGCTTATTCCCCAGACTGGAGTTCCATGCCTACCCTGGAGCACAGTTATGTGAATAAAGCATCCATTTGCCCTATCTACCCTAGGAGTGGTGAAGGGGAAGCCCATGTAAGGAAATAGAGGGAACAAAAGCAGAAGAAGTGTGAGAACATACAGAGGAGGCAAAAAACAGATTTCCATTATATCAGGTGTGATTTGACCATGATTTTTGAACGAAAATAATTGCATAAAATACCCCAGATGTCCCACGCCTATTCTGAATCTTATCTGACTTGAGGTCCCATCCCACTCTTTAATTTGGACTTATTTCAGATGTGTTCTTTCTGTCGAACACTTTTTGACAGAACTAAAGATGAAGGAGGAAAATCACACTTCAAGCTAATGACCTGAAAGGAAGAGAGATGACTATTCAAGTACCAGAATCTTAAATTATTAAATGAATAATTTTAAAATCAAGACTTTGTAAGTCAGTTAGCTTTTTATGAGTTAACCAGAAAGGTTTTGTGAGCTAGTCATTAAAATGGCTCAAGCAGCTTCACATTCCTGAGGACCTGGAACCTGCTGTTTACATTATTTCTACTTCTTAATAATATTATAAGGACACTGCAAACCGGGTGCCTTAGAAGGAGGCATTTCAACTTTCTGGGCCTCAGGTTAGTTGTAGAAGGATGAGCTTTGATATAGTCTTCAACCAAAAAATTAACAAACACACACATAAGTAAGAACCTACTACCTTTCAAATACAAGATACCTGACAAAAAATTCTTTTGATCTGAGTCTTTAAAGGTAAGAACATATTTGTCACAATGTCAAAGGGGAGTCAGGGGTTTGATCTTAGGCAAAAGGCACATTTTAAGCAAAAACACAGATGGCTAAACAACCTGGCAATGCTCCCCCCACAACCCTATCATGAATCAACATCCTTATATCAGAGAAAACATTCAGCATTTGGTTTTTGGCTAACTTCACTTAGCATTATATTCTCTAACTCCATCATTTTACCTGCAAATGCCATGATTTTATTCTCTTTTAATGCTGAATAATATTCCATTGTGTATATATAATCATATTTTCTTTATCCATTCATCTACTGAAGAGCATCTAGATTGGTTCCACAGTTTAGCTGTTGTGAATGTGCTGTGATAAACATTGATGTGGCTGTGTCCCTATAGCATGCTGTTTTTAAATCCTTTGGGTATAGATGAAGGAGTGGGATAGCTGGGTTAAATGGTGGTTCCATTCTCAGTTTTCCAAGAAATCTCCATACTGCTTTCCATATTGGCTGCACCAATTTGCAGTCCCACCAGCAATATATGAGTGTGCCTTTTCCCCACATCCTCATTAACACTTATTGTTGTGTATATTCTTAATAGTTACCATTCTGACTGGAATGAGATGAAATCTTAGAATAGTTTTGATTTGCATTTCTCTAATTGTCAAAGATCTTGAACTTTTTTTATATATTTGCTGACTGATTGTATATCATCTTCTGAGAAGTCTATTCAGTTCCTTAGCCCATTTATTGATTGGGTTTTTTTGGTGTTAAGATTTTTGAGTTCTTTATATATCCTATAGATTAGTGCTCTATCTGATGTGTGTGTGGTAAAAATTTGCTCCCAAAATGTAGGCTCTCTATTCACTTCGCTGATTGTTTCTTTTGCTGAGAAGAAGCTTTTCAGTTTGAATCCATCCCAATTATTGATTCTTGATTTTATTTCTTGGGCTACAGGAGTCTTATTAAGGAAGTTGGGGCCTAATCTGACATGATGGAGATTTAGGCCTAATTTTTCTTCTATTAGGTGCAGTGTCTCTGGTTTAGTTCCTAGGTCCTTGAGACACTTTGAGTTTTGTTTTTTCATGGTGAGAGCTAGGGGTTTAATTTCATTTTGTTGCACACGGATTTTCAGTTTTCCCAGCACCATTTGTTAAAGAGGCTTCATTCGATTTTATCAGTCTCAAAACTTTGCCTCCACTCAAAGACAGCATAATTCCTTGCTTATAATATTTCTAGAATTTTCATTAAGTGTTATTTTTCCATTTTTCCATCTGGGACAAAATTTGGCTTATCCTATAGGACAAAGATCTAAATAAAAAAAAATCATCCTCAAATAGGTAAAATATCATCTTAGTTTAATTATGAATGGCTTTTCCTTTTTATACTTTTTTTAGACTTTTTCATATTGCCTTCTCTTTTTTTAACCCATTCTTCTATAATGGTCTATATACCTGTTCTTCTATGAGAATCAAACTTAAATATCATTGTTTTATAATATAATTAAATCTAATGTTCTGTTAGCATTCTCTTCTTTTTTCCATGTTGTCATTTGTCTATCGAGATCAATTTGGTATTACTTTATGAAGTTTTAAAATAGATAAAGTGTACACATTGTTATTTATAAATAAACTTACAAGGTAAATAACAAAACTTATATTTCCAAAATATTCCCTCACAATATAATGAGCCAATGCCTTGCGTAGCCACACATAACTTTCTCTTTTGGAAAACAAAATGTCTTGTCTCATAAGGTAGATTATTACCTACATGGCCAGTGTATCAACTCCATTTTGGAAAGGCTTATCATGGATCAATTCAATCTCTGTTCTAACAGTTTTCTGCACCCATGGAATTTTCCTGTTCTAACTTTTCCTAGTTTTCGGAATACATGGGGGAAACCTCGCCAATGAGATCATCTGTATTACCAAGTCCATATCATTTGGCATTGTTTGAATTCAACGTGAAGTTTACATTCATTGTAATTACAGCATACAGAGTTGCCCTGTGGATTTTCTTTATTTACTATTTATATCCATTTATATCTTTTCTCCTCATAGTCTTCATCTTACTTGTTATTTTATCCTTGAAGCTTCTTATTGTCTCAATCCCTGAATTGTTTTTAGGATACATATGTAATTTTACTAACTTTTTAATAAACAACTTACCATTGTGCACTTTGTTCAAGATCTTAGACAGGAAAACAATTTAAAAATAAAACTTTTTTTAAAAACAGTTTCCTGTAATAAATCTTTTCCCACCTGTATTCCTCCAGGTTTCTTTTGAGTTGCTGTTTTTGTTTCCTCATGTCTAGTTCACTTTTGTATTTGTTTGATCTTTCTTTTTTCTGTATATAGCAATCTATGTTTGCAAATATACTGGTGGCAACCATTCGATTGCTTATAATTCTGGTGACCATAAATCTTTTTCTGCTTACTCAGATTCATTTATTTCTATTTTCATGGCAAATGTCCAGTTTAGAATTTGTCCAAGATTTCTCATTTTAATGAAACATTCCTATTAATATTTGCAAAAATACAAACCGGAAATCTGGCAAGGATGGGGAGTAAAAATAACTCTTCTTCATTGCTGATGGGAATGCAAAATGATGGAAGCACTGTGGAAGACAGTTTGGCAGTCTAACAAGACTGCACGTACTTCCCCTACACAATCCAATATGCACACTCTTTGGTATTCATCCAAAGATGTTGAAAACTTATGTCCACAAAAACCCCTACAAACATATGCTTTAGAGTAACTCTATTCATAATTGCCTAAATCTGGAAGTCACCAAGACGTCCCTCAGTGAATGAATGGATAAATAAATGGTGGTACATCCAAATAATGAAATATTATTCAGTGCTAAAAAAAAATCTATCGAGTTATAAAAAGGCATGGAGGAAGCCTAAATGTGCACTTATAAGTGAAATAAGGCAACTGGAAAGGGCTGCAGAATGTATGATTCTAACTACAGGACATTTGAGAAAAGTCAAAACAATAGAGACAGTAAAAACAAAATCAGTGGTGGCCAGAGTTTAAGGTATAGGGACAATGAATAGGCAGGATATAGAGGAGTTTAGGGAAATAAAAATACTCTGTATAATACTACAACGGTAGATACATCAGGATGCTTTATTAGTCCAGATGCATAAAATGTGCAGTACCTGTAGTCAGGTCCAATGTAAACAATGCTCTCTGGGCCATATGGATAAGTCAATGTGCTTCATCAGGTGTAACAAATGTCCCACTCTTCAGGGGAGTTGACAATGGAGGAGGTATGCAGGTGCTGGCCAAGAAGATACATGAATTCCAAATAAGGTTTTTTTAATAATAAACTAAATCTTAATGAGTTTCCTAAATGTCCACACTGTATTTTGTAGGTTCTCTTATGATCTCCGGGTATCTGTGAGTGGCACACGGCATGAAGATGCTGCCACTCAGTTAAGCTGGTGATAGCTCCTTCCCCTATTTTCAACTTTTACAGATGAAGCAAAACTAGTGCCTCCCTTTCAGGTTCAGCTCAGGGCACTTAGTGATATGTGGTTGGGAACTGTTCTAACTCCTGATCTAAGATGGTGGGAGAAGTGTCAAGGGCTTGGAATTACCCAGAGTAGCCGGAAATACCCATCACCTTTGTCCTCATAGTGGCTGGTAACAATCATATTCTCCAGTCCACAGCTGTGTAGATCCCATACCAAATAGGCATGATTATGGGCTACCTGTAGCTGAAACATGAGAGATAAAGGCTGCAGAGGACACAAAATATGATTTGAACATTCTTGCTACTTTTTTGTTCTCAGATAGTGTAATATAAACCTAAAGATATTAAGGAGTTAATTTTTAACACTTTTATGTTTTAGCGAGGTGGGTATTTTTTATAATAGAAAATGGGAAAATAAGTCTGTTTTGAATGAAAGTTTTAAATTCTCATTTCTCAAAAAAAGTTGAAATGTTCAAAGTGTGTTCTGTGGGTGTACATTATTACACAATGAAACCTGTTTTTCTGTATAACTCGCACACTGAAAACAGCTGACAAAATAGCCCTCATTTGAATACTGTGCTTATGGACAAGGACATTCACCACAGCACCATGCGCCACATGTCTGCATGAAGACCAGAAGATGAGTCCACATGTACTTCAAAACATAGCTTTTTGTTTTCTTTGTGTTTTAAAAAAAGTGTTTCAAAAGGTTTCAAACAGAAACTCAGTTAACTACAGTTCAGTGAATTGCATCTGTGTCATGGAAACCACTAAAGCTTTTGAAATAAATCTTCATCGAAGATTAATCATTAGACTTTTTTTTTTTCTGAAGGCTTCTGTAAATTCAGTTAACATTCAACACTGAAAATGTTTCTATTTGTTTTTATTATTGGTAATGTTAATGTAAATTTGAGTAGAACACTGCTTCATAGAAGAATGATATTTTACTTATTAAGGGACCTATAAAACAGAAAAATGCCATTACAATTGTTTGTGGTACACCAATCTCTTATAATTGTATTCAAGTACACATCAACATTCTACCATTGGAATTAGAAGCTGTACTTGTAAAAAGTACAAATAGCCTCACCTAGACACATTCAGAGACATGTCCTACAAAACATAAAGAAACTTGAGTGGAATAAAGCCAATCTATGCTACAGCATAGTAATAAATGGTTTTCCTGGGTCCTCCACACCCAATTTTAAGAATGTTTGAATCCTAACATTCATTTTATAATTCAGCCTATGTATTCTAAAGTAGCTGAAAATGCTTAATATAAATTATTTAAAGTTTATTTGCATGCTTTTCAAAACCATTTAGTCTTTTAATATATTTGGACTAAATTTTAGAATATTTCAATATAAAATTTAAATTGAGAATATGCTCAATCTAATAAAAGAATTCTCTATTTAGTAGGTATCTCAGCATTTTGTATCTCAGTATTTAATAAATGAAAATTAAAATTATAAAGTTATCTTTTGAAGCCTTTAACCAATTGTTATCTTGCAAATAAGAAAGACTTTAATTTAGTTTTACAAGTTTAAGCAAAGGACTGAACAAAATACATAATGAATCCAATATTTAATTTTAATATTAAGTAATATTTCAATTCAGAAGAAGAATGTTTTGATAGAATTACAATACATAATTGCATTTGTCTTCCAAATGCAATAAAATTGAAAAGTCCAATGGTTTTGTCATAGCAAAATTTGGGGAAAGAAAGGAATAAAGGGGTAACTTAGTTGAATTTTTTTTTCTTATGGAATTATTTGTCAAATAAATGACCTCCATTAAGTAAAAAAAATGAAAAAAAGACAGTGCCTTTTAATATATTTGAACTAAATATTATAATATTTCAATATAAAATTTTAAATTGAGGACATGTTCAATCTAATAAAAGTATTCTCTACTTACTAGGTTTCTTAGTATTTTATTAGTTACAAATAGACTGACCTACAAAGAAGAACCAATTGGATTTTCAACAATTATGAGCACATTAACCATAAAATAAAACTCTGAAGATAAGTACAGGTAATTAAATTTTTTAAATGTTAAAATATTAGTGCCATATTGAAAAACATATTTTTTTCAGAAAAATAATATAGACATGGTGTGTTAGACTTGACTAGGAAACTTATTCAAGTAATGAATATGTATCAGGGATAGCCACTTTATGTTCTTTTAAACCAAATAATAAATATTGAGTTATTTTTGTATGTTTTAATGTGTATGAATATTGGAAATCAATATGTCACTTTACTTTTACAAACTATTTTTACATTTAAAAATAACTTTTGGAAATAACTATTTTAAGTATGCTAATATGACAAAATCTAGTAATCAATCAATGAATTGTGAAAAGTATATTTTATATTCAACGTCAATCCTGAAAATGATTCCTTCTGAGCAACATGTCACGTGGCTCCCTCACCATCCCCTTGGCTTCTCATTGCCCACTTAGGCCATGACAAATTGTCTTATATGCATAAAAAATTAAGAGAGTAGGATAGCAAGTCTTTGCCCATCATGAAGTCATCCTGCTCCCCTTGTACTGAAGTCAGATATATCTTCTCCTAAATTGCCATTTCTGAGGCATCACTAAATAAACACCTGCTAACACATAGTACCTGGCTTACATGAAAATTCAGTACAATTCTAGATTCAGAGGCACCAATCCACATTCACGGAATAATGAGCGTGGGAAACAAATGACTAGCAGTGTTCACTGTCTCCCAGTGAACATCTAAAATTTGACAATGGCAGAGAGTCTGAAGCAACCACTAACTCACATCCACTGTCCTGATGTGGGATAGTAAATGCAAATACATGACCAATGCTCATACTCAGGGCCTCTCCTCTACATGGAAAGGTCTCTTTCCTGGACATGGAATCCATCTTCGTGCTCAGATATTTCATTCAGTAAGAACTGAACTTACGGTTGGATGTCAAACAATGGAACTCAGTGAAGAGGTAAAGGAGCACATGGGAAGCGAAGGCATCTAGCGATCTGCTAGGTTAGACGTGCCTCCACACCTGAGGAGGCGGCTCCTGTTATCTAGCTAGTGCAGTTCCTGCTCTCTAGGCAGGGGCAGGAGTGGAGTGGCACTTTATGAGTCAATCCTGGGAAGTCATGCTGTTGGAGCCAAGTGGAGCATGGAGGTAGTACAGAGGGGTATTTCATCAAACAACTGCATTGTACTTGTAGTCGGCACAAGTTTCCCTGGGTGCTGGCTTGTGGTCTTTGGTGACCATATTAGAACATCATATAAATATTTATAGTTTAAAATCTATCTTACCTGAGGACTTAAAGTTAAATGTTTTTTGGTTGAAAGAATTTCAAGTGATGCTCTCATGCTGCTGTCTGCCATAGAGCTCAACCAGCAGGTCTCTGTGTTTGAGAGAACTTGAAAGGGAGAGGAAGAAAAAAAGAAAAAAAACGAGCCAGCATAGAGAACATACCACTGCTCTCCGACAAAGGAAAGATCAGTACCATTGCCTACAAGGGATGTTGGGAAGGGGTAACCTTGAGGTAGAAAAGGAACAACATGAATTTTCATCTTTTTTCATTGATTAAGCTTTTAGACCATTAGAGTTCTGGTAATGAATTCATTCCAGTTGATATTCCATAGAGCCACTGAGACTAGCTGTCCTGATCTTGTGAAATCAATAGATAAAGAGAGGGGTCCACTTTGAGGATACAGTTGAAGCCATGAGTGAAGAACACACTTCATCATAATTATCAAATAGAACAGTGATCATAATAAACATGGCACCTCATTTCAGTATTTATCCTTTTCACAAGGCTTCCATATCTCTACAAAGAACTCTCTCTTTCTCTCTTTCTCTCTCTCTCTCTCTTTCTCACACACACACACACACACACACACAGACACACACACACAGACACACACACACACAAGAAATAAAACCCCAGTGGATTCTTTGAAGAAACAAAAATAATTGGGCAAATATAAAGTAGGAATTCTAGAACCTGCCTTGACACGGGAGCTAATGGAGGGAGAGACTTTCATTGGTGAAATTAGGAAGAACTGAGAATTTTCTGTGAATTTAACCCAACATTCATTGAATTATCAGGAACACAGAGAGGTTGCAGGATACTAAAAACCTCTCAGCTGTTCTTCAGAGCAAGACTCAGCAAGGCACAAGCTGAGCTCCCCCGTGATTTTCCACTAGCACAGTGATGGTGTGTTCCTCTTTGGGAGGACCCCTAGCTCAATATGGCTTCTTACCGCCATTCACTGCGAAGGGGCAGGTCCTTCTGTTTGATTTTGTATGGCCGGACTGAACATTGTCCTTAGGACAAAAATGGTGGGAAGAGCCTAGAATTCCCCTTGCATGTGAGATGAAGAGGGGAGAAAATAATCTTGAAATGTTTTTTATTTTATTTTTTAAGGAACATCTCTTCATGAAGGAGAAACATGCATTCTGTGCTATAAGCGTTTCACTGGGCAGTTTTTCAAATTAATGCAGTTTAACTATTACATTAACTTAATGGCTATTTTCCCCTACTTTAACCATGTTAAATGTGCCGGCAATAATGAGCTTCTAATGCTGTCTCTTAAGTCTCAGAGGCATCTTTAGAGCTGCTGCTTATCTCCTGGATCATAAAGCTGCATAATTTAGTATTCAAACAATTCATTTAAGACTGAAGCCCTCAGAATTACCGTAAAATTAATCAGAACAAAGTCATCTTAACTCATCAGTTTGGTTTATCTCTAGTTAGTAAATTAGCAAGTGATAGTGAGACATTAAAAATGTTGAATGGGCTCCAGCTTCCTTGTGTTGAACAGAATGTCAATATCAGTTTGATAAAGTTGTGGTTCACAGTTGCAATGGTACCTTAGTAGCTGTGATCAATGGGGAATTTAATCTTGTTCCACATTGTTAATTTCAAAGCCACTTCTTGGCTGTGTGTTGTTTTAGCCTCACTTTAATTAATTCATTAATTTCTTTCAGATGTAAGGAATAAGGAAAATATTACCACAAGCTGTTGGGACTTCTAGATTAGATTCCCCCCGCCCCTGAATTTCTAAAATGCTCTAGGAAACTTTCTAATTTGGGGGACGCTTTCCAATTGCTAAAACCTTCCTGGAGTCCTATTGGCTTCAATTTCCAAAATATCTTGATTAAAAATAAGACTATATGTGAATTTGAATTTCCCAAATCTCTAAAATGTTCTGCAGTGTGCTGGAGAGTTCTAGTCCTAACAGAATTTGCACATTTCTAAAGAATAGACTAAGTTTACCTTTATAGGAACACTTGAAATGAAACTTTGTACCGAACTTTTAAATTTTATCTGGGATTTGAGAAGCAGCCCTGCCTTCATTGCCATCTGTATTCTGGAGTTCAGAGCAGCTTTCTCAAGAGTTTGGCATGTGGTACATTATATATTATAAAGTAAAGAGGAGAGTCATGCATGCACACATCATAGAAATGGTATGCTATACAAAGCTGAAATTGTATTTTTTTTTTCCAGAAAGACATTGGCCATGTTGTATCCTGGAAAAGCAGAGTACAGGTTGGTAAACTTTTCTATCAAATTCCCTGTAGAAATACTTCATGCTCTTTGTGGCAGATGGTCTTTGGTACTCAGCTCTGCCACCATAGAAACAATCTAGTTTTAGATGATATGAAAAGACAGGACATGGTTGGATTCTAACACACTTTGTAAGAACAGGGGGCACCAACTCATGAGCTAGGGAGAATTAATCTCTGCTAGGGAAAAAAATGATGAGATTTAAATATTTATCTTACCATAAATCATTTTGTTCATTTTATTCAAGAATCATCTCACCATGTTGAAGACTATGCACAGAGAAAAGGTGGAATAGTGGAAAGAGTGGGGCGTTAGGACTTAAGTATTTCTCCTTAATAACTCCATGAAATTTGAGAAATCACTTAATTTGAGCAGCCATAATGGAACTTTTGTGAAGTTAAAAAAAAAAAAAAAACCATCTCTACTTTGTGTCTTTGGGTGCAAGTTAAAGTTTGTGACATGTAGTAGTCTTCAATAAATGTGAGACTTTGCGATGGTCCTTATGTCTTTTCACATAATATCATCACTGAAGTTCACCATTCTTTGTGATTTCTGCCTTCTCCTTTAAGGCCCAGCAAGCACGCCTGAAGCCTCTGAAGGTGTACTTTCTCAATGTGCAGAAACTGAATCTATTCCATGTCCTGTCATGGGTCATTTGTCATTCCTCAGGGTGGCTGCCTTTCTGTTGTAGCAGTTTGGCTGATTCCAAAGCTCAGAGGATTGCTTTAAATTGTTCTCTAGTGAGGGTTGATGAAGCGATACTTGGGGTTGAAATCAGGGCTCATCATGCCACTCAGTTTTCTCATTATTATTTTTACAGTAGTATCAAACATTAATTAATGATTCACCATATGGAGAGCCTTATACTCAGATCTGCTCATGAATTAACTGATTTACTCCTCAAAATTATCCTGTAGGACTGGTTTCTAACTTCAAATCCATTTTTAAAAATAGATAATCTGTGGCACAGAACAAATAACTAGTTTCCCAGGTCCACACTGTTGATAAGTCAAAGATCCAAAATCCAGAACCAGACAGTCTGTGTGAAAGCCAACTACGCAAACACCCACTACACTTTCACTCATTTCAGGAGAATTTAACATCTCCCTTCAGACAGTCTTTATTGAGCATTTGCTGATATGCTTTGTCTCTTTAAATGAGGCTGTTTCATAACCTGTAGACGGAGCCGTGTGTGTATAGAACACAGGCTTCAAAACCCAATAAATCCCACATGAAGCAGATCCACTGCTCACTGACTCTGTGACCCTGCACCTCTTGGCATTTCAAAGCTTCCATTTCTGAAACCCAGTAATGAAGGTAATTATCCCTGCATTTCACATCTATTTCAAGAATAACAGATTATTTGTAAAATCACAGTCCCAGGTATATCAGAGGTGCCAGGAAGGTTCTTTTCTTTCCACCTATGGCCTCCCCATTATCCCCAGTCTCAAAGGAACCCGAGAAAACCAGTAACTTTTACTCAAACATTGCTGTGAGGGAAAAAAAAAAACAGCAACCAAAGAAGAGGGTAGTTTGTCCCTAAGACAAACTTTTCAACAGCCCCCCCTTTTCCCCTCATAACTAGTGATTTCATGGCAAGGTTTTTGTTTGTTTGTTTTTAAGCTAACAGTAATATTTCTTAGTATGTGATTAAACTTGGATGAACAAATTCCTTTTGCAATGATATCTTATTCCAGCTTCTAAGACTTCCTGGGAAGAAAAGCTTCATTACCTCTGGGACAAATATATAATCTGACATTTAACTATGTAAGTTACTTATATAACCAGCCACTAGCTAACCAGACAGGAGGGGAATGTGGGGGGCATATCTGATCTCAGCTTTGCACAGTGGCCCTGACTGTGTACCCTGACTGGCCACCTGGTAGATGAGGTCCTATCACAGCAGATCTTCACTGTTGGCTCAGGTCTCCAGTGTTTCATGTTGAGAAGTTGAAGCCAAGTAACTTTCCCAGTCCCATAATTTCTGTGTGATGCTGATACCAGTGATGAGAATCAGAGCCAAGTCCTGAGAAACGTGGAAGCAAGCATAGAAAGCAAGTTTTATTTAAAGCATAGATTTGAGATAGACTTCTCCCAGCAGAGGGAACCCCAGAGCTGGGTGTCGGAAAGTAGGAGAGTCCTGCCCTTTTATACATTTTAGATTTCCTTTGTTCTCATGATCTTTCCTCCTCCCACCCTGCCTATGTGACTAGTGACCAAAAGATGGGCCAAAGGTGGAGTGATGGAGGGTGGGAAGGAAGCACCCCAGAGGATAGCAGAAGGGAAGCAGCCCAGAGGCCACTCAGAAACAACTCCTACAACACCCTGCAGGAGGAACAATTCCCTGGTGGCAGGTGTCCCTGACTACAGGCAGGAGGAGGAGGAGGAGGGGAAGTGCTCTGGAGGTATCAGCATTTTATTTCCTCCTGAATCAGCCCCCATCTTTCTGACCCAATCATTCATTACCTACACTGACTGTCCTTTCCCCCAGGTTTCAACCCCCCAGCCCCCCAGAAGGAAACACTGCTGTAAGGGAAAATGGATGATGAACATTCTGGCTGCTTCAAGCTGAGAGGCTGTGACACGGGGCAAGAAGTTTGGGTTTCCCTCTTAGGAACATTTTTGGGTCAGTTGAGGGGTTTGTGGCAAAAATCTGGTTCAGAAAGAACAAGTTGTAAAGTCTCTGAGAGGAGGGTGCTTCCACAAAGGAAACCAAAAGACATGAGTACTGGAAAGAGATTCATATAAAATAGATTTTTGCAGCATCTGGAACATTTCAATGAATATCATGATGCTGATACAAACCAGTAACCTCTCCCCAGGAGGTGCAAAAGCTAAGAATTTATCCCCAAAACAAGGCTGGTAAGGACATGGCCTCTATTTGAGACTGTAATCTTTAACATTGCCAGAGTTATCAGGAACATAAACACAATATTTAGTTTTAATAATGTCATAGATGCCCTTATAAGATATAGATAAGATATATAATGCCATCTGATTTTTAAAATATCTTTTTATTGGCATGACCTCTGTGTTTAGTAGAGATCCCTTTACTTCTGTTGCTTCGGCTAGATAATCTTACTAGCAAACACAGATTAAGCCTACCTGTATAAGAGGTTAGGAAGATTTGTAGGACTATTGACTAAAAAACTTTTTGACTCTAAAAATCTCTTTTGATAGTTATCAGACACTGTTATCTAAATCTCTCTTCCGTAGCTAGCTGTCAGTCTTATGCACTCTTGGTGGGGCTAGCACAAGTGTACATCAAAAGAACAGGTTACATTAAAAGAACTATTGTATTTTCTTTTAGATGCTCAGGGATGGCTGTGCTTTGGTAATAAATGGTTTTGCTAGGTGTTTAAGACTAAAATTATCAAATTGTCCTTGCTCCTATCTATGGTTAAGAGTCAGCTGAGCTCCTTCAGGGGGAAACTTGAGAGCAGGATCTTATCTCCTTTAGTGCCATCTTCCAGGAAGGGACAGGGTCTTCTTGACCATGTGGCTTCCCTTGGAAGCATCAGGGATGACTCCTTTTCCAAAGACTCCCATCTTTACAGCAAGTGCACTACGCTTTCAGTTCCCCAGAGTGTAGTAATGCTTCTGAATGAGAGGTGATGTGGCCCAGAGTTTCAAAGCCAGTAGAGAAGTCCCCTTGTTCCCTAGGTTTAAGCTGACTCAGAGGGCAAGAGCCAAATATTGACTATTTTTTCTTGGTCCTTTAACTTTAGTCTCAAACCTTTGGTCTTAAAAATCTGGCAAGCCAGTTTCACTAGTCCTAAAGTATGAATACTTTGTTTTACCTTTAATGTCTATAACTTTATATTTATTTAACATTTCTATTTAATGGGGGTCAGTATTAGTACTGGAAGTTACCCTTACATCATTCTGTCTGTCCTGTAGTTGATAGCCTATTATCTCAAATTAACTCAGGTTGTTATATTAAACTTCTTTAAGGCACTAACAGGTAACAGTTAAAGTTTACAAGAAAAATTAAAAATGGAATTAACAAATGTAAAAACATATGGAATTTACATAATAGTTATGAACCAAGAAACATACCTGTTATAATCCCAAACCTTTACTTTAAACCTTGGTTTAAAAAACATTAGCTTGGAAAAATGTACTTCTAAACCTTATATTTTAAAGACTTGTATACTTGGAAGATATGAATTCATTTATTATACCAAGAAGCCAGTCATAACACCACAATTACACTGATGTTCTTGTATTAACCATGTTTAGCTTTTAAAGATAAATTTAGACTCAGTAATGTAGTGTAATACTCTAAAACAACAGTAGTTGTTTAACCAGAGTTGCACAAACTTTAATTCCTTTAATGTCTATAACTTGATATTTACTTAGCTCCTCTAAACAATAAAACATAATAGACACAAAAGATTATCTTTATAGATAAGAGTCTATTAATGTTTTAAGAAATCTTTGTTACTTCAACCCAAGAGAATAAACTTTGTTTATATCAGTATATTAATATTTGACCTTAAGGAAAGCCTTGAATATATTTAGCTGCTATGTTAATTATATATAATCAACTTAGTTACACTCAAACTTTTGGAAATTTTCCCCCCACAAACCTTCTACAACTTACTTAGACATTCTATAAATTTTTACATTATCACACAATCAGTTTCTCATCCAGAAACATCTTTTTCCTTTTACTTTCAATATGAAAATGTATTTCTATACCTAAAACCTTCGGATATCTCTTTTCCAGCTATTGACCTTTTTTAAATTTACATTCTGAAGCAACCCTTATAAAATCTTTAAATTTAGACAAATGACACCATTTTAATAAGATAAAATACTTTTATGTTTTCATAGTACCTAAATTGAAACTCAACTGAAAACTATTATGCTTTTTGCATATCAATTACACCTGATAGAATCTTTTTTTTTTTAAAGAGAGAGAAAGAGAGAGAGAGAGAGAGAGAGAATTTTTAATATTTATTTTTTTAGTTCTCGGCAGACACAACATCTTTGTTTGTATGTGGTGCTGAGGATCGAACCTGGGCTGCACACATGCCAGGCGAGCGTGCTACCTCTTGAGCCACATCCCCAGCCCACCTGATAGAATCTTAATGCTTAGTAATCTAGTTTTAGTGAAGACACAGACACAGTAATGTTAAATCTTTTTTCCATTTAACAATTTATGAAAACACACATAATGTTTAAATATATTACCTCATGGAATTTAAGAAGTTACAAATACTTGATTTTATATTTAATGGTTGATGTTTTAGCACTTTAACTTTGTAAATTAATTAAATGTCTCCTTAACAAAAGCATTTGTGCATATTAATCCCATTGATGTTAAATTTAATTACTCACTTTTAACTGTAAAAACCAAGATATCAAACAAGTGTAGTGAACAGTGCTAACCATCCTATTCTTATTACTTCAGGACTAAAGGAAAAAAAATCCTAGATGTAATGGATATTAAATTCTAGATATTTTTATAGAAACCAACACTCAATTGTCTGACTACCTAGAAAAACTTGAGAGTTAGTGATTTTAAAATATCTTTATTTTCATCTGTTTACTTAATTTAAACTAAACTTTTAATGTCATGTAATTTAAAAGGTACTTTAATCCATTTCTCATTTAGTGTTTAACATATGAGCACTCCTTTATCTATATGATACCATGTACATGTATATGGACACAAACACATATGTAGACATAACAATAGAATACACAGGTGGGCACACATACACAGACAGGATCTTTTAGCTGTTGTAGATAGATCTCCAAAAGTAGGCAGCAATGCTACAGATGTTTATTAAAGTCTCTGTTAGATTTAAATGATTAGAAATTAAAATAGAGCTTATTAGACTTTTCATTGTGACTTAAATATAGGGCAGGCTTATACAGTTGCTAATGCTAGGTGTAAAACCTAACAGCCATGGTGGACACTGAAATCAAATGTTCTGGTGACTATAGATTTGTCCTTGATGGCTATCAGATTTATTCCCAACATCACCATGTTTATTTACTTCTTAGGATTTTGTAAGAGAAAATTTTCTCAATGTATTTGAGAGCTAATCCTTGAAAATTTGCCCCTGAACAAAGATATCATGTAAAAACCTCTATAGTTAGATTAAATAAGACTGATCAGAAATAATATACTAACTTAGGTATGCACGATTAAATGTGAATTCATCATAAAACCATGATCTCAAAAACATAGAATGAAAAAAAAATAGTTCTTAAAAAAAAAAAGGCATGATCATTAATTACTCTACTGAAGAAGCATGCAAAACATCTTTATCAGATGGGAGTATACTTTTTGGCTCAGATTAGAATCAAAGAATGAAAGAGACCTGAAATTCTTAGGTAAAGATTCTCCAGGGAAAGAAGACTTGATCATTTTCCCTCCCTGTGCTGTAGTGTTTAGGGAGGAACTTGTTAAGAAATCAGAGTGGTAAGTAAGAAAGTAAGATAGCTGGCCACTTAGGCCCCACAAGTAGCTTGGATTTAAAAGTGACAGTTTTGTTGTTGTTGTTGTTCTTTCATTCCTGAATGAGTTCTCCAAAAGCCTTCTAAGACCTGAGGGCCTGATTCTGCAATCTGTATATGGGCTAAAAATGGGAGTTCATAATCCACTTGAAGCAAAGTGTGAAAGATGATATATCAAGAACTATGTAATGTTTTGAACAACCAACAATAAAAAAAAAAAATGCAAGCCCTGGCAGTTTTTAACAAAATAAAGGGCATTTTACCTTTTTTTTTTTTTTTTCCATTTCCTCAGTTGGTAATCAGGCCAGGTTGAATGCAGAAAATTTTTCTCTGGGTCAAACTTATTCCATTTTTTTTTTCTAGTATGCAGGCTAGTGGTGAACCTGGCATAATTGTTGAGAACAAACCTCTCAGATTCACATGCCAGAGATACCTGTCCATTTCACCAGAGACACCTCCCCATGACCTTCTAATGGTGCAGCTCACCTTCTCTCACCACGTGGGTCTGTCCATTCTAATGCTGGCTCAACTGGCAGATGCCAGGGTGTTTGCTCACTTCACGTCAAAGACCTGGGAAAATTAAGACTTAAAGACATGACTGATCTTCTCCTGCTACTATAAACTTCCAAATGTGAGGACCCACGGGAAAAAAAAAAAAAAAAAACCTATGATGGGGTCATTTCTCTGTTGTGTTGGCTAAAGGAATCTCCAGAGGGTCAGAAAGATATCTACTTGTTGTTTGCTGCTCAGTGCTCTTTTCCCTGAGGAGTTTACTGGAGGGGTGGATTGCAAATACCTCCCTTTTTAAATTTTTTTTTTATTTGTTTTAATTAGTTTCATATGATAGTACAATGACCCTGACATATTATACATTTGAATCAGATGGGATATAATTTCTCATTTTTATGATTGTATATACTTCCCTTTTGCAGCCAAAGAAACTTGCAGAGCATATTGGAGCAAAGGAACAACAACAGGAAGAATCCCTCCAGACTTATAAAGCCTTACTAGGTAAACACAGGGAACCCAGGCATTTCCTTATGAAAAGCTCCATGTAAAATGGCTCATGGCTAGTGTATGAACAGTGAGGGGAGGGGGATGGTTCAGGAGGAGTGAGCACGGGAGAGTACAGCATCCAGAGGCATATGTTTTGGGAGCTTTCACTCAATGCTGCTTGATGAACCAGTCACCACAGGATACTCCATTGGAAGAGGTCAGGAGAGGAGTTGGGAGAAGAATCCTTTGAGGTTATAGTCCAGAACCTCAAAGTTGTTCCAACCCTTTGTCTCCACACATCCAAAGGCAGACCAGAATTAGAGACACTGTATTCACACTCGATACACTCTGAGCCTAAATAGGATAGTGAGAAATGGCTTTGGCAGAACCCAACATGCCTGACCCCCAGGACAGTGATTCAGAGCCACCTAGGCCGGGAATTAGCTCACCTGTGTCATGTAAAATGGTGGCTTGCACTAACTGCATTTAATTGTTGGGTAGTTACCCTTTATTGTCCCCCAGAAAGAGACAGAAAGATACACCTCAGGAAAATATGGCATCTGTGAATGAGCTTACCTTGGTGACCATCTCAGTGTGACTTCCCAACATGATACCAGTGATGAGTTCCATTTCCCTGGTATAAGACTGGATATCTGAGAAACACTGAGGCAAAGATAAAAAGCAAGTTTTATTTAAAGAATAGAACAGAGATAGACTTCTCCCAAGAGATGGGGCCCCAGGACTGGGTGTCCTTGGAAGTGGGGTCGTCCTGCCCCTTTTATACATTTTAGATTCCCTTTGTTCTCATGCTCTCTCCTCCGCCACCCTGCCTATGTGACTAGGGACCCAAAGGTGGGCCAAAGGAGGAAGGATCCAAGCATGGGAATGAAGCTCCCTGGGAGTACAGCTGGAAAAGAGCAAGGGCACAGCCCAGGGGCCAACAACTCCTACAACCTCCTCCAAAGAGAAAAATTCATTGGTGGCAGGTGGCCTTGACAACAGGTTGGAGGAGAAGGGGAAGTGCTCCGGAGGGATCAGTATTTTATTTCCTCCTGAATCCACCCCCATCTTTCTTTCTTTCTTTTTTTAATATTTATTTTTTAATTGTAGTTGGGCACAATGCCTTTATTTCACTCATTTATTCTTATGTGGTGCTGAGGATCGAACCCAGGATCTCCCAAGTGCAAGGCAAGCGCTTTACCGCTGAGCCACAACCCCAGCCCCAGCCCCCATCTTTCTGACTCAATCATTCATTACCTACACTGACTCTCCTTTTGTTCCCTGGCTTCAGTGCCCTTCTATTTCCTGGAATCATGAAGCCCAGGGACAGTAGCTGCCCAGGTGAGTGGTTTTGATGTTCCTCTGGAACTCCCCATGGACAGGCAGCCTTCAATTTGCTCCCTTGGGTTTTCCAGGTTTGGACGCACCTGGTTCCCTGCATGGAACACTGTCCTGATAAATGTTTTTGTGGTTTCTTTTTTCTGCACTGTAATCATGCATCCTCCCAGATAAGGGAAAAAAAAAAAAATATATATATATATATATATATATATATATATATAATATAATATTATATATATATATATAATATAATATAATATATATATATATATAATATATACACACACACACACACACACACACATTTTTTTTTCTTTGCTGGAGCCTTCTGGAGGCAATTTCTTCATGCATTTTCAACCAAAAGAGATCTGCTGCCCAAGTATATTGAGAATCAATGACATAATTCATATTTTCTTAAGATCAATTCAGTTGCTATTTAACTTGGTGCTGTGAGAACTTAAAACCTTCTTAGGTAAATACAGAACCACACATAAGAAAATAAAGAAAAAGAAAACATAGAGGATGTTCTCCTATGCCCTTGGGTAAAGTACACTCATAATAACCCCTTAGATTTATATAGCATATTATATTTTACGAAGCATTTACAATATCTCATTCAATGCACACCACAGACCTCCAAGGTATGCATGGCAATAATGATTGTCACATTCTTTGCACTTAAAAACAAGGACGTTTAGGAATGCAGGCCATGCCATTTTCTGTGTGGATACATCTTTAGCATCTGACTCTGACACAGAGGAAGCACATAATAAAAACTGAATAAATTAATGAATCAGAAAACGACATTCAGAAGGTTAGGTATTTTACCATAGTCACAAGAGTAAATAGTGAAACCTGGATTGCAGATCTTATGTAAAAGGAAACCTATTATCTACATTCATGATTCTGCTAGAGGCTGTGTAACATTTGTCAGACAGAAGAAACCTGTTGTAGGGCCAGGTCCAATGAACCTATTAAAAGTCACCAGACTTAAATTCAAGTCCTAAATCTGTCACTAACTAGCTTGTGACAATTTCACTGAGCCTCAGTTTCATGAAGGAAATGAGAATGTCAGTAGCTCCTTCTTGGAGGGTTTTTTTTTTTTTTTAATTTCCCCCTTCTGCGCTTTTGCATAGGTATGGACAAAGTCATCATTTGCTACAGATGATCTTTTTTAAAAAACAGAAGTATATAACATAGATTCCAATGGGCTGGGCACTAGAATTCTTCCAAAGCCTTCATTTACTGTTTATAAGTTATATAGAGCATACACCACCCACAGCATTTTGAAGCTTATGCAAATGTAGTCTAAATGTATCTCAGAGAGGTTGCTATCTCCCACATGTCTGTCTTGCTTAGCAAGAAAATTCACTCTAATTTGGCAAGCACCAGTGAGAACCTTCTCTGAACCCCATCTACATTGTAGGGGAAAGTGAACTATACTTCAGCTAATGGGGCATTATTCTGCCCTACAAGAAATCTTCTTGGAATTCTCCACAATTCAAATGACTCATGTGCTCTAATTTTCTCTCTCTGCAAAATGAGGAAGTTGAAATTCATCTCTAAGATTTGTCCTACTCTAAGAGTCTTGGATTTTGGTTCTCTCTGTGTGAATGTGTTTGTACCTGTGTTGTCTTGTATATTTTTTGTTTGTTATTTTAAGGACTATTTTCTAAAGATCTTCTCCAAAATTTATTTATTTGTCAATTGCAACTATTATCTGAATCTTACTATATCATAAAAAAATTAACTGAAAGAGGAAATGGAAATATCCTCTGAAAATCACTGAAATAAATCAGCATCCCTTTGTAAAGATGCACATAGCTGTTTGTCATCTAAGAATTTAAACTTCTAAATTATAACCTGAAAAATATCCCTGGCCAGTGCCATGGCACACACCTGTAATTTTAGTTATTGGGAAGGCTGAGGCAGGAGGATAGCAAGTTCAAGGCCAGCCTCAGGAACTTAGTGAGGCCCTAAACAACTTAGAGCGACCCTGTTTCAAAATTTAAAAAATAAGAAAGAGCTGGGATGTAGTTCAGTGGTATAGTCACTGAATTCAATCCCCAGTAAAAAAAAAGAAAAGAAAAGAAAAAAAAATCTCTGGCAGGACTTTGTAAGACAACACAGACAAAAAATGATCTAGATTTTATAAACTCAGTTATAAACAACAATCATTGAATCCCAAATAAATGAGTAGGAATTTCTAAAAATGTCAAATTCAATGGTGATCTTATCATTCTCATATTTCACATTTCAGTTTTCTTTTCTTTCTTTCTTTCTTTCTTTCTTTCTTTCTTTCTTTCTTTCTTTCTTTCTTTCTTTCTTTCTTTTTAACTTGGGAGACATTTTAAGAAATGCTGGACCCTGAGTGTCCTTATTTTCTCCTCTTGTTCTCAGGATTCCCTCCAAACTCCTCCCTGGACGAGGGGAGGGGCCAAGTAGCCATCACATTGTTTTCTGGTCACCGACTTTGACTTCTCAGTAGGATTGCTTTGTCCTGATCTCAAGGCCCCTAAAAGGCCAAAGATCCCTTCTTTCCAGAAATCCTTGTACCTACATACTAGGATAAATATATATTCTCCTGTTATTAACAATATATCATCGTATTATTAATAGCATATTTAATATATTGTCCTGTATCATCTGATAGGACTTCCTTTGATTTATCTTTCTTTCTTCTGAAATGTATGTATTTGTATATGTATTTGATGTAGGCAAACAGTCAGGATAAGGATGTCTGGGATGAGCTGCTAAGGATAACCTTTATGTACACAACAAGGGAGCTATATTGTGATTTAAAAGGATTTGAGTGGGAAGGAAAGAATCAATAAATTAATAAAGAACCAAGCTAGCAATAAAACTAGGGTAATGCTAATTCACTAAACAAAGGGATTGATGTTGAGATTCATGAGCTCAGCATCTTTCACCTAACTTTCAAGATTCCAAATGTATTTTTAACTTAAACCATTATACACTGTTTTATTTTTTAATGTCCTTTCTCTCTTTATTCATTTTTTATTTTGAGAGGTCAACTGGTTGGCAATCAGCAATTTTTTTTTATGACCCAACCTGATAGAATGTCATTCAGAATTCTATTAAAAGATAATAATTTTAGGGGCTGGGATGTGGCTCAAGCGGTAGCGCGCTCGCCTGGCATGCGTGTGGCCCGGGTTCGATCCTCAGCACCACATGCAAACAAAGATGTTGTGTCCGCCGAGAACTAAAAAATAAATATTAAAAAAAAAATAAAAAAAAATAATAATAATTTTAGTATTTTTTTTCAAAAACAGTGTTGCTCATGAATCCACTATATAAATTAGGTAAAGCAAAATATTTTTCTATATTGAAGACAGGATGAGTGAGAGTCAATTCTGGGAACCAAAATCGCTTGTGCTCTGTCCTCTTGCCATATCCCCCAGGAGCTAGGGTAGGACACCACTGCTGTGAGGAACCTAGGGCAGAGGAACTTTGGTCTGAAACTCTACACTCAGCTCAGCCTCCAGATCTTCTGAGGCCAGTTCTTATTATAAGACTATTTCTTTTGTACAAACTGATGAGTTCATCCAAAGACATCTCGGGTTCTTTTAAGCTTCTTAATGTTATGATGTTTTAATTGAAGCCCCACGATTGTAAGAAAATAGTGTCCTCTTAGTAGGTATGACTTTCTTCTGGTAGATTGCCTCTCAATATTTCTCCTTAGCCTAATTTGATGAATTGCAACATTGCAAGAACATCCAACTTCTGCAGATGCTAATTTCAAACCAAAGTAAATGAACTTGGTTCCATCTGGGCCTGGTGACTTTCCTGGATTAAGGAATGTTTCTTTCTTCTGCAATGGGGAGAAAAGCCAAAAGGAGAGATCATTAAATATTTCTTCTGGTTCTCCAGATTTACCACACTGCATTCCTTTTTCTCATCTGTCCAAAGCCCACCCCTTCCACCAGAAGGAATCTCTGTACTTTGCTCTTTGATTCTCATAAAACAATAGGTGATCTCTGTATATTTTTATTCCACTTCATAAAAATCCTTAACACCAATTATTGAAATGCCTTTCTGTAAAAAGTAAAGAAGAAAAAAACTCTCTTTGCTTTAATTTTTCACACTGCATTTGGCAAGTAAAAACATGTTTTCTAGAAGGAAAAGTTTCATGCCACTGATTTCAAATTATATGTGGACCCAGTTAAAGCTATATTTTTTTCCCCATAGACAGATTTCAAGGCAGGGGGGGCGAAGGGAGGCCTGTATAATGAATAATATGTGCCTACGATTCATTTCCAATCCTGGGCTTGTAAACATTCATTTGTGCAAATGCATATTTTTCCATACAGAGAATGCATTTTATAAGAGTTGTTCTGCTCTATCAGTTATAGCAAATTCATGTTATGAAAATCCCCTAAATACCCAATTTTCCGGCAACAGGGACTATCTTATTAAAAAGTCATTTTAGTTTACTGAGTATTGGTAGAAAAATAACAGTTATTAAATAATCAGTTTCCTGCTTAGTTGAGAAGCCTTTTCAAGAGCATAACTGATAGAAAGGGAGAGTTGGTACATGCCCCAGGATCTCCACCATGCCCTTCTGGCTGTATGGACATCAGCCTCATCAAAGCCCAGCCTGTTCATTCAGTGGATCAAACAGAACTCAGTTAGATCTTGACTGGTCACTGGACATGTAAAGCTATCATCTGAATCTATCAGAACATGACATTTCTCATGTTCTTTGAGTATTATTATTTTTGTTGTGGTAATTATGTTTATAAAAATTCACTGGAATTTTCATTTTCTTACTTTTTACGTAATCTAGAAAAGTCAAAATTATCATTACACAAAGTACATGTATGAAGACTTGAATTGGGTGTCAACATACTTTATATACAGAGATACAAAAATTGTGGTATATATGTGTATTAAGAATTGTAATGTATAAAAAAAAAGAATAGTGTAACCTTAGATTAGGTAGAGGGAAGTGAAAGGAGGGTAAGCAGGAGATGAGGGGTTAAGAAAGATAGTAGAATGAAACAGACATTATTACTGTATGTATGTGTGTGACTATATGACCAATGTGATTCTATAATATGTATTCTCAGAAAAATGAGAAATTATATCCCATCTATGTATGATATATCAAAGTATATAAGTGCAGTCTATTGTCATGTATAACTAATTAAAACAAATATTTTTTTTAAAAAGTCAAAATTATAAATAAGTATGTAAGTAAATACAAACATATAGTAAAGAAGTATATGGTGCCTTATTATCAATTTTCCTTAATACCTTACGTTTGCAGTGTCTAAATATTAGAAATTTTTTTCCATCAAGTGCATAACTGTGTCTGTTTCTTTATAATTAATATATACACTATGATTTATTAATATACCCCATCTATGAACTTTGTGGTGATTTTCACTCTATTTTTTAAGTTAAAGTAATGCTGCAATAAATAACATTGTATATCATGTGGGAGTCCACAAATGTAAATATATGTATGGAGAATTAATTTCTGGAAAATAGAACAACCAATAATAAAAAAAGAACTATTAATTTTAAAGAGTTGTTTGAGTGGGTTTCATATAATTTTCAACATTCTCTACACAGTGTTTGTACAATTTCCATCCCTCACAATACTGGAAAAGAAAGTTCACATTTTCCTGTGACTAACATAGCATAACATTCAACTTTTTGATCTCTGCTGATCTGAAAAGTGAGAAAATTAGCATCTCAGTGTAGTTTGAATTTGCATTTATTTTGTTTGTAACTGAAGTTAACATTTCTTAAATTTATAGGCAATTGACAGATGATAATGTTGAAGATACACTAGTGTTTTTATTTTTTATTGTTTCTGGTGCAGGTTGTCAAATCTGGAGCATCCTGAGTGTTCAAAGAGTGTTGCTGAGCTAAGCCCATAGCCCAGCAGTATTTCTTTAATTTCTTTAAATTTATGAACTGTCTAGCTATATCCTTTTCATATTTTTCTTTTGGGTTGTTATTCTTTACTGTATCAATTGGTCAAAAGTTTTGTACACAATCAAAATTATCTTCCTCTCTGTGATTTGAATTACAAGTATTTAACATGTGAAATCTACCATATCATTTAAAAAAATCTGATGTAGTTTTGTGAAAATTGGAACCCTTTGTGAGATTTTCATTTTGAGAATGACTTATCTAATCAGACGTCATATGATAAATTTTCCATTGTATCTTTGATTATCTTTAAACTATATTTAGAATTCTTTCATTTGGAGTATTTCCAGGTTAAAACTTAAACTGTGAACACAACCATTTTATTTCTTTACAGATCTATCCAGTCATGTCGAGGTATTTGATTGAAAAGTCAACACTCCCCCAGTTATTTTAGACTTTAATTGTGTCCTATTGAAATTTCTGGATGGAAATGGGACTCTTTCTAGCCTTTCTGTTCAATCATTTAGTGTAGTTTAACTTCAGGAGGAAGGCCAATGTTTTAATAATGATGGTGGGTTCCTGACAATTTTAGCACCTGGAGAGAAAAATCTCTGCACATTATTGTACATGTTGTGTACTTTTCTAAGATATTCCTCAATAATTTGTTTTTCAGCAAAGCCAAAAAAAAAACCTTAGAATTATTTTGTCTAACTAAAATAAAAAGATGCAAAAATCAAAGAAAAAAATATTCAATGGAATATTACTCAGCTTTAAAGAAGAATGAAATTATGGCCTTTGCCAGTAAATGGATGGTGTTGGAGACTAGCATGCTAAACAAAATAAGCCAATCCCCCCAAAACCAAAGGCCAAATGTTTTCTCTAACATGTAGATGCTAATCCACAATAAGGAGGGGCCACTACGGAAGCAGAGAGTTACCTTAGATGAAGGGGAGTGAGTGGAAGGGAGGGGAGGGAAATGGGGATAGAAAAAATAGTAGAATGAAACAGACATTATTACTTTATGCACATATATGACTGCATGGCCAATATGATTCTACAACATGTACAATCAGAAAAATGAGAAATTGTACCCCATCTATCTATGATATATCAAAGTGCACAAATGCATTCTGCTGTCATGTATAACTAATTAAAACAAATGAAAAACAAATGTTTAAAAAATTCTAATAAGAAAATTTAAAGTGAAAAAATAGCATTTTTATGTGGAAAATATTACATTTAAAGTTTAACTGTAAAAAAACTAATTTATTTATAATGTTTAATATTAATATACAAAATCATACTATTTTTTTTCAATACTGGGGTTTGAACCTACTGAACCACATCCCCAACTCATTTAAGTTTGTTTTTTTTTTTTAATTTTAATATTTTATTTTTTAGTTTTCGGCGGACACAACATCTTTGTTTGTATGTGGTGCTGAGGATCGAACCTGGGCCGCACGCATGCCAGGCGAGCACCCTACCGCTTGAGCCACATCCCCAGCCCTCATTTAAGTTTTTATTTTCAGACACAGTCTCACCAAGTTGCTCATGATGTCCTTGAACTAGAGATCTTCTTTCCAAGCCTCCTAAGTAGCCTAGTCACAATGCTCGCCAAATGATATATTTTTTATTGTTTTTACCCAATGGTATCCATCTTGGGCCCCCACTAAATTGTTGAATTCTCTCAATAATTTTACCTCTCAGCAGTGGTAATTTAATTTCTACTTTCCTACTTTTCTTCTTATCACTAATTTCCCACATCTGTCTACATATGCTTATGCTCAGAAATCTGATATTTAAGTTAGAACCCTATTTCCTGATTTGAGTATGGTTGTTTTTGTCGTTTTCCCTTTGTGTATATTTGAGACTAAGATTAATGTATTTTTATTATATTAAGAATACCTATATTACTGTTTTTATTTTATTATTTTGAAGTAACCATAGATGTTAAATTTTATCAAAAGCCACTTTAATATCTATAGACTTAATCACATTTTTTCTGGTTCTAGTTATATGACTTTTTAAAAAACATTTCTTAATTTTGAACAATTTGTATTATCCTGAATATTATGTAATAATGATCTACTATTAATTATGCTGGTAAAGCCTTCTTGCTGAAATTGTATTTATGAATTTTGCATCAAGTTATTTTTTTATTTTATGAGTTTTTCTTATCTGTTTCCTCCTATTTCTATGAAAATTCAGATTTTGTTTCTCTCCTCTGTGTTTTGATAAACGCTCAGCACCTAGAACAGTGTCCAGCAAATTGTAGTTGAGCAAAACTAAGTTGAGATTTATTCATTAAGTACATTGAGAGATTTCTGTTCTGGTCTTCTTTTTGTTGAAGTTTAGCTTCAAGTTATGTACATGTCATAGAAAGCTCTAAAAAAAATTGAATAGCATTATCTCTGATTTAAAGCTCTAGTTAGGTTAAATTTGTTGGAAGGTTTACCTTGGAATGCCAAATACTATGTAGCAGATGAGTGGCTGGGTTCAGGCCCAGTTAGCTCCATTTAATGTTTAAACACAGATTTCTATCTTAGCACAGGTGAAATTTTGTTTTATAAGAGTTTTCAAAACCCATATGTAATAATAAGCCATATTTGTAGATCTGTATATTTATATATCTAAAATGAGACTATTTGGCTATTTGCTACTTAGTATATGAGAGGTTTTCCTGTGTACTACTGAATTATATCTGTCTGTCCTCTGTTTGTCTATCCACCTACCCATCTATTTATCTAACACAAATAACCTATCTGGAAGTAATCATCAAGTTTAAGAACAGAAATAAATTTAACAACTATTTCTAGTAATAATATAATACTTCATTTCTCTCATTTTCATAATTTAAGAGAATGGAATCATATCATTTGTGGTCATCTGTGATATTTAACCCCAATATTTGTTATTCTAAGAATACCTTTGTGATTGTATGTTACAATTCATTCACTTTTATTCCTGTCAATATTCCACACATTACATTATTGGTTGTGTCTTGATATATGAGCAATACTGCTATAAACTTTTTTTCTTTTTTCTTCTGGCACTCAAAAATCTTCTTCAAGATATTTACATAAATGAGACAGCTGGTTTGTGTTATTCACACTCTCAACTTCATATGTAACTCTCAGGTAATTTTCAAAGCGTTTGCATTAATTTATGGTCTCACAAACAGTGTACTAGGGTTCAATTCAGTATTTATAACTCATAGTTGGTCTTATCAGACTTACTAATTGTTGCCAGTCTCGCGATGTAAAAGGATATCTAATGGTGTTCTTCATTGAGCTATCCCCATGTAGCAATAAAACAGAACATATTTCACATGATTTTCTTGTCTGTGTATGTTTATGATTCATTTGTCTTTCCTATCTCATTCCATTTCAGGCAACTGCTAATTTAATTCCTTTACTTGTTACAGTGTTTTTCAGTCTTTCTACATTTTCTTGTGACAGTTTTCTAGTAAATAATAATTTCTGAATTTCCTTCTGAGTTTCAACGTTTTGGCATACAGTCATGCATGGAGCATTTGAGTTTTCATTTTTTATTTGCTCTGTCACTATTTATGGTTTCATTCCTAATATCTCTCACTTGTTTTTATTGAATGTCACCAGCGGTCATTTGTTTAACTGTTTGTTTCTCTTTTTCAGAAGACTTGTTTGCCTCACTTCTGTTTCTTGCATGATGACACCAATCAGAGGCCACCCCATGTCCCTAGAGGTCCCCAGCTCAACTGAAAATATCGGAACCCCCAACCTGCTGGCCCAGGAAGGATCATATGCTCCTCTCAGTATCTGCTTTCCAGAAAATTGCCTATTGTCAATATTGCTTTATTTATTTAATGTTTAGATTTTTCCTATAATTTCTAATGAACCAAGGAGTACTCAGAAATAATATTTTTATAATTTTTGTGTGAACTAAGTCTGTGTGAACAGCACAGTTTTCCAGAGATGGCAGCCTAAACTAATGCTACAAATCAACCTACTGTGCATTAATTTCTAAGATTTATGAATACTTAAATTATGTGTTCCCCTTGTAATTATCACATAGTTGAGTTTAGCAACTTTACAAAATATATATTTTTCTTAAAGATGAGTTTATTATTATTTTGATATATCTATGTGTTAGATTTAATTCTATGAGTATGTTATATATTGAGTATCTATTTTTACACGGTTTAAAGAATTCTTCAAAATGAGGCCTTTCTTTAATCTATTTTTTTATTTGACAGTTTTGATAGTTCATATGGTGGTTAACTCAGTAATTATAATTTAAATACGATATTCTCAAATTTCTATTTCTCGTATAATTAAATTCCTATTTTGTTAATATTTTTTTTAATTGTCAGTGGATTCATTATTTATTTATATGAAGGGCTGAGGATTGAATTCAGGGTCTTACACATGCCAGGAAAGTACTCTACCACTGAGCCACAACTTAAACCCCAAACTCCTATTTCTTAATCATTGTAACTGTGCTTTCTATTGACAAATTCAAACAACAGAATGAGTTCCCAATTAAAAACTGGTAAACAGGTAACTATTTAGTTAAAATGATTGACGATAAGCAAATGTAATGAACAACATATTTAACTCTCACTGAGAAAATTAGACATTGAAATTATAATATGCAAAATGTAGAATAATTTTTATGATGAATCATTAAAGAAATAACAAATTGGAAATCAAATAATGAGTAAAGAAAAAGAGACCATCTATTTTAGTCAGTTTTTTCACTGCTGTGACTAAAAGATCTGACAAGAACAATTTTAGAGGAGGAAAATTTTATTCAGGGGCTCACGATTTCAAAGGTTTCAATCCATAGACAGCCAACTGACTCCATTCCTTGGGATTGAGGTGAGGCAGAAAAATATGGCCAAAGAGGGTGGCCGAGAGAAGTGGCTCACAGGATGATCAGAAAGTAGAGAGAGAGAGACTCCACTCCCCAGATGCAAAATATATACCCTAAAGGCAGACCCTCAATGCCCACCTCCTCCAGCCACACCCTACCTGCCTTCAGTTACTACTCAGTGAATTCCTTTAGGGGATTACTGCTCTGGTTAGGTTAAGGCTCTCACAATCCAATCATTTCTTCCCTAAACATTCTTGCCCTGTCTAACATATGAATTCTTGGGGGACACCTAATACCTAAACCATAACACAATCAAAAAGATATCGAAATGTAAAAATGATACAAAAGAAACTCTTGAAAATAAAGAGCAAAATAATCAGGAGAAATGGCCAAATGCATTTATGTTTAGTAGCACACGAGATGCAGAGAGAAAGATAAACAATCAGACAACATGAGCCACATTCAAGGGGTATGGTGATAAAAATTGTGACTGTGTGCATGCGTGTGTGTGCAAGTGTATGTAATTCAGACAAAATCTTGTCATTTGCAACATACATGACACTGGTGGACATTAGACTAAGTGAACTGAAGTAGGCACAGGAAAACAAATACTCCCTGATCACATATTTAATGCATATTCTATAGTAGTCAAGCTTGTACAAGCAGAAAGTGGAATGGTGGTTGCCAGAGATGAGGGCAGGGAAATGGGAAGATGTTGACTCAGGGGTACAACTGTATGCTTTAAATTTGTAAAGAGGACAGATCTCACATGTTCTATTACACACACATACACACACACACAAACACACACACACATGTACATACACACACACAGGAGGAAAGAGGGTAAGTAAGTGAAGTAATGGGTATTTTAGTTTGATTATTATGGTTATTACCCAATTTATGCATGTCTCCAATCTTCACTTCATATCTTAAACATATACTTCAAAAAATGGCAAAAGATGTATTCCATCAAGAGCCATCCATGGGCTATATGTGGACTATGCTAGCATTGCAGCGAGTGAGGGGATATGTCTGGCATTGGAAACTTCCCGTGGCACCCCCACATGGACAGATCACCTGATGCAGATGAACTTCCCCCACAGCTCTGCCAAAGATCCCACACAGCACTGGAAATGGGGTGACCAGCTGTAGCTGCACAGCCCCTCTGAGATGGGTGTGACCTGCCAAGATGCCAATCAACCTGCTGACTGCAAGACAACAGAAAGCCAGACTTAACCCTTGAAAGCTTATCCCTGCCTTTGATGTACCCCCTTAAATAAACCACAGGAGTCATTTTCTAACCGACTAGCTCTAACTCCTGTGTGGACTAGATCTATCATGGGGTCCAAGTTCCCTTTCAAACTATTCTTTCTGACTCTTTATCTTTTGTTCTTCACTAATTACTCTAGACTTTCATTTCTTAGGTAGCTTACACCCTCCTTGGCAGGGAGAAGAACCCCCCAATGAGGTGCTGGATGCCTCACCACGAATTCCTATATAAAGTCTTTACCCATGGTAGATAGGAAACAAAGACCAAGGTGGAGATGATGAGAAGAAGCATTAGGTTAATCAGAGCTACTCGTTTGGTGAGCGCTGAGGCCTGCAGAACCAGCAGCCATCCAGGAACACAGGGCTAGTGACCCAACATAGGAGATGTCAAAGCCTCAGCCCAGTCAAAGCTTCACCAAAAGCTTCACTTTTCTACAACCCCCATGCCCAGCTCTTTCTGGACCCCTGACTCACAAACACTGTGAGATCAAGTTCACTGTTTCAAGCTACTAAGTTTTGGGGTGACCTGTGATATGGCAATAAACACCTAACAGTATGGAACGTGTGTTGGTAGCTGGGCCTACCATAACAAAACACCACAGGGCAGCTTAAGAAGCAGGAATTTATTTCTGGAGGCCCTAAAATGAGATGAAGCTGTTGGCCAATTTGGTTTTCCATTGAAGGCTCCATCACTGGCCTGCAGATGGCTGCCTCCTCACTGTGTCCTCCGGTGGTGCAGAGAGCAGGGGAGAAACGGACTCCCTGGTTGCTTTTCGTGTAAGAACACAATTCTACCTGAGGTCCATCCTGGACCTCACCTAAACACAAACCCCATCAAAGGACCCATCTCCAAACACCACCACAGTGGGGGCTCGGTGTCAACATCTGAATTCTGAAGGATCGACCACAATTTAATTCATATCCACTAAGCAACACTGAGTGAACACACATGCACACCAATTGCTGTTAACTATAGAAACGCCTTCAAACCTACACAGTCATGAATGACAGATTCCAGCTCTCTGGGCCATCAAACGTAAGCCCCCTCTTCCAGAATCTGCTTGTTTTTCTCTTTCTGGAAAATGCCCTTCTTCTTACTCTTTGTATTTTTCCCCTTCCCTTTAACAGATACATTTTATTTATTTATTTATTTTGTATAAGAAAGATTATTCCATTGCTTTTACACTCAAAAATATGTTATGGGCATCTTTCCAACTCAATGTAAAAAATAAATATGCAACAAATGTCATACAGACTGCAGAGTATTCCATTACATGAATAACCATCATTTATATAACATATCCAATATTGATGAGCATTTAGCTTGTTTCCATTGCTTTGATTAACAAAACTGAGATGAATATCCTTGTACATTCATCTTTGCAGTGCTGCTAAATTACTGCCTCAGGAAAGGTTTCTGAAAGTGCAATAGCTCTGCAGAAGCAATGGACACAACATTTCAAATGATTTATTTTCCTTTTCCATTTGCAAATTATATGCTCATCTTTCTCTGAAGTGATATGTTTGTCCCTGCATGGCAAAAAAGAGAAAAATCCAACTAAAACCCTCTCCACTTCACCTCAAACACATCCTTCTTATATTTTCTGACTTACTGTCATTGTTTATTCAAAAAGTAACTCATGTTTGAATTTTTCTTCATGTCACATTGAAAATATGTTAATTTAACACAATATTAGATTGATTTCAACACTACCTTGCTTCCCTCATCTTCACTGAATTTACTTTGAATTACAAAACTAATGCATACTGTTGTGATAAAGGCAGATTCGTAAGTGTAAATTAAACTCAATTAGTCCATAGACATCTTAAACTATTCTGCCCAGGTCCTGCCTTCACTGCAGCTGCTGCAGGGCTCATCAGTAGAAGAAGAGAAACAACTTTTCTCTCTCCCCTTCCTTCTTCCCTAGTGTCTCCTGCCCATTGTTTCCTCTTTTTTTAAAATTTATTTTTTTATTAGTTACACATGACAGTACAATGATCTTGACATTTCATACATCTGAATCAAATGGGGTATAATTTCTCACTTTTCTAATTTGGTAATGTTTTAGGGTCAGAATTTTTAGGTTGGTTGGGTAGCCTAAATGAAATAAGCCAGACACACACACACACAAAAAAAAAATGCAGCAGAAAAATTGAATTCACACAGCTACAGAGTAGAATGGTGGTCACCAAACCTTTGGGGGAGAGGGAGGATGTTGATTAAGGGCTCAGAGTGTCAGTGACACAGGAGGAATAAGTTTTAGTGATGTTTTGCATACAATCTTGACTGCAATAAATAATAATGCAATGCACACTTTAAAATTACTAAAGGAGTAGATTCTATATGTTTCATCATTCAAAACAATTATAAGTATTTGATGTGTAGGATTATTAATCAGCCTGATTTAATCGTTTCACATATATTGTGTATGTGAATAAAATGTATATATATATGTATATGTGTGTATATATATATATATATATAAATATAAATATATATCTCAAAACATCACATTTTACTCCATGAATATATGTAATTATCAGTCAATTAATAATAACATTTCAAAAAATGTGACATTGAAGGTAACATAACTGTCATGGAATAATCAATACCTGTGGCACTCATATTTTTCTTTCATTTATTTTTATTCATTAGTTCCTCTAGCTATCTATTGTTAGCCTCATAAGCATTAAGCCTATCAAAATGGGAGACTTAGAAACCCCTTTCACAGGGCTGGGGATATAGCTCAGTTGGTAGAGTGCTTGCCTAAGGCCCTGAGTTCAATCCCCAGCACCACAAAAAAAAAAAAAAGGAAACCCCTTTCACAGAAAGTGCCCATATAATTACAGTTATCCCATCTTCTAGAATGAGAAAAGTCCCTTATCAGATGCATTACCCAGGATGCTCCTATTTAAGATCTTAGTTATGAACCAGCTCTTACAGAAATAATAAAGAATGTCTTTTTGATGATACATCAAATTTTCCTATATTAAATATTGACTGTCAGTCACATCTTTTTTTTTTTTATTTGCACCTGTAACTACCTGAGAATTTGGTTTAAATGCAATTTCCCTTTAGTATATTTGTGTTTTTAACAAGTCAGTCAACTCTGTAAGGATAGGAGTTTGGCTTTCTTTATTGTACTTACAGTGCTTTTTAAAAGTGCCAACAGCATAGTACCTGCTCAGCAAATGTTTGCTGAATCAGTAAACTGAATTCCATCCTGACTCAGGGCTGCTTAGGATGGCAAGACCCAAACTGTCCTCTAAAAATGTGAAAATTTTGGACAAATAATATTTAATAATAATAATAATAATAATAATAATAATATTTACTTTGACAAAACCCGATACTATACCTGGGGACTCTGAACTCCTTGTTTTCTGGAAACCAGAGCCTCACTTTCCTTGCCTTCAGCCAGTGGAGTGTCCTGACAAGGTTTCGCTCCTAACACTCTGACCTGGAGCTCTTGATGTCCGCAGCTAAGCCCAGTGGTTAGATGTTTTTCTTAAGTGCTGCAAGTGCTCCCTGTGGAGGAAGAGTTCTCTGCAGCTGAGTTCCTGTGAGAAGAGCTTCCCACACGTGCAGGAGAGACCTGCTCAGGTCTGTTTAAATGGTAAAAATGCTTCCACCTTTATCCATTAGGAAACCCTTTTTCTCTCTTAGGAATTATTTCTTCAGTCTTGTGCTCTGAAAGGAAACCATATAATTAAATGTATTTCCACAGTTTTAGTGACTTGATTTCTTATGCATTATTAAATATTTTTTTTAAGAAATCCAGGGATTTTCTGAATGTTTTGATCTTAAAAACCCACCAAATGTAATTTCTTGCCACCCAAAGCCTTTTTTATGGAAGTATAAAGGGTTGACTCCCTTTTCAAGTCAGATGTTCCCCCACCCTTATGCCTACACTACAATTATATGACTGTGCTACAACCTTCAGTTGTCTACTGTAACTCCAGAAGCATGAATTAAAGAGGATGAGTTGAACTCCTCCATTCCCTCTTCAGCAGGCATTACACTGAACACCACCAAACATGTATTAGACACAGCAGGTACTAGTCAAATGAAGGTTGCATGAGAGAAGCTTTTTTGATTGTGCCACTCTAAAACTACTCTTATTTTATCCTCATTAACCCATCTCAAGAACAAGTTAGAACATGAATTATAAGTTATGCATTATCATAGGTCCAGACAGAGAGATGTACACCCTTGTTTCCCTCTTGGCCTAATTAATATGATACTCCTCAAAGCAAACTCAAATGCTAGGCAAATGCCTTCCAAATGAGAGAGAGAGAGAGAGAGAGAGAGAGAGAGAGAGAGAGAGAGAGAGAGAGCGCACCAGGCTTATGATTTCTTGATTTATGATGGTGTGAAAGTGTACACATGCAGTAGACTCTGGACTTTTAATTTTGTCCTGTGCTAGACGTGTGCAGTGTTGTGATGTTGGGCAGTGGCAGCAAGAGCACCTCCCTGCCAGCCATGTGCTGGTAAAGAGAAACCACTGCCTCTCTATGGCTCACTGTGGGGCTAAGCTGTGTCATACCTGGTAGGTTAGATGTAGCAAATGTATTTTCCACCTAAGAGTATTTTCAATTTTTGACAAGCTAATGGGGACATAACCCATCATGATTCAAGGAACACTGTACACACTCACAGCCAAAAAGTGCAAACAGGTCAGAGGTCCATCAGATGACAAGTGGATAAACACAACTTGGCATATCCACACAATGGAGTGCTCTCCAGCTGTCAGAATGGACAGGCTACTGATGCGTACTACAATGAGAATGGAATTTGAAATCATTAATCTAAGTGAAGGAAAACAGATCACATGATGCCACTTATATGAATATCCAGAATAGGTAAATCCAGAGATAAAAAGTCAGAGATTTTTAGGATCTGGAAAGGGTGGGGTGGATGATGCCTATTGGGAAAGATGAATATCTTCTGAAATTAGATAATGGTGATGGTTGCACATTTTTGGAAATACACTAAAAACCAATGAATCACACCTCCATAAAAAGGTGGGTTTTATGTATGTACATTATATCTCAAAAAAAAAAAAAACAATTGGGGATTTTCTCCTTACTAAAAGAATATTTTTTTAAAAATCAGATTATTATTTCCAAAACCTGATTATACCACTCACCAGTGTAGAATAAGAGCCTTCTGTATCTATAGGATAAAATTCAAACACAGGGATCAACACACAAGTTCTTTATTAGTTGGTCTTTGCTTCAATCACAAGCTTTCTCTCTAGCCATTTCTCCAAGAAGTTTGCCTTGCTTTACATGCCATGGGCTCGTCTGCGCTTTCTACCTATCAAGGCACATGTTTTGGAACAGTTTCTCCCTCTTTTACCTAACTAACTACACTTGAACTTCAAGAAGGAAAGCAAACTATGCAGTGTGACCTCCCTTCAGAGCCCCCAGCCCAATTTAGAAACACTTGCCCTGTGGTCCTGAGAGCCTCTGCTCATCCTAGACCTTTGCCAAATTATGTTATGAGTTGCCATTCGTGAACCATGTCCTCCTCTACCCTGCATCCTTTGTGGGGGCAGGAGTTATTCATGTTCTCCATCTACTTAACCTCCGCACTCATCAGAGTGTGAACAATGAGTGTTCTGTAACATAAATTTGCAGCTTGAATATAAATGTTGTTCTTTTAAAGCAAACAAAAAAAATGTGGTTGAAGTCATAAATGGAGACAGTTTAGAAAAGCAATGGAATGCTTCTTGACTCTTGGTAGAAACCTAGATTTACATCATGAAGGGGAAGCTACAGACACCAAAGGTAAGCATGTGTGTGTGTTTGTGTATGTGTGTGTGGAGAGAGAGACAGATTGTCAAAAAGAGAACTGCCAAACGTATTACATATGAATTTGTTGTACAAGGAAGAACCATAAAGTTTATTGCCCATACAAGGTCATGTATAAAAGTAAAGTAGAATGCTACCATACTTATTAGGGGTCAACAAGTGAAAATCATAACTTTCCTGGGCAAACCAAGGTGCTTACGTATTAAGCTTTATTTTAACATTCAATTGTTGGAATAGTTTTGTCATTATTGCAAATATTGGTGTTTTTTACCCTGATATCTCTTGTCTCACTGCCTCATTCCACTCCATTTCTACTTAAGTGGAAGAAGAAGGAAGGTCTTCTTTGGAAAAATCTTCTCTGAGATCTCAAATAGTTCCCTGCCTACTATTGGGCATCAGCTCTCCTCACTGTTGGATTCCTCTGATAGAATTCAAGATTTAAAAGGGATTGATTCTTTCTTTCCAAATCCTTGAAGGGTGTCCAGATCATAGCATGTAATACAAATGACCCTAATGTTTCAACCCATCAAAATCATATCTTGTAAAATTTCCATTGGTGAGTCATCTGAGAAGATGGGGAAGAATTGTTCTCCCTGATGTCAGAGGCTTGCAGAAGCTTCTAAGTGCTCAGTATGATGGTATGATGGAGTTGCTGTCTCCTAACTCACTCCACCACTGGGGTCAGACTCATTGTCCACCTCCGACCTGCCCCTGCTCTCTGATTCTCAGGTGGCTTCCTGCCAACCCTGGAACTAACTTGTCAACTCACTCTTCTCGATGAATAACTTCACAAATTTTATTTTTCCATTCACCAAGCAAACCTGTCATTGATGGCTTCTCGCTCACTAAGTCTCAACTCAGGAACACATAGCTAGGGCTACTCAGGTCATGATAAGAAACATACCATGCATACTAAACGGCAGTACAATGAATCAATTCAGTAGTCACACCTAGCCTCTTGCTTGTGTACCTGTGGTGTGTGTGGGGGGGGGGGGCATGCACACATTTTTTTGTGGCCAATTTTAGAATGTAAACTTTCCTCTTCCAAATGGAAGTCATTTTCCTCATTAGGCAAGTAAACAAAACTCAACAGACACAATGATCTCTTACATTTTGTACCTCTTTAGTTTCAGAACAAAACTGGAACTAAAGGGAACGCAATAATTACATTCATGATTCATCTTGGTCTACCCTTCCAGCTTTAGCTAATACTATGAACAATATATAAATCATCCTTCCCTTCCAACTTCCTTTGGCTTTTTTTTTCTTGCTGGCTCACATTTTTCCCCTTTCTTTCTTTCCTTTTAGATCTGGTATTTCAACCCCCTTCTATATGGCAAATACTTCTAAATGAGTAGCCTGAATTTTTCTGCCATTAAGACTAGACTCCTATTATCCTCCCAGCCTGTCTGCTCCTCGTGTTCTTAGCATTCTGCAAAGCTTGGCTCAAGTAGCATCTCTCAAAGATGCCTCTACAATTTTCTGCCTCAAATTAATCACACGTGGGCTTTTAACACTGCCCTGCCAAAGCTCTCCTTAGCACTTATTTCACTTAATCTTAGAGCGTGTTTGCACTCTTGCCTCCCCCAGGAGACTGAAGATTCCAGGAGATTAGAGACAATACCTCGTTCTGGCCAGATTCTCCTAGGTTTTATGCACATTGAGAGCTCTCCAAAATACTGCTGGTCTTGGAATCAAGCAAATAGAGTATGAAGTTGATTTTTTTCATAAAGAAGAAAACTAATGTTTACCGAGCAAATACTCTGTGTCAGGCGTTTCAAAACGCATTATTTCTATCCCAGCAGGAAATTTTATTCCTCATGTATATTTGGAAACATAAACAGTCTTCTGGCATTTACATGGACCTGAGTTAGTAGTTAATCCCTTTTCTTCAATTCCACTCTCTCACTTTTCACCATTAACATTTTTCCCTGCTAGGCTCCCGTAGAGAGAGAACCGCAGGAGGGCACAGCATTGTTGGAGAGGTCCCTAAATGTCAGTTACCACTCTGGCATGTGGGCTCTTGGGGCTTCTCAGCACACAAGACTGTCTTTTATGAAGCATCCATGGCTTTGTTACCAGGGACGCATCTGCCACAAACCATTTTACCTCCAGCAAGAGAGAGAAGTGAAGGATAAAGTCCTTGAGATGTGACAGTTTTAATTGCCAGCTCAAAATATCAGGATCCATCATGATCAACCAGGCTGAATTTCAAAGCAACAGCAGATACACACAAACAGGGGATTACTACCTACACCCAGTCATCTTCTCACTATTAGCAGAGCTTGTTTTTGTAAGAGAAACAAATGAGTCAATAACCTTCGTAGGAGAAAGCCCGAACATACCCAGATGACAGGATTTGAGGAAGGCTGTCAATTTCCAGAGGGAGCAGCAATTTGGAATGACGTGGTCATCCTCTCAGGATCCAGACTCCTCTCAGTATTCACATCCACAAAGTTTTCAAATCACAGAAGTCATTTCTTGTAATATTGAAACATAGTTTACCAAAAATAATGACCAATCCAGTCTACACTGATGTTTTCCACTGAAACAAGATAGAATAAACGAGACACACACAGTCTCACGAAGACGAGAGCGATTCTGCCTCCCTTTATGACGTGGGACAACAGGTGGAGGTTAATGCACGGCTCCATGAAATAACAGGAAATGGAACACGAACAGTTGCATTGCCGGATGGCTCAAAATGATGACACATTCCTGTTTTATAATGCAGGGGTCATGTGGCATTACTACTAGCTGTTCTTGCCAGAAGCATCGATCCAGATGGGAATATCAATTTATTTGACCAGATGTGTGACAATGTCACTCTGAAAGGTGGTTCCAGTATGCTGAACTGATATTTATCATCATGGAAATTGTGCAGCTAATAGAATATATCTGAATTAGGGGCTCTCCAGTGGGACCTCAGTCCTTTTGAACCAAAAAGAATGTGGAATTTTGGAGCTAGTGGGAACTTCAGATCCGATGCCCTCTAAAAGCCCATTTTGTACAAAAGAAAGCTGAGATTGGAAGAAGAAAAGAATTTCTGGGAGCTTCTGAACTCATGTACAGAAAAACTGAGGATTAACTCTGAGCCGCAGAACCACCTAAACAGGGTTCTATGTGGAACTTACATGCCTGCCTCTATTTCAAGGGATACATATGTAGTATACACTCTCTGACATGCATTGGACTAGACACTGGATAAACAGAGGTAAAAAGGCAAGCATGAACACTGCATTTTTATTATTTATTCTTTTTAATTATATAAGACACAGAATTCATTTCACATAATTATAAAAGTGTGGAATATAATTTGTTCTAATTTAGTACTCAGGATTTCACCTTCCCCTCCAAACTCCCCTGTTCCCTTTCCTCTACTAATATTTCTGCTAATATATTTATCTATTTTAAATTAGTGTTTTGTGGATGTACATGATGGTGAGGTCCACTGTTGTGCATTCTCATATGTACACAGGAGAGTTAGGTCTGAGGCATTCCACTGTCTCTCTCTATCCCATCCCTCCTCCCTTCCCTCATTCACCTTCGTCTGCTCCACTGATATTTCTTCTTTTTATTCCTCCACCTTTTATTTTGGATTTATCTTCTGCACATCAGAAAAAAAAAATATTTGACTTTTGACTTTCTGGGACTTAGCATGATGTTTTCCAGTTCAATCGATTTACCAACAAATGCCATAATGCCATTCTTCTTTATGGCTGAGTAATACTCCATTTGTGTATACCATATTTTATTTATTCATTCATCTGTTCAAGGGCAACTTGGTTGGTTACATAGATTAGGTATTGTGAATTGTGCTGCTATAAATACTGATGTGGCTGTGTGACTACTGTCTGCTGATTTAAATCCCTTGGTTATATACCAAGGAGTGAGATAGCTGGATCATATGGTGGTTCTATTCCTAGTTTTTGACGAATCTCCATACTGCCTTCCAGAGTAATTTCACCAGTTGCAGTCCCACCAACAATCTATGGGTGTAACTTTTCCCCCACATCCTCTACAAATGCTCCCTGTTATTTGAGTTATCTTCCAGCAGTCAGTATTAGACAGAAATGAAAATACGCTGGACCAAACATAAAATTCAAGAGCATAATTTTGGAGGAAGCCCAGATTGAGGCAGCAATCATATATGTGCACAGGAGAGTTAGGTCTGAGGCATTCCACTGTCTCTCCCCGTCCCATCCCTCCTCCCTTCCCCTTTGATAAGGTGAAAAGCAAAGGATGTATATTTCAGTTCATGCTCATAAGAGCTATAAAAAGAAGCCAGCAACATGATGAAGGTCATTTCCAGGCAGTAGAAAGAACAAGCATGAAGCACATGAGCTTGAGGAGAAAATTAAATTAATGATTAAAAAAAAAAAAAACCTTCTAGAATAAGCCTCAGTTAAACAACAAACCAAGTTGTTCTTGACATTTTTCTCTTTGAACTAATGCACCTTATTGTTCCAAGCAGTTTCAGGTTCACAGAACTGGACAAGCAGTACAAAGAGCTGTCATGCACCCCCCCTCCTTCAGCAGCTTCTTTTCATATTCGCATCAGCACATGTGTTTGAACTGAGGAAGAGACACTGTTGTGTTATTGTCATTAGGCTTCACAGTTTGCGTTGTACAGTTCTACGGGTTTTAACAAATGTACAATGTCTTATATACCTAATAGTATTATAAAAATAGATCATTTCCTTAAAATCCCCTGTTCTCTACCTATCCATCCACCCCTTCTTCCACCCAAACTCTGGTAACCATGGATCTTGCTGCTGTGTATGCTGTTTTCCTTCTTCAGAGGAATGCACAGTCAAGTGGAATCATACTTCCCCATTTCGCTCCTCGCTATAGGACACATTGAAGCGTCTCGTAAATCTTTTTGTACCGTGATAGTGTATTTTTTTTAACTGATGAAACATGATTTCATTGAATAGATGTACCACAGATATGAATAAAGATGCTATAAACATGCATGTGTAATGCTTTTGAAGACGTTTAAGTTTTCAATGCATGTGGATAAATACCTTGAAGCACAATTCCTGGGTTATATGGTACAAATATGTATAGCCATTTGCATTCCTACCAGCATGAAATGAAAGTTACTGTTTCTTCATATCCTCACCAATTTTTGTATTTGAGATTTTAGTTCTTCTAGTATGAGTAGACTAGTATCTCAGGGTTGTACAAATAAAGTTGAATATTTTTCCACCCATTGTTTTTTTTTGTGGTTTTTTTTTTTTTTTTTTTTTTGGTACCAGGGACTGAACTCAGGGGCACTTGACCACTGAGCCACATTTACTTAGAGATAGTGTCTCACTGAATTGATTAGCACCTAAGTTGCTGAGGCTGGCTTTGAACTTGTGATCCTCCTGTCTCAGCCTCTGGAGCCAATGGGATTACAGGCATGCTCCACTGCATCCGGCCCACTCATTGGTTTTTAAAAACTAATATATAATTTTTTTTACTCCAAAAATAATATATTATATGCAACCATATAATGAATACAAATATGGCAATGTTTCATTCTTTTAGTTCACCCAGCACATAATTGGCACGTACTGTGTTTTAGTGACTGGGCCAGATTCTAAGAAAAACAGAGGTGACTTGGCACCTCCTCTCCTTCTGGGAGCTCATGGTCTAACAGGGAGGACAGGTACACATCCAGAGCTGTGGGAAAAGGAGGACTGAATAGGAGCATTGCAGGGAGCGACATTCAACTCTGCCTTAATGGTTTCTAAAGAAAGGGATTCTAGACCTGATTTAAAATAAAGAAGAGTTTACCAACTGGCAGTGATGGAATGGAGCTCCAGGTCACCCAGGTCTCAAAGGAACCTAGTCTGTGGCTCAGTGGTGGCACTAGGACAATTATGCTTTCAGAGAAGTTGATGGATGGGTCTACCAGACCACTATCAAGGTGTAGGTGGTATACAAAGGCATTTATGGCTGTTAGTCACAAAGGTGCTGCCCTATACAAGTCAGTTTCCTAATAATGTAAGCTTGTTTGCTTAAGCCTGGTCATTAGAAACATTTATAATATATATAAAATACAAGTAGTTTCAGTGGCAATATCATATGGTTTTAGTAATATCATACCATATTATTAAACACAGCTGTTTGTTCACTTTAAATTTTTACAATTATTATTTTATTACATGATGATAACATGAAATACAAATGCTTCAAAAATTAGGTAATGATTTTATACTCATAAATTATAATTATTAATGTTCTGGCTTATAATAGTTTATGCTTTTTGCATGTATGTGTAGAGGCATGTATTAATGAAATTGATCACTCAAAGCTCGTTCATTTCATTAAGTGAAGGTTTGCAACATCATTTTTAATGACTTCAGAATAATCAATCTTTGAAAGGAACAAAGCATGATTTACTTACCAATTATCCCTTGAAGGTTAGTTCAGGTACTTCTGCTTTGCCATATTTTAAATAATTCTGGATGAAATTATAGTACAAAATCTATGGGAACCAATTCAGTTATTTTCCTAGGATAATTCTTTTTGAGGTTAAATTGCTAGGTCAAAGTATAAGCAGATGTTTAGGAGAACATGGATAAATGTGGCTGAACTAATTAAATAGTTCTATAAAATAAGACAATGTGTGTATACATTTGTGTACATATACAACATGATATACATGCATACATACATATGAATGTTCATTTTCACATTCCCTATACTATGTATTTCAATTTTTGTCCATATCACAAATGAAAAATGTCAGTGTTCATTTATCTTGTTACAGTTCTCTCTTGCTTGGTGTGAAGTTGTACCTCCCATCTCTTGCTTATGTTCTTGCCACTGCCCATACATTCTCCACAGAGCTGTCAAGAGATCCCTTTAAGGGAATGAATTCATCTTACCATTGCCCACACTAAAATCCTTCAATAAGGGCTTGTTGCTATTGGAATAAAATCTAATTGGTCCTATTAGTTAGGGTCCCTTTCTACCTGCCTGATCCAATTTCATACTCTGCCAATCAAAGCTCCCACGTGGATTAGGGAATCTCACATTCCTAAAGGTATTTGCCCTGTTCTTTTGTTTCTTGGGTTTTTGCAGCTGCCACCTCCTGCCTGGAACACTGTTCTTCAGATCATCAGGATGCCCCTGATGATCATCCTGTTTTGGATGAGTTTACATATCATCACCACAGCGAGGGCTTCCCTGAGGACCCTGGCCAAGGATGTCTCTGCTCCAGTCCCAACTGTCAGAGGACCTTGTTTTGTTGCATTAGTCACCTACTGTTACCTGAAATCATCTTGTATTTTTATTGATTTCCTTTTTATAAACAGATCTGTGGGCCAGGCCCATGTTCTGTGTTCTGCCTCATCCCTGGTGCCTTGTTCCTGACTCACAGAGACAACTGATAATACTTGCAGAATGATTGAATAGGATCCTTTTATTACCTCTCAGAGCCATCTTATTTTTAGCACATGGGTTCTTTCTATAAAACTCATTTTGTCCCTTCTGTATTTAATTGCCTATTGAACTTGAGCCCATAATACCAAATATTGGTCTTCTCCTCCTTTAATTTATGAGACTTCTCTGGCATGTGGACAATACTAATACTTTTCATGATATATCTTTTAAAAATTTCTTAAATAGCAGTTTGCTTTATAAGTATTCAATAATTATTTCTATGATGCTATATCTATTTTTACTTGTCTAATTTATTAGTATTTTCATTTTTTGCTTTCTGATTATGGAGCCCTACTTGTGAAGTCCTTCCCTATAAATTAACGTCTATATAGGTCTCCTAGATGGTTAAATTTTTCATTGGCATATTAACTAATGGGTAAGTCATTTTGATATAAATACAAAGATACTGTCAAATCTTATTTTCTCAAAAACAACATTTTTGTTCCATTTTTTAATAATCAATTCTTTATCAGTTATTTGAGTTGTTGCCTTTATCACATTCTAAATTCAAAACAAATTCCAATCTCTGAGTTTTCTCTCAAATAATCTTGCTTCATCATTTCCATATTGTTGTCTTTGAATTTTAGTTATGTTAACTTTTCAACTTTAATCAAGACAAGGCTTTGTACACTGTTTCTTTGCGTTTTTGCCATGTTGACTGTTCCAGGCAAATTTTCTCAAATTTCCTAAATGTTATTGACTTTTAAATTAAGATTTGATTTTTATAAGTATCATTAATTTGGATAGAGTTGAAAACTTTGTACATTAATTCTTCTGATGAAAATATATAGTCTAAATATCTATTTACATTCTCTAGTGTAACTCAAATATTTCCATTTAATGCTTCTTAATATTTTTAAATGATAGTTATAGAGTTCTAGAAAATTGTTTGATCATTTTATTCTTAATTATTTAAATTTCATTTCTACTCAGCATAAAATTTTATATTTTGAAGTTATAATGTAATAAAGGAAATATTACTTTCTGCCTCAAGTATTAGTCATTTTGTTATTATCACTTGTTAGTAAAAAGGCTTTTTAAGCGGGATTTATTGAATTTTTTTGGTAAGCATTAATGTTATTTGAAAATGACAAAGACAACATTCTTTTAACTTATACTGATAATGGTAAATGAATTTTTCTTTAAAATTTTTCTAAACTTTGGGGGAAACCTACTTAAATCAGAGATAATTGTTAGATTCCATTGTAATTATTATTTCAATCTTATTTTGTTTCAGTTTAAAAATGAATTATTGACCAGAATTATGCAAAACACTTCATTATGGATTCACATTCCAGATTAAACATGCAATTTGTCAAAATCTTCACTTTGGGGGGAACTATAAAATTCTTTGCTCTTTAAGCTGCCAAGTCTGTAAGTTTCCCCTCTGCTTGTAATTTCCTGTTGTGATTTCTGTATTATACTGCTTCTCAACATTTTTAAATAATTCTCTAAGTCAAGGTGGCTCTCCCTTAAAGAAAAATAAAGTGCATAAATATTTGAAAAGCTATTAATAAGTGTATACATTTTTAACTGATACATAAAATCCTAAAAATTACAAACATTAATGAGGTACTGTGTTTTGATATTTGCATTAATTGTGCAATGTTTAAATCTGGTTAAACATATTTGTCTTCTCAAATATTTATCATTCCTTCATGGTGAAATCATTCAACATCCTTTCTTCTAGCTTTCAAAGACAGAGTGAATGATTGCTGTCTATTGTCATCTACCACACAACTGCAAACCAGAACTTACTACTCCTACCTGAGTACCCACTGACCAGCCTTCTCCAACTCTTTCTAGCTTCTTAGTAACTGCCACTCTGCTGTTAACTTCTACAAAATCAGTTTCTTCAAACCCCATTTGCATGTGATCAGGTAGTGCTTGGCTTTAAATATGTTGCTAAGTTTTCGGTTGACAAATTTCTCAGTTGTGTAGCCATAAGGCAAATGGACAACTCATTCAATCAGTGAAGACCATCCTGCAGATTATATTTGAGAGACACTATTTGAAGGCAGGTCTGAGGGTTTATTCTCTATTATACAGTCATGCATAGCTTAGTGACAGGGATACTTTTTAAGAAATGCATCGTTAGCCAATTTTTGCATAAACTTGGATGGTACCACTAATACATACTGAGGCAAGTGTTATTTATCATCCCATGTGCAATCTGCTATTGACTGAAACGCCATTAAGTGACACATGGATCTAAAAACTTGTCCCCTTCATCTGCATCAAATTCCATGTGTCTTCCAGCATCCAGATTGACGGAGATATAAGAATTCACTCTTTTGAACCATAGATACATTTAGTAATTTAAAAATAAATAACTCCATTCTGCTTTCTCTGTTTTTATGACATATTTGCTAGTTTACTAGAGACAAAATTTTCATTGTATATTACCAATCAGGATATATAAAGGAAGAAACTTAATGTATAAATGAATAAAAGGGGAAAAAAGAGAAAAAAAAACAAGGAGAAGGAGGAGAAGGAAGAAGAGAAAGGAAGAGGAAGAGGAGAAAGAGGAAAAGAAGGAAGGGAAGAGGAAAGGAAGACAAAAAAGGAGAAAATGTATATATTTTCATTTGCTGCAGAAAATTAAAAGGCCAGTGACTGGGATCACACTGATAAAATTACCATGAGTAATTTTGGGAAGTCACAATAAATAAATGAAGACAACAACAGAAATGGGGGTTACAGATGCAATACACCCCCCATGTACATGCCTAGTGAGCATTGGAGGATAGAAATTCTGTTCTGGAGGAAGCTCTCTGATTCCATTGCCAACATAATTTATTGAAATTCTTCTAGCAGCATCTCTGTTAACCTCTCAGTGGAAGTTTCTTAAGACTTACAAAGGAGATCAACACTAGATCTGTAGACTATTGCAACTTTGTATTTCACTTTGAAATGTTACAAAATGGGCTTCTAAACAATGAATGTACAGTAGAAACAATGCCAACAGATTTAAACAGCCATCTGGTGCAATTATTCACAATCCTAAAAATAGGCTGTTTGAAAATGTGCAAAGTTCCTTCCTGATATAATTCGGTGGTCTGACAGCTCATGAGCTTCCAGAGCGAGAGAGTAAGATGCTTTCAATGGGCAAATGTGGTTCATTTTTTTTTTGTCATACAAAAACTTACACCTGAATTTCGTGGCATGCGTCCCCAGCTATTGTTATCAGTCTTGGCACTGGTACCCCTCTGTCCTTCCTATCACAACAGCTAGTGTCAGAGCTAATGGAACCCTTGCTTGCCTCTGACCTCTGTCACCTGCCTCTTTGATCAATGTCCCGTGCTCTTTCTCATTCATGATTTCCTTGTTCATTCATTCATCCATCAGCTTCCATAGAGAATGTCTCCATACCTTTGATCACAGGGGAATACCTTTTATTTCACAACTGAGACTATTTAAGCATCAAAAAAAAAAAATCATTTGCTACCCCATTTCTCATTTGAGTAATGGTAGAACTCAGAACAAAAGCACAGGTCCTTGGAAGTTGCTTATTGATGAAGTCATTTCTCCAATATTTCAACCTGGGGCTCCCCACTGACAGGCTGGGGTTCTGTATTCCTTCACAGAGGGAGGTGGGGTTCGCTTGAACCCCATGCGTCCTAATGTTCTGACATCCTGTTAAGCTACTCTGATTCCTGCACGTTTTCCACTGACTGCTTTCCTCACTTCCTTTTTATTTTAATTAGCTCCAGGAGACCAAACTTTGTGATAAAACATATAGGAAGTTTTATGATCTTGGGAATAGCTAGTGATTCTAAGTTCCCTCTCATCTTTCCAGAGCCGACTCGGAGTTCCTAAAGCCTGGGATGCGGGTCAGGACATGGCCCACTCTCCAGCTCTCCTTGCCCTATGCTTGGTCAAAGAACGAAAGAGAGAAAGACGTCCTTTACATGCCCAGTCACAGGGCTTGTGTGACCTCTTTTGTGATGATCTCTGGCATCTTTAGCTCAACCATCAATTCACTGGACACACCTTGGGGACCAGTGGAGAGACACAGAAGCAGTCCTTCCTCCCAGCGGCCCTTGGCTGCCTGTTTTCCAGGCTCATGGTGGTTTTCAGCACACCTCTAGCACCTTGGCTCCATCCACTGTTCCTGAGCCCTGGACAATGAAAACACAAGTGGCAGCCTCTTTGTCTCCTCTAGTTAAAGGCGAGCCAGCACATCACATGGCTTCCCAAAACCCACCCCCAAAAAAGGACAAAGGAAAAAAACCCAAGTTTGACTCCCCTCAAAATGTCTCACAAGATCTTCAGAAGGCACATGCACAGACAGGCAGGATGGCGACACTAAAAGAGGGACAGAACAGTGAGGCAGGTTCATCCCTTTGGTTCCATCCCTCCTTGTCCTACATCATACTTTGGTCATGTCATTCCTCTCTACTTACACACTCCTGTGTGGGGTAATAGGTGGTTTATTTCCAATCCTTCTCTTCCAATAGCGTATCTTCTCTGGCTCCGTTACCATTTCTAGTTGTAGTTTTTATATTTTTGAGTTGCTTACTTAAAATTTCACAGGTGAGTAGAAAGTCCTGCTCCAAACAATGAAGCATATCTGTACTCCAAGCTTTCTGTTCTGAATAATGTAGTAAAATGAAGAAATGAAGAACAGAAAGGAGAAGAAAAAGAAAGAATAAAAGAAGGAGGGAGTGAGACATGGAGAAGGAGAGAAAGAAAGCAGAAGTATGATAAGAAAAAGAAAAATTATTTGGAGGGAATGAAACAGGTCTCCTGCCTCCAGATTCAAAATGTAGTTGGTGGAGACAACATCATGAGGTGTACAGTCCTATTATGAAAATCAGGCAAGGGAGCCATCGATGAGGGAACGGAGGTAAGCAGTGTGCTGCTAGTATCCTTGTATTGTTTGTGCTTCTTGCCCTGCAGAAGAGCATGATAGATTTCCTTAATTGTTCTAGTGACATAAAAATGTCACTGGCAGTGTTATGCTAGTAAGCCAGCCCTTCAGGGGGAAAAGGAAAACAGAACAAATCAAAACAAAGAGAAATTCCAGATTTGTAGCATTTGTTGACTTCTATGGCTGCTTCTATGGCCAATTTCAAACTACCAATATTTAAGAAGAGGTTTGCAAAATTTCTGAATAGTTAACAACCAACTCTCACAATCCAGGTCTAGCAGGTTGCAATACAGCACTGAAATGTTTGAAAGATATTTTCCAAACACAGATATTCATAATTTATTAAACAAAAGGTCTCTCACAGCAGAGATTCTTCTTAAAGTGAGTTGTAACTCTTTATACAAAGGCAGGTAATGAGGATTTTTCCAGGCATTAATGGAAGCTGGTTTGATTTATTTGATTGGGTACAGAAGACCAATTGTAAACATATGAGATATTAATACTCAATCCTTTGGGGCTTTAAATTAGATATGAAATCAGGATATCAATTCTGTATGAAAACATAGCAGTCAAATCTAACCATTCTAGATAATAGCATATTGAGTATCAGATAAATTAAGCCCCTTGCCTATTATCAAAAAACTAGACTGGGCTGGGGTTGGGCTCAGTGGTAGAGCACTTATCTTGCATGCATGGGACACTGGGTTCAATCCTCAGCACCATATAAATAGATAAAATAAAGGTGTTGTGCCCATCTACAGCTTAAAAAAAGTCTTAAAAACAACAACAACAACAACAACAAAACCAATCCTATATCACAACCCAGAAAAAACTCTCCAGAATATATTCAGCTAGGTAGTTCTGTGCTTACTACATCCACAACCCTCTTGAGTTGAATTAATCAAAGAATCTTATGAAAGGAACACTATTTTCATACTGTTGTATGCTTTTATTCCACAAATGTTTTTAAGATACATTTTCAAACCATATGCATTAGTTCTTTCACTATGCATGTATTTAACACTCATATATAACACAAACTACTCTGTGTTAGGTTGCTATGATTTAAATATAGTATGTGCCCCATGAGCTCCTCTGCTAATGCAGGAGGTGAAATAGTTAAATTATGAGACATGTAACTGAATTGGTCCATCCTGGTTTGGTTGGACTAACGGGGTAGTAAGTGTAGGCAGATGGGGTGTGGCTGGAGGAGGGGGGTCACTGGAGGCATTCCTTGAAAGGGTTCATCAACCTATCTCCCCTTCCTTTCTTTCTGCTTCCTGATGGCTAAGAACAGGACAGTGCCTCTCCACCACACCTTTCCACCATGATGTTCTTTTACCTTAGGCTCAGAGGAATGGAATCAGCCCACCAAGGATTGAACTTCTGAAGCTGTAAATAAAAATCAACCTTTTCTCCTCTTAGTTATTTTTGTTGGGCATTTTTGTCATAATGATGAAAAACTGACTAACATAGTTTATAGTCCAGGGCCAAAGCATATGCTGGTAAACAAAGTAGAAAAGTCCTTTTCAACAAAGAATCTTGCATTCATTGAAATAAAAAAAAATAGAAAACAAGAAACAAAATAATTATAAATTCTCAGGAAGGCAAGAGTGGAAGTACAGAGGGGAGTCTTTTGGGAGACCACCAGGACAGCCAGTGTGAAGTAATGATGGCAACACTGGAGACAGTAAATAGTGGTTGAATAAAATAAACTCAAGGTATAGGTAATAGAGCATGTGATATATTGGATGAAGACTTTGAAGGGAAAAAGGAATCTGCAAATGACCAGTAGACATTTGGTCTCTAAAGTGGAATAAATGCTGATGGCACTTAGAGGTAAGAAAAAGATGTGAGACAGTTTCCATTGAAAATTCTCTTTTTAATATATTAGTTGTGAAAAATTATAGGACATACAAGTGATAGATTAAGTCTTGGGCTTAGGTAAAAAGAGGGTGGGTTGAGACTTAATATGTAAGTGTTAAACGTGTAGTTATTTTAGAAATCAATGAAACTTAATAAGTTCTTTCAGTGAATGGCAGGAGAGAGAAAACTGTCTTTGAACGTGAGCTTCAGGCTACTGCAAAAGTGCTCACTGGAGGATGTTTAAAAAGCCAACTCACAGTGAAAGTCAAAAACCAACACACACACAGTCAAAAGCATGAAGAAGAAATGGAGAAGAGAATAACTAAGAGTGATACATACTCACTTGATAGTTCAGAACAATCGTACCATTTAATATTTACAAACTCAGAGAAAACTGAGGAAGTTCCACTGGTAAATTCTGACAAAATGATAAGAAATTTAAATGGTCAAAATATTTAAGAGAAGGGAGGTTTCCATCTGGCTCAACACTGCAGAAGAGTTCAATCAAAAGAGAAGTGAGACTGGCCATCAGGTTAACCCCGTGCAAGTCCTTAGTGCCCTTGACCAAAGCTGTTTCTGTAATGCAATGGAGAGTGGATTGGACAGGAACAGGTTTAAGAAAGAATGGTAGGCAAGGGTAGGGGGCACTGAGTGGGGCCCACTTCTCTTTCAGCTCTCTCTGGGAGAACTGCCAGTTTGGGGTTAAGGGAGATATTACAGAGAATTATGTGATACTCAATGAGGAATATTAGAGATGTTTCAGCAAAGAAACCCGGATGCTGTTTGTGGACAGAACATCACCACAGAAGTGAAGAACATGAGTAAGCAAGAGGTCATGGGATCCAACGAATGAGTCAAAAATTGGGCCATCCATAGAGTAGGACAGCCAGGGTTTTGAAGTGGAAAAGGAGGTGTAAAGGATGCAACTGCAGATGGGTTGGAAATATGAGCACATGGAATACAGCTCTCTTCTGGATTTTCCAGTGAGAGACAATGGTTCTCAGAGGTCATCTTAAAAGAATGTCTGTAGCAGTAAAAGATTTTGGGGAAGCTGGGTCTCCTGGAGCTATACAAAGATCCAGGGCAAAGAGGGAGAGCAAAGAGGGGTTTAATTTGACCAGGAGGTCAAGCAAGATGCAGATTGAAGGGATCAGTCTAAGTCCCTATGAAGAGAAAATGGACAGCTAGTTCTTGGTATTTCTGCCAGGGCGAGGTCTCCTAGTTACCCCAGTGGGGTGTCCTCAGTGGTGTGAGGAAGAGGGCTCACTCTTGATACTTCCAGAGAAGAACACCATTCAGTGTGTCCGAGCATCAGAATGAGCTCTGGATTTCCTTCAAAGTCACCCTGTGATGTTTAAATTGAATGTGATTATGTCAAGCTCCAAATTAAACTTACAACATTTCCTCTATATAAGGCATCTAATCTTCAAAAAAGATGTAAAAAATAGCCATCGTTTTATCCCTTTTTATTGCAGTTACAAAATACCACTGACAAGGTGATTTATAAACCGTGGAAATTATTTCTTTCAGATCTGGAGGCCGTGAAGTTCTAGATCAAGGCACCAGCAGGATGGGATTTTTGTGAGGGCTGCTCTCTACTTCCAAGATGGCAGCTTGTTGCTGCATTCTCTAAAGGGGACAGACCTGTGGGCATATGACTGATGATCAAGAGAGCTCTCCCTTCCACCGGGAGCCTTTCCATGAGGGCATAACCATTCATGAGGGCCAAGTACTCGAACTTTGATAACCTCTGAAAGGCTGCACCTCTGCAGACTGTTGCATTGTGGATTAAGGTATAGGATAAATTTTGAAGAAGTCATGTGCAAACCAAAACAATCAATGATCTTATTTAAATAGGGATGGTGTTCTCATAGACTCTGTCCTCTTGCAGCCACAGTAGCATGCTAGTCAAGACTCTCCCCTGGGCCACAGAATCCCAGGCCACACAGCACTCTGATCAGTCAAAAAAAAAAAACTGCCCCCAAATGTCACTCTGCCTTCAGAACACTGCTCTCCTACCTAAGAGATGTCTCACACTCATTAGACCCCAAATTGATCTTCTGATCTCCCCTCAATTCTAGAACCTGACTGTCATTCAAAGTCTTTCTGATCTCTGCCAATAACTTCTACATTTGCTTACATGTGAAATATAATTGATGAACTTGCCAATTGTGTGTAAATTTAAAACAGATCCAGAATTTCACCCCTTTCTTACTAACTAAAGAACACTCTCTGGGCTGAAGATGTTATCATCTGTAGTTGAACTGTCTGTAACTGGTCTCCCTGCTTCTAGAAACCCTTAAGACAATGCAGTCTACCCTCAAACAGGAAAGTCCTGTACAATAGATTTAGATCTGGGCAAATAAGAACCCACACGTCTCACCATTTGTATGAGAGCCACTCTCCACCCGTGACCGGCAGTTCCTCCCCTGCTGACCTCACCTACTTCCCCTCCTTTATTCATCTCATTTTGACTGCACTGGCTTTCCTAATCTTCTCTGTGCCAGCCCACCCCCAGAGGTCACAGCTAAGCCCTTTCTGTCCTGACCAGTTGCCACCACTTCAGACAGCACTTTTCATATGCCCCCTACTTGATACCACAGACATCAAGTCACTCCCCCACTTCCCTCCTGAGCACTTGCTAATGCCCTAATAGCCTTCATAGTTTTCCCAACATTTATTGCTATCTGACATACTTCATATCAAGGGTACTATTTTTGTTTATTGTTAGCTCCTTTACCTCCAAAAGTGTATACATTCTATTCTATAATTCTATAATAGAGATTTTAATCAATATTCAATCCTCAGTTCCAAAAGGATTCCTTGGCACATAGAAGGTTCTTAAGAATAAATGGACATATTGATGAATTTGCCAACCCTGATCTAAGCAATGTTCTTACCTGAGCACAATTATTTAAATGCAGTACGCTTGTGGAGTTCAGTTCGATGCAGTTTGCAATCATCTGAATGAAAGAGTTGCCTTTTGGAAGAAACTCTATAAGCCATCAGCTCTCTCGAGGGTGCTTTTATCTGCTCTGAAAGCAAGTTTTTTTCTCTCATCATATTTTTGCAGGAGAACCGAGCAGACCTCTCTGTGCTCAGCATTGGAAGGCCCCTTGCCTCCCTCCTGAGGTATTTGCCGTTTCAGGAAGATCTCTCACCTGCTGCAAAGTGCTCCATTATCAGCTGTTTCCCCTGCAGCAGGAAAGGTCACATTCAGCTACTTGGCATTCCAATATGCATCCACTTCATCTATTTTTCTCCCTCTCTCTTTTTTCTTCCGTTGACTTAAGTTAATCCGCTCATTATCTGCCTCCTACTTAGATCAAATCCCCCTTCAACTTCAGTTCTTATCCTGGCCCTGTGATGGTTGGCCTCCCTTGGGACTTTGCAAGAGCCTGTGAATAAAGACCACTCTTTCAGTCCCAGAACCATTTGGCAGCCAAAGAACAAAGACAAGAGAACTGCTTTCCAAGGAAGCAGGACCACTGAGCATCCTCTTTCTAAGAACGCTGCCTCTGTCCAAAGAATCTAAGCCTCTGCATTCATGGTGGGAAGGATCCAGGAAAGAGCTAATATTTGTAGAAATCTACTTTGTCCAGGGATGGTGTCCTGTGTATTCTTTTTCATAGTTGATTTCAAATAATGGCTGTGAAGACATAAATTAACGAAAGTGAGTTTGCAAATTCTGATCTGGCCTGGGAGGCAGAGATTGAGGAATGGCAAACATGCCCTCCTGGATTCCAATATCTCATGATCTGGTTGACCTGACCTTTAAGCACTTCAACTTATTTTTGTGCATATGTACTGATGTCACTATAAAAATAATTAATTTAGAGAAATTCTCGTTTTTGCTTATTGTAATACCTACCTGGAACAGATGAGATACATGACCACTGATCAGTCAATGACCTATGCTATTCCTGTCAACCAATGCAATTGGAACAACTGCTTTGCTGTAACCAGGCTTGTATTCTTTTTTTTTAACTTAAACAAACAAACAAACAAAAACAACAGACCCCTCAGTGCCCATATTCTGAGAAACTAGAATTCATGGTTCCTGGTAGCCTTTCTCATTTTATCCTGAACAAACTGTTTTTATACTGTGTGCGTCTCAACTTGACCATTAGATTGGCATTTTTGTGTGTCCCAGAAATTAGGTAAGAATTATGTCCATGGGAAAGGTCACATTTAAGAAAAGAAATAACATTGTGTCACTCCCTGCTCTAAAATCTTTTGATGACTTTCTATCATGCTTATATTAAAATCCAAAATACAAACTAAGGCCAACTGGGTGTGAACATCTGCTGGACATAACCTTCCACTCCTCTCACCACCCTCCCTACTCCTCCCCTACGTGGAGATAGGACCTCAGGTGTCCTTTTGCAAAACCTCTAGTGTGTATGTATTTACTGTTCCATAGGTCTGGCCTGCTCTCTCTCCTCCCTCATGTTCCAGAACAGCCCAGTCCTAGTGTATGAGGGACAGCCCCGGGGTGCTAGGCAGACATATCTAGGATTGTAGAGTGCAGTTTATTGGGAACTTATGATAGATTCGTCATTTATGCAATGTGGGTCAGGAAGAGGGTATACATACAGGTCAGTAGTTCATCCTAGCCAGAAAGTACTTGAGTACCTGATTTACCTTAAACTAATATCCTAGAGTCAGGTGTGTCCTTGGAGTCAGGGTCAGCTCTGAAGCTCCACATACCACTCTAGTGGCTTTGTTTATTTATAGTTTTCTGGGAAATCATGCAGGAAAAACCAACCAGGTTTATTCAAGGACAATCGTGGTGGTGATGACTGACGATGTCTTCAATCATGGAAAGCTGAATCCATACACTTCCCAATATTATCACTTGATTTCTAGTCTATCTTAAGTTAAATGTCATCTTTAAAAAAACAAAAAATGAAGAAAAAAAAAAACTTAGATGACCAACCTAGAGGATAAGTACCAAGTACAGGAACAAAGGAAAATGTGCAATCCATGGCTTATCAACTTTAGATATCAACACACAATAAAATAGTTGTATTTAGATTACTTGGCTTTGTGGCCATGTTGTATTTAAGTTGCATTCCTTCACTCATTCCCTGGCCTGCTTTGTTTTTATATTCATGTGTACATTTCAAATATTTCTTATTTTATTTTTCATAGACCCCAAAGACTATCTGTTCCCTGAGGGCAGGGGCTTGTTTTGTTTCCTGCCAGCTCCCTGAGGTCTAGCAGGCAGGTGCAGAATTGCCACTAGCTGAATATGGTTAGATGGATGAGTGGAACAAGCAGAAACCCAGAGGATGTAAGTAACTTGCTCAAGTTCACAGAGCTAATAAGTGGTTTAGACAAAATTTTAAGCAAATATTTATTTCAGATCTTACTTTTCACTCCTTCTAATTGAACAGTCTTTTTTGTCTTGCAGTCATTTAAATCTATAATAGTTCCAGGGGATGGATGGAAAGGTGTAGTTGGCATGAGCTATGACCTGGTCACTAACATCCCAAAGGAAAGCAGCTAAGGCAAAGGCGAGGGACAGTGAAGTCCCCTGAGCCCCAGGGAGCAGTGTCCATTGCTGCTTCCACCTCTGGCAATATTGGACGTGTGTATTTTTGTTGAGCCTTATTTTCTTCAGTTGGAAGTCATACAATGAAATTTAGAATAACCTGTAAAATGTTCCTGATGTACCCCCAGCCCCCAAGACTCAGACTTCATATAATCAAATTTTGACATCCTAATTCCAAGCTATTTAAACTTGCTAAACTGTTAACTGAAGTTGCTAACCCTCAATGTAAATGAGAAATAGAAATAGTAAGTCCCTAAATATACATCAGTTGTGACAAATGCAGTACTCTGGTGGGTGAGGGTGTTGATTATGGGGGAGACTGTGCCTATGGAGTAGAAGGTACATGGGACACCTCTGTGACCTCTTTTGATTTACTGTCAACCTAAAATTGTGTTTAAAATATTTAGTTTTCTTTCCTAGAAAAATAAGAAAAATATTTGAGGGCTCCAAGGGGGCTATTCTTTTCTACTGAGGAATCTCCATCATTGCCCTTTCTCTGGAAACCATATCAGTTTGGTTGTATGTTTTAAAAGATATATATTTAAATAATTAATTAAATACCACCAAGGTATGAAACACATAGGGCCCAAGTCCTGAGAACCGCTGTGCAGGCCCCTCTTAACTTGCACCCAAGCACCATGTTTTTCACACATTTAGTAGAACATAAATAATGTCAAAAATAGTGTTTTCAACATAGAATGACTAAGTTTGCTCATGGAAATTTTTTAGTGCAGTGCCCAATATATGTATGTAATTGCTTACTACTACAAATTTTACCTCTTCCGATTTTCCTTCTCCTTATTCTTCCATGTAGTAGTTGTTACTGTGGTTGTTGTTTTGTGTTAGACATAAAAGTGTCCCTTTTCTGCTTAAGACAAAGACCATATCACATACACATTTTCTGTTTATTTATTTATTAGACTTTATTAGTACCCCTATATGCTTACAAACTTTGCATGCTGATTAATAGGACACAATGAGAATAATAATAATAGAACCAATGGGGATAATTAACATGGTTTAATATCAGTGGTTGTTCATGAACATAGTTGGAATTTTACTTAAGAATTCCAGAATTTTTTGGTATTTAAAAAAACTAGTAATAATATAGAATGTTGAGTTTTAGAGTCATATCCCCACATTCTTTTGTTGATCTCCCCAACAATCATTAATGCTAGGCAGGTGGGTGATCATTATTTTCTCTTTGGTCACCATACAAGTGAGCTCTAAGCTATACTTATAGCTTCTACCATGATCTTCCTTATTTTGAAATTCCCTGGGTTTTCTCTTATAACCTGCTATATCTCATTCAATATGCATCTAAATTCAGTAAAACATTAACCAAGCATGATTTAAGTGTCCAGCTTAGGAGATCTAGAGATGAGTTAGTACAGATTTCAAGCAAGGAAGATTTGAATTTTTGGAGAGACAGGGACACTAACAATGTAGCTCAAGTTTTCTCATACTGCCTGCCTGCAGGTTATGGTTCAATGAATACAATAGTAAGAGCCAAAAAAAAAAAAAAAAATCTCCCTAACTCAAGCCATATCTACAGATTCATTGGAAATATAAGACAAACAGAATTTTGCTCCATGTAAGTCAGAACCACAGGTGTGGTACACCCAGGCAAGGCATTTTGGCAAGAGTCTGGGCAAGGCATGGATTGAGGCACCTCAGAACATTCCTTGAAATTTATGAGAGGGATAGTCCTTTGAAGCCTTATCTCAGCAACGTGTGTGTCTGCCACTTGGAGATAAGCTGCTCAAACCAAGTGGAGGCAGGAGTATAAGGAAAATCAAATATAAGGGATATGGAGGATTTCAAGCCATAGTAATGATAGGACAATGTTAATGGCAGAAATATTGTATAAGAAAAATAATGTATGTTATTAAATTTACTTTAGTGCTACCTGAAAACTAAGTGTCTCCATACATTCTTTTAAAATGTACCCACCTAAGATTAAAAAAAAATATGCCTTTCAAGGCACAGAGTTTGAAATCATTTGTCTCACTTCTTATGCATAGAACATGCCATGAGTGATGGATTCTGATCTCAAAGATTAGATATACAGGACCATGGCTCCCATGTGGATACTCTCTCTGGCTCTTCTCCATTGCTTGCTCTGGGAGAAGCCAACCACCCTGTAAAGAGAGAGTGATGTAGACAGGTTCATAGGGTGGACTCAGAAGCATGTCTTCTGGGGCTCTCTACTAGCCAAGTGAAGGGACTTGAAAGGATCTTCCAGGGCCCACCAACAGTGACAGAAATAGACCCCTTTCCACTGGAGGCTGAATTGACAACAGCTGGGACTGTATCTTGATTGCAGCCTCATGACAGAACATAAACCAGACAACCCAGATGAGCCAACATCTTCACCCAGAGAAACTGTGAAAATGATAAGTACGTGTTCTCAATGGCTGCTTGGAAAGAATTTGTGACATATCAAAGGGTAACTAATACAATATTCACTATTGCTCTAGGAACTTGCTTTTTTGTACATTAAGATGGATTTAATAATACATGTCATTTTCCAAGCACCTCTTCATGATAATTTCCAAAAATTTATCCCTGTGAACAAAGCATATTTTTCCAGTGTACAGACAAAATGAATTCACATATTGTAAAATGTAGTGACAGGTGATAGAATTTATGTGAATCACTGTGTATTTTAGTACTGATTTTTAAATTTACAGTTAAAGATTATTTACCTGCCATGATGATAATGAAATTACAAGATAAGAGAAAATGACACATTCATTTAGTAAATTAAAATATTGACTTTAGAATGATTGTTCTGCTGAATAGTTGGGAGTAAGTGTTCAAGAAAAAGCAGGGATTAGGGAGGATGTCTAAATTTTGATTGTAGATTCCTGGGGAAAAATAGATTTCAGAAACATTTCTAGCTAATTATGGTAAAACTAACAAATAAAATGTAGAGATACTATGGGCCTATTTTTGTTTGACTTTTATGGCTTCCTCCAACTTGTAGGTTTTAATTATCATTTCTTTTTTATTTAAAAAAAATATGCTTTTCAGGAACATAGTCACTTTCAAGATACATTCCATCTCTGTGAAGGAGGCAACTCTCTCCTCTGTATAGACAGTATGTGTTGACATACTAATAGAAATATCAAACGATGATTTGATGTCTAAGAATAAAGACAGGTTTAGCAGTGACTGACTAACTTCCAATTAATTTTTTTTTCTATTTCTATTTATATTGTAAGGACAAATAGTTTATCAATGCACTTCAAACTAGAGGTTTGAAGGTCTCCTGGATTATGTTATAGCTTATTAGTTTTTTTTTCTTTGGAAATTCCTGCTTCTCTTCAAGCTCTACTTCAAAATGAAGTCTTCAAGTAAATAATAATTGGATTGTATCTCCTGGCTCCTGTACAACATTCCCTCACCAGGCAAATTTTTTTTAACAGACGGCCAGATCCAAAACCTTAAAATAGTTGCTGCAATAATAACTTTGAGGTAAAGAAAGGTCTGACTGGACAGTGTCTAGACGTGTTTACCCAGCCAGACTTGGCATGCACTCCGCCATCTTGATGATTTCCCCAGTAAAGTCAATTTAAGATGATCTACTTTAGCTGGCAGAGCATCTTGTATGCTTGGCTCATCAGACATGGGCTCACATTAGTAGTTTTAATAAATGCCTTTATTGAGGTAGAACTCAACCAACAAAGTCAACCATTTTAAAATATACAACACAATGGCATTTAGTATTCCACAGAGCTGTGCAACCAACACCTCTGTCAACATCCAAAGCATGCTCTGCACTCCAAAATAAAACTCTGTAGACCTTAAGAAGTCACTCTCCTTTCCTACCTGTGTCTCTGGCTCCTGGCAATTACCAATTTACTCTGTCTCTAGGGATTTAGTTACTCCAGGTATTTCATAGAAATGAAATCATGCAATATGTGACTTCTTGTGTCTGGCTTCTCTCACTTAACATCATGTTTTTGAGGTCTGTCCAAGTTGCATCATGTACCCAGTACTTTGTGCCTTTTCATGGCTGGATGATATCCCATGACATATTCTTACTATATTTTGTTCACCCATTCATCTTCACCAGATGTTTGGACTGTGTCTACTCTGGAAGTTGTGAGTAGTGGTACAATAAACATTTGTGAAAGGCATTTGCTTGGGTATCTATTAATGAATATATTGAAATTTCTTATAGATTTATATGGAAGGGAAGGTGACTGGAGAATTAATTAGGAAGGATTGAAGAGTTGATCTGAATGTACTCCTATTCAATTCCTAATTTAGTGGTACTGTTATTTAGCTTTTTTACAATTGCATCCTGAATCTAGAGACCACCCTGGTACATAGCAGATATTCTTTAAATATTATCTGAATAAATATTATGAGGTTTATTTTGCCCAATGTTGCTAATAAAATTTGAGAATATTTCTCAGGTCATCATTTAAAGTTTAAATGAGAGGACACTAGTATGCTCTGAAAAATATTTTGTACTACTTGCTTAGAATATCCATATTTTATTCTGTCTTTTATGACCCCCCAACACACACGTACTTTATGAGACCTATTGCCTACTCCTTGGTGATTTGTTTTCTTCAAAAGTCTTTTAAGTTATTTCTAAGAGAGTCTGTTATTGCCTGGCAAAGGAATGTTCAGGGAAGCTGGAGAGAGAGACTTGCATGTTTCTTGGCATTGTTAGTGATTCCCCTTGTCGTTAGCCTGCTTTATATCTCTCTGTCAATTATTTTCTGTCGTGTGTTCTGAGTTATGTAAGAAGGAGCTTCTAGCAGCACATGTAACAATAGAAGAATTACAGCATGCGATTCTTGTTCTGCAGCTGATTTGTTATATAAACTGAGCCCAAAGGAAAATAGTGTTTGTATTATTCCTCTTAGTTTTATATTTTTTCCTGACATTGTTACAAAACCAAATGATTTCTTTGAAATATAGGGCTATTAACTAAAAAAAGAAAAACTAGCCATAATATTTAAACTTGCACAAACATATTTCATATCAAAGTTGTCTTGCAATAAATATATTTTTCTTAGTGGATAACAGTTCTATTTGACATGTAATTGGAGACATAGAAAATAATTAATAATCTTGAGGCCAGGGATCTGTTTGCCAGTTTCTCCCCCTCTGGTTTGAATTGTGCAGTCTAAAGTTTGAAAGGAAGTGTGATTGGATCTTATGGCTTATAAATTCAGCACTAGCAAAACAGGTATTCATCAAGCTGAAAATAAGGTAAAAAATAATAATGAAGCAGAGCTTTACTTAGTACCTGTAGACAAGCCAAGACCTGCATTTCAGGTATCTATACAAGAACAATGTATTATGTCTCAAAATACCTTGCTCATTTGTTAGAGGGTAAAAATAGAGAAAACAATGGGAGACTCCCTTGGGTCTTTTTGTCAGAGGGTTCCATTGCTGAGGTTGGGACGGGGCAAACATTTTTACCATGGATGAATAATTATTTGCATATTTCAATGGCCTTGCCAAGTAGAATCTCCATGGACTTTGGTGATGAGTATTTAATTAGCAGAATGAATACGTTCAGATGGCAAATCTTCTGATCCTAGTCCATTTTTGTTTTCTGTGTTTTTGAGGCAAGTTCAATGAATATTTCATAAAGAAACAATTTGTCTGGAAGCCAGCACACTAGCCTCTGGCTCCACGGTCAGGTGCATCTGAAGGTGTGGAGGAGCAGCCTCCCCTTCACTACCCCCATTCCAGAGACCAACCCTCACCCAGGACCTGGGAGTGTTCAGAGGACCACACCCAGCACCTGGAGCCTGGGAGCTCTTCTGCCTCTTGACTTTCCTCACACCTTCCTACTTTGGTTTAAAATGATAATTTGACTTTAGATGCTCCTAGAAGGTGGTGATCCAGCTTGGAGAACTTTCCAGAGCTGAAGAGAAAGGCAATTACTTAAGCTGTCCACAGGCGGTTAGGTATCCACTGGCCATTTCTTAAAGTATAAAGCACAGAGCACCTTTGGTACACAGCACGTGCAAACTCTGTTATTGGCTGTTAGAAGTTGAAGTCCATTATAATTCTCGGGTGAGAATGATCTAGGGACCAAAGTTCTGCTACCCTCCTCTGAAAGTCCAAGGGCACCCCACACCTGTCACCTTAACTACTACTCTACTTCCTGTTTATTCTGTTCTTGATATTCTTTCTTGCCATTGTCCTCATTGTTTCTCACATAACACCAGTTCCCCCATGCGGTGCCTGTCTCAGGAGATGGGTCATTCCAGTGCAAATGTCTGTCTTTCTTTCAATCTTTTCTTCATTTCATTCCTCCTTTGTATGCCTGTGACATGTCCTGAGGTACTGCTATCTGTCATTACTGTGAAAGACTCTAGGTAAATAAAAACAAAGGAACAAATGAACACACTAAGGAAGGTCTGGCTCTTGTCATTTTGGAGGAATCACACTCTAGTGGAGGAGGTTGGCGGGGGCGGATAAAATTCAAGAGACACGGGTCACAAATATATTTCCCTGTATGTGGAAAGCATCACAGCAGGCATTTTTAATTGGTGCATGATTATACAGAATAGTGGGTCTCACTGTGGTGTATTCATATGTGCACATGACATCATTTGGTCAATACAGTCCCCAGTACCTTCCCTTTCCTGGATCTTTTCCTTCCCCTGTCCTCTTACTGGTCTACCTCCTATTTTCATGAGATTGAGATTTTGTGTTTGTTTTTGGTTTTCCTTTTTATTTTTAGCTTTCACATGGGAGAGTAAACATGTGTCCCTTGAGTTTCTGAATCTGGTTTAATTCTGTTAATGAAATAGTAGGCATTGTTTCTACAAGAAAGGGAGGCTAAGGAGAGTGTAGAAACAGTCTCAACCCTGCAGGCTATCGAGTTGCCACCTAGTGGGGAGAAAGAGACAAGGCCTGCCAGTGTTGACGACTGTGTTAGAAAAACACAGGAAGTGGCCCCACATGGTGAGGATGTCTCCCTTTACCAGGGCAGTTGAGTTATTTCCTGAAGAAGATACTCAAAGTTAACCTGGAGGGAAAAATTCAAGTTCATGCACTAGAAAAACAGAAGACTATTTCAGACCTGAGATGTCACAAATGGCTTTAAGATCGACTTATTTTTAAAAGCGTTTAAAGTTGAAAAAAAAAAAAAAAGCCTGTCTTTGATTAAAGGGAACAAAGTAGAATTTTGCTTAAATTAGGCAATTGTTATAATTCATGCACAAACATTTTCAAAGTCTTTGGTGGTCCACAAACACCAAACTATTACAGGGAAATTGAGGAAATTAACATATCTAGGATTTAAGAGACTGGGTTTGATATGGTTTTCATAGAAAGAGTGGGGCAGATCTTTCCGCTGGGTTAAGAAATGCTACTGCTGTTTAAATGCCAGAGATTGGAACTTCCACAAATTTAGGGAGAAAATACTTTCACATCTTGTTTACAAGGGAGAAAAGCAAAGTTACTGAGGACAAGTGATTTGCTGACATTTAACCTAGTTTGAATCAGAGGTTAAATTTAGAACAAGTTCACTTACCAAGAAGTTGAATTATTTTGAGATGCCAAAATAATTATTTTTAATTATTTTGAGAGGGTTTTTCTCTCAAGTCTAGGGCACCTCTCTAGGTACCTCACATTTATTCTTCTGTGGTTATGCTGTGTCTATTAATTCTCCTTGGGTGCTTTGTACTGTGTTAAATATCTCTATCTGTACATGAAAATATCTTTTCCTTTTGTATTGTATAAGTTAATGCCTAGAAAAATCCTTTAAAGTGGGTGTGGGTGTGTGCATGGAAGCGCTGTAGTAATTATAGCCCAGATGAGGAAAATGATGATTGAACTATTAAATGACTTTTTCAAGTCACCAGGCTTCTACGGGACAGAAAAGGATAGAGAATCTGAATATTTTTACTGTAAAATGGAAGAGTCCTTCAAAGTCTTATTCCAAGCATTAAGCTACAATTATGTCCCAGAACCATCTGATATTTCTTTAATATATGCATTACTTTTATATCAGTTTCACGTTTACAGAAAAAAATGAGAGGATAACAGAGAATCCTTGCCACATATTTTCCCCTGTGATTAATACTTTACACTTGTATGGAAATTTGTTATGATTAATGAACCACTAGTGATGTATTGTTACGAACTAAGTCTGCATTTGATTTAGATTTTCTTACTTTTACCTAAAGTACTTTTTCTCTTCTAGGATGTCATATGATATTTAATCTCTTACGGCTCCTCTTGGCTGGGACAGTTTTTCAGATTTCAACATGACTTATCACTATTGATTTTGACCTTGATTGCCTGGCTGAGGTAGTATTTGCCAGATCTCTCTTATAACCCTAAAGTTTTTCTTTCTCTTCCCTTTGAGCTTGGGCTCTTTGAAAGGAAGTTGCCAACCACCCACAGGCAAAGAACTGAGAGTTATGCTGTCCTTCGGGAGGGAGGGATTATTTGAGATTCTTCTGCGTAAAACATTTGTCTCTTTGCCCCCACTAATTTAGTTAGTTCTTTATTTGTACCAGTCATTACCTATACTTTAAGCCATAATTCAAAAAACTCTATTTTGTTATTTTAATTGCTCCTGTCATTGGTGTTGGTTTCTTTAAAAAATCAAATTTAATTTAACTGTCAAAATCATTCTTTGCTGGTATATATGCAGTTCATTGAATTTTCTTTATTAACCTTGTATCCTGCAAATTTAAATATTTGCCTGTGAAATCCAAAGACCATTTATATCCAGTTTTGTTAGTTTCTCCCTTTTAAATCTGCACTCTTAAATTTTCTTCTCTCATGCTATTGCACCAGTTAGGATTGCCAGCACAACACTGAACAGAATCGATGAGGGATTACCCTGCCTTCTCCTGATATTGAAAGGAATAATCCCAGTTCTCACTATTCAATGAAAGGTGAACTCTAACATCTACTAGGTGACCGTCAAGTTGAGGAAGTTCCATTCTACTCTTAATTTGTCAAGCGTTTTAATAAAAAACGCACGTTTGGATTTTACCAACTTTTTCCAGGTCAACTAATATGACCATCTTATTTTACTTTTTTTAACCTGCTATTGCAGTTAATTATTTTGATTGATTTCCTAATACTGAGGCATCCTTGCACATCTGAACTCAATCTCATTGAGCATATACTACAATGATTGTCATACACAGTTGGATTCTAGGTGGTAAGATGTTTTCAAAGGATTTGTGGATGTATTTTCATGAGATATATTAGTCTATAATTTCTTGTAATATCTTTATCTGGTTTTGCTGTCAATGCAATGCTGGCTTTAAAGAGGTAGAGAATAATCACTTTAATTCAGTTTTCTGGAAGAGATTATGAAGTATTGATATATTTCCTTTCCTAACTATTTGGTGTAACTGAATAGAGAAAGCATCTGATCCTGGTTATTTGGGCAGGGGATGGGTGGGTTAGTCATTATTGATTTAATTTCATGAATATAAATAGAGATATTCAAATTACCTGTATCTCCTTATGTGAGTTTTGGGTAGTTCCTATGTTTCAAGAAATTTTGGTCCTTTGTACATGAGTTATCAAATTTGTGGGCACAGAGTTATAACATTCTGTTTGTAGCATTCAATGTCAATGGGATCAATAGTGATATGATCCTCTTTTGCTTCTGATATTGATAATTAGTGTCTTCAATTAATAAATTCTATTGACCTTCTCAAAGAAGCAGCTTTCCATTATGTTTATTTTCTCTATCTTTATTTTCAATTTCATTGATTTCTGCTCTGATTTCTACTTGTTTTTCTCACAAATTCTTTAATTGTAAATTGCTCTTTGTATAATTTTGTTTTAAATTTCAGTAATAAAGGAATAATCCCTAGTACTGCACACTCTATTAGATTGCAAGTCAATGCTCATCATCTAACTAAAAATTTCTGATTTTTATTTAGTGATGATCAAAATCCAAGTGACCAGAATCTCTACTGCTTTTCCAGAGAATGTGCTCTCTGTCTTTTCTTGGATATGGATCACACATCAAATTCTGCTGCAGCGTTCTTTCAACCTGTAGTGTCTCCTCTGTAAGACTGATCATTCTTTGACCATGAGAGACACAACATTAACATCTGCTGCTTTGGCCACACCCTACACAGTACTGGACTGTAGTACATTTGCAAAAAATAATCTCTCTCATCAGTGATCCCGGGTTATGAACAATAGTGACCTCAAGATGAGGTAGAGCAAACAGCAATCTTTTCCAACTAGAAACAGCATCTACACACTTTGTTGGTTTCTTTCTAGAAGAAAAGAAAAATAAACAGGAGGAAATACAGGGAAAGTTAACTATGAAAGTAAATGCATAAAAACACTTCCTCCTCGAAAGTCTCAGGAAGCCTGTGAGGGCATGATAAAGTCCCCAAGCCTTTGCCCCTAGCCAACAGTAACAAATATTTCACAAGTAACAAGAGTTGATTTTGTCTCTTCCCCTGAGGTGAAATCCACCCTGGGCTGTGTGAAGCAAATGCAGATCCCAAGTCCACATCCATTTCCTTTGAGAATCAAAGAAAAAAATCACCAGAAGGAAAATCAGTTTCTGCACAAAATCAGTGATTTTTGAAGGCAGCATAACCTGACTTTGTAATTTAAATTAGTCCTGTCCTGAATAAGAAAACAAAAATAACTGAATTTTACAATACCCACATATGTTAGGAGATAGGTGATTTACATCCACTCAAGCATTGCCATTATCAGCCCACATGTGTTTGGGATATTATTTACTTAACCTACCCTTAAAGTTCCTCTCTGGAGGGGGGAACTAAAAATGACACTATGATAGCAATTTTAATTTTCTTTGAGTATTTGGGATGAACATGAGAGCAAGTAGCTTCTTCTTCCCAAGATGCATCAGTGAAAAAGGGGTGAGCAGGATTTATTAAATCATCCATTCAATCATGAATGTTCCATGTCAGGACTAAGGCTATTTTTTGTACACCAGTTACAGCTTAGCTTAAAGGCAAAAAAAGAAAGAAAGAATCACCAGATAAAGCTAGCAAAGCCCTCTAAGGTCAAGGATATTATTATATGGCATAGTCAAAATTGAACCCAGACTGTTTAACCTGAGTTTATCCTTATTGAGCTTAAGGAACTACAAGTTCCACTTTCTCATTCTGCATTCAAAGAATATTGGATGCATTGAATGCCTACTCATACTTGTAGATATTTCTTGTATGAAGTAACAGAGACAAAAATGAGTTTTAGTGATGGTACAGAATACTAAAATTATAAATAAGATGAAATTCAACTCTGCTGTGAAGGCACTCTGGTCTATCAGGGGTGGTTTGAATCTCTGATTGTTAAATATTCAGGTGAGTGCTACTACAGAGATCAGAACAAACTGTTGCAGGAAGTCAGAAGAGATAATTATTGATATAGGCTTTGAGAAAGTCAAATATATTTACAGAGAAAAGATGACATCAGAGTGGGCTCTCAAGGTAAAAACCATTTCACTAGATGGAAACCACATAATAACGTTTCCAGCAAGTGGATTAGAGTAGGCAAAACACAGAGGTAAACTGGAGTTCAGTGCTTGCAGACCACAGTCAGGGTTCCTATGTTGAAAATAGAGTCAATGCTGGCTGCAATTGTTGGGAACTATGATTGTTAGGAAAACCTGCAGTTAGATGGTTAGCCATGAAAGTTGGATTGAGATACTATGTAGTACTTGACATGTAATCGACCCTCTAAAACAATGTATGAAGGAGTCTTCTAGCCTTTCAGGTAAAGGAAAAGAAGTGACAATAAATTGCTTAATTTAACTTAAGGTTAACCCTGTAATATCTTACCAGTTCCTGAGTGGGAGACAAAGCAAGTACAATGAAGTAGAAGAGAGTCTTTGTTCAAGGATAAGAAATGACTGGAGGCAGGGGGGAACTAACCCCAAGTTGCATTTCATAGGCTGAGCCATATGGATTGTGAATTCTTGAAAAGTGTGTGCAGCAGTTTTCAAAGGGTGAGAGAAGCGGGAGGTCCTTCTCTGAAGCAGTCACGTGATTCCTAAAGTCATGCATGCATTCCTCAACAGGTATAAATAAATCCGAAAACCTCAGTGAAATCACTCTTTGCACAGGCTTGTAAGAAACAGTGATAAAAAACGATGTGCTCTTGTGTCAGCTTCTTTCATGATTTCTCCTCTGCAGTACTTCTGAATGAGTTTAGAGAGTTTTTTCTTCAAAAATTGCATGTGACTTACAGAAGAGAGCACACTTTCCACCACCTTTCTTACTAGAGAGAAGTATGAAGCTTTTAGCCAAACTAAAGTTGTCCACTCGCCCACTCCTCCTTCCGCACCCAGAGCAGGACTGAGACCCAGCAGGACTTCAATCAGCCCAAGACAACACTCCTGGATGAACAAAGGGCTCCCAGCTCTTAAAATGCCTGCCTGGGAAAGTGGCTACAAGAGTTCACTGTTCATTCCAGCTAAAATCTCTCCCCCTGATTATCCCTTTCCTTAGAGCATTGACTTCAGAAAACTTGAAATTATAAATTTCTTTGTCCCATTGAGATGCATCTTCTGTCATCCAAGAATGTCTTACTTAAAGACCTGGCATCCCTGTCTTTGAAATGTAAAAGGTCAAGAAGAATAGGACCTGTGCCATCCAGTCTCTGTGAGGGATGGAAGCTACTTTCCTTAGCATCAGTTGGCAAACTCACATCTCCAAACACATTGTCTACTCCTCACCAGCATTTTAAAAGGGCCCAGTCTTTTCTTTCAGTAGGGTTGCACTCAGTTAATTCTGAAGTCTCCCTCCCCTACAGAAAGAGTCCAAATAAAATGGGTCTTGCTTTGAAGCATGTGTATCAGGTGCTAAATTTTTCTCTTACACAATCCATCTTCCTAATTATTTCTCTCCCTTGAATTTGAGCAGTACTAATATAGAGAGGTTGATCTATAAATATTTTTCTGAGAAATTTTATAAACAATTCATTTTCTTCTAGATTAACATTGCTTCTAGAAGATATCTAAATAGTTAAAACATTGCAATTCCAATTTGGCTTTCTGTTTTCTACTTAAAATTTGGCTTTGCGGGTCATTTTGCAGCCTTAGTTGTACTCACTTAGTAGCAGTTTTAGCATTAGCAGTTCTTGTCCTGCAAAAAGGTCCTGCCTCCTGCTGAGGGGATTTCCTCTTCTTCTCTGGTACTTTAGAAGATCAAACAAAATGACTGCCTTATCAGGTTTTGAAATGTGCTCATTTGAGTTCTGGTTTTGTCAGGATGTTAGAATCCCATTAATTGGAGACAGGGTGATCCATCATCCTAGGGAATTAAGTTGGGATCAAAGTGTATCTTTAGTTAAAACATAGAATGAATTTTTGTTGTTGTTGTTGTTGTTGTGGTGGTGGTGGTGGTTTTGTGTTGCTAGGTTTTTCTCCTGAAACTCCTGGATATCTAGGCATGGAAACCAAGAAGCCAGGTGGCTCAGTTTTTGTATGTAAAGGAATTTTAGACCAGGAGTTAGTTAGGCCCTTTGGAATACTTTCCCTCACCATGCATTTCAGACTGCTCTACTAAATACTGCCCAGCACTCTCCCCAATGTCAGTGATACAGTGGAAAGACACAGCCTATCTCAGGGTTTCACAGGTTGATGAGAAAAAAGTTCCATAAGGGAATGATAAGAACCAGGAAAGAAACAGAAGCACAAGGCATAAACTGTCACATGCCCCAGGGTCTTAAACCTTCCTAACAATTATTAAATGATATCAAATCCATAAGAATTCATAGCTAGAGATGTCCTTATATGAAATGGCAGTCATTCCCAACAGTCAGCTCAGAAGGCAAAGGACAGTTTTACCTGGCCTGCTGGATACTAGCATAGAACACATCTGTCCTCTATATATTAGCCTGGCAGCCAATTTGTTCACCCTGGCTTTCCTCCCATCTCAAAGAAGGTCAGAGCTCTCTGGTCATTTGCCCTCTATTAAAAGCTTTCCAATGTAACCTGCTGAAAAGTAGGTTGAAAAGTGGAAAGGATCAGTTCTTTAGAATGTATAAATTTACTGAAATAACATTCAAGCTTTTGTTGCACTAAATTACAGACACAGAAACCTAGAATTGTAAATAATAGAAATGAGCATCAGTGGTCTTTTGAAATCATTTGAGGCAAGTTCTAAAAATTATTTTAAAGAGGTGGAAACTACTCTTACAAGAAAATGTTAATGATGGGCCTAAGGAAAACTGAGCTTAACTGGCCTACATCCAGTGCTGGGATACACAGAGGTGGAGAGGATTCTCCAATTCCATATTCCCTACAAGGCTCCTTTAGTGTAAAATACCTGACCCTATTTCTCCTCTCTTCCCTCCCTTGGAAGGTGGACAGCACATCTGATTGGTGCACAAAGGGTCGTGATATACCCTTTCATTTTCTTTGGAGCCAGCCAGCCTGCCTCTGTAGGGCATGAGTTTTGACAGCTCTTGCACTGAACCCATTGAAAGCTTAGCCCCTCTAGGGATGGACTCCAGTGCCTTAAGGATCTGTGAATAGGAATAGAGCATCTACATACAAAGTTCAGGATTGAGAAGCCCACTTTAACACTGGGTCTGTTATCCTAGAAACATTTTGGTCTCTTACACACATATTTCACAAACCAGTCCAAACAAATAAATAAATTTAATTCATGTTTGTGCCAGAATTCTGTGGTATAAATGGCTCTAAGGAGGATTATGTCAGCTACACCCATGAACATCATTAGGAGAGGAGTTAGGAAGAGATGCACACCAGCAGCCAAAGACAGATTCACTCACCTCTACTTCATTCCCACCTTAATCTTTTGGTGCAGAAACAAGAGAGGAAGAGTGCCCTTATGGTTTGGATGCAAGACGTCCCACAAAGGCTCATGTATGAGACTATGCAAGAAGGTTCAGAGGAGAAATGACTGGGTTATGAATCTTAACCCAATTAATGAATTTATCTCCTGATAGGGATTAACTGAGTGGTAATTGCAGTAGTAGGGTGTGGCTGGAGGAAATGGTTCATTGGGGACATGGCTTTGGGGTATGTATTTTGTATCTAAGGAGTTGAGTTTTTCTCTCTTCCTACTGCCTGATCACCATGTGAGCTGCTTGCTTCTGCCACACTCTTCCACCATGATGTTCAGTTTTGTCTCGAGCCTTGTAGAATGAAGTCTGTTGTCTATGGATTGGGACATCTGAAACCGTGAACCCTCAAATAAACTTTTCCTCCTTTACAATCGTACTGGTCCAGACTTTAGTCAGCAATAAAGCTGACTCAAACAACTGCTATTGACCAGACTTTCTCAAACACCATTTTCAGGATAATGTATCTCACTGTTGTTTCATATCCTATCACAATATCACTGGGAAACTAGTTTCACTACATATCATATAATCATACAGTCACACACACACATATTATATATGTTCACATGTATAAATTTATGTAAATGTATATGCATATACATGTGCACATATATAGTGGTTGCACAGATACATACATCATTAAAGTTCATTGAATTTGATGAGTAAATGTGGTTCTGTGTAAATTTTATGTCAATAAAGTTAATTTTTAAATATAACATATTATTTGGGATGAAAAAAATTACACTTTTAGTTGAAGCCAGGCACAGAAAGCCAAGGGGATGGCAGAGGTTGGGAGTTTCACTGTGTCCACAACTTCAGCTTTGCTCATGTCTGTGCTTTTGCTACATGGCTTTGCTGTTCTTTCACTGATGCTGAATACCTATTTGTGATAATTTAAATTAAATAAAAGAAGGAAATGAAAAGACAACCGGGCAGCATTGCCAATAAAAATGGCTTTTCAAACACATCAACCAACTAGCCAGATTTTGTCTTGTGTATAGGCAGTGAAAACAAACACCTCTGATTCCTTATCAGACGTGTTTCAATGGAACAAAATTACACAGTTTGTCCTTGGCAGCAAATACCAAACAGATGAAAGTTGTATTTGGTTTATAATTAAGGTATTACTTTGACACTGAAAGCTCTTAGTGACTGGATCTCAATTAACTTCCTGAACTTCTGGCACTTTAATTGATCATTTAACCTTTCTATTTTAAACAGAAGTTTTTATTTATTTTTTTCCCCCTCAGAACTGTGACTTCTGTTTATCTCCTTCCCTTGGGCCATATTGCTAAGTTAATTGATATTATAAGATATCTCCATCACTGGGATTATAACCATCTGGCTTCTGGGTGCACATATGTACCTTTTATAAACACACACACACACACACACACATACCACACACAAGGTGTGTGTTTCTTTCTAAATTCCACTCATTTTACATCACAGGATATTATTGCAAAATTTGAAATATCTTTATCTATTATGAACATGTTTACCAGCTAATTCAATATGTTTTTAATCATCCATAAGTAAACTCTATAAGTGTGTGAGTATGGGGGGGCACATTCCTTCACACCCAGGTACATTGGATGAATACATCTTACACCAACTGGTCACAGCACTTCCACTTATGGCTGCTGTGCAGTTCCTGCCCACCACTACCAGGAGCTGGGCATCCACTTAAAGGACATCTTTGCTGTAAACATTTCTGAAGCTCTTCTTGGTGGGAACTGACTTTGGGGTTGACCAGTGACAACTGATGGCAAAATATTGGTCCTTTGGGAGTTGACTAAATATCTGGAAAATGCCACAAGCATTTGGAATCAAGACCAACGAACAAGGCTGGAGAAAGAGCTGTGGGCACCAAGTGGAGACAATGACTGTGTGATGAGACTGAAATGAGACTGCGTTCCCTGTGGCTTCTTCCCTGGGTCTGAAGTCAGAGCCAGATGAGGAGTTCACAGCGTGTTTTGTGCAAATGCCAATGAAACCTCTTAATTGCCTCCTGTGGTTACACAAAGTACTATAGAATCATGGGCATTAGGTTCACTTTCTCTCATATTTTTAGGCTTCTTCTGTCCTTTTAATGAAAATCCAACACAGTAGTTCTTGACAAAATGTGATCTAAACTTTCTATGCCCTCTGGCTTCTAAATACATACATATATATATATATATATATATATATATATATATATAGAGAGAGAGAGAGATAGATAGATAGATAGATATAGATATATATAGATATATATATACACACACACACACATTTGTGTATAGGTGGAATATAATATATGTCATATTCCACCTATACACAAATGCTTGAAAATATGAAAAAATATGCATACACCTAAGTATATATGCTTCTATATATACATGCAAATGTATGTGAATGTATTTTTTCCAGAAGTTGCTTATGAGACTTGATTTGTGTGAAGTGAGCGCATAACTCCTATATCACGAAGTTTTTATGAGGATTAAATGAAATAGCACATGAATATTTCTTCTAGTAACTGGGCAAAATATGTAACTAATGCATGCTAATTATCTTTTCCACATTCTTCTCTCCTTCTCCTAACTAATAAAATCTTGGGAGTATTCTAGCTTTTAAAATGATTTTGTTTATCCAACAAATGGTAATTGCTATATAATTAAAACAACCGCCATCACCAAAACATTGTAGCCAATTTCCACCCATCTTTAAGCACAGATGCAAGGATTTTAAGAATATCTGTATACTGTACACATCATTCTTGTTTTGACACAAGGAATTCTTGACTCTAATCTGATAAATTCTAACAAAGCATGTGAACATGAAGCAAAATACTTCTGTAACACTCTCACATTTTGGTAGGTAATGATTAAATTCAGAAGAAGATGGGGCGGGTACATGGACATGAGCAAAGCAAAACAAATTGACACGTGTTTTCCATACATTGATTGACAGCAGTTTTTTTTTTTTTCAGTTTCTTCGTTTCATTTTCTCTTTTTTAGTTTTAGGAAAAACAAAGAACACTGGTAACCAAAATAAAAGCAAGGTTTTTCAAAGGGTGTTTTATTTTTGGCTCCCAGAGAGCTCAGCTGCAAAGAAAAGATGCTACAACATGTATTATGCCCAGCCTGCCCTGAGTGAGTCCACTGTGAGGCTGCAGCCCCAGTAGCCCTGTCTCCCATGGCCTCTCATTTACAGACAACATACACTCACTCTATGCTGTGCAGGGCTCTGGCACTATGAGCACAGAGACATTTGGAAGAAGCTGCCAGTCTATATACATTCTTCTCATGCAGGAATGGTTATAACCACAGCAAATTTCTTTAGCCTGATGATTCTACAGGTAACAGAGAGGAGTCCTCTTTTCTGAATCACATTTCTCAAGTGAGGCATTTATCTATGCAGTGGGTTTTGTTGCCTGTTCTCATTTTTCTGGGAGATGTGCTACTTAAGATGCCTTTTGGGGAAAATGGACCAGAACCTGTCATTAACTGGAAAGCAGTCAGATAATTCCCTGCAAACGCAATGATTTGGCATTGAAATATCCACAGATCCCAAACCCGGAATGAACCACACGAGACACTGGCTGCAAAAAGCAGGAGGCGTTTATTCTCACACAGGCGCCTGCGGGTGCACAGCAAAACCTCAGCCGGAGCTTCGGTGAACTGGCACACCGGGCTTTGGGGTATAGATCTTTTATATGGAACAGGTGGGTTAGGTCTTAGCTTAGCACAGCAACAGCCTTCCTATTGGTCCCTCTGAATTCAGCAGTTGAGTCACCTAGGGGGGTAAACTTGTTTTTCAACTTTTTGTTCTCAGAAAAACCATAAAATTGCATTCTGTCCTTTCAGTTCCTGTTTTTAAACCTAGTTCTCAAGTTTAACCAGTAGGACTGTCTAAAAGGAACATCTTGTGATAGGGGGCCCGTTAGGGTTATCTACATGGAACATCTTGTGGTAACACTGTGCAACACCTGAGGTGCTACATGCTGCTGGAGGGGTTTTGACATGGGGGTTGGGTGAGGGAACATCTTGCAGCTTCAGGGCACAGGGGTTAGTTTTCCTAATGTTGGGCCTGGGGCCTTGGGGTCCTTCAGCATCACTGTTAGCATTTCCCACAGAACAGCCTCCGTGGTCTCCCACAGTGGAGACTCACACCATTGTGTATCCCTGGGAGGGGCAGTGTCCGGCTGCCACACAGTCTCACCTATTTGGTGATGGTTGCAGTAGTTCTACTCCTTAATGCACTACACATTACATTTCTCGAAATTATTTCTTAGAGAGTTAAAAAAATCTTCCTGGGGTCAATGTGAGGGGGGAGATGGATTAAGAGTTAGCTACCCAATTCCTTGGGAGGAATATAGCTGTAGCTTAGCAAACACTTTTCTGGAACATTTGGTGTGAATAGAGAATTTTAGGATGAAAACTCAGATGACATGGGATTAAAATAGCAAGAGTTGGATTACTTCCCATAAAATCATAGGTAGAATTTGAGGTTTCTATAGGCAGTCCAACAGGGAGGAGTATTCTCAGAAAGGAAAAAAAAAGTGTGAGAGGTTTGTGGTAGAGAGAAATGGCCAAGCTCGAAATGAGATGCAAGGACTTTGGAACATAAGGCATCCAAGAAATAGATTTGGATTCTTTTAAGAGTGAAGCTGTGTAGTGTTCCATGATAAATGATTTGTTGATTGGCTCTTTGCTGTTACCTCATTGGTTTTGATACCCAAATTCATGTCAATTCTACTTGGAAAATGGCCTGTCAGAGTCGTGTCTTGAGGAAATCAAACTCAAAGGACTTTAACTTGATGTTTTGGTCAATATCTGGTACAGAAAATAAAAGAACTACAAGAAATGAGAGAGGTAGAATCTGAAGAATTTAGTGGAAGAAGACTATTAGAGGAAGAAGGGACTATGAGAAACAAGCTGTCCTGAGCATGCTGGCAAATCCTGGGAAGCCGCTGAAAATGTGGGGTTGTCCATGGAAGCACATGTACTGCTGATGGGTCCTTAGAAGCCTGAGGACACTCAGGAAGCTGATGCTTAGGTAACAATCCCAATGATTCCACTATGAAAACTATTTCCCTGGATTAACCCTGCTGTAAATGTGGACTTGACTCTCCAGAGGCTGAGCCTAAGAATGATGGACGGGATTTATGGGCTTAACATCCTCTTCTCCCCTCAGTTCCTAAGGCTTTGTGGCTCTCCTCCCAGGCTTTATCATGTGAGACTACTTAATTGGAAAATATAACAAAACAACCATAAAAAAACAATAAAAATAGGATACATTTGATGCATTTGATTTGGGAAAGAAGCTATTTCAGGAAGTAATATTATTACCAGAGAAGACAAAGGGACGATGCTGTAGAGGAGAAGGAACACCTTGCAAGATGAGTTCCACAGCACCCACTATCTGGGGAGAGATCAGCATTCCTGGTGAAATCCTAATTGCCTTTCTGCTGAGCTTTGATAGGATTAAGCTGTACCCTGAGCTATCACCCACCAGTAGCCTGCCAATGAGTTGTCAGTCAGGAATCCAGTGACCTTTCAGAGGCTTCCCTTTCTTTCTGTATCAAACATGATTATCTACATTTAATAGATAATCTAACAAGGTTACTTACTTATTCCTCCTCTCACCTTTTAAAATACCTACCAAGAATCAATCTTCAAATTAGTTCACTAGGGGCTTTAAAAAAAAACCCTCCTGCGAGATTTGATAAAATTTTGAGCACAGCTTATAACTAAATTGTCTGAATTTTTTTTAATAAATATATATATTTAAATATATGTAAATATATGCATATATATATATATATATACACACACACATAAATACATTTTAGATGTTTCAAAGCTACCAAATACATATGACCCAAATGCTGCTAGCTGCTAGAATTACAAAACATATTTATAATAAAGATAATAGGTAATACCATGGGGTTTGGGTAAATATATATTATAATTCATTATTGAAGTGTATTAATGTCTGATACAACATATTAGTTACATGAGCCTACTTAACATTTGATATATTAGTACTGTAAATCGATATATGAGCCTAGTCAACATATGAAACATTACCACTTTAAATTGAAATGTGCTATGTGTATAAAATAAGCATTTGATTTTGAAGACTTTAAAAAAGAATGAAAATTATATGGTGATGGTTATATTGACTACTTGTTGAAATTATAATTGTGATTCATTAGATTAAATGAAATATATTAGTAAAATGAAAGTTACTTTAGAAATGAATATGGCTCCAATAAAATTGTGTCTTACATGTATAGCTTGAATTTGTAGTGGATATTATAAACCTATGGACAGCATTATTATAGATAATGGAAGACTTGCTCTGTGAATGTTTCTAGAAGGGTTTGCCATAAAATATGTGGAAGATTCTTTTGTCCAACTTGATATTGGATGGTAGTGAATGAAGTCTTTCCTCTGGTAGCAAGTTAACACAGAAAAAAGTGCATAGAATTCACAGTCAACAATAATTTGATGATTCTGTTAATTCAACACATTTTTGCTATGTTTTTATTGTATTCTGAGCATGATCAATGTCCTTCAGACATAGTCCTAACGCAGGTTTGTCTTTCTAACCTGTTTTGAGAGTGAGTGTGACAGGGATCCCATCTGTGATCACAAGCATGGGGAGAGTTTTGCTGACAACAACCATCTCCCTGGATTCTGTGCTCAATAAACAACTACTCAAAAGACAAAAGGCTTGTTCTGCCAGGCATATATTTTAGGGCACTGTTCCATGAGAGAGGACTTCTTAACAAATACTATTGGTGTTCTCCATGCTCATCACTGACCTCACCCAAGGGAGATGGTTGCTTTCCGTGGAACTCCCAGGGGCTTGACACAGGTTTCCTAGAGTTAGCAGAGCAGAGGTGCGGCCTTTCATTCTGGCAAAAGAAAGTCTAAATGTGAAAGAAAGCCCAGGAACTGCTCCTCTTCATATCAGGGCAAGAGGGGGACTAATTGGCATACTCCCTCCATGTGCTTGCTGGCATAAATGCCCTCCAGAAAGAAGCATTGCCCAACCACAGTTGAGGGCCAAGGAAAAGGGTCTCTAAGAAAGCCACAAAGTACTCAGTGAGAGAGACCACCATCAAGGCCTGTGACACCTAGGGTTACTAATGCCAGACAATAATGCTGCCAGCCACTTCGATGCAGTTGCCTCTTCCCCTGAAAGGGCCATAAATAACTGCTAAGAGTGTGAATGGAAGAGACAGAGAGAAGCCAACTTGATCCTGCTCCACATTGAGAACATCTGAGACTAAATCAGATCCAGGGCTTTACATTGCTGAGAATCCTGAGTGTCTAATGCTGCTGGAGCCTGAATTGGGGTTATTTGGCTACTAAATCAGAGTACTAAATCATTTTTAATGCAAAGGGCAAGGGCTGGAGTTGTGGCTCAGTAGTAGAGTACTTGCCTAGCATGTGTGAGTCACTGGGTTCAATGCTCAGCACGGCATATAAATAAATAAAATAAAGGTCCATGGACAACTAAAAAAAAATTTAATTAAAAAAATTCAATGCAAAAGGAGGTAAGAGAATGGAATATAATCAAATAGTAATCCATAAAATTATAAAATCTGCAGGTGATATTTCAAAAAGAAATAAAACAACATCCTAGAGAGTAATTCTGAAGGGCCAGTGGAAAAAAGAGTCTAGCTAGTTTTCATTTCATTTTCATGCCAAATTTGGTCAATGAAACTACTTTCACACATGGCCAGAAGTTATCTGGTTAAACATGTATCTCTGCTCATATGATGCTCGACACAGGTTTCCTAGAGTTAGCAGAGCACAGGTGTCACTCACCCAGATCTTAATTTTTCAGTCTTGTGCATTGAAACATGAGTTCAATGTTGGATACACAGTGGTCACACAATACATTTTTAATAAAAGAATCAATGTTTCTAAAGTGTATGTATGTGAACGTTTGTCGGAGGGGTTTTTAAAAACAAAAAAGTAAACAAACAAACAAACAAACAAACAAAAAAAACAAAGCTTATCTGAACCCAGAATAGATTCAGTGCATGCACTTAACAGACGGAGACTTCCAATGGCTTGCCAGCAGCACTAGGGACCTGCTAACCCTACCTGGAGTTCAAAGGTGGAAGTGAATGAAGTTGGATAACCTCTCCAGCACTCATGGGTGGATATTTAATGACCAAGCTAATCAGAAAGGGCTGGCATCACCAGGATTAATGAGCAATTAAAACACCCGACTGAGAGAAGGGGAATTTTTCAATGTTATCCTCCTTATGCTATTGATCTCTCAGCAGTTCATTAACCATCGGAAGCAAATGCACAGTGTGCAGCAGATGGAAAAGCAGGAGATCCACCGCTCGGGCAGAGGCCTCACCCACCAGGTGTCATCTCTATGGTCCACCAGCAGCTTTATGCCAGGCTTGTTGTCCCACTTTTCTATTACATATTTCCTGGTCTTCTCTGTTTCTTCACAAGGTCTCTCAGTGTTGACAGGGTAAGTAGGTTTGTCAGATGAACAGAGGGCTCCAATCAGGAGATTGGAGGAATTCATGCAACTCCAGGGCCCTTTTTCCTAAAGAGAATTCTAAATCAAGAATCAAACAGTGTTTTTCCTAATCTAGACATTTATCTACATCATCCTGTCTACACGAGCAGTTGCCTCATCTTTGAAAGCCCACGTTAAACCATTTCTCGTGCAAAACCTACACATACCCTGTCTCAAAGACATATATTAGTTGCTAAAAAATATCACAATATAGGAGCTTTAAGATACTCAGCAATGTAAAAAGAAAAGGCATATAAGCAAGAATAGGAGCTTATCATCATTTTAAAATTAATAAAACAATAAAAATCATTTCATATTTCAAGTACAGAAAGCTGAGTTAGTTTATAAAATCTCATAACTAAATAGTGGTAGTTAGGTAGTTCATAGAAGATAGATAAGTTTCAATTGACATTTACACATAATAAACATTTAAGTTAATGTCCTTCCCTTTGCCTGGATCACTAGCCACCTACATTGCCGGGAAGTGTGCTAGATGATAAGAGAAGGCACCCAGAACCAGGCCAAGCCCAGATCTCCCTCTGGAGGGGGTGAAGCCAACAAGAGATCAAGCACCTCTCAGGAGCTCTGATGGAGACAGTCACTGCCTGCCTGTCATCTAGGCAGAAGGACCTTTCCGCATGGGACAGGTTGTGTCTTTCTAAAAGTCTGTGTTGAAGACCTAACCTGTAGTACTACAGAATGTTTTGGGAAATAGGATCTTTTAAGAGGAAATTAAGTTAGAATGAAGTCTTTTGTGTGGGCCCTAGTCCATAACCCTTGTGTCTTTCTACGAAGAGGAGATCTAGACATATCTAAAAGAGTGAAGGCCATGGGAGAAGATGGCCAGCTACGAGACAGAAGGGGCCCTTAGAAGGTGCCAACCCTATGTATACCTTGAGTTTGGACTACTGGTCTCCAGAACTGTTAAGAAAAAAACATATTGCCTGTGCCAGTTTGTTACAGCTGCCCTGGCAACTGTAGGAGTGGGGAGGGTATGTGAAGGGTCAGCCTGAAGATATGATACTTGTGAGGCAGAGTAAAAGAAAGTACTTCAAACTCAGAAGATGACGGCCACAACAGAGACCCAGGACATCCAGACCCTTTCAGGTGTGCCTGACTGCAGGGCAGAATGGGGCAGGCAAGACAAATCCAATAAACCCAGAGCTCTGAGTAGAGTTAAGATCTTGGCAGCATACATATCAGATGACTCACTAACAGGAGCCATCAACTTTCTAATAAAAGAAAAACACTCTTCATTGAAGAGAAAACACACTGGCAAGGCTGAATTCCACCCTCTCTGCCCCACCCCTGGCCATTTGAAATATGCTCTGATTCATGACTCATCACTGCCCTTGCCTGCAATGGGGAAAGTCACTATGTGCCAGAATCCAGGAATAAGGCCACCTTTACAGCAGGGCATTAGTTAATCGGCAGGGAGTCTGAAAGGGTGTTAGAATGGATTGATCACAACAGATGGAGACAAGGCGCTGGAGGAAGCGAACAGCTGGATCGGTCTGTGTTAACTTTCCATGATGGCAAAATCATAGCAAAATTAACAGTACAACTTATGGCCAGAAATGGACCATATTTCAGAAGTAACAAGCAACCATGTGAGTGAAAGATTTACTCCATGTATATCTGAATATATTCATTATTTTAAACAAGAAGTATTCTTTAACTATGAATTGGATGAGAGATCCATCAATAGGATACAATTGTCAATGAATATTATCTTTGTGAACAATAACTTTTTTATATTTTGCAAAGCAACTTTTGATTATATTTAGGAAGATACCTTAGTCAAACCATATTAAAGGAAAAAAACATACTGATGAAATCAAAGGATCTCAGAGCCTATTTCTTTGGTTCAAATCTTACCTTAACCAAATTTTAATTGTTTAATCTGTGAAAATTCACATAGACTCTGTGCCTTATTTTCTACACATTAAAATTGTTTTCATAAAAATGATAAGAAATATCATTACAGATGCTTGTAATCTGATAATGTAATGTGCTTTACACACATTACTCTATTTAATTGATAGAACAACCTTATGAATGTTATCATTAACCTCATGTTATTGATCAGAACACTGAGGCAGAGAGTGGCTAAGAAACTATCCCAAGGTCAAAGAGCTGATAGTTGAGAAAGCTGAGACGCCATTGTAAGAAATTCTCTTTAGTATGTCAGTTATTAGATGCTACTAGTTACAAATGACTTTCATTATTGTAAATTCTTGTTATTGGCAAACACCATCTGCCCAATTAATCTTCTTAAAGTTCAGCTCTAGTCACCCAAATAAGCTCACATCTTACCCTGGGTCTTCAGCAAGTTCTCTTGAAACTTGGACTTGACATTGGTTCTTATCCCCTCCGACTGGCACCATCCCTCCCACCGTCTCCATTTCCTCCCCACAGCTACCTCAGGCTGCCTGTTGTTGGACATGGTCTGTGGCATCTGACCCAGGCTTCTCTTGATCAGCTCTTTGGTCCTGGCCATATGACTTGACTCAGTCTATTCCCCCATAGTTCTCACATACAATTCAGCTCGCCCTTGATTGTGCAGCTGCCTCCTCCCCCGTTGGCATGAATTTACTCTTTCCAATAAAACCATCTTTCTTTCCTCTCCTTTCCTGAAGAAAGGCTTCTTGCTTTCAGACGAGGAAGGGAGCCGGGATTGAAAATGAGTTGGGACTGCAGTGCTTGGAAACCTGGGGTTTGGCATGGGCAGCCCTTGGTCTGAGCCTGGGCTCTACTGTTTACTACTTACATGACCTCAGAGCATGTCCTGACTTCTCCTGTTCTTAGAGATAACTCCTCTGTGTCACATAGACAACACTAATCCTTCCCTGACAGAATCCCCTTGAAGATTAAAAGAGGGAACATTTGCAAAGGCCTTAGCATAGGTCACAGCTATCGTAAATATTCAGTAAAATGTTTTCATTATCTGTGTTTTGTATAAGGTATTATAATGTATATTCTCAGAAATATTGACACACTACCATCAAATGGCAAGGAATATATAATCCGGATTTTCTACTGCTTAAAACTTTAAAAGCCTTTTAATGACTTCTCACATGGCTCTCATGTCAGTATCTCCGTATCTCTTAACTGTGTGTGGCCCTCTACTTCACCTCTCCTATCTTAAACTCCAAAGTGATAAACTGTTTATTCTTTCTCAAAAAACCACAATGCTTCTTTGTTTTTACATAGCATACCCCTTAATCCAAGAGTCTCCACCCATTCAATTTCTCATCTGGAGAGCTCCTACTAAATCTTGTGAACCCATCTCAATGATGAATTAGTCTTCTCTAGGAGTCCTCAGCATCCACAATCCAAGAAAAATGCATGTTCTTCCATGTGCGTCCAATGTGCCCTTAAAATGCACCTGGTGTCTCATTAATTCACAAGGCTCTTCCGGGTCTGCCATGATGCAAATTCTACAGCATCTGTACACTAGTTATTTTTGCTTTACTACAATGAAGAAACTAACTTATAAAGAGAAAAGGTCAAAGTTCAAAACTGGGTGTCCCTTTGGTTTGGCCTCTAGTGAGGACAGAAGGTGGTGGCTTTTTATGGTGTAAGTGTGGGTAGGAACAAATGGGTACATCTCAAGCAGAAGGGGAAACAACAAAGAGTAAGCAAGGCCATTCTGGCTCCTTTTATAATAAGCCAAGAGAACCCAAGAGGTCTCAGGAGAACTCTCAAGGGGTCATATGCAAACTGCCTCCCAAGAACACCCCACAAGCCATACCTCCCCAATGTTCCACCACCTCCCAATAACACCACCCTGGCACCAAGTTTTCATCACATGGACCTTTGAGGGACACTTCAATATCCAAACCACAGCAGTCTACTCCTTTTAGGTGGATCTGTGGGTGAGTCAGTAGGTATGTGGAATTCACAAATCTGGAGTTAGTAAGTCAAGCTACTCATATACAGAGCCTTCTCCCTCCAGCCAAAGTTTTATTATGAATAAAAGGTATAACTGTATTTTATTTCTCTATTTTATTTCTCAGTTAGTTCATAACCCAAGTCATGGCAAAGAGGAATGTTGTTTATTTAGCTCCTCTCAAGTTACACTGATGTATGGGTTATGGACCTTGAGAAATGGAGCAAGGTGTAAAATTTTGGAGAATAAATTATGCATGGAATGATTTTGCTTTTGGCATGGTTTGAATGGATACAGGTCAGATGTGATTTCCCCAGCATAGGTCATGCTGATATATATATATATATTTTTTAATCTTAGAGATTTACAGCCCGTGATGCACAATACAGCTGATTTTTCAGTTGTGGAGTTTGTTTTATGAATGTGTGGGTTGTGATATTTTAATGATAGCAGGTTACTATAGTTTATTGTAGCTGAGACTAGAGTTCTGCGACAGTTTATCTATAAGGATTCCCCTGAAAACATGCAAGGGCTTTTGAAACTCCAAGAAACTGTAGACTGCCTGTGGGTACAGGATGCAGCACCTTAACCTTGACCTGCACTTGGCTCATGTGCATGAAAAGCCAGAGTCATGCAAATACATAAGTGACTTTGGAAGTCTCAGTAAAAAGTGAGCAAATACAAGAAGGTCAATGGAGACAATGCCACTGTAGAACTTTTTAGACACGCTTGGCAGAAGAACTGATAGTTGGGAAGAAGTGAATTATTAATGTGTCATGGTATACAAGACAAATTCTAGTTTTACATTGTTAGCAACAGGTCTATGGAGGAAGCTGGATTGTGTGTCCCCAGTTTCATTGAGGATTCAAGCGGAGGCAAGAATTCTCAGGACTAGGACCAGTACTGGTTTTCCACAGGGTCAAGCCCAGTCTCTCACTCAATAACACCGTCTGGTTGTATTGATATAGTATGATTTGATTATATATATTGTAACTCCCCCCATAGTAAGTTTTTTTTTTTTAATCTTAAAAACATCAAAGGTAAATGAAGAAGAAAGAACTTCAGAATTAAAAAATGCTTCCTCATCAGGTTGTGCTCTGCACCCCATGTCTCTGGCTGGAGCCCCCAGGTAATTGCATAGTGTCTTAGTCTGTATTCTGTGGCTAACACATCAGAATCAAAGATTGAGAAAATTATAAAGTAAACAGGACATCTGGGCCAAACTTCTGATCCAAGGTGAAGGGCCACATCTTGTGTTGGCTTTCTTGCTGATAGATCCCTGAGATGGCACAAGGCCTCACAAGGTGAGGAAGAAGGAGTACCCCAACCACACTGGGTTTTATAACAGATCCAAACATAAGACATCCCATTAAGACATTAGCCAATTAATTGAATGAATGGATCAATTTATTTGTGAGATCAGAGTCCTATTCACTACTTAGAGGCCATTCCTGGTCCTATATCTTAATACCTCTTAATGGAGATTAAACTTCAGTGTGAGTTTCAGAGGGTACAAACCACAGTACACACTATTGACTGCAATCTTGAATATCAAGACAGAAGAGCAAATCAAGAGCCTTGGAATATATGGGGGAGGCAAGACTAGACTCACTCTGATTTACCAGGCAGTATTGATAGTGGATATTATTGGTAGAGGGAATTTAACCTCTTGCTGATAGATTTTTACCAAATGAGTTTAATTCCAAGTTAGATTTGAGGATTTGGCATAGACTGGCTGTCATACCAGAAAAGTTCCCCAAGTAAGACATCCATCTTCTTTCAAGGTAATACTAAGTCTTCTTCAGTGGTCTTCAATAGCAGGAACAATTAGGTCAGGGTAATTTTCTCTGAGATAATTTTTTTAGGAGCAGGGATTATTTTATTTTTTCAATTCTATGTATATCATGCCAACACTGTGATAATCTCATCCTTCATTAATAACTCCTTGGAATCTTTAAAATAGTGAGGAACATTAGACTCACTGTTGAACTAATGCAATTTCTGAGGTTACAGTAGAGGGAAACGTGTCTTCACAAGAGAGAGCCAAATACTGAAAATTTTAGCCTCCACCAACATGCTAAGAATGCTTTCTATGGAAACATAATGGATTTTATTTTTATTGGGGGAACACATTTTAGGGGACAGGATATGTCTGCCCTGCTCATTTGTCCTCCTCCAGGTTACTTCAAGGAGCATGTTAGCACCTGTCAGTGGTAGAGCACCCAGGAAGGAAAGAATGGGCTTGAAAGAGGTTTGCGCTGGTCCCTGGGAGGGAAGATTCAGTGCTAGGGGGACACAGTGTGGGGCAAAGTGGGGAAAGGGAGGAACACACCTTTTTTCTTTTAACCTAAGACCATTAGTGAAACAGGCCCATCCTCTCTCTGTCTCATTACTCATTCCATCTGGAAGCATTAGTGACTGATCTTGGAGTCATTTGGGAAATTTAACTGCTTTAAACTGGACACCCTTTTCCTTTTGAGAGAGTCTAAATTTCCTTCCATCTTTTCTGTCATATATGGTATAGTTTGTTTTCTGTGGGGCGGGGTCCTTATGGGGTCCTATGATACCTGTAGATACAGCAGCATCTTCGTAATTCCTGTAGATGTCTTTACAACTTTGAGAGGAGACTGGCGGGAGCAGAGAGTGCACCTACCTGCAAAAGCACCATCCTTCAAATTATGTTTTGTCATTAAAACAACAACAAAAACAACAATAACAATGATGCTTTTCTTCCATCTAATGATTGACTAGTTTATTTTTAAGAAATATTTCTTTATCATTAGTATACATAGCTAGAGGCCACAAGGATTTTCAAGGTCTTACAGGAAGGGTAAATGACCTAACACAAATCAAGTCATGTTGTCTGGAATGGCCATTCCCTGTCTAGGGCACACTGAAGGGGGAGAAGAGGGTGACGGGGGCAGGATCATGTGGGATGTGATCATTCAGAGTATTTTTCCACATAGAAATAGCTCTCAGTCAATGTTGGTCGTCCTATGTATCAGGCTCAGATGAGGCAAGGTTGGAAATGGAGATGGATAAATGAGTCCAATTCTTACGTGTGACATCATCTCAAGTTGTCATTGAGTGATGAATGAATCCTGAGTTCATTGATATTTCCTATTCCTGTATGTATTTCCCTAAATCAATTCCTGGTAAAGTTAAAGCCAGTCCCCATGGGGCAGTTCACAGTGGGATACCTTGTCACAATGCAATCTCATGCAGCAGGCCCAGCAATCTGTGCCCTTTCCTCTTGCCCAGACATTGACTCACTAGGGACAACAATTTCTACTTTCGAATACACTGAACTTCAGATGGCTGGCCCTCTTGTTTCTTCTACTGGGTTCACCAGTGAAAAGGAAAACAGCACCTTTGTCTTTTGCTGCAAGCATTCCACTACAACCTTTTTGTGTATCACAATACAGATGCGCCATGTATGTGCACTGGAAGCAGTACTGACCTTCTAGTCTTCTGGGGTTTATTCTAGATTCCTACGCACACTACAATATCTTCAAAAAAGTTTTTTTAGCACATTTATGCTTTGGAGGTTTTTTTATATATGAAAAGTATCACTTTAGCCACATGTTTATCATTATAAATAGTAAGACTAAGAAGCCATATTACCTGGGCTTACGTCCTAACTCTGACTTTTATTAGCTCTGAGTCCTTACCCACATAAAGTAAGTGTTCCTTGCCAGAGCATTCTGACCCACAAAATGGAAACAGCAAACATGTGCCTGTAGGACTATTCCCCAAATAAGCAAGAGAATAAATGTAAAGTTCTTAGAATAGTGCTTGACATATAATTAGTGTCACACTAGTGTTATTATTAGTATTGACAAAATGGAATATAGAAGAATATAGACAAAATTGCTTTGTTTGGCCCTGAAAATTCTTTATATCAATTAAATAACATGCTTTACAATGCCTAACACAGGCCTGCCCTGGGGCACATCACCTTCTCTGGACATCATGAAATCAACACCATGTCTAATCCGTTGCAGCATTGCCAATCTCCAACCATGATAGAAGAGTCACCACTTTTAACTACACCAACCAAAGTCTGAAAATATTAAAGTAAAATTTCAGAAATAAAAAATTATATGTGTTAAATAATTTATATTACATTTTATTGTAATTGTGAGTTATTAATCTCTCACTATGCTCAAGTTATAAATTTAACTTTATCATGGCTTTGTATATATGAGAAAGCCTCTCTCTCTCTCTCTCTCTCTCTATATATATATATATATATATATATATATATATAGAGAGAGAGAGAGAGAGAGAGAGAGAGAAAGAGAGAGAGAGAGTGAGTTTGGCATCACTGGGGGTCTCAGGACATACCCCCCCCCACAAGGATGATGACTGTGTCTATATAAATGTTATGTGTCTTACTAAATTATTCTACACCACACCAAAATTTACCTTGTTCTCTCTCTTTGCCAGAGACTTCTATATTTCATGTCTTTGCATTCATGAAGAGCGCTCTCTGAATATTCCTCTTCTATTTCTTTTTATGATAAATTATACTCATTCTTTAATTGTAGTTCTGGACTCATCTATTTAATGAAGAGGCTTTAGGTAGGAAGACTATGGTTCTGCAATGAGAAAGAAACAAAGATCATAATTATAGCAACTCTCAGCCCAGAACATTGTTATGATGGATTCCATAGACTTGGAGCAGTACCTGTCAGGTTTTATGCGGATGCTGTTCTTCATTAGGAAGGATTGGGATATTAGCCAAATCAAATATTTTCAAAATTTTCTACCCATCCAGAAATTTCACTAATTTATTAGTTAATACTTATTCTTTTATCGGAAATACTAACAATTTCTCAATTCTGAGTAGACTTCATGGATCCATTTAGAATATTTTGCTAATATTTTTGTTGCATAACACAGTGTTTTAGTCAACTTTTTCACTGCTGTGTCCAAAGGATCCGACCAGAACAACTTCAGGGGAGGAAAAGTTTATCTGAGGGCTCACAGTTTTAGAGGTCTCAATCCACAGACAACAGTCTCCATTCCTCAGGGCTCATGGCAGAAGAGTGAGGCAGAGGGGAGCAACTCACATGTTAGTCAGAAAACATAGAGAGGTCTTCACTTGCCAGATACAAACATATATATATCCCACAGTCACACCCCAATGAACCACTTCCTCCAAGCATACCCCACCTGCCTCCAGTTACCACTCCGTTAATCCCATGAGGGATTAATTCACTGATTAGGTTAAATCTATGACCCAATCATTTCTACTCCAAGCCTTCTTGCATTTTCTCACACATGAGCTTTTGGGGGACACCTCACAGACACAGGCTGTCACAACAATATACTTTGTATGCACACTAAGCTTCAAGACAAGTTCCCTCAACCCAAGTCCATACAAACGCTTCCTCCTGGTGCTAGGGTGCTTCTCAGTAGAAGAGTAGAAGAGCACATGCCCTGGGTTCTAGCCCTGCTCAGATAAATAAATGAAATAAACAAATGTTTCCTCTTAGCTCCTCCTACAAATAAATTCTGAAACCACCTTTGCTTGAAGATGAGAGGGTGGGGAAAGAAGAAAAAAGAAAAAAACATGGGAGCCCCTGTACTATGTTTATTGGTGAATTAAAACAAAAATAAATCTTTGTAGTTCTCACATTTAATACTTAAAATATTATACTCCTCATCTACATAAGAAATTGAGACCCAGAGTTTTCAACAAGAAAGTGAAATGAGTTGAATTCAGGACAAAAATTTTAAACCTGTTCTAATTATCACAAACTTGGTCTTTATTCAGAGTATCTTAATGCTAATGGAAAGTAATCTGTATATTTTAATTTTATGGCCAGGATAATTTATATGAAAGTGTTGCAAATCCTTGTTATTAATAACTACTCATGAATATTATGACAAGAATTATTTTTTTGCCCTCTAGTTATAGTTTTGCTTCCACATCCAACCTGTCCTTTAATTTCTTAAATCCTTTTTGGTTATGGAAAAAAATATCAGCTAAAAAAAATACAACCTTAGAGGAAAAAATGCTTAATAGTTATAGTGTTCACCCATAAGAAAGCTCGTGCTATTAATCTGAAATCTGGGCCTTTAGCCCACATAACCATAATTTAAAAATCTTTTTTTATAAAGATGAAAAATGCAGGGAACTAAAGTCTGGGAAAGTCAATTATTCCTAAGGATTCTCCAAAGAGAAGAGGAGCCAAGCTTTATGCCAACTGGGAACTATTAGCTGAGCTTGAAATGGAATCTATTCACTGTCCAAACTCTAGGTGTAGCCATGTGAAATGCCCCTTTGGAATCAATTCATATACTGAGGGCATGCCATGTGCCAATTTCTGTTTTAAATACATGTCATAGAACTCCAACAGCCATGCCTTTTCTATAACAATCCCCAAACCACTGCCTAAAACCCTCTGTATGAGGTGGACACTAGATCATTTAATGGGGGAAATCTCTCAGGGGTTTTCAAAGTGGAACAAATGGCAGAAAAAGCCTTTCTAGTAGTGATGGCTACAGGGCATGTGACTTGGAAACTAGCAGTAGTCACACTCCTAGCATGTTTGGCAAAGGACAGCAATAGCCATGGAAAATCAGCAAAGAGAAGATGTAGAAAGATCTATAGTTCCAAAGTTCCTGAAATTCTTCCAATATGCTTTTTTTCCTTTTTTAATAAAATATTTCAAGTTTGTATTCTGTCATTTTGAATCAAATCATACCTTATTCTGTAAAAGTCTTGTAAGATCAGGATGAAAATGTATTGCATGAAAATATAGGTGCATAATAGGGACTCTAGGGTGAAAACAGAGAATTCCTCCTGTCCGCATTGGGAGGAATGACATTAAGCAGAAAGAAGGGCTACTTATTATCTGTTTCATTTTGATTTATTTATTTATTTGTTTTGACATTTTTTAATGAAGGAAGTTTGGAAATTCAGGGGTTTTAGAAAGCAGAGGGATTTACAAGATCAGCAGGGATGAAGGAGTGTAAGTTCAAGAACGCTGGGGGTAATTTACAGTGGTTAAAACTGAGGTTCATGTTGAAGACTGCGGGAGAGAGGCTTCAGGACACTGTCAGACACCATAGCTCACTGTGATCCAGTTATTCAGCACGGCTCACCTACTTTACCTACTTAGGAATAAATCTGTGCTAAGTCTGTTTGCCTCTTCTGGCTGCATACTAATTGTCTCCTCAGGTGTATCCTGGTCCACATAGCCTCTCAGTGGTTGGTTTAGGGATTGAAACTCGGCCCAAATCAAGTGGCTTCAGTCCTCTTTGGAATTGTTTCAACAGTGGGTCCAAAAGTCTGTTTCATTAGGCATTGGAAATATGTGAAGCTGGTCAGCATTTGAACATGTTATCATGCAGAGAATACAAACCTGCTGTGGTGAACAAGAACACAGCATGGCTGAGAGTGGACGGAAACACAGTGCCAAATCCTCTGCAGTTGATTCACCCACCTTAGCCTGAGTTCAGATCCACCATGTCCAGCTAAGTGATGCAGCATAGAAAATCCTTAAAATTCTGTCAGGTATTTTTTTTTCACTGTGCTCAGAATACCCAACAACCAACAAGAGAGACTTAGAGGAGGAAAAGTTTATTTGGGACTCGCAGTTATAGAAGTCTCAGTCCATAGATGGCCAACTCCATTGATCTGGCACCAAGGTAAGGCAACACTTCACAGGGGAAGGGCCCAGTGGAAGAAAGTTGCTCAGCTCATGGTGGGTCAGAAAGGAGAGAGAGAGAGAGAGAGAGAGAGAGAGAGAGAGAAGGAAAGAGAATGCATGGAAGGGGTAACAGAGAAGATACACCCTCCAGGGAAGCCCCTACTGACCTACCTCTCCCAGTCATGCCCACCTACCTACAGTCAGTCCATTCAAACAAGGATGGAAGGATTAACTACAGCTCTCTAATGCAATCGTTTCACCTTTGAATATTCCTGTATTAAGAAAACTTTGGTGAACTCCTCACACCCAAACCATAGCAATCCCATTTGTTTCTTTATTCAGGTGCACTGGTGTCCACCATCTGCAACTAAGAGAATATCAGTTACACTCTGGATACTGAAAGGAGTTCCAATGTGCTCCTCCTGCTGAATATACATGTATTTACTTTGAAAGTCATGCTATAAGATGCATTTATGACTTACAAGATGACAGAGGTACCATGTGGGCCAACTAGTATTTTTTTCACAGATAAGAACATTGAGGCATGAAGCAGGTATGTGGTTTGGCCAAAGTAAGTTAAATTGCTAGTAGAGTAATCACTGGATAAGAAATCAGGGTGTCATTCTACTTAAAAGTTTATACATATGACATTAATTACATATGATTATGTTTATATATAGATAAACATATATAATGAAATTATGTGTATATTTACGTTATATAATGTGTATAGACATATATTTAAAAACGTAATTTGCATTACCTGTTGATGATAACTCCACATAAATTTGGAGTAGTTTCTTTACAGCAATTAAGATCTATGTCTCTGCATCATAACAGAGTAAACATATGGGGGTTGTGGGACCAGCATGTACTGCCCCTTGGCCTGACCAGATCATATGGCAACCAGAGGCTTAGCTCAGGAGTAGCAGTTCCAAGGACATGTGCCATAACATACTGTGTATTAACATACTTTTCAATTATTTGAGGATTGTTTTTGTTGTTGTTTTGTATGTAGGACGTGTGACCAAAGTCTAGGTGACTGTCTCAGCTAATTGTCTTGGATATCACGCCACTGCAGGTGGAATGTTTCTATGACTCTAGTCATTATCAGTTGCACCAATGTGAAGAGCAGGCTTGGTTTACATCTGGAAGTACTGAGGCTCTTCTCCTCTCACCTAAGCTGCTTATAATTAAGGGCCTTGATGAGAATTTGAAACTAGTAAGCCTCTGACAGCGAGAACAGAACTTCCTAATGCTCATCAGTTAAGACCACAGATATCAGTACTAGGCTGTACTAGGACCCAAACTGTCCTATGACAACCAAAGGTCATGACAACATCCTAATCATTCTTTTTCTCCTGGGGGCTTCCGGGCTGTGTTATGACACAGCTGCCTGAAGAAGAAACAAAGAACTTCAAAATCATATTACTTCCCTTACTTATATTAAAAAATAAAATGCCACAATAAGGAACAAGAAAGATAGAAAAAAATTTAAAAAAGGAGTCTCAAAATTTTTGAAGTTTCTTAATTAGTTAAGATATTTAGAAACCTGTATTTTATAAAAGAAATGAAGATTCACTTGTATAGAGGAAATATTTGCTATATTTTAGAGCAAAAAATGATGGAATAAAAATGAATAATAATAAAACTTATTTTTTTCTACTTTTTTTCTAGTTCTTAGAATATGACTTAATTTCTAAACAGCATTCTTCTCATTTGCTTTAGAGCATGTAGGGAAAAGCTTAGAAACATAATTACATAGAAGACTGTACCATCAAGGAGCATTTAAAGGAGGAGGGAGATTAGGAAGGAAGGAATGTCATCAAAGCTGGTTGGTACTTGATGTAGAGCTCAACTGATTGTTTGGTCTTGAGCCCATCTTCCAGAAGATCTTGTGCATGCTCATTTCAGAGAATGGGTCATCTGAACAGAACTTGAAGACATTAATCCTAGAAGTGGAAAGTGTCACTATACTGCAGTTTTGCAGGGGTAGAGTTAACCCCATAGTGTGTGTATTGCACCTGTGTGGGCACAAAGTAGGGCCTGTCACACCTCGGTGACAACATGGAGGAGGCACACAGTTCCAGCAGCAGGATCATCATGGGATGTGCAGCCAAGCTCACTGACTTGGATGCCCAAGCCACCAAAGGATGGATGATTCGTCCAGATCCAAAGGGACAGATCAAGGCAAAAATATCTGAAGCTGTGGGATAGAGCTTTCTATCCAGTTATCTTCAAAATTAAAATGATTAAAAAATAATTGATAAAAAGTAGAAAAAAGTTAATTCTAAAAATGATGTATAGTAGTTTTTTTCTAGCAAAAACTAGATACATAGATATATGATTTCCAATGTGTTCATGTTTATAGGAAATCTTTCTTTTTGACTCTCACTCAAATCATGCCTGGATATATGGCGAGAAGGAATTCTACAAGACCATAATGTTCTTCCTTCCAAAGGCCAGTGATGGTCAGAACAGACCTTGAAGGAGGCAGAGTAGGCAGGACACACCAGGGCACCACCCAGCAACTGTGTTTGAAGTAAGATCAGGACAGGTTGGAGGAGGGTGGGGAAGCCTGCTTTGGAAATGTATTATGGATGTTCTTTAGCATCCTAGAACATTAAGGAATCAATGAGGGCTGATGATAAAATAAGATGGATAAGGAAATATAATCTTTATATTTGGGGAATATAATTCTAGGTAAATAATAATCTGTATGTGATAAGTTGCCTAGAAATTACCAATTTCATCAGGTTAGAGAAAGGGAGATCTAGACCTTTTCATGGATTTGAAATTCAGTACCTTTAAGAGCTTCCCTGGGAATTTTCCTACAATGCAGGAAATGTGCCCTGGCTCATTCCCTATCAGCCCCCACTCAAAAACTCAAGTGGGCAGCCCAGTAAGGACAAATTCAGCCTTCAACCCAAGGAATAAAATAAGATAAAAAGATAAAAACCAGAGTAGCTCCTGTGTAAAACTCCTGCAGAGGAGAAGGGAAGATAGAAAGCAAAAGGAGAAATGTTACATTAAAAAAAAAAGAAAGAAAGAAAAGGAGGAAGGAAGAAAACTTCTATTTGCACCGTATGTTAAACTGAAGTCCCCAACACACAACTAAACTAACACACACGACTAAACTAACACACACGACTAAACTAACACACACGACTAAACCAACACACACAACTACACTAACACACATGACTAAACTAAAACACATGACTAAAATGCCTCCCTCCCCAAAAATGTAAGTCTGTTTATGGTATACTGCTAAAAGTTCATGGATGTGACACATTTTCGAACATAAAATCAAGAGGAAGAAGAAGAAAAAGACGGAAAGTAGGTTGATAGAGAGGCAGGGAGGTAGAAAAGGATGATCACTTCAGCTTCTGTTTTTAAATGAGGTGAAGAGCAATTAAAATGATGGAAAAAACCATAGATAGTGGCTAAAGTAGATAATTACCTTCAATTGACAGACAAAAAATAATTCTTACATTAAAATTCTGTGCTTGTGAAGATATTTTTTCTAGAAGAGACAGGTGGAAAATCAAACAATTGGAAAAGATGTCAGGCAAATATTAATGAATAGGATGATGAAAAGATAGCAATATTAATAGGAGTAAAATAAGCTTTAAAGCAGCGACTATTTCCAATCTACAGATTTAAACTTTGAACCACTTAATAACATAGATTTAAATAAATAGAAAAGGGCTTTCTATGAAAAAGAAATAATGTATCATGATAATAGAAATTTTTAAAAAGTGCCACATGCCTGTAATCCTAGTGGTTAAAAAGGCTGGGGTAGGAGGTACAAAGTTCCAAGCCAGCCTCAGCAACTCAGAGAGGCCCTAAGCAACTTGGCAAGACCCTGTTTCAAAATCAAAAAAAAAAAAATAGTAATAAGGATGTGTCTCAGTGGTTAAGCATCCATGGGTTCAATACCTGGCACCAAAAAATGGAAACAAACAAACAAACAACATCAAAAAACAAAACAAACAAACAAACAAAAAACAGTGAACAAACTTACCTATCCAAGACAACAAAATCAGGAATGTCAAGAATGGAACCTGCTAGGATCATGTGTACCCTTCCATGACTCCATGAGATACTTAGTATACCCCAGTACATTGTTCTGCCAGAATTCTCTAAACTTCACGGGGAAAAAAACAGAACAACTCAGAACATGGGAGAGTCCACATGCAAGGGGCCCGGAGTCTTTACCACAGTAATTTTGAAAAGCAAAATCAATATAAAATCTCAGACAAAATTTTAGAAATACTTTATATGTTAAAATAATTTTAAAAGAGAGAAAGAGAAAGAGAGAGCAACATGTTGAAACTGATTGGATCTGGAACTTAAAATATAAAAGTAATGGCATTGCTGAGCTCCGTGTGGGATCTGGAATACAGATTGTGTTACAGTTACTAGATTTAGCAAAGAAAAGCGCATGCTACTCAAAGTTTAAATGTAATAGAACAATAAACTTTCTTAAGTATAAAGTGTCTTATTCAATATCTGGGACATGTTTATATAAAAAGTAGTTTGTTAGTATCTGAAATTGAAGTCTAACTCTGTGCCCTGTTTGTTATCAGGTGACTCTACTGTATGCCTAATGGCGACATGGAGATGTTTTCTGAGGAGGAGGAGTAAATAATGACAGCTAGGGGTACAATATGGTGCCTGACTGAAACTTCCTTTCAAAAACACACATAATAAACCACAGAATTGTGTTACATTTTTACAAATTCAATACAAATTTGGCAAAATAAGTCAGTCTATGTCATTCACACAATTTATGTCTCTTAAAATTAATTTGTGAAATTGAGTGTGATGTGTGTGTGTGTGTGTGTGCGCGCGCCCATGCACACACACACTGGAAATTGAACCCAGCAGGCCTGCACCTCTTAGTGATATCCCCCCAGTCCTTTTTATTTATTTGTTTGTTTTAATTTTCAGATTGAATCTGGCTAACTGGCTCAGGCTGGCGTTAGATTTGAGATCTTCCTGCCTCAGTCTCCTGTGTCTTATAGACATCTGCTATTCTGCCTCACTAAAACTGAGTTTTTAAAGTGTTTTTGAACAAACTATTTAGGGGAAACAGTCTGCTTCAAGTTATCTTCTAAAGACAGGGGTTAATTGAGGAGAAGCTGATTTCCTTTGGGAAAAAAATGAAAGATTAATAAAATTGAAATATGTGAGCAAAATATTTGATAATTTGAATTTAAATATCAAATGTAGGATTTTATACCTGAAAAGTAATAGATATACATTATTTTAAACCACCCATAAATCAGTGAGAAAATGTGATTAGGTAGCTTTTTCATGAAACAACCATCAACAAATTGTTAAGAAACTAAAATATCACCATTGTCATTTCTGATAATCTTTAATAAGAACACCCAATTATTCTAAAAAGTTAATATACAAAATTTAAAACAAAAAAGATAATATGTTTAAAATGGAAAAGAAAATACAGAAAAATTTGTGAAGCACAATCCAAGAAGTGCTTTAAAACATAACTTCCTACATTTAAAATGAAGAAAGTTGAAAATTAACAAGATAAACAGCAAATGGAAACAAAATGTGAAGAATATCAAAATGAATATTAAATATTCATTCTGTTAAAGAGAAAGGAAAGGAATCACAAAAAATAACAGCTCCGGTCAATAAACAATAAACATTCAAGAGCGTATAAATAAAGGTAGCTCTGTCAAAAAACTTTACAAACTAATAAATAAAAATAAGAAGATTCAAAATAAAAGTACTAACAACACACAATGAAATTATAGGTATTTCAACGATTGACCAGTACTATGAAAATTTTATGCCAGTCATTTAAAAAGTAGATGACACTTTCAGAAAAAGTCAAGTTACTGAAATCATTGTTTAAAGAAAATGGATTAGTTCAACAGTTAATAAGTAAATTGAGTTAATACTTAATCTTTCCCAAAAAATGTCATTGCGGAGGAGTGGAGGGTTCCCCATGTTGGAAGTACCCTCGCTCCTCCTGAAGTCTCCTGTTGTCCCAGTAGCTGTAAGGAATTTCCAGGTCCTTGTCCCTCATGCGTGTTTTTCTTTACCTTGTCCACACACATCTATGTGATTCCTCATTGAACTTTTCCCCACAGTCCATCAATTTCTTTTCTTTTCTGCTGGTGTTTCACCAATACAGAGGCAAACTGAGAACATTAAGGAAGAAAACAGGGATTAAGACAGAGCTAATGTAGAAAACAGAGGTGGGGGTTAAGGAAGGCAGCAATAAAACCAGAGAGAGGGAGAAGGGAGGGAGGAAGGAAAGCTTTATTCACCCTGAAGGCTTTCTCAGGATTTCCGCATTGCAGTTACAGTCTCACAGAATTGAAAGAGATCAGGAATCGTGTATTATGGGGACTCTCCAGCTCCATCAACCCAATGCTCATTATTGTTTGGCAGCTGCATATTGAATCCCCAAACTCCATCTTATAGACAAGGAAACCAGAGTGTGGACAGGGAGGGCTCAAGATCAGACTGGTTCTAAATCAGTGACTCTCACCTCTAAAGCCACTCTCCTTTTTATCTGAACGCACGTCTCCCCAGGCTTTCACTCTAGGTGTTTCTTGGATTCAACATAAATTCTTTAAAAACAAATATGGCCTCTCTGTATGCTTTTTCCCTCAGAGTACCCAACCCAACACCAATTACAGAGTAAAATGTTACATCATTATTATGTTTGAATTGTGGAAATTAAAATGCATATTGAAATTCTAACCCTCAGTACTTCAAAAGGTGCCCTATTTAAAGAAGGAACATTGAAGATGTGATTAAGATTAATATGAGGTCATATGGATGTATAATGGGGCCCTAATCCACTATGACTAGTGTCCTTATAAAGCAGAGACATTTGAACATAAATACAGAGGGGGGGGAGACACACCGCGTGAAGAGTGAAGATGTGGACAGAAGTCAGACCAAAACTTCTATATACCAAGTAACAACAAAGATTCCCCAAAACACCAGACACAGGAAAGATGCATGGAACAGATTCTCCCACAGTCCTCAGAAGGTAGCAGCCCTGCTGACACCTTGACCTTGGACTTCTAGTTTCTGGAACTATAAGATATGACATTCATTGGAAAGCCCTTCATTTTTCTGGACCCAATGATTATTTATTCATACTGAACCCTGGAACATCTACCCCACTATTATCTATAGACTTTGACATTCCATGATATCCAGGAGCAATTCCAGAATTATTCTTTTGAAAACCTACACTTTGTGTTTGTAAACACTCTAAAGTATAGAATAAATAAAAGAATCTGATGGCCAACCTATTTATCTGTCTAGCCTAAGCAAACCAATGTTTGGGGATATATTATTTTTGTAGAACAATGTATCCATCCATCAACCTTAAAAATGAAAGAGATTCTGCACTATTGATATCATATATGTATCTTGAGGGTTTTATGACTAAGGGAAATAAACATGTAACAGAAAGGCAAATATTGAATGGCTCTATTTATACGTGAGGTATTAAAAATTGAAATTCATAGAAGCAGAGAGCAGAATGGTAATACCTGAAGCGGGAGTGGGGAAGTAGGAGATGAGGATCCAAGGATACAAAGTTGCAGTTGTTTAGGAAAAATGAGTCTAGAGGCTTAAGTTCCAGCCTGAGTACTATGATTAAGGATACTGTATTGGATGCTGGAAATTTGCTAAATAAGTAGATTTTAGCTACTCTCACAACATCAATGGGGGAAAAAAATGGAACAATGAGAGTAGATGGATAGGTTAATGTGCTTGACATTAGTAATTAGTTCATTGTGTCTATGTTTATTAAAACATGCTGAACAGCAAAATATACTTTTTTAAAGTGGCATAATGTATATAAAAAATAAGCATGGGTATTTTCATCTGTTGTTGTGGCAAACAGACCAATGAGTAGACATGAAAACACTAGTCTTATTGTATATTGGTTACAATACACACAGCATTTTGGTCCTAGTTTTCTGATCTCCAAACGTGTATAATAATGTTTTAGTCTTAAACTTGGTTTTATGGTTAAAGGAATTCACGCAAGTAGCAAGTTTGCCACAATATTGGCATTCAAAAATATTTAGCCTTTTTTCCTTCTGCCAATTTTGAAATGCAAAGGTGGTTCTGAGCTTTTTAATTAAGGTATATTTTGAAATAACAGAAATTATTCACACATTAGATTCAAGTTGGTTATGAACTCCCAATTTTACCCCAAATACAGATTGCAGAATCACATCGGTTACACATCCACATTTTTACATAATGCCCTATTAGTAACTGTTGTATTCTGCTACCTTTCCTATCCTCTACCATCCCCCCTCCCTCCCCTCCCATCTTCTCTCTCTACCCCATCCACTGTAATTCATATCTCTCCTTGTTTATTTTCCCATTCCCCTCACAGCCTTTATAATGTTTTGAACAACCAATAAAAAAAATTAAAAAAAAAAAAAAAAAGAAATTATTCACAATTCACTTTTTCAATAAGTTGTCCCCATTCAATGAAATAAGTTCAGAACACTGTGGGGAATGAGTCTGCAGTCCTGGTTCAGTTATAAGATGATTGACAGAAGTGTTCAAGAGGACATGTCCTCCTAATGGGTGCTCATTCCTCACCAGGAATATGCTCAGGAAGGGGTCTCTTCAATGGGGTGTCCCTCGTTTTCAAATACAGCACACACTGCATCTTGTTTTTTTTTTTTTTTAAAGAAAAGATGAGCCATTTTCCAATGTATGGATATTATTTATAATAGCAGTTATTTCATAAGGTGGCTTCTTCAAGGTTTATTGGCTATGAAATTATTTTGGGATTAAAATACTGAGCAGTAACTCACAAATCTGAAATTCGTTACTGATTATCAAGGTGACATTAAGCAAGACCTGGTTCTTTCAGATCTTGTCCTTTTACCTGAAATATGAGAGCTCAAATTATATACCATGCAATCATCTAGCAAGGGAAACCTCAATGTTGGATCTAATCCCAGCCCACTTAATTGTGAAGAGAAGTTCCTTCTGTGACACTTACCCAGGTCTCTCATGCACATGTAGTTTCAATAAGGAAAATAAATGTCTGATGCATTAAACAGTCTAATTAAATAATCGTGATTTGAAGTCAAGACTCACTCTTTTTGTATTGCTCTGTTTGATGTTTCAGGTGGAAGATTAGTGAAGGATTGAGAATCAAATTTTACCACGGGGAGTCTCTGATTAAACCGTACTTTTCCCACTTCTTAATTTTGATTTTGAAAAACTTAGAGAAAAAAAAGATGTTCAAAGAGGTTCTAAATATGAAAATACAGAAAAAGATGAAAGTGGTATAGTGAGATTTTGGTTACTTGCAGTGGGCCATGACTTGGTTATTAGAGTGCATACAAGGATATTTCTGAGTTTAAAATAAAATATATACTTACAATGTTTATATATTCATTTTCTGATTATTTTTACTTTTTGCTTTGCTTTTATTTTGTATTGTACAAGATATATTCATGTGACACAAATTAAAAACAAGTAAACAAATATGTAATAAAATGCTTTGAGATACATGATCTGAACTTAAATGTTAAGCATTATAAATGAAAGTTTGGAGCCCAGGAATAAATCCATACATATGTAGCCAGTTGATCTTGACAAGGGTTCCAAGAACATAAACTGGGAAAAGGAGAGTCTCTTGAACAAATTGTTTTGGGAAAAATGAATATACAGGTTTTAAAAATGAAATCAGATTCTTAGCATACACAAGACTTGAAATGGTAAAACTCATGTAATTATGCACTGAGGAAAAGCTTCATGACATTATCCTGGTGATGATTTCTTGAGTCTTACTTCAAAAGCACAGATAACAAAAACACAAATAAACAAATGAGACTGAATTTATCCAACAGCTTCGCCACAGGAAGGGAGACCAGGAGGGCAGCTGCAGAACAGAAATGGATATTTGCAGCCATATATCTGATAAGATGTTAATCTTTTGTGTAAGAAATTCCTAAAATTCAATAGAAAACAAAAATTAAAAGCACAAATGACCTGATTTAAAAACGGGCAAAGGAATTGAATAATGTTTTGCCAAATAAAACATACCAATAGCCAATATGTTCGTGATAAAGGGGTTCCACACCACCAACCAAGGAAATGTAAATTAAAAGACAATGAGATATCACCTCACACTTGTCAGATGGCAATTATTAATAAAGGTAGTGGGTGTTGGCAATTTTATGAAAAACTAGAATAATTGTACACTGTGTTGGGAGTACAAAATGGCATTACTGCTATACAAAATAAGATGGGGTTTTTCTTAAAAAATTAAAAATAGAAATAGAATTATCATATGATCCAGCAATTCATTCCTTAGACATGTGTGTATTTGTGTGTGTATGAAAATTGAAACCAGAATCTCAAAAAAATATTAGCACTTTTATGTTTATTGAAGCATTACTGTGGCACTATTCACAAAACCCAAGATGTACATACATTCAAATATTTGTCTGTGGGCAGATATATGGTTAAAGAAAATGTGGTGCATACCTGCAGTGGAATATTATTCTTCCTTAAAAAAATGAGATCCTACCATGTATTATACAACATTAATAAACCTGGAAGTTACTATGGTGAATGTCATAACCAACCTCAAAAGGATAGACATGGTTGATTCTGTTTGTATGAGGTGTTTAAAATAGTGAAACACATAGAAATAGAGATTAGAATGGTGTTTGCCAGGAACTTGGAGGATGTAGGAAAGCAGAGTTTTTAAAATTAGTATAGCTGGGCATGGTGGAGCATACCTGTAATTCCAGTGGCTTGGAGGCTGAGGCAGGAGGATCACAAGATCAGAGCCAGTCTCAGCAAAAGTGAGGCACTAAGCAACTTAGACTCTGTCTCTAAATAGAATACAAAATAAGGCTGGGGATGTGGCTCAGTGGTCAAATGCTGCTGAATTCAATCCCTGGCACATCCCCCTACCCAGCACCATGTATATATATATATATATATATGTATATATATATATATATATATATATATATATATATATATATATAAAAGTTTTTATTTACACAAGATAAATTTTACATGTCTGCTGCATAACATACTGTATTACTTAACAGTAGTATATGTGTTTACTTAAACATTTGCTAAGAGAGTAGGTCTCATCATAACTTTTCTTAAACCGAAAAGGGTGGAGGGAGGTGCAAGGAAACTTTCAAAGGTGACAGATATTTATTACCTTGATGGGGTGACAGTACCATGATCAGGCCCATGGGTACATTCATGTATATGGATGTGTGCAAATACATCAAACTGTTTATATTAAGCATGAAAAGCTTTTTCTTTTCTTTCTTCCCTTTTCTAATATCAGGTGTACTTCAATATGTTGTTTAAAAAACAGAGAAAAAATTAAAGAAAGAGAAAAAGAAAATCAACATGTAGCTCTGTGCCATGTGCAGGTGAAAGTATCACACCTACAGGACATAAGTGAGCTCTTTTCACATTGATATTTGTGAAATAATCAAATTTTCAGAAAACCTTAACCTTTTTTTTTTCGTACTGGGGTTTAAACCCACAGTCTTCCCACCCCCAAGCTATATCCCCATCTTTTTTTTTTTTTGAGACAGGGACTTGCTAAATTACCCAGGATGACTTGGAATTTATAATCCATCTGGTGTACCCCCTGAAGTCACTGAGATCCTAGACATGTACCACAATGTGCAGCTAGGAAACCTTAATCAGAGTTGTAAATTAATGCCACACTTATGTAAAATTGGCTGCATTGACTCAGAGACAAAACAATCTCCACTAAACTAACATTTCAGTCTGAGTATTGATTTATTTATTTTTACAATGTTCATTTACGTTTTATTCAACTCTCTGAGACTTCTGAATGGTCAGGCATCTTAATTCCAGGTGGACAACCAACAGTATAACTTCAACAGCAATTTTGAAAAGTATGAACTAGAAACTACAAACCTCCAAGAGAGAAAGTACCTATAAGTTTGCTTTTTATACCTAACTGGTCATGGTAACAAATGTTGATATTCCAAGGTGGAGCAATTTAAGAATTCTTACTGTGAATGTGCGTTTCCTGAGAGTTCAGGCTCTGTCCCTTCCCCTCTATCTCTAGCCTCCCCTCTCCCTTGGGAGTTAGGCTGCTGGCTGCATTTTCTGTTGATATGCAGCAAACTGGTAAAGTCTTAGAGAAAATGCCCTCTCTCAGGAGTTGTAGCATGGTTTGAGTCCTATATGATACATCACTCATGGTTAAAAAACACTACATTTTATTTAGATATCTCTTATTAGATATCCTCAAACAGCCTTAAATTCTTCAGGGAAATATTGAAAAATTTGATCTGCAAAACACAGAAAACACAAAGAACAAGGAGATGAAATAAATAACAGTATCCTTTGTCAATACTCAATACTTGCTTTGGGTTTGCTCATGATGATCAGGCAGATGTGTGTCTCTGAGAGGGGAGGCAAGTCAGTGAAGTGCACCTACAGTTAATCACAAGGTGGAACTTCTCAGAGTAAGAAACAAGCAAGTAGCTCTTCTTCTGGTTGTTCTTTTGTTTTCTGCCACTTTAGAAGATAGAGGATATTTTTAACTAAAATGTTCTGATTTCTTTGACAGGTGAATACTACCCAAAAATATCGGTTGCAAGAAAGTGTGTGGGTGGGCTAGGTTGCAATAGCTTGGTGAGTTTGGGAATGCAAGCTAATGCTTAGGAGCACCGCAGAGTCAAGTTCTAAATATGAACCTTGCTTTCCTTATTATAATATTGTTTCTAGTTTCCTGTTCTGTTATAGTGGAAAGATAGATACATATTTTTTTTTTCTGGAACAAAAATTGGAGACCATTAGTTTAAATTCAAATAAGTGATATAAAAAATAGTTGTTAGTATTTATTGGTTCTTATTTGAGGAGAGAGACATTTGCTATGATTATATTTGAAGGGCCCTGTATTTGCTGTTCCAATTGCTTGGAATATTCACTTGTCCAAAACCTTCTTCAATCCTTTAGTGCTCTTTCAATATGAATTTTCTCATGTTTTCCCTGTGTAACTTTAATATTCCTAGCCAGAAAGCTTTCTATATCTTTTGACTATTTTTCTTTTCTTTTTAACTTTTTATTTTTATTTTTATATAGTATTAATTTTTTATATATGACAGTAGAATGTATTATGATTCTTATTTCACGTACAGAGCACAGTTTTTCATATCTCTGGTTGTATACATAGTATATTCACACCAATTCTTGTCTTCATACCTGTACTTTGGATAATAATGTCCATCACATTCCACCATCATTTCTAACCCCATGCCCCTTCCCTTCTCCTCCAACAACTCTGCCCTATCTAGAGTTCATCTATTCCTCCCATGCTCCCTCTCCCTATCCCATTATGAATCAGCCTCTGGATATTTTTCTTATTATTTATTGTTCCCTTCCCTACACACCTATCATGTGTTTTATTTACTTATTCCACACTACTCAAGAGGTTTGTACTGCTCCCTTCTACACATGAAAGACTTAATCTTCCTCTGAAAAGTGATGGGATGATGGGGGTGGCAGGCCAGTTACTGGATCCAACCAAGGGCTGGAGCTTGAAAAACAAACCCAAACCCATTACCTGGCTGAAACTAGTGGATAAAAACTCCAGGAGAGAAATTTCAGGACTCAGCAGAATGGAGAAAATTAAAATGCAAGGTCTATGGAAAGAGGAAGTTTCTAGAAAACAGAGATGTTAAACAAGAACATGTGTGATCAGGCTGCAAGTTATTACAATGACGATTAAGGTTCTGGAAGAAAGATAGAATTAAATGTTTTTCAGGGACTTCCCATGTTCCCTGGATTTTTAGTAAAGGCTGACTCTCAATGACACCAATCACCAAGCTTCTATGGACAAAAGAAAAGCTGAGAATTCTCATAAAAATTACAACAGTCACACTGCAATTTTGAATAGATAAATTATAGCTGTGAGAAGAAGAAAGCATGGGGTGGGCAATGACCTTCACAGAGCAGCTAGACACTGCAACAAAGACTGTGTGAGTCACTTCACTCAGTTTCTATCTTTCTGCACATCACCATTTCAAATGAGCAAATCAAGGTTGCCAGAAGCCTCACAACTTGCTCAGAGTGAACACAGTGAGAAAGCTGCATACCTCAGACCTGGGACTGAACTTGTAGACTAATTCATCACCCTGCATTTGACCAATTATATTATAAAAAGATTTTTTTTAAGATAGGAAATACGTACACAAATAAAATAAGCATAAATTATTAGAAAAGTGCCTAAGAGTATTTTGTTGTGGCTCGAATGAAGAATCCTGAAATTTGAATTAGCTATTTTTACCCTTGAAGAGAAAATTCATGGGGAAGATCAGTGGATCAGAAGAAGCAAGAGAGAGGTAGGAAGAAATGGTAAAAAGGAGAAACTGCCAAATGAAACTGACCCAATTATAATACATATAAACATATACATATATGTACATACATATATACACACACATATATATTAATTCTACCTTCATGTTTATCTATAAACCACCAATTAAAAATAGTAAATAAATAGAAGGAAAACTACTAGAGTAGAGAAAGAGGGACAGGGGAGGGGGAAGGGGATGGGAAAAGGAAATAGTAGGGCTGAAATGGGGCAAATTATATTCAATGCATGTATGAGTATGTTAAAGTGAACTCCAGTGTAATGTATAAGTATAATGCACTAATAATAAAATATTTTCAAAGAAAGTCACTTGTGACAGTGAGTTCCAAACTTAAGTTTAGCAGAATTAAAGCAAACTTGCCCAGGTGGACTTGTATTTGCCATCTTCTCTACCTAAGAAAATCTGAAGGGTAAACATTAAATGTTATAATCTTGAGATTATAACATCACAGTGAGCCCATAGCTTAATGTTTTTAAGCAAGAAGGGTAATTTGTTGAATTATTGACTCATAGACATTACAATTGTGTTTTAAGATATCACCATATTTTATAAAGTTTTATTTTTATCTTTTGAATTATTTCCTGATGAAAAAAGAAATCATGTCCTATGAACTTTGGACACGGGAGAAAATGTTTGTAAGTTTCCTACTGTTAAGATCCTTTCTCTCTGGCTGGGGTTGTGGCCCAGTGGTAGAGCACTTGTCTAGCATATGTGAGGCCCTGAGTTCACTCATCAGCACCACATAAAAATAAATATAATAAAGGTATTGTGTCCAACTACAACTAAAAAATAAATATTATTTTTTTAAAAGGTCCTTTATCTCCAGTGATACACTGTGTGTATCTGGCAAGTGTGCACAAAAATATTGGTCAGCTAACATAACAAGAACAGCTAAAGCACTTATTCTTTGGCTGCAATCATCTGCATGTGTCATTCATTTCATCCTCAGTGCAAATGCAATGGGCTACTTTATATCTATTTAAAAACAGTGGGAACTGAGGCAGAAACATTAAATAACACATCCAAGGGTATACAACTTGTGTGTATGCTAAGTGCTAGACTAGAATTTGGGGGAATTAAAACATTTGTATGAGAGATGCATCACTTGTCCTTAAAATAATAACTTTAAAATGCCTAACTCATCATCCAACTATTGGATGAGTGAATAAATATATGAATAAACAGATTAATCAACTGAGTAATTAATAAAAGAGCTAAGAGACAATGTGCATTATATGATTAAGTGCAATCTTTGCAGTTGCTGAATCTAAATCCCTTGAAATTAACAGAGGAGAAAGAGTATTTTGGTATTTGAGTAAAATGAAATAATTTTGAGGTTTAGAAAAGAGAAAGCAATCCAATAAATTCAACACACATTGTATTCACATAATGCTGGAGAGTCATTGGAATCGATCTTAGGGATATAGAAACAAATGGGATATATTTGCTATCTTCAACATATTTCTGTGGGAGACAAAGATTTATAAACAAATAATTGCAAGAGGGTTTGGTTTAGAAAATAACTTAATGCAGATGAGATGGAGAAGTATTACAGAAGAAAAAGAACAAGCTCAGTGCTTTTCTAAATGTAGATAGAAAATTCATATGGATAGCATTTGTAATTAAATTAAAATTTCTATTCAGGGAAAAGAACCCTTGTGCCTGTGTCTGCATGCTTTAAATTTGTTTGAACTCTTTTTCTAAACTTGAGTGAATATTGCCTTTCAATCTGTATGTTACATCTCAGAAATAGGAAATGGACCTTAGCTCAGTTTTCTGTGTTTATAAAGCTAAATGATGTTGATATCATTAGACTAAATTAGTACTCTAGGATTATTTCTTTAACTAGAAAAATATGCAGATGCCAAATTTTCACATGGATGCTATCAACAAAAACAGCTGATCTTCTTTCGTGACATTTCAAAATTGTCTCAACACAATCTCTGTTCTAAAAAAGGAATTTTTGTAACTCCCCGCATTTCCCCTTGTAGATCTGCTGTACATTTGAAAATTATTAATCTTTTAAGAGGGTGGGAGATTGAGGTTTAACTTGTGAAGTTGAAGTGTGTGTAAGGATCCCAGAAGAAATGTCAAGTAGGAGCACAATTGCTTGCCTAATGAGTCAACATTTGTGCTCAGCAATGTGTGCAGTGATGGATGGCAGTGTTACACACTTACAATGTGGATTTCAGATAATGTTAGCACAACATAAAGCATTTGGACATAAATAAATCCAAGGATTTCCATAAGTCATCAAAAATAGATACAAAGTTTGATGAAATTAGGATTCGAAAATTCCTTGAATTAAAATTAAAAATTCCAAAGATTTCTTGAAAATACACCTGCTAGAGAGTAGGAAAAAAATGATGGAAAAAAGAAATATCCCGGAGACCCAGGCATGTCAAGCGTTATTCCAGGATTACTTTCAGTTATTAAACCGTTTTTTTTTCTTTAAATCCATAATGAACCTTGGGAAATCAATTATGTACCATTTTGAGAAAATAAAACTGGAGTATGAGAATCACATTTTTTTTAGGTTACTACCAAATTTCAGACAAAGTATGTATGATGTGTTCCTGCTCTCAAGAAAAATGACAAATTGGAAACACCTTTATTTTATATTCATAGGGTACCTTTATTTTATATTCACAGGGAAACTATACACTTTATTATATCTGAGACATGCTTTTTGTCTTATTATAACACAATACATGTATCTAAGTGAACCATTTCTAAGTGAAGCCAAATAGTAATCATTTATTGTCAAAAGAATTTATTAAATGAATCTTTATCCCCACCCCCAGTCACAGAGACTCTCCTTTCATGCCTAAGAACTCATAAGTAAGTCAGATGGCAGAAGAGTTAAATGAAAGTCTACCTTGCAGGACAACTAACCAAATCAGAAGTTTATTTCAAAGTAAAAGGATAAGCCATACTTTGGACTATGTGTAATTTTAGAACATGAATCCTTAAATCTTATTTCTTCTGAGGGAGCCTGGAATTAACATATAGCTAACACATTTCATTTTGGAAAGAGTTCCCTTTGATAATCTAGCTGATAACCATCCTCAATTTACTCAATTTTGCTCCCTTGAACATTGCCTTCCCTAAAGCAGGGGTTTAGAACACCTGCTTTTCAAACTGATACAAAACTCACTGAGTGTCTCAAAGTTCCTTTGCGTCAGTTCTCTTTCTGTGTACACTCAACATAATTCAAATGCATTAGAAATGACAAATCAGTATGAATTAGTCCCCAGTGTCTAAAAGAGAATATCCCTAAGGATCTCTGAAATATTCATGGAGGAATGAAAGCATATAGACACAGGGATGCAACCAGCGTTTGCTCGAAGGTCTTTTAAAACCAACTGAATGTGCTCAAGTGTATTCATTGCTTAGACCGTGACAAAGCTATGGAACCCCTTTTGGAATATTACACAGGCACTGAGCTCTGTGGTTTCTCCCTCCTCTTCTTCTTCTCTCCACATTGCACATTGTCCTTTGTGTCTATGTAAATAATTATATTTACTTATTCGTCAAAAAAATAAGAAAAGGAAATCAATGTATGTCCTGTCTAGTCTTTTTAAGCTAAAAATGCAGTAAATTATACTTTATGAAGTACAAGAGGAGTCCTAGACTGACCCAAATTTTCTTTACTTGTGTTTTGTTTGTTTTTTCCATATATTCATATTTCTGCCCCTACTACGGGAAGTCAACTTTTGTATATAAGGGAATCATTAAAGAACAATTTGTCTGATGTGCCTGAACTTCACAAAATATCAGAAGACCAAGGAAAACAAATAATATTTATGATCAAACTCTACATCTATTTTTTAAAGTTTAACAATATTTCAGAGGCCAAAGTACTCTGGTGACCTTAGTTGGTGTGCTCTGTCAAGTCAATACCTTGAGGCCCTTACTGTACCAGCAGTAAATTGAAATCATCAATCAAATACAGAATGAGAAAGAATCACTGCTAATAAAGGCATTTTGAAGACTAATGAATATTCATCACCCCCTATGCCTGCTTCAGTTTCTATTATTCTGTGTTTCAATTCAACTCAAAGTCTTTATTGTATCTCTAGAAAGTGTTAATGAAAATATACAAAGTTATGCATGCTAATTAAAAACAGAAAAGCAAACACTTGACTTGATTATGTAGGTCTACAGAATACTTGCATATGAAATATTTTTGATGGATAAAAATATTTATATGGATAAAATGTATTTAATGTGTTTTTCTTTAGATATTTGTGATTTTTCAAGAATGCATTAATTAATATTAAAACTTGTTGGGAGAGAGTCACAAAGTCTAGATATAAGCACAGATTTTTATAAGAACCATAGGCTTTTGATAAAGAAAATTAACTTCCCTGAATGTCACATTCCCTTTTTTAACTCACTTGTCTATGCCCTAGGTCTTTTGGGAACAATTAAGAGTGTCCCCAGAAACAAGGCCAGTTCACTACTTGGAACACTAGATACCCACTCCCAAACAAGCTTAAATAGAAACCACCAAATATAAAATGGGATCCCCACAGGCCTGTACTCTTTCCTTTTTCCCCTATGACTATGGAAGGACTGTCCTCTGCTTTACTTTCCCATTGGTGTGTGACACATTAGCAGACATTTAAGGGCTTGAACCAGTAACACAAATATGTAGAACCTCACAATGTGGCCTGCAGTTGAGACTTCTCAGCTGGATTCTTTGTTTCAGCTTCTTGCTAGTCTTTGCCAGTCAAGATACTGGCCAGGGCTCTGTTCTCTTAGCCACTTTGTAGGCTGTTGGCCAAGGACCATGCTCAGCAAATAGAGACTGACTTGGCTCCTTGCATGTGGCCCCTGTGATAGGCCCTCCACCTTAGGGCAGCTTACTTTCTCAAAGTCAACAGTAATTTTCCAAAGTGGATTTGGTGTCTCATTACAGAACTTCGATATGATTGAATCAGGATAGGTCAAAATAACTTCTCTTTCGATGAAAACAACTGTACACACACACACACACAAGTTTTGTAGTTTCATTTGTGTTTCCTATGTATTTAATTTTTCTATCTTATTTCATTATATAGTAAAGCTAATACAATATTGAATAAAATTATAATAGATTTTGGATACTTTTAAATTTTCTTTTGACTTTAGAAATAAAATACAATGTTTCTAAGTATCAACTTTTAGTGTATTTCCTTTAGAATTAAAAAAATTATCTTAATTGAGTTCAGAAAAATATCTATTTATATTCACAATGCTGTGTGATTATTACAATCACCTATGAATGTTGATTGTTTTAAGTATGCTATTTTCACCCATGAGGGATTTCTCTTTTAATATATTAATGTGGCATAATTATTTCACTTTCCAATTTTGAACCATGTATATGTTTCTAGAATAAATGTTACTTCTTTTCATATATATATATATATATATATATATATATATATATATATATATATGAATATTCACAATTTTCCACCTATGCGAATGAGTTTTGCTCATGATTTTATTTTTCTTGAATTATTCCATTCTGGTTTTAACATCTTAAATGAGTTGGAAATTTAATCAAGGAAGTAAGTAATCTCAACAATGAAAAATATAAAACATTGATTAAATAAATTGAAGATGACACAAAAACTGGAAAGACCACATCCTTAGTTTGTGTACTGGGAAAATTAACTTCGTTAAATGTTCATTCTACAGAAAGTGATTGGCAGATTGAACGTAAGGTCTATAGAAAGCTTCCATAGCAGGCTGAATCTAGCAGACAAAATAATCTGTGTACATGAAGACAGAACTTTTATGGTTATCCAGTCAGAGATTAAAAAAAAAATAAGAAGAAGAAGAGGAAAGATAAAAAAGAAACCCCATGGAAATTATGGGACATAACTAAGGGACCCAATATTTTTATATAATAAGTGTTTCAGAAGGAAAAAACATAAAAAGCGACAGAAAACACATTCAGAAAGTTAAGGGCCAGAAACTTCTCAAATCTGTCAGAAGATGCCAACACTCAGATACAAAATAAATAAACAAATAAATAAAGCTTTCTATTCAATTTAATTCAAGGAGGAGTTCATCAGAGCACATAATAATCAAATGCTCAAAAATAAAGAAATAAAAAAAAATTTGAAATGGTGACATAGAAGACACTTTTCACATATAAAGGAGATGCAATAAGACTGTGGGCAGATTTCCTAATGGAAACTCAGCAGACAAAGAAAGAATGCAACGATATGCTCAGTGTGCCGAGGAGAAAAAAAAAAAAAGTACTCACCAAAATTACTTTGTCCAAAAGCTGCAATCACCATAAGAAAAGAAAGCATAAATGGGAAGGACTCACAGGACACCACTGTCAGGGGAAAAAAAAAAAAAAACTACAAAGGAAGATGGTAACAGGGAAAAAAAGAAACAAATTATATTTTCAAATCATATATACATATACTTATCTATAAATATGTATATATATTCTCTCTGTATTTACACAAATTATATAGACATATGTGCACATATATACGTATATATAAAATAACAAGAACAAATATCACAAATGACTGTAATAAACCTCTACATGTCAATAATTACTTTGAATGTAAATTGATTTGATTTCCAATAAAAAGACATAGATTGATTAAGTAAGAAAAAGGTATAGAAAGAAGGAGGAGAAGAAAGAGGAAAAGGAGAAGAAGATGAGAAGGAGTGGGAGAGGGAAGACAGGGGGGAGGCAGGGGAGAAGGAGAGTCAGGAGTGGGAGGAGGAGGAGAGGGAGATACATGCTGCCTACAAGAGATGTGTCTCACTTTTAAGAATACCTGGAGACTGAAAGTTAAGGAATGAAAAGGAATAGTCCATAAAAATTGAAATAAATGAGAGAGAGCTTGGATAGCCATATTTGCATGAAATAAAATAGACTTTAGGTCAAATACCATAAAAAAGAAACAAAGAAAGTCATTACACAATGATGAAGAGATGAATTCATCCAAAAGACCTAACAATTATAAACACATATGCATGCAACATGGGCAAACCTGAAAAATATAAAGGAAATATTAAGGAATTTTGAAGCGAAACAAGTTTGCACTACAATGACAGCAGGGGACTGTAATACCCCAGTTTCAACAGTGGGAAAAAAACCTCCAGACATAAAATTATTGAGGAAACATTGGACTTAATTCATACTTGCACATTTTTTCTCAAGTGCACACAGAAAACCCTCCAGAATAGATCATATGTCAGGCCACAAAATGAGTCTGAGCATATTGAAGAGGATTCAAATCATATTAACTCTCTTGTGTGTGTGTGTGTGTGTGTGTGTGTGTGTGTGTGTTTGGGGATTGGACCCAGGGCCTTGTGCATGCTAGGCAAGTACTCTACCAACTGTACTCTATCCCCAGCACTTAACTCCCTTTTCTCACCACAGCAGCAGGAAAGTAGAAATCAATTACAAGAGAAATCATAGAAAATCCACAAATACATGGAAAGTAGCATGCTGCTGAATAAAGAACTGGTCAAGGAAAAAATACAAAACACGATAGCAAGAAATGACTCCAAATAAATGACAGTGGAAAGACACAAGTAAATACAAAGGTACTCTTTGGTCATGGATTGAAAAAATATTGTAAAATGTACTCACTACCCAAAGTGAGGCAGAGAGTCCATGCAGTCCCTACCAATATTTCAATGTCATTTTTCTCAGATATTGAGAAAAGCATCATGAAATCTGTATAGAACAAAGTTAAAAAAAAAAAAAACGCAGATAACTAAGGAAATGTTGAGCAAACGGGACAAAGCTTAAAACACCCCACTGCCTGATTTCAAGCTGCAGTAATTTAAGAAGAATGATACTGATTAATAAAAACAATGACAACAGTAAATGGAGCAACTAGATTGCCTCCAAACAAACCCACGCCTTTCCAGTATGTCAATTTCCAACAGAGGTGCCAAGAATATACAACATGAAGATAAGAGTCTGTCAACAAAAACTGGATATCCACATGTCAAAGAATGAAATCGGGCCCTTGTCTAACACCTTGTATAAAAATCAACTCAAACTATATTAAAAACATAAACATAAGGCCAGAAACTTCAAAAATTCTTTTAAAAAATACATGAAGAAATCTATAACACATTTGTCTGGTTAATAATTTGCGGGGAGAATTGCCTCTATAAACAGGTAACAAAAGCAAAATCGACAAATGTAATTAAAACAAGCTGAAACATTTTTGCACAGTAAGGGAAACAACAGGGTAAAAAGACAACTTACAGAACTATGAAAAATATGTGCAAGCCATACATCTGATAAGGGTTAATATACAAAGTATATAGGAACTCAAACAACTCAGTAGCAAGGGAACTAATCAATCTATTAAGAAATGGGCAGATGATAATTTGTTACAATAGTAATATAAAACTGATATATTCATGAATCTATTCCTGATCTATAAGTGTGAAACAGTAAATTTGCAAAGTCATTATAAGTCACAATTTTAGTATAATGAAATCAACACAGCAATGAAAAGACAAATACAATCTTTTAAAAAAGTTAAAAAAAAACACACACAAAAAGGCAGAGGATCCAAGTAGCCAGTCATCAAGAAATGACATATAAATGACCAACAGATACATGAAACAATGCTCAATGTCACTAATTATTAGAAAACCACAAATCAGATCCACAATGAGATGCAACTTCTCAGGATATGTGAGCCTATAACTGTGATAAACCATAGAGGGGGATGCAAATTATTGTAGTGATTATGGAAAACACAATGGAGATTCCTCAAAAAGCTAATCATTGTGTTTACCTTGATATCTAGCAATCCCACTTCTGCGGATATACCCAAAGTATGTGAGATCAATATATCAAAGGCATATCTGCACTCCCATATTTATTGTAGTAGCATTATTTACAATGATCAAGTTAGAGAATCAACCTTTACCCATGAACCAATGAATGAATAAAAGTAAAAAAAAACAAAAAACCCACAGGTAACCAGTATTGAACAAAAGAGACAAAGCTCCAAAACATGGGTTTTCCCACACTGCCTTAGGAAGGGATCCATAATGCATTTTTCCCTATTCCCATCTTGAAGGGAAATTGTCACAATGTCTGGAGCCCTTAATGTCCTGCAAATGAAGGAGGAGGATGTCCTCAAATTCCTTGCAGCAGGAACCCACTTTGGTGGCACCAACCTTGATTTCCAGGTGGAACAATGTATCTACAAAAGCAAAAGTGATGGCCTCTACATCACAGATCTGAAGAGGAGATGGGCGAAGCTTCTGCTGGCAGCTCGTGCCATTGAAAACTCTGCTGATGTCCGTGTCATATCCTCCAGGAATACTGGCCAGCGGGCTGTGCGAAGTTGCTGCTGCCCCAGAGCCACTCCTATTGCCAGCTGCTTCATTCCTGGAACCTTCACTAACCAGATCCAGGCAGCCTTCCCAGAGCCACATCTTCTGGTGGTTCCTGATCCCAGGGTGACCACCAGCCACTTACGGAAGCATCTCATGTCAACCTGCCTACCATTGCTCTGTGTGACACAGAATCTCCTCTGCACCATGTGGACATTGCCATTCCATGCAACAACCAGGGAGCTCATTCTGTGGGTCTGATGTGGCCGAGAAGTTCTGCCTTTGTGTGGCCCCATTTCCCATCATCACCCGTGGGATGTCATACCTGAGCTCTTCTTCAACAGAGATCCTGAAGAAAACACTGTGACCACGAAGGAATTTCAGGGTAAATGGACTGCTCCAGCTCCTGAGTAGCTCACTGCTACTCAACCAGAGGTAGAAGACAGGTCTGAAGGCATGCAGGTGCCCTCTGTGCCTATCCAGCAGTTTCCTACTGAAGACTGGAGTGCCCAGCCAGCCACTGAAGACTGCTCTGCAGCTCCCACTGCTCAGGCCACTGAGTGGGTAGGAACAGCCACTGAGTGGTCTTGAGCTGTTCTTCTTCAGACACTTTGGAAATAAGGTTACAAAGAGAGAGAGAGAGAGAGAGAGAGAGAGAGAGAGAGAGAGAGAGAGAGAGAGAGAGGAGAAAAGGTGATACCTGCCTGCAATAGAATACTATTCTTTCATTAAGAATGAGGGAAATTACATTTTTAACACAAAAACAAAACCGGAAGACAACAGGGTAAGTAAAATAGTCCAGGTACAGAAGGCAGATATAATGTTGCTACTTATATGTAGAACCTAAGGCACTCAAACATACAGAGGATGAAAGAGGAACAGCGGGTACCAGAGGCTGGGGAGGTTGGCAGTGGGGAGATGTTGACGAGAGGGTACATCACTTAGTTAGGAGGAATAAATGGGAAGGTCTTAGGGTAGCAGAGACGTCAGTAAGCTTGACTTTGTCATTCCACAGCAGACACATGTAACAGTACATCATTTTGCATTCTACAAATGCATACAAGTATGATTTGTCAATGTTCGGTAAGAGCACAAATAAACATAAAGACCACAAAATATTCCTTTGTAAATAGTGTTCATGCTTATAAAACTGTTATAAAGCAGAGAAAACTATCTATCTATCTATCTATCTATCTATCTATATCTATATATCTATATCTATATATATATATCTATATCTATCTATCTATATATATATATATATATATATATATATATATATATATATATTTTAAAACTTTAAACTTAACAGACTCCAGGAAGCCATAAAGAGGAGGTAGAATTGCATCTTCCCTCCAGGCACTATTTTGATTAAGAGGAACGTCTATGGAGTCGGATATTTCATCCTTGTCTCCAGTTTATTGAACCTTAGATTCAGGCATATTACGTTACCACTGGGCTTCTTAGTGTTTTAATCTCCAAATGGGAAGAAAAGTAATTACTCCACACATTTATTATGAATATTAACTAATTTATGTGCAATGCTTAGTGTACTTCATGTCCCCCACACACTGTTGTTTGAACTGCAGCTGTCATTGTTATTTTATTCATAATTATAACCAAGAGAAAAAAGCCTGTAACTTCACAGTGTCTTGTTTTCATAACCCTTGTCTGGTCTATTCACTCAGGAAGTCCACAGAGGTAGCAAGGATCATTCCTTTTTTGCATTTCACAGAAGAGCAGCCTGCTTGGCCCAGGTGAGGTGGTGTGTGTGAGACCCTCAGGTGAGCCACCTTGCAGCCAGACCTTGAATTGGCAACCTTGATGCAAGCTCAGCGTGTTTCCACTACAGCCTCCTGTATTACAGTGCATTTCAGTAATTGTTCTTTTGCGTTAATAATCTAAAGGTACTTGGGGGGAAATGAGATGTGTAAGAGCATTTTAAAAAGCAATTGAAACACTGAAGCCAGGAGGGCAAGCGCCAAAGAACAATACACCAATTCAGAGGCACGAAGGGGCAGGTCTAGTGACTTGCTCCTGGAGGCAGGCAAGGAAGGACAGGGAATGCAAGCACAAGAGGTCAAGCTGAAAATAATAATGCCTCTGAAGCTGATTCCTCATTATTATTGTTATTCAAACAAAGACCCACAGCTGTTGCTTGGACCTTTGGCCTAAGCCGCAAGATTCTTTAAATGTCTGTTGTGAATCTCACTAAAAGGGCTATTTTTAAGCAACATTTTTAAAGGAACATGTGTAGGAAAAACTGACAATAAATAGAGTTCAGATTTGTTCCTGATTTTGTTACCTTAATAACTTAATATCCTTTGTTCCTTACCCTTTCTCTAAAAGGTATTAAGATAATAGGAAACAAAAATTTGTTGCAGATACAAAATGTCAGTATTGGCTATGGTGTTCCATTTTGTCATGGCTCCCCATGCCCACACCAGATTTGATAAAACAGAAGTAATAGGGAATGTATTGGAGTAAATTACATTATATACATGACATAATGTCACAATGAACCCCACTACAATGAATAATTATAACACACTAATTAAAACATAAAAAATAAGAGCTGGTAGAATTAAGAGTATAGAATTCGGAAAAAAAAAAGCTGTTAGTTGTCATTTTTAACATTAGGCAACTGCAATGTAATTCTTTAAAAAAACTTGGTGCATAACATTTCCCCCTTAAATAAGTTTGGAAAACTATATTCCACAGACAAAATCCAACCTGACACCTTTTAAATGAATAAAGTTTTATTAGATCCTACCACTTTCATTTTTGTGTGTATGGTCTCTAGCTACTTTTGATTTATTAAAGTATGATCTTAGCTACTGGCTGAGTAGTTGCTACAGAGAAAAGGTCAGCAAAGCCTCACACATCCTCTATGTGTCTCTATCAAAAAATCACTGCCAAGCACTAGTTGAGGAAATTGAGATTTAGTGAGAGGAAATGCTGTAAATCAAACAGCTCTTGGCTCTTTCGAAGTAGGAAATGATCTCAGATTTTCTTAGTTCAACCTGGGATGAAACTCAAATAGATACTTCTCCAGGGCAAGCAAACTGCAATTCTCCTTAAGAGGTACTATATACACATGTTTGAGAATGCAGCTTCATTCTAGAGAACCTGGAGCTGTAATAGGGGACACGTGCTTTTCAGCATCTGAAGATCTGATATGAGAAGCAGAGCTCACACTGATTTTGGTTTCCCTTATGCTACAGAGTGGCAGTTACATGGTAAATGCTGGCCATGTGTTCTGCAGGCTAGAAAGGCAATCTCTCTGTGTGCCAGCTATGATTTTCCGTGTTGGGTTGGGTCAAAGTTTTGTTTCTGGGCTACAAAATGTGTTCACTTTCAAAGGATTTCCTATTGAATGGGATGCCTCTTTGAGGGCTTGTTTTGGTTTGGTTTTTAAATTTCCTATTGCCCTGCTCAGGCAGAAGGGGTGCAGCAGAATTGCTGACTTGAGTCTCAGGCTGACAAAAAGGAAGAGGGCTTTGTAAGCAAGAGGAAACTTCGGAAACATCTGGCACAAAAATGTGAATTTATGAATCATGGGTGGGTCCCTTCAAAGGTTCCTGTTAAAATTTGCCTTGCAGCACAGATAACCTTCCACTGGTTTGGAGGGGTGTGTGTGTGTGTGTGTGTGTGTGTGTGTGTGTGTGTGTGAGAGAGAGAGAGAGAGAGAGAGAGAGAGAGAGAGAGAGAGAGAGAAAGAGAATGTTTTCTTGCCATCAGATCAGAAAGTCAAAAAAACATGAGACTATCAAGTCAACCTAACAATCACACATAGTGGGAAAATCTTACAATTGTGTATATAAATGACGAGGATTCCCACCATCTTGCCTTACCAACCTGCTGATCGTGCTCTGGAAAACAGCAGTCTTCTGCCTCCACCTGCCCACTGGGCTGTTGTGAAGGTCACCATAGGTAAAGCATGTGAACAGAATTTATAGTTTTAGAGAATATGTAAGATGAACCGTACAGGCATCACTAAGATGATGATGATACTGTTAATGGCAGACATGACTAATCCAGGGCATTTTTGAGACATTGAGGGCACTTTTTATACTTACTATGAGATAACCCTTCAAACCAAGTTGGCCCAAGAGAGCAAGACAACACCATGACCACACTCTTTAAACATCCAAATTCACAGCAAGTTTACTTGCTGAGCACTGCCTGCCCGAGGCTGTAGAGGAAGGATTTCTGACCTTCCCAGTAACAGGTTTAATTCAGACAGCCATAACCTGAAAAGAGGGTACCATAGGAAGTCAAGTGGAGGGGAGACCCACAAGCCTTCCCGCTGGTCATCTCTCACTGAAGGAGTCTATCTGGATCTAGTCAAGCCACTAGAAATCTATGGTCTCAAATTCAGCTGCCTTTCCCCACAATTTTCTCCCTCTTTTAAAAAGCTTCTTTCTTATTTATGAAGTTACACAAAAGTACTCTTTCCCGCTAATTGGCCCTTATTTTACCTGGCACGAAAATCTGTTACTCAAGTTATCTAGAACTCAGCAAATCTGCTTCCACAGGGCCGTGCCCACTTCCAGGGCCTCTGTCCAGTGACTTATCATATTTGCATTAGCTGATCCCACACCCTGTATCTGGCTTTCCTGGTTCTAGCCCCCGCCCTTCCCACTTCCCTTCAAGCTATCTCACTTAATGATTTATATCATTTTCTCCTCTGAATTTGCACAGGGTGGCATAACAAGTGCTTCTCTCACAGTGCTTGAACTTTCTACATTGTCACTGGATGTGTCCCCACAGTCATACACTAGACCATGACAATGACTTGAGATTAAAGTTTTGCATTTTGCAGCACTTGGAACCAAATACAGACTCAATAGCTCATTTCTGAATAGCGTATTGGGTATAGGCACTGTCCATAACAATCTAGTATATGTCCACCAAAATCCTAAGTTGCTTCAGATCCCCAGTAGATGCCTGAAGCTACAGAGAGCAATGGAGAGTATCCTTATCATGTCTTCTCTTATACCCACATAACAATGATAAAATGTAATCTATAATTATGACTTATAAGTGACCTAAAATGAAAAATAAAACAAAATAATTATAACAATATACTATAATAAAACTGCCAGCTTCATTATTCTTATACTTTGAAGTCCTACCAATTGCCAAAAAAAGAAAAAAGAAAAAACTGTCTTGAGAGTTCTTTTCCACAAAGTTTTGTCATGATAAAAATCTGTGGGTATCTTTACACTTTCACCTTCTCAACTTATACATATGTGGATGATCTTATCTGATTGCTTTTCTAGGACAATCTGAACTTTAAAAACCATGTTGCATTCTGTAACTCCAAAACTGTGGGAGATCTTTAATATCTAGTTCTGTGGGTGGCAAACTCATTTATGTGATAACGCTCCAAAAAAATCAGATGTCTCTCTAGAATTCTGTGATGTATAATTTGATCACATCTAATACTGTCATGTAAATAAGAAAGTTTTTACAATCAGAAAATGTGATTGTGATATCAGAACACAATCTGAAAGTCACACTGTAATGACAGAACCTAGGGAACTGGGACTGTTGGGACTGTTTTCAGCCAAGCTTTGACATCTGCTAACTTACACTCTGTACATTTGTTTTTTACTTTGTTGTTAATTGATAGGAGATAACATTATTATAAAGAAATTAGAGATAATCTCGTAACAGAAATTTCTTAAAACTAACTTAGCTTTCTTTATATATTTGTGAAAATATTTATATAGTTAATACCTTGCTTCTACAGACCACAGTAACATCATAAATTTCATTGACCAGACCTTTATTTTAAAAGACAAAAACATTTTTTAATATCATAGTTATTTCATGATTGTAATATACCAGGAAACAGAATTTAATCCTAGGTGAAACTTTGAGAAAGTCTTATTTTATTTTGTTTATATCGTCTACTTTGAAAGGACCAGAGATGCTACTTAAGGGCTTTGAAAAAATAAAGCACAGCAATATTGGCCAGCCCCACAGAAGGGCTTTATGAGCCAACCACAGGGGTGAGCCCGAGGGACAGGATGAATCCAGTCATTGGAACAGGCCAACATGCCCAGGCCTAAAGAGGAGATGGCAGGGGGGATATTTACAGTTCTGAAAGTGCATTTGAATTCTAGCTCTTGCGTGCACATATGAGTCATATTTGGCAAGTCAATTTTCTGCTGCAGGTAAGTGTATTATTCTTGCTTAAATAATAATAGTCATGATAATAATAACTATATATAAACACACTTATATGATCACCTTTCTGAATTTTTAAAAATCGAATATATTAAAATTGATTTGCATGCAAAAAAAATGTTGATAACTACTTAATTGACTCCAAAAATAAATAAATAATATGTGAATAAATAAATAAAGCCATAGGGTGATAAGGTATATGATTTATCGATTTATCTCATTTTATTTGTGACAATATTTTATTCATAAAAGTTCTGTAAAAAAATAAATAAAAGGCCAATGCTTATAAGTATAATAAGTCAGTGAAGACATCAGACCTTTAGGATTACAAGCCAGACCAGACCTCAACAATAAGTCTCCAGATATACTCTTTTGACACAGGAAAGCCACCAGCAGCCCTATTGTTTATATTGGAACCACATTTAATGTATGCTCACTATGAACTACAGACTATTTTGTTGAGGAGTCTGGAAATTATTTTATTTGAAATTAGATTAACATGGCTACCACATTATTCCCAAGGCCTTGCTCCTGTGTGCTGTTCAAATCAGGAAACCATCTAACTGAGTCTGCTTACAAAACACACCAATGTGTCCACAGTTACCCTGTCATAATTTTACAGTGTTATCTGCACAGCTCCTAGTTACATTTTAACATTTCGCATTGGATGTATGTCCTTCAACAAGTATAGGAGTGTAAATGGGAAGGAGAGAAATAACCATTATTCTTCTCTAATTATGAGGTGCTTTGTTTTGTTTTACTTCTTCAAGTTTAAAGATAACCAATGCTCATAGGAAGGAGATATTATATTCCCAAACTATCATTAAGAAGAATCTGTTGTCATGCAGTGGTGACCATGGGCTATGGTAGCACAAGGCTTGGGGTCACAGCCTGGCTCTGATTTGTTCTGCTTAAGAGATTTGATTTCTATAAAATGCTCTTCTATTATTGCTAACACTAAATTTATTTTATGTAAGATTTGAAAGTGTTCCATGAGCCATCAAGAACTATGCAAACATTATTATGACTTTTGATTGTTTCTGTAGGGGAAAATAGCACTGGAGGTTAAAACTCAGAGTTTTAGTTACTTTAAGATTTTTAAATAATAACATGAACCATGGAAAGCTTAAACCCTAAGATAAAGAATCATAGATATGAAGGAGGGTTTAGATGTATGTTTGTATACATGTGTGTATTTATGTATTTTATATATATATATATATATATATATATATATATATATATATATATATATATATAAATAATTTAAAGAAAATAATGTGGTCATTAATATTAGCCATAATTACAAATAAAATGGTTTGTGCTATAAAGTGTACATCAACACAGCCTTTAGTTAAATAAAACCATAGCTAAATAATATATAAAGAGTATTTTGTTAAAAAGCACACATACACTCAGAGGAAAATACTATTCAAAACAGAGTGCATGAAGATGTTAATGTATTCTGATAAGGGAAATATTTTCCCCAAACCTAGGTATAGATTAAGTACCACCAAGACAGGGTTTTCTTAGGTGTAGAGCCCTGAGGTCTGGTCAGTCTCAGAGAACCCTATAATCTTCAGGAAATTTAAGAGTAGTGGACCAGATTCTAGGTTGACATATTTCTACATCAGTCTATTTTCCTTTCTTGCACAGTATAGATAAGTTTGTTTTCAAAACTCCCCAAAGGCCCAGTAGCCTGTCCATGGTCCCACATAGAATGTGACTCTCCCCCTGCAGTGACAGCTACCCACAGTGGAAGAAGAGGTTCAGTATTCTTGCTACGTGACTGGTCCACATACTCTTTTACTTATCTTGTTCTACCATCAAGTTCTAGTAAGGTCCCACAGTAAATTTAAAAAGAAAACACCCTTCCTCATTTTCAAATGCTTTGGAGGGGAAATCCTACACTTGTTGAGAACCATGGAGCTTTTGAGATGGTTATTGGTGAAGTCATGCTCTGAAGAAGCCTTTTCTCTTCTCTGAACTCAGGCTATAACCCTAGACCTAAAAGAGAGAATAATTTCCAGTGGCCCAAAGGTAAAAGGCTATGTGGTGGACATCTGACCATTTTTTAGCTATTGGGCACCTGAAGCAAAATTATACAGACCCAATCCTTTATGTCCTAAGAGGTAAAATAAGCCTGTGCTTTTACCTCTATGAGCTGGTGCTAAGGCAGAACCACAGTGCAGGTTTGCATGAACTGGAACCCTATCCCTGGGTGGAATACACACATTTAAAGTACAATGATCCAGATTATGACCCTGCCTTTCACTATTTTCTAGTGTCTTTGATGTATAGTTCATGACCTTTAATTTGCGTATCTGTCATTTTTAAAATACTCTCCTTAAATCTATAATTATTCAGATACCTATCTAAATATTTTTTCTAAAGAATTTATGTATTCTACAAGTTTTCTGAATTGATGAATCTATTTCCTGAATCTATTGATGTAAATTTATTGTGCTTATTCTTTAATGGACTGAGAAGTGGAATTACTTTAAAGGGTTTTCTAATATTAAATCGGACAGCATTCTTGATATACAAGCAAATCAGTCCTTATTTTGTTCCTGTGCCATGGGATTCATTTTCTAATGTTGCATAAAATTTTTACAACTATGCTCCTAAGAATGCTAGATAATTTCCACTTATTATCTTTTTAAAGTAAATTTTATTGTTGAATTATAATTATACATAACAGTGACTTTCCTGTGACAAACAATCTGGTCTATATTCTTCTCCCCTTTCATTTCTCTCTTCCCTCCCAGGGATCTACTTCCTTTGCTGAATTAGTTTTTCTTTTATTTTCATGAGGTCTGTCCATTTTTTTCCTCTGTAGCTTCCACTTATGAAAGAAAATATATGAACTTTCACTCTGAGTCTGGCTTATTTCTCTTGACAAAATGCGTTCAAGTTTCAACCATTTTCCTGAAAATAACATAATTTTATTCTTCTTCATGATTGAATCAAACCCAACATGAATACTCACACACACACACACACACACATGCACACACACATCATTTTCTTTATCTCCTCATCTGTTGACGGCACCTAGGCTGAGTTCATAACATGGTTTTGTGAAAGGCACTGCTATAAACACAGGAGGTTGTGCATAATTCTAGTAAAGTCTTTGCAGGGTTTGATATTAAGATCACCTCCACCTCATGATATAAATTCAGGTGCATTACGTGTATGCCAGTTTTCTGTAGCACTTTATATAAATTTGGAATTGAACCTAATTTTGACCGCTTTCTGAAATTGAATGTAAGATCATCTGAGCAAGTTGTCATTTTCCTGTGTGGATTTAGCTAGTTCTCTTTTGAGAATCATTGTATCCTTGCTATAATAGTCTTATATTTAAACAAAGAAAAAGGCACTAATTGTAGCATTCTTGTTCTACAACCTCTCCTACCTCTATTTTCTATTCTACTACATTTCTTGACAGTCTTTTCTCTGTATGTCCCTTGCAGAGATATCCCTTTTATGTAACTGTCTGGACTAATCTTGTCCCAATTCACTGTATTAGACATCTCAAGGGCCCAAAAGAATGGAGCTCATCAGGGTTCAGGAAGTGGCTCTTCAATATTTGCAAGGAACTGAATTCTCCCATCTTACTAAAAACGCCATCGTTAAGTTCCTGAGCGTCCACCATTCAGAGGAATGAACTCTCTTTCCTCCAGATTCAACATCCTATATCCAGGCTCAGAGCCAAGCTCAGGGATAAGCAAAACAAATGTTAAGAATGCCTTCCCTAGGCCACCATCATTTGGGAGATAGAAATTCCTAAGCAAATAGAATAATAAGATAAATGTAGAGGTAAGAACCAGAGAACCCAGAGGAGGAAATATCTAAATACCTGGGGGTGATAAGTGGTCATGGAAGAGTCATTTTGTTTCTGTAGATTGTGGATGACCAACTGTTTACCCAGGACTATCCTACTTTTAGCACTATAAGATTGCAAACTGGGAAAATCCTTGGTCATTGAAATATGATGAGTTGCTAACCCTATCTAGACCCCATCAGATGCATAATGTTATTTTCATCACAGAGTGAAGCTTAGAACTTTATCTGTAGTCAGTTGGCTTATGATCTGAGTAGCTATGAGCAGGAGGTTTTCACCAGGCATCAGAAGAAGAATGGCATGGCACTTGAGAGAAAAAGTTGGGCTAGAGCAGTGAGCTAGGTTGCAAAGAGACCAAAGAAGACACCTAGAGAAGGTACAAGGGGTGAGGTATATTTAGAAATGCTTACAGAGGAGATCCAGGGGCTATGGGATGGTCAGGTGCTTCACCAAAAGATCCAGTCTCAATGAGCCAGAAAGGTGCTTCACCAGAAAGTCCAGTTGTGCTAGGCTGGGCGGGTACACCTCTGTTCTACACAATGCCTCCCACGCCTCACCAAAACATAGCACCTTTAGCCTCAAGATGCCAGTGATAGCCACCTGGAATAGTACTTCCCTCACCAAAGGGCTCTGGCCCACTGCAGGGAGAAGGGTTAGGCCTCAGAACCATTGACAATCAAAATTCTCTTAGTTTGTTTTGTTCCTTGGATGAGCGATATCTTAAGGAGCAGTTGTCCTGGAGTACATGCGAGAAAGCAACTTTCTATCCATACCACTGACTTACCCTAACTCCAGAATACAGTGCTCATTAAGACAATCTGTATCTGAACATTCCTGCACAGACTCATCCTCCTTAATCCCTTAAGGTGGCTTGTCATTTGGAAATGGAAAGGGGCCTTCCAGGACATGGTGTTTTATTACCTTCCTTTTCTTTAAAAACAGTGCAATCTATGCAGAATCGGCAGAGAGGATGGTTGTGGTTTGGGATTGCCAGTCCTGTGTGATGGAAAGTAGAGTGAGTACATGAAAAGGGTAGCAGATGCGATGGAAGACAAAGACAAATGCCAGAGGTGAAAGCTGATGACTGTGGGCTTCATTTTATTCTATGGTGAATAGGAGGCAAACATGAGGGAGGCTTTAGCAGAGTCAGCTCCAAAATAACATGCATACAATATCGAAGAATATGCATTCCTTTACATCCTTGTATGTAGGAGGATCTTTGTATGCCCAGGCATTTTACTGCTTTTTTGAAGAACTGTGTGCATCTTCTTTTATCACCATGCAATGGCGTGTAACAGGAGAGCTTCAGGTTGGAATTAAAACCCCCTACATTCCCATCAGATTCTGCTACACATTCACCATGTGACCTCAGGCAAGTATCTAAAATTCTCCAGCGTTGGGGAATCAAAAAGGAAATTTGGAAATTCTAAAAGGGAAATGGTAATATCTAATGCTATTGTTTTGTAAGGAACCGAGGAGAAAGCCTCTGGAAGAAGTCAGGCAATAAACAATCTAGGTTTTGAATTGTACTTGGAATGATGGGATGGCTAACAAAATAAAAGGAACTTACTGAAAAGGAAAGGAGGAATGGCACTCGGCAATTTAAATTATCCCAAAATTATCTGTGCGACTTCAGTGAGGCTATGCAACAGGCCTTGCTCTTGAGATGACTCCACCGGAGCACAGCTTGACACAGCATTAACTGTAGATAATTTGCATGTGAAATGGATCAACTTATGATCTTAGTGCAAAAGAGAGCTATGTTTTGTCTGATATTGGAGTTGGGATAATTTAAGAGAGTCAAAAACCCATGAGACTGATATAATGTCTTTAATTAAACAGTACCTATGAAAACCTTTCTCAGTAAATACCAACAAGGAAGCCCCCAGCTCCCTATATGGGCCTTAATCTCCTGTGGAGAGAAGTGGTTTGAGTCTTTCTGACTCTTATGTGGCTGCCTTTGTGTTGGGAACTGCCTGAGCCAAGGTGCAGGTCAAGATGGCCCACTTGCTATGGTGACATCGGCCTGAGAAAACTCTGGGCAAAGGCTCAGTTATATGAGTTGGGACCTTGATCTCAGACACCAACTCCCTGGAATAGAGAATTCTGAACATAACAACATAATCCTGGGACTGGGTTTGTGGCTCAGCGGTAGAGTGCTGGGTTTGATCATTAGCACCACAGAAAATAAGTAAATAAAATAAAGGTATTTAAAAACATAACCCTAATGTCTCACCAGTCTGGCGTCCTTTAGACAGATTCCCCAATTTGCTAAAACTTTAGCACAAATAACCCTTTGATAAAACCTATATAATAAATGTGCTGAGCTAGCTCAGGGTCACTGCTTCTCCACCAGAGAACAGTGTCTCACCTGTGTCCACCTATTTCTCTCTATGTGTGTCTATTTGTCTTTTCTTCATCCCCCATCACCCCTCCTCGGTTGTTTTCCTGAATTAATGGCCTCAGCTCAGAGAGAGATGAGAGGGTTCCAGCAATCTCTTTGGCCACTAGCACCACAAATACTGTTGTTTCTATTTACTTTGTGATACCAACTTGTTGGCCCATGGGATTGCTATAATTTACATACTGAATGACCTCTAAAGGCCTTTGTGTTAAAGACTTGGTCTCCAGGATGGTGCTAAAGGAGGTGGTGGATATTTTAGTAGAAGGGTCCTACTGGGATGTCGTATGTCATGGGAATAAGATCTTGAAGGAAATTGCAGGGCTTCTGGTCTTTTTTATTTCTCTCTGGCTTTGGTTCCTGGTTTGAGAAGTGAGCAGTTTGCTTTACTACATACTTGCTCCATGAGGTGCTGCTTCAGTAGAGATCCAAAGCACTGAACCCCCAATCTGGCCCTGGAACCTACAAAATTCTGAGCAAAATAAACCTTTTCTCTTCATAAGTTAATGATATCATTTATTTCATTATAGTGATGGAAAGCGGACTAATGCAGAAGCTTCAAGTGCCACTATCACCTAAAAATCTCCAAATATTACAATAATCTTGCATTTTGTCTGTTCCCACGATATTTCCTCTCAGCACGGAAAGTGGGGCCAGGATCCTGGCCTGTTTGTGGAGAAATTCTGGGTTGCCTGGATTTATCTATCACTTTACTAGGTTGAACTCAGAAATCATTGTGTTGGTTACAATATACTGAATATCTTTGTCCCTTCAAAATTCATATTTTGAAAATCTCACCCTAATGTGATAGTATTCAGAGTTGGCATCTTTGGGAGATAAGTAGGCCATAAGATTAAAGCCCTGGTAGGTGGGACTAGTGCCATCTACAAGGAGGCCCAGGAGCCAGCCAGCTCTCTTTCCTTCCTTATAGGTGACTATAGAATTAGAAGATAGCCATCTGAATTTTGTAGGAGGGCCCTAATGAGAATCCAAATATGCTGGTATCCTGATGCGGACTTCCAGCCCCTATAACCCTTAGAAATAAGTTACTCTTGCTTATAAACCACCCCATCTATGGTACTTTATCATAGCAGCCCAACTTGAAAAGACACCTGCAGGCACAGCTCACTTAGAATAGGATGAACTCAGAGTGTGCTTACATAGACCACAGATGTCATGGCAGCCTAAAAGCCTAGAGTCTCACTCAGGTTTCAGTCTCAGGTCTTCTTCTAGCAGCTGGCCTAACCCTGGGTTGCTTCTTTATACACTCTGATTTTGAGTCCTGGTTATCTATCTAGAAATGGAGCAAGGTAACTTAACTTCCCCACCGCCCTACTGTAGTCTATAAATAAAGGAATTATAATACATGTGCTTTGTAAACTACAATTGCAACCAGGGATATGAGGCTAAAAAAGAATTAGTAAAGTGCCAGAATCGAGTCAGAGATTGAAGTTTGATCTTCTACTTACAGATTGGGCAATATTGGACCATTATCTACAGATAGTATCAATACCATGCAGTAGTTCAAAGTCTGACTCAGGACCCAAGTACCTGGTTCCAAACCTATACAATTCCCAGTGAAGTGAGTGGTTCTTGGGAAGGTTGTACTCAACTGTATTTTAGGTTCTTCAAATGGTAAATGTCGGTGATGTTGTCAGTAAGGATATTGACATAATAGCACTCATAGATATCAATAAAGTCTAGGAAATATGGTGGGTATGGGAGTTAACTGAGTTAAATATCCATGACACACTTCAATCAGAGCCGGGCACACTGAAGTCTCTCCTTTTGTATTAGTAATTATATTTATTTCAGTTACTTTTTCTGAAATGAAAAGGATTAGATACCTGTGCCTACAGCATAAAATAATGAATTTCAAAATACTTTGTTAACTTCAAAAGACAGTTCAAATTTCACTAGTACACATGAATAAATATTGGTGAAGATCTTTTTATTCAGCAGAATAAAATTTCTGGGTCTTGGGACACACAGGTACACGCACACAGAAGCAAACACACAGACACACATAGGTGCACAAAAAGACGTGCACATAGGTTCACACACAGGCGTGCACACTGTCATATATCTTCAGAGACACAGATACACACACTCATACACCTGTCCAAAGGCACTGTTTAATCTCAGGGTAGAATACACTTTCTTTTGTCAATGTCAAAACTAGAAGGATAAGAACGAGGTCTTTCAGATAATCAACAGCTGATTTTGTTTCCAGGAAGTTCCTTGTTCCCCAGAGATCATTAACTGCACGTCATGAGTCATTACCCTTGAATAAGACAAATGTTTTTCCCTTATGAATACTTAGTTAACTCAAGTATAAAATGAGAAACTTGGGTTACAGTGTTCAAATAAGAATCACTATATAAATGTCAAATCAAAGTGTGGGTGAGTAATCAAAGAGGAAAATTATTTTTTAAAAAAATCATTACTAAGATGACCAAAATGCTTTTGAGGGTACTTTTTTTTAACTAGGGATTGAATACAAGAATACTCTCCCACTAAGCAACATCCCCATTTTTTTTTTTTGATACAGAGCTTTGCTATGTTGTTGAGGATCTTGCTAATTTTCCAAGGCTGACTCCAAACTTGTAATCCTTCTCTCAAGCTCCCAAGGCTCTGGGATCATAGGTGAGTGTCACTGGGATTACAGGATGTACTACCATGCCTGACTTGACTGTGCACATTTTAGAACAAATTCTGCTTTGCAGATGCTTATGTTACTCAGGTAAGCATAGTCCACATTTCTTTTTTCCAGCAAACACTAAATCATCAATGAAACTAAATAATTAAGAACACAAATATGTAAAATGACATTAGAAATTTTATCCATGAGAATCCAACTCCTCTCTTCTGGGCATCCCACCCTGCTCACTCATGTACTCATTCAATGACCCCGAAAAGGGAGCTTCCATTGAATCAAACATTGGCTGCTGAACAATGGTAGAAAAATGAAACTACTGCGTCCCAGACTTCAGCGCACAGTCTGCAGGGAGAGTGTGCAGATACCCAAACAGGTGGGACACACAATTTCTGGAGGAGCTGATATTTGAACAAGCAGGAGTCCATCAAGTTTCAGGGTCTGCTGCCAACGTGGTGTTGTTGGACAGAGGAACTGTCCAGCAATGCTCCCTGTGGCTCTTCGTTCTGGCACCCAAAAAGCAGGGACATTCCCTTTTTGGGCCATGCACAGAAATTCCAGGGGGACTGAGCTGCCAAATGTGGTAGCAGATAAAGCACTTATCACACATCTTGTTGGCCAACACATGTCAGTCACAGGACCCAATCCAATGTCATCGGGTGAGGCAGTAAGGTTGACCCGTATGCATAGTTCCATTTCAGGAGAAGTACAGAGTTGAGAACTAAAAATGTAATCTGCTACAGGAATTAGAGAGCAGATAACTCAGTAGGAATAATGCACCTGGAAACAAAAGATGCGTCTGAAGCCTAAAGCAGGAGCAGTACATCCTGTACAAACACAGTCCCTGGAGGTGAAAACCTTCATGCTTTTTAACTCCTTATATTTTTCTCTCTGCAAAGTGAAAAATCCACTTAAGTCATATGAATTAATCTACAAAAATATAATGCTTAGCCAAGTACTTGGCACTGGCCAGGTTGGTATTCATTATGTATTTGATAAATGGATCAATGCATAAATGAATGGCTGGGGAGCCAGCCTTTCTTAACAGTGTTCATTTAGGGGTGAGGGGCACACATAAGAGCTTCTGCAGCTCTTGGGACTATGGATCACATCACTATTAAACTTCAAGATAACTGTTCATTCGTTCACTCTCCCCTACTCTGTGCTGGTGGTAACGTTGGAGAAAGTGTCCTCTATATCTAATCTAGGTCTTGCCATTGGGCCAGGCAAGTAAGAAGAGATCAACAGTATTCTTTGATTCCTAATTATTAGCAGTGTTGTGATGCCAGGACCACTTCATTTATAAAAGAGCTGAAGCCAAGAGATGCTCAATGGCCATGTGCCACTCCTTGGATAACTGCCAACCGTGGGATTGTTTAAGTCAGCCTGTCTCCAAAACTAGCATTGGCCACACTACTCCATATTTACTCACATAGATCAATTCAAGCTGAGACACAAGATGTCTCATATGTTCACTAAAGAAAATATAAGTAACTTGTACAAGTTAATAAGAAAAACATAACACCCAATAGAAATGAGGACAATCAAAGAGGGTTGTCTGAAAACACAAAGCATGCAATTTACAAACTGCAGAAGGATATTCAACCAGATTAATGATGAAGAAAATGCAGATTAAGAGCACAGTATGCTACTATTTTATACTCATTTAATTAGCAAAAGTCAAAAATCCAAACAACATCAGATGTTGGAAATTTTCAAATCCACAGGATCCTTTCTGTGTTACTGGTGGATGTGCAACAGCTTTAATTTCTTTAGAAAATAGTTGGATATTATGTGATAAAGAGAAAGGAATGATAGAGAATTTGGAGTAATGGTTATTTGAGGCTTATATATGAAAAAGATAGAAAAGGACTCCACACACTTACTGTCAACACCAGGTTTGATTTGTGGATTCATGGATGTTCATCACATTATTTCATATTCATTAAACTTAACTTTAAAATGTTAAAAGAGAGTAATACATGAGTCAATGATAAATTTCACTGCCAAGGATGATAACTAATGGAATTGCACTTGAGGTCTTTTAAGAAAGCAATAGAAATGGTAGAGCTTGTGCATTCAATACCTGTGCTTAGAGTTAAAATGAAATACTGATCTTGAGGGGAAATCCTCAACACCTTGAAAGTCTTCTTAGTGCAAGTCCAGGGATAGAAAGAGGGTAGTCCCCAGGAAAGAGAGTGCCTGGGATCAGAGGCTGGTGAGAAAAACAGGGATCCGAAGTCTGAGAATATTGTCAGGGTCTACAGTCACCTACTGTGAAAAAGACAGTGGTTAGCAGAACACTCATGGGAAGGAATGGACAGGAAAGGCAGGAGGACTCCATGCCGGATGAACAATCAGGATGTGAAGATTTACAGGAAATAAGGGAGACAGTAGTAAGGCTGAAGCACAATTCAGAAGAGAAGTTGCACAGAACCTCGTATAAACATACAACAAGATATTGCTCCACTGGCTTCAGGTCTGTTCCTGGCCACTCTTAGGTCTGTTGAAGGTCATTTTCTCTACCTGGACCCCAGCATCTTCCTAGGATGTTTTTCTCTTTAATGAAGCTTTCCTGAGGCTCAAATGGTAAAATAAACATAAATACTCATTGGAAATTACCAAATGCCTAATAAAGATGAGAAAGTGCTACTATTTTGCTCATTAAAGGTATTGAAGATAGAGAAAGCATGTGAAAGGTCAGGATGTCGCTGATATTTTTAAATACCCATTCACCTATTTACCCCCACTAGTGGATGATAGGTTTTTAAAGTTGTTACGGTTTAGATATTAGATGTTCTCCGAAAGCTCATGTGTAAGATAATGCTAGAAAGCTTAGAGGTGAAACGATTGTTTTATGAGAATCTTAATCTAATCAGTGTGTTAATCTACCAATAGGGACTAACTGGGTGGTAATTGTAGGCAGGTAAGGTGTGGCTGGAAGAGGTGGGTCTCTGAGTCTGTGCCTCTGTGCCTTTGGGGTATATATTTTGTTCTTATTGAATAGAGAGTTCTCTTTCTGCTTCCTGGTGGCCATGTTCTGGGCCACCTTCCTCCACCACATACTTCTGCCAGGATGCTCTGCCTCACTCCAGACTAATGGTTATTTGAGGCTCCAAGGAATGGAGCTGGCATCCATGGACTGAGAGCTCTGAAACCATGATCCCCCAAATAAGCTTTTCCTCTTAGCTCATTAGCTGGTTCCACTAATAGATTAATTTCAAAGAACTGTGTGGCTGGTCTGTTTGCAAACCAGCTCCCCAATGACAATGGGGTTACAACTCTATCCCTTCTAACTCACTTCCACATAGAGGGTACCCTAGATTTTCTGAGAGAGAAATATAATCATAAAATTCTGCTTAAAAATTATCTTGAGCTCATGAAAGTTTAAAATAATAAATGTTGGAAATCCTTAGCAACACTTGTAACATGTCCTGTCTTCTCCTGTGAATTCCAGTCTCATCTGCAACAGTTACAGAGATCTACTGAATTTTAGAAATGTGCCATGCTGCCTCCAAGATTTCAATATCCCACGCCCTTCTTTGTTACTGGAATTCTCTGAGCATTCTTTGCTTAGTGTCTTCCAGATAAGCCTCAGGTTACCCAGTAGCTGAAACTCACACATCTGCTTTCCTCATCAGTCTCAGGATCTGGTCTTGTTGACACCCACAGCATTTCCTGCAATGGTTTCTTGCTGGTTTAAATTCCTCATGCAAAGAACACACCTTCATCTCTTAACTCCAGCACCAACCATTATGCTCAGAATTAAGGATATGCTCCATGCATGTGTCATACAAGGAGAGAAGAAAGAAACTTGGCTTTCCCCGAGGCAAATAGGAGATACTCGTGATGAGAAGCCTGAGACAGAGACAGAGTTTCTCACAAATCTACACAGTGATCTGCATGGACAAGGAGAAAAATAAGTAGTAATATTTTGAGCTTCTCAAATTTGTCCAGCACTCAACAGCTTATTTCTTATGTAACACTGACTCTGGAATTTAATGTGATTTTATTAACAGTAATTTGTTACAAGTATAATATGTGAAGTTAGGTGATAGATGCAGATTCTTGAAAAATCATTTTAACATGTCAGAAAGACAAATGGATTAGTTAGAATTAGAATTTATGAAAATGGATGTGGCTCTTCATTAACCTGGCCAAATCAAAGCCTTATATGAAGGGAAACCATTTGATTCTTCCTTACTGAAGTGTTATTGCCAGGAAGGGTAATGCAGTGAAAACACTCAATTGTGTTCAATTTCAAATAATTACATCTGCTTCCTTTGATTAGTACTGCATAATATTTTTGCTGTACCTGTTTGTAAATATGTGACTTCGAATATTGTAATTTCTTTATATCACTAGAAATAAAACTTGCTAAGGAATATATCTTGCCTTTGTCATATTTCTTTTTAGGTCCGTAAGTTACTAATATGAATTCAGTTGTGTATTCCCACAAACTCATACATGAAGTCCTGGACACCCAGTGGAGATGAAGCCTTTAAGTTGGTATGTCAAAATCCATTAGGTCACAAAGGTAGAGCCCTAATCCAATATCCCTGGTGTCCTTATAAAAAGAGTAAAAGACAGCAGAGCCCTCTTTTGCTCTGTGCATTCAGAGAAAGGGCCAGAAAGACAGGTCTTACCAGACACCAATGGTTCTCCTCCACACTCCAGCTTCTGAAACTGTGAAGAAAAAAACAAAGTTTGTAGTTTCAGCCATCAAGTCTGTGTCATTCTGTTATGGCAGCCCTAGAAGACTAATACAGTTCCATATGGTTAAATACCAATTGAAATGTATATTGCAATATGTTTTATCATATGCATTTACTCATGTATTTCTCCTCCCAATTGGAAAAGAGGACATTTCTAGCATTCCTGTAAGATCCCCTCTGTCACCTTCCAAGAAATTCCAGCCTCTACCTCCGATCTAGAGGCAACTGCTGCTCCAAATTAAGTTTTAAATTCTGATACAAGTTTTGCTTATAAGTTAATTCCAGATAAATGGCATTAGCAATATATATATTGGTTTGGTTCTGAATTTATTAGCTCAAAATAATGTTTTTGAGATTAATATATATCATTTTACTTATCACTACCTAACATATATACATACATATACATATATATTTTTATATGTTCATTTTTCTGATTGTTTCAGTTGATTTATTAACAATAGTTTTTTTTTTTTTAATCACTGAACTGATTGCTGCCTTTTGTTAAGATTATTTAACATGGTAACTCGGAGTGTATTTGTAGAAACTATGATTTATTGCATTGATCTCTTTATTTATATTAATGAAAAATTCACACTCTCTTGATTACTGAAGTTTTATGTCAAATATAGATTTGTTATTTTCTGAAACATTTCTGACATTTCTAAGTTTAGGATATGAAAATATAACTTTCAAATTACTGAACAAAACTTTCTTATAATCTGATTAATTCTATGTTGAATTCGTTGACCAGTTTGAAAAAAAAAATTATGTTAGGATAATATTGACCCTTTAAAAGGAGAAAAAATATATATTTCTATATTATTAGTTTTCTAAATTTGCTTCAGCAATGTTTTATAATCTACATTTAAGGGTTGCAAATTTCTAATCACTTTATTTTTCTATTTCTACTCCAATCAAGCATATAACATTTGATATCATTATTTGATATTTATTATGATTTGACTGTTAAATATAATTGTATCTGCAAATTTGTCACAGATGTTTTTTATTAGTTTGAAGAAGTCACCTTTGATGTTTCACGGGTTGTGGGTTTGATCAACTGATTTTCTGCCTTAAGTGAGATGATTTAGAGGACAGCCTTCTTTATCTGTCAATATCAGGAGATTCATTGACTTATCTTGTAGTGATAAAGCAGTTTTGCATGCCTTGGATAACTCTATCTTGATCATGGTTCACTCTCTATTTTACATATTGCCAGCCATGATCTGTTAATGCTTGAAGAGATCTGTGTCTGTTAATTAGAGAAATCTGAGTCTTACACTTTTGCAATGTCTTTGTTTAGATTTATTGTCACAACAGATATTGTGTGACAATAAAATGTGTGCAAAGTATTTCCTTTTCTATTTTCCAAGATAATTTGTGTAATCTTTAAGGACTTGTTTCAAGTCCCCAATGAAGCACTGTAGGCCTTGAGTCTCCCTTGTGGAAAGATGAGTTAATTTTCTTTAGGAGGCATGGAGCTAATTGGATCTTCTATTTCTTCTTGAGACAGTTTTGGTGGTACATTTTCAGCAAATGTTTCCATTTCACTGAAATTGAAGACTTTATTGGCATAGAAAATTTTATAGTTATCCATTAAGTTACTTTCAATATTAGGATTCTTAGGGGCATGTCATTTCCTTCCCACTTGATATTGGTAAGCTGTGTTTTTGTTACTAACTTTAGAGATCTAAGGAAGGATTAGTCTAACTGCTATTATTCTTTCTCCTTAAAAGCAGATCATTAACTCTTCTTTTACTGTTTCTTAAAGTTTAAGCTCTAATTATTAGTTTTAAAGCTGCCTCCTCTTTAATGAAAAAATTTGAAACAACAGATTTCTCTGTAATTGTACTTTAGCATCACCCTATATATTGTCATAATATTATAAATATCCATTGGGTAATATAACATTTATTATTATAATCTTATTTTATTATTTTCTATTATTTTAATAATAAATGATAAAAGACATTATAAATTATTTCTTTCATTTGTGGATTATTTTAAGGTTTTTCATTTACTGCCAAATATTTAAAATTGTTACATATTTTTATTTAGTTTCTAAGAGGTAGATTTTGCATGAATTAATGTTTTAAAATTTTTGTTGAGGTATTTTATGGAAGAACATATGGACCTTGTTGTGAAAAGAATGGCAAGGAAAAACCATATGCATTAGACAATTTGGGGATAATCTATAAATATCAATTAGGAAAAGTAGGTTGATGGCGTTTTCAAGTTATCCTATTATTTTAGGATAACTGAAAAACTAGACTTGGTGATATCATCACATCATTATCCAAAGTACATATATGAAGAAAATTGTGCTGAATATATGTAATAAGAATTGGAACGAATTCTGCTGTCATTTATTTTTAAAAAATAAAGATTGTAAAGATTGTTTTGTGTCTCCAGCTGAAATTCTTGATTAAAAAAAAATCTGTGGCTTTAGTTTTATCCATTTTTACTCATGTATTTTCAGTCTCTGTTATTACCTGAATTTTAGGATTCTTATACCTCCTTGAAATCAATAATACTTTATCACTATAAAATTCTCTTTGTTATTAATAATACTCTTCATCTTCAAGTTTACATTATGGAACAATATTATAGTCACTTCAGGTTTTTAATGGTTATATCTTATCCCACCATTCTACCTTTAACCTACTTATATCTTTGTATTTAAAATAGATTCCATGTAAACAGCACATAATTTGATTATTTAATTTAAATCTAGTGTGCTAATTCTACATTTTAATTGGAAACTTAGCACATTTACATGTATCATCTTCCCATTTACATGAAATCTAAGTATTAATATGATTGGATATAAGTCCCCTGATTTGCAATTTTTTAAAAAAAATTTACTTGTCTTTGTTTGTTTCTATGTTTTGTTATGTTTCGTGTGTGGATTAAAGCCATGAGATCTCTGTTGCAAAGACCTCAAACCAGTTTCATGTATTTTGTCCAGTTTCTGATGTCATTGCTGTCATTTCTACAGACAAAGAATAAGTCCTATATCCATTCTCTGTCCTTACCAAAATAAGTGTGCTTTTCCTATCAATCAGTTTTAAAATATAATAATAAAACACAAATATTTCCAGCAAGACACCATGATCTTTGGGCCCTTAAACTAGGAAAGGGTGTGCTTTACATACTGAATTATCAGTTATGTGAGTTGATGTGGAAAAGAAACTTGGATTATGGACCAGCCTTAGAGGAAGTGCTTTTGAGGGAAAATGGGTCAGAGCCTTAGGTCATGCCCTACTGAGTCCAATTACCAAATTGTCCATGTGGAAAAAAAAATCTCTGCTAGAGAGAGTCAGCTATTCAACACATCATAAATAAAAGAGAAAATTCAAAAAAAAAATCAGAACATTTATTGGTGAGTCAGATGCAAAGGTCAAATAGAAGCAAACTGGAGAATACCCTACTATCAATAGAATCACTATAATCAAATAAGATTCAGTTGTATTCAGTGTTTCTCATAGAATGACCTAAAGGCCATTTAGGTTGTGATCACCTGAGTTACTTATTAAAAATATGCATTCCAAGACCCCACCTGTATCTTGTAAGAACAAAGAACACTATTATTTTCCATTTGTTGAAAATTACACAAAGTGCTTCATGTAGATTATTTCAGTCAGCACTTCCAACAACATTATAGAATGGTTGCTATGGTTTGGATGTGATATGAGGGCTCCCCCCTGAAGATGCATGTGCTAGACCCTTGGTCCTCAGTGTGGTGGCGCTGAGCGGGTGAAAACTTTACAAGGCACAGCCTAAAGGAAGGTGGTTTGCTGGCTGGGGATCCTGAGTAGACCTAAGATGAAAGTAGTTCTTGAGCAACCCTGGTTAGTTCCTATGAGGGAGGGTTATATAAAAAAGAGTAAGCCTGGGCTTTGAATTCCTGTTACACACTACCTTCCTCTGTGTCTGCTCTCTCCTCTCATACACACTCCTGCCATGATGCCATCTGCCATGTTGTGATGGAGTTAGAGGTCCTCCCCCACCAGAAGCTGAACTGATGGGACTGCCCTGTGTTGGACTTTCAGCCTCCAAAATTGTGAGCTAAATAAATCTGTGTACTCAGACATGGTCTGGTCTATTTTCTGAATTATAACAAGATGAGAACTAAGCTATTAATTCTTATTAAAATCATCACTTTATTACAAAAAAGAAATTTAGACTTAGAAAAGGACTTTGTTTTCTCCAAGTTTATACAAGAAAGGTCAATCTTATGTACACAGAAGTTTAGAATAACTGGCTTATATGTAATAAAGTTGCCCTCAGGATGATTAGGGGGTTGATGATTACAGTGTATAAAAGAGAATTATACAAAAATTTTAGAAAGTGGTGATAGAAAAATTTTCTCCACTGGTAGCTTCTCTGTTTTTCTTCATTCATTTAAATAAATCAGTGGTAAGGTATATAGAAGTCAAGTTAAGCACCCATTTTGGGAAAGGGACATGGACATACAGACCCACTCACCCTTCCTTCCTTCCTTCCTTCTCTCCCTCCCACTTTATTTCTTTCCTTCCTTCTTTTCTTTCTTCTTTTCTTCCTTCCTTCCTGTCATTTGAAGTGCTGGAGATCAAACCCAAGGCCTTGCACATGCTGGGAAAGCATTCAACTATTGAGCTACATTCCCAATCCAGACTACACCTGCTAAAATCTTCACTACTTCTCAAAATCATCTCACTGAGGATCACATTTCCAATGTGTGACCCCTTGGGGGACACATTCATACCATATCCAAGCTACAGCAATAAGACTCTGCCTAGGAATTTCAGGAAGTTCCAACCAAACCCAAGAAGAGTTAGGACTCAGAGATCACAAGAAGCTGTGCTTCTGAAGTCCTCATTTCAGGCAAGATTTTCAGCCAGAGAGCGGCTGTCACATGCTCCTAAAGTATTTGATGACATTGCTGTTTCTGTGGGTCTGGTGTCCCAGAGGGGTTCATCGGGTGGTTCTAACTCAGGGTCTGTTATGGGAATCCTTTAAGCAGATGACTGGGGCTGCAGTCATCTGAGTTGTTGACAGCATGGTTTCTCCCTGAAGACTTTGGTTCCTCACTCTATGGGCCTCTTCCTAGTTGTCTCTATAACTTTTTAGCATGGTGACTGAATTTCCCCAAAGTAAGAGGTACAGAGAGACAGGGTGATGGCACACTGCTTTCCGTGATCTAATCCCTACATCACACAGTCCATTCTATTCACTAGAAGTGAGCTACTAAACGCAGTGTATACTCAATGGGACCCGATACAAAAGGACGCAGTCTCCCAGGGTCAAGGACCATTGAGGAACATATGGGAGACTGAAACTCCAAAGTAACTGTGTTATTAGCATTTAAGGTCTGCTGTTTCTTTTTCTTGCTGGGGTGAGAATAGCAATGAGAATTGGAGTTACAGAATTGCTTAGATAGTGACAAAAGAAAGCGCCAGTGGTGTGCAGATTCTGGATAATTAACTGTTTTATGTCAATGCCTATTCTCACCATCTGCAACAAATATTCCAAACTCTGAATTATAATTTAAGATACGTTCCTTTTGCAATGTAATATATGTCATACATTTTATGTTCTTAAGAAAAATTATATTCATTGTTTAACAACAATAATAAAAGTTGGAAGGAAAATCCCTTGAAATCATGCCACAAAGAGATAACCACTATTAATATTTTGATGTACATTTTAGACTTTTTTTAACTTTTTAAAAAAATTTTGAATCCATATAAGCATGCATACATCTATATTTTATAATTTTTACCTAAATGTATAACAATGTTGCACCTGCTTCTCAGTAGTGGCTTTCTTCACTTGATAATATGCTATGAGCTATTTTCCATGTCAATTCATATAGTGCAATTCCATCATTTCAGAGACTGCAGTGGTCCCATTGTGTGATGCTCTGCAATTTACTCCTCTCTTTGCTTATTATTCAATGTTGGGGTGGGTTATGTTTGTGTTTTTGAGGAACTGAATGTGCAGCTGTGCAGATGACCAGCTACACCCAAATCCCAAATACAGAGCATATACCACCCTTGTTTTGTTTCCTTTTTCATTTTTACATTTTATTGGAAATGTCAATGTCTTACAATTAATTGTTAAAAAAAATCAAAATTTATATAAGGATTTCAAAGCTAGCAGAAGATGCAAAGAAACATGTGACTTGGGAAAGCACTTACCCCAAGTTTTTCTGAATAACAATAACTCCATTAATTTTATGGGAAGACACACAACTCAGTTTATCTCCATTGTCTCACATCACATGACTCACTGGAAACTCAGAGAGACATTGTTCAGAGTCATTGGTGCCACTAGCAGCAAAAAAAAAAAAAAAAAAAAAAGTTTTAGCTAAAGACACATTGAATGAGTACTGAGCATTTGAGTGCTGGCTGCACCTCCATTGTCCTAAGCCCATTTAACTCTCCTAGACTTAATCCCATAACTGGAGTGCCACATCATATATCACCAAACTGGGATGTGTTAGAAGTGAAATATGTTATTATTAGGCATATGGGATAACTGACACAAGACAAAATTGTCCTACTCAAATTGGGACATAGGGTCAGCCGAAATGTAACAGCTGAGGAAAGATACAGATTGCTAAAGGGACTTGTCCCCATCCATAACTGGTAATTTAGCTGGGAATCAAAATGAAACCTCATCTGTTCCGTACCCATTGCTTTTCTATGGATTTTCAGGTCCTAAATTTCATCGCAAGTTTGTTCTTTGGTTGGGTCCACTTCTCCCTAATAGGGAGGATCTCATAGATTTAACGGTTTTTTTTTTCCTGTTGGAATTGCTTTCTTGGATATATATCTCTGTAATACTCACATATTTATTCTTCCTCAGATTTGACAATTATTAAATGCATGCACTGGGTGTCTTCATATATACCTTCTTATTCATTTTCATGCAGTTTAGGAAATGCAGAGGGGTAGTTCTTTGGTTCACCACTAGAGAGAGTGCTGGCCAAGATTTTGTGTCCGTAGCCTGCAAGTTCAACACCTTCTGTAAAAGGAAACAAGAGTTTTTGCTTCCTACATCTTGGAGAGAATGAGACACATTTGTATATATCCCTAAAGTCTTTTCTCCTTAATTCTACATCTAATCTGTATTTGTTTTGATTTTTAGCTCTCGATTGAGTTTTAACATATATCAGAAACTTCTGCTGTTCCATCTGGGGCAGTTCCCCCAGAAAATTTAATCTTCTTTCTCTTCCATAATCCCCCATGTTTATCCCTATCCTTTAAACTCACAATTATAGACCATACTCACCTATTCCTATTTCCATGTTTCCATTCTTATCAATATGCGCTCATGAAGGACAGTATGTCCATATTAATTTAACTCTTTCCAGTGCAAAGGTGGTATTTGGTCAGTGGTAAGGAAATGAATTAATAAATGAGTAAAACCAAAGGATATGTGATAATATAATATGCAATGGTGCTAAAGAAAGTCAATATTTTAGGATGGTTGTCCTGTGATGGGAGCACCTCTGATTGGGGTATTAAAACTAGATTTTAAAATTTAAAGAAAATAAGGTATAACCTGAAGAAAAAAAAAAAGAAAGCAAGTGGCTCACTTATTAAGCTTCTTTCCAACCTTTTTAATAGAAAGAAAGAGAAGGTGACTTTCCCATGTGTTTTGAGAGTCCCTAGCTAAACAGATTCTAGCACTGAGCAGCTAGGGAGATCAAGGGGCATTAGACAGGGGTGCTTACTTTGTGCCTTGGATTACTTCCTTACCTGGCAGGATTGCTGAATTCCTAGGTCTAGGACCTTAGGGTAGAAGTCTCCCACAGGGAACACTTGATCATACTGGACGACTCCCTTGTAGTTCTTTTCTGATCTTTGTTCAATTTATAATATTAACCATTGCTCTGGTATGGTTAATATTTTCCTGGGGAAAACGCATCCTGGGGCAGGCCCTGTATGTAGATAAAGAGCATATGTTTAATACATTGCCAAAACAAGACACACATTCCAAGACTTTACTTACAGATTCTAGGTAAGGAGGGTGTGAGAAGTTGGAATAAGCTGTCCTTTATCCCTGGTTCACTGGAAGCAGGGATGAAGAGTCAGGTAGAAAGAGAGAAAGAAATGCAACAAGTGATCTATATAAAAGAATAAGGAGCTGGTCACCGCAAGTTGTTGGAAAAATTCCTGAATGATCCATGTAAAAGAAACTTTAGGAAAGAAAGGAATCCATGCTGCTAGGTAGGAGAAACTCCTCCTAGTTGTTATCTCTGGCTACCAGCCTGAGCAGACCAGAAACTGTGACTGACTCTTGCTTCTGGCATGAGAAAGTAAAATTTGCATTCCAAATGAGAGCTGAGACAACTTAGAATTATAAGAATGCACTACACCATGTTCCTTAAAAAGAGAAATCCTCAGTGTAAGCCAGAAAACAGTGACTTGGGGCAGATCATATTTTAGTGAGAAGGACAAACGTATCAGAGTGTCACCTACATTTGTGCTTCTTTTTGAGACATCAGATGGAACTAGATAAAACAATGGATAGTATGGGGCCCAACTTTAGCTCATGAATATTTATTTACATTTTAAAAAGCCAATACTTATGAATACCTATGAAATTTATTTATTTTTTTTTCTTGAATTTTAAGAAAATGTTCCATTTCTTTTTTTAAAATCACAGCACACTTTGAGGATCTTGGGTAACCTTAGCACTCAGGGTAGTTAACACTACTGTTGCATCTGGTAATTAACTACCTGAAATCATCAGCATTTAATTAAAATGTTGAAAAGAACAGGGCAAAAGACCAGCCCCCAGATGCATTGCTGGAGACCTCTGTAGAGTTTGACATTGATACATTCTTTCCTTGCTTATAATTTATGTGATCACCGGTGAATTTAATGATTATACTGTCATGTAATCCACATTTCTGTATGTTGAACATGATGAGACCAGAAGATTGTTCACCAAATTCTGTCTAAAATCAGGTAAAAACCACATCAGAGTCTAAAAGGGCTGTCAGAAATTCTAAAAAAGTCTAGTTTGCACTGACTCATTCTCTGTAAACGAGAGCTTTTTTTTTTTTTTTGGTGATTCATTTAATCATTGAATACATTCATATTTCTAGTGAATTTTCTGTATTAGCCATTGCGTTAAACTCTTGTTTCAAATACTAGTCTTTTATATTTTATATCTTCCTTGGTCTACTTTTTTTATGGTAGCTTTTTTTTAACCTTTTATTTAATTAGAGCATTATAGATATAAATAGTAGTTGAGTTCATTTTGACAAAATGCTCTATGCATGCAATTTGATTTAAATCCCTGCCTCGCCCCTTACTCTTCCCTTCTCTATCCCCCATACTCTCCTTCCTGAACTGATCTTCCTTTTATTCATTTCTTTATTTACTTTGATTGGGGTTTTCTACATATACATAAAGGTGAAAGTTCCTGTGGTATATTTATATATGCATATGATGTGATCTTGTTACATCCAATCCATGTTTCTCCACTTTTCCATCCTCCTCTCTCTCCCTTGATCTCCTCCTTCTACTCAATAAATAATCTTCTCTAGGTCTTTATGATATCTGATGCCCTCACCATTTTTTTCTGTATTTTGCTCTAGGTTCCACAGATGAGGGAAAACATTTGTCCCATGATTTTCTCAGTCTGGCTTATTTCATGTAGCATGACGTTCTCAATTTTCATCCATTTATGGGCAAATATTATAATTTTGTTCTTTATGGTGGAGTAAAACTCCATTGTACATAAATACCACATTTTTTATCCATTCATCTACTGACCAGCATTGGGCTGATTCCATAATTTGCCTATTGTGAATTAAGTTGGTATGAGCACTGAAGCAGCTGTATCACTATAGGATGCTGATTTAAGTTCTTTTGGGTAAGTAACAAGGAGTGGCATAGTTGAACCATATGGTGATTCAATTCCTAATTTTATGAGATATCTCCACACTGCTTTCCAGAGTGGGTGTACTAATTTGCAGTTCTACCCAAAATATATCAGGATACCTTTTTTCGACATCCTCACCAGTGTTGATTATTATTGTGATGTTCTCAGTTGCCACTCCGAGTTGAGTGAGATGAAATCTTAGTGTTATTTTGATTTGCGTTTTCCTGATTGATAGTGATATTGAAAATTTTTATATATTGTTAGTCATTTCAGTTTCTTCTTTTGAGAAAGATCTGTTTAGCTCCTTTGACCATTTATTGACTGGGCTATTTGAATTTTTGGTGGTAAGCTTTTTGAGTTGTTTATATATTCTGGATATTAATCCCTGTCAGAGGAGCAGAAGGCAAAGATCTTGTATTGTTTCATTGGCTCTCTCTTCATGTTCTCAATCATTTCCTTTGCTGTGCAGAAGCTTTACAATTCGATACCATCCCACTTACTAATTCTTGGTTTTATTAATTGAACTTGTTAGGGAAGTTGTTTACTGCATTGATGTCATGCACATTGACCCTAAGTTTTCTTCTAGCAGTTGCAAAGTTTCTATTCTAATTCCTAATTCTTTGACCTATTTTTACTTTTCTTTCTTTCTTTCTTTAAAAAAAAAAACAAAAACAAAAAAACTTTTTTTGGTATGGAAGATTGAACTCAGGGACACTCAACAACTGAGCCACATCCCCAGCCCTATTTTTTTTTTTGTATTTTATTTAGAGGCAGGGTCTCACTGGGTTCTTTAGCACCTCAATTTTGCTGAGGCTGTCTTTGAACTCGTGGTTGGTCCTCTTGTCTCAGCCTCCCAAGACACTGGGATCACAGGCGTACACCTTCACCCCTGGCTCTTTGTTTCTTCTTGATATGACTTTTGTGCATGATAAGAGAGAGGGATCTCTTTTACATATGGCCATCCAGATTTCCCAGCACCATTTTAAAAAGACTGTCTTTCTCCAACATTCATTTCTGGCTCTATTTGTCAAGTATCATGTGACTGTAAGTCTGTGGGTTTATTTCTGGGTCTCCTATTCTATTCCATTGAATATGGTCTTCATGTCTATTTTGATGCCCATACCATGTCATTTTTGTTACTGTAGCTCTGTAGCTACAGAGATACCTGATTTGAGATCAGGTGTTATGCTGCCTCCTGCATCGATCTTCTTGCTCAGGATTTCTTTGGCTATTCTGAGTTACTTAGTTTTACATATTAAATAAGTACTGTTTTTTTTTTTTTTTGTAGTTCTGTGAAGAATGTTATTAGCGTTTTGATAGGGATTGCATTGAACATATGTATTGCTTCTGGTAGTATGGCCATTTTGATTAATTTTGCTTATCCAAAACATGGGAGGTATTTTAGTCTTCTAAGGTTTTCTTCAATTTATTCACTTTTTAAAATCATTTTCATTACAGAGATCATTTACTTCCTTGATTAGATTAATTCCCAAGGGTCTTGAGGTTTTTGTTGTTGCTGCTGTTATTGCTTTTATTTTTAGTTTCTTGGGAAAGGTATGGTTTTCCTGATTACTTTCTCAGAAAAATTGCTGATGGTGTATAAGAAAGATGTTGACTTATGGGTGTTGATCCTGTATGCTGATAGTATGCCAATTCCATTTATTGATCTAGAAGTATTCTGGTAGAGTTTTGGGGTCTTTTAGATGATATCTGAAAAACGAGAGTTTGACTTATTTTCAAATTTCAATCAAATTTCTTCTCTGCCTGATTTATCTGACTAGAGTTTCCTGAATTGTATTGAAGAGAAATGGGGAGAATGGACATTCTTGTCTTGTTTCTAAATTTAGAGGCAATGCTTTGAGTTTATTTTTTTTTTTCCATTCAATTTGAGGTTGACTTAGGGTTTGTCATATATCACCATTACAAGGTTGAGGTAAGGGTTCCTTCTATTCTCCGCTTCTCCATCATTTATACTATGGATGGAGGCTGGTTTTATTAAGTCTTTTTTGCATCTATTGATTCAATCACATAATTCTTTCCTTAGTTCTATTTATTTTGTGAATTACATTTATTGGTTTTCACATGTTGAACCAACTGGGATGTATTATCTTCTTGATGTGTTTTTTTACATGTTTTGCTAATATTTTATTGATGAGTTTTTCATGTATGTTCTTTGGGGATATTAGTTTGTAGTTTTATTTTTCCTTGATGTGTCTTTGTCTGTTTTTGTTATTAGGGTTGCACTGTCTTCATAGAATGTATTTGGGTACATTTCCTTCCTTTGATTTCATGAAATAATTAGAGAAAATTGGTGTTATTCTTTCTTTAAAGTTCTGGAAGAACTCAGCTGAGGATTCATCTGGTCCTGGGATTTGTTGAAAATATTTTAATTCTGTTTAAATGTATAGTCTGCTTTGGTTTTCTATGTCTTTCTGTTTGAAATTAGTCAGGTCGTATATGTCTAGAAAATTGTCAATGACTTCTGTTTTCTAGTTTATTGTAAGGTAAAATTTCAAAATAGATTTTATTTTTTGGATGATTTTCTGGATTCCATAAGTGTCTGTGGTGATATCTGTAATTTTTTTTTTTAATTTGGGTCTTCTCTCTTTCTTTTGATCAGTTTTGCTAAGTGTTTATTAAGGTTATTTATCTTTTGGAAGAAACAATTCTTTGTTGCATTGTTTCTGTGGATTTTTTTCTTATTATTCATATAATTAATTTCATCTGTAATATTAATTATTTTCTATCTTCTGCTGACTTTTAGAATTAGTTTGTTCCTTTTCTAAGACCTTGAGGTGGAGCATAACTTATTTATTTGGGGTCTCTCTCTCTCTCTCTCTCTCTTTTAATGTAGGCACTCAGTGCTATAAATTTTCCTCTTAGAACTGCTTTCTTATTGTCACAGAAATTTTGATATATTGTATCACAGTTCTCATTTATTAATAAAAATTTCTTGATTTTTCTCATTTCTTTTATTATTCATTCTTCATTATTCACTCCTCATGTGTTTATGTGCTTTCTAGCATTTCCTTGTGGTTGATTTTTAGTTTAATTCTATTATGATCTGATAGAATACATGGCATTACATCAACTATTTTATTTCATAAGATTTATACTGTGACCTGGAATATGGCCTATTTTAGAATAGCTGAATAGAAGTTAAATTCAGCTGTTCAGAGATGAAATATTCTGTGAATGTCTCTTAGGTCCATTTGATTTACAGCACCATATAAGTCAGTAATATCTTTATTGATTTTACATTTAGATGACTTTTCTCTTGGTTATAAGGTGGTTTTGAAATCACCTAGTATTATTTTATTGGATTCAACCTGGGATTTAATGTCACTTTGATTTTTTAAGTAATTAGGTTCACTGATATTTGGTGCATGTATATTTACTATCATTTTCTTGTTGGATTGACCCATTTACCAGAATGCAGTAGCCTTCTTTGCCTCTTCTGATTAATTTTTTCTTGAAATTTGCTTTGTTGGTTTTGAGAATAGCTACTTCTGCTGCTTTTTAAACTCCATTTGCATAGAATATTTTTTCTATACTTTTATTTTAAGCATGTGTGTGTCTTTGCCTATGAAACAAGTCTCTTGCAAATAGCATATAGTTGGATCTTGCTTTATGATCCATTCTATAAATCTATGTTTTTTAGTTGGGTAGTTAGGACAATTTGCATTGAGTGTTACAATTGATCTTTGTAGTTTCCTGCCATTTTGATTTGTTTGCTATATTTAATCTGTCTTGGTTTTCATTTAGTTTGTTGCTCTTTTAGTGATCTTCATATATTTGGGAGCTTTGGTGTTTCTTTAAGTGTTCCTCTGTATGCCATATTTCTTTGAGCATTCTTTGTAGTGCTGGCTTGTTTGTCACAAATTATTTTTGTTTATCTGTGTTATGGTAAGTGTTTAATTCCTCATCAATTTTGAAAGTGAATTTTGCTATTAATAGTAATTGTGGCTGGCAATTATTTTCTTTTAGAGCTTATAGTATCTCATTCCATTTTCTCCTTGGTTTTAGGGTCTGAATTTGAGAAATTAGGAGTAGCTCTTTTTGGTTTGCCTCTAAATGGGATCTGACATTTCTCTCTCACAGTTTTAAAATTCTTTCCTCATTTTTTACATTAAGAATTTTAATTATAATGTGTCTTGGAGATTTTCTCTACTGATCTTGTCTATTTGTGATCTTATATGCACCTGTATATTGAGGTATATCTCATTTCTGGTTTGGGGAAAGTTTTGTGTTACTATCTTATGGGAAAAGTTATTAATGCATTTCTCTGGTACCTGATATTCTCTTCAATGGCTGTGACTCTCAGGTTTGTTCTTTTGATGCTACCCCAGAGTTTTATATATTCTGAACATGTACTTTCATTTTTTATCTTCATTGAATATTGGGTATTCTAGTTCATTTACTCTTACTTAAAGTATTGAAGTTCTATTTTCTAAGCAATCTAATTTATTGGTGATGATTGATTTCTAATGAATTTTTAATTTGATTCATTGTCTTTCATTTCCAGGAGTACTTATTGGTTTCATTTTAATATCTCTATTTTTTATTTAAATGGTATTTTCTACATTTGCCATCCTAATCCATTATTTAGACTTTTTTTAAAAATTTCAATTATATTTTAATAATCACATTTTTATAATCTTTCCGTGGAATTCCATCTGTTTCCACTATACGGGATTATTTGTTGGGATATTGCAAATTGTGCAGGAAAATTTGTTTGCCTGTTTTCTCATATATTTGAAGTTCTTGAACTTATACATTAATTTAAAGAATTCCCCTTTTACTTTTATATGCCTTATATGCCAGTCTTTTTGTATATTTTGTGTTCTGGGATTTGTCTGTTTTTGATATAAGAATAGATGTTCAGGGGTTTGACCTGAAGACATGGCAAGTCCTCAGTACTCTTTATAGGTGTTTTTATTTTATTTTATTTTATTTACCCTGTAACCCATGTTCCACCTCAAGATAGGAAAAGGACAGAAAATCTGTCTTAAGTCTATTTTCTGTTGCTATAGTAAAATATGCAAGATTTAGTATTTTATAAAGAAGAGATTTATTTAGCTTAAAATTTGAGGACTGAAAGTCTAATATCAGGTCACTCAGGCCTCTGGTGAGGGCTCATGATACATAGCATAATAATGGCAGGAACATCTGTAGAAGAGATCATAGGTGAGGAAGGAAGCTAGAAATATTCAGAGTCAGGCTTGCCCCTTTTATTATAACTTATTCTCAAAGGAACTAATTGGAGCCCCAGGAAACTACATTGCTCCTGAGAGTAGTGATTCCAGTGACCAATCTTCCACTGGGGTCCACCTCTCACCACTTCTCAGCATCACTTCACTGAGGACCAATCTTCCAGCACAGAAGCCACTGGGGACACACTCAAGCCAGATCCAAACCATACTGCAGCCTGGGCCCCTGTTCATTGCCACATCTCTGTCTTTATTTCAGGGGTGACAACCTGCCCCCATGATTTTCATGGGAAGGGTGACTGCTGTTCCATGTGTGGTGCAGATGTGACATTTCCAACAAGCCACACACATGGCTGTTTCTCTGTCTCAATCCTGTGTCTTTCAGCTACTTCAACCTTGTGGCTTTTCATAATTCATATGCACTTTGTTTTACACTTATCATCTTCAAGGAGGAGAAATAATATCTATAGCATTGTAAAATAATGCTTAAGGATGAGAATGTATGTAAGAATCTTCAAAATCAATGGGTCATAAATCTTAAATAGATGCCAATATTGACCAATCATATGTACTTCTGTAATACCAGTCTTCATAATTTGGAAGGTACTTTTTGTACAATTTTTTCCAATATTCCTTAGTAAACTTATCTATTTTCCTTTCAAATCTTGCCTTAGGTGGCATGACAATGCCTTATTTTTTTTAATGCTTTACAAAATAGCCATGCAAGAATGTTGGAGCTGTTTGTTCTCAGTGAATATTGATTGAGTGGCTGCATTGTGAAGAGCTGTGTCTTTTCCCAGAAAAGTTACTATGAAAAAAATGGAAATAACAACAACACCAATTAAGATGTAAAACAGAGCCAAGAAGGAAGGTGCATCTCAAGAGACCTAAGGTGGTTTTATTTTGTGTTATTTCTCCTTCTCTTTTATTTTTCTTTTCATATTCCCTCCTAGGACCCTTGTCTCTCCAGGAGAAAAAGTCCTTATTGTTGCAAGATCACTAAAAGATTTACAGAAGAAACGGGCTCCTTTGTTTTTGCTCTTCATTCATCTTCCTTCCCTTTGCTGAAACAAATATATTTGCATTCCAAAATCAACAGCATCAGTCAACTGTGCTTTCCATGGACTAACCTCCATAAAAGGTTTCTTTGAACCTTTTGGAAGCTTTGAGGGGGAAGCTGAAAAGTGCAAGTGATCTTCCTGCATCCCACTTGGACCACTTCAGAAATGACATTGCCGGAACTAATGCATGCCACTTAGTTGCTTTTGGCTGATGGGCTTTTTTGTCAATTTCGTCAGTGGTTTTATTTGTTAAATTGTTCACATCCTACATGCTTTTCGTATGGAAAGCTTCTCTTTAGTTGTTTAATGTTTATTGAAAGCTTCTACTTGAACTATTTCAGTCTTAGCCTCACAGTGCAACTGTGATAGAGGCGGGGTGAGTTTAGTATTTGCATTTCTCAGATAATGGAGCCGATATTTACTCAGAGTCTCGAGGAACATATCAAAATGAGAATTCACACTTCAGTCTCAGGATCACAAATTCAATAACCATTCAGTAGCATGAGAAGCATGAGAAGTCAGCACCAAATTCATCTCTATAGAAATATTATCATTGATGGCCATTCCTTAATCAAGTATGTCTTTTCTCATACTGCTTCTTCTGCTAGCCACCAAATCATTCTTCTCTTTATGTCAATATTTAAAAAAAAATATTGTTCAGCAATGGATAATGCAGTGGGTTGGTGGGACCCACAGGAAACCATATATTTGTTGAATATCCTTTAATGCGACTCTCCTGAGGCCTAAATATAGCAAAAAGAGCACCTAAATTAGCAAGACAGTAGCCGGTCAGCCATGTGTGCACCACAGCTAGGTGATTAGACATCTCTACAAACCCAAAACACATAAGCAAGTGGGACAAACCACTATCCATTGAGCCTCCTGTGACAGTTACCTGTGGGTATTAATAGTAGGAAGAGGAATGAGGTGGCTGGAAGTCTCGTAAACTGAACAGCTGCAACTGTCCCAGCTCTCCCTGCAGCTTGTGTTCACCTAGAAGATGGCAACATGAGGGGGGTTTGCAGAAAAGATGTGTCAGGGTGGTCCTCGGAGAAGCCCCTACAGAAGGCAGCAAGCAGAAGCACTACTGGGAAGAGGGAGGTGAGCTGTGGTAGAACTCCAAAGATGATTTGTGCAACTCTCCTGACTCCAAAGATGATTTGTGCAACTCTCCTGGGTCTTCAGAGCTGTTCCAAGGTCGGGCATGGTCACCTGCATATTCTCATAAATCCACACCTAGTAGCCCTTGACTGTGGGCTAATCCTACAAGGCTATGTGACATTGCGTGAGGCTGATGTCATGGGTGGGGCAATGCTCACAGTGGGCCAACAGGTAAGGAATTTCTTATGGGCTACACTCTCGCTGACTGGAAGAGGAAGTCTCCATTCCTGAGGGCTTTGGGTAGCACTTCACTGAATACCAAAAGGACCCACTGGAAGGAGAGTGGGAATTAAAACAAGCAGGGTGATCAATGGACCTCAACTTACAGGCTGCTTCCAAGGGGACCACGGTAAGGAGCTGGAGCAGTCCAAGGCCTGGGATTCTCCAAACCAGCAAGTCCAAGCAAGGATATGCTGAAGAATAAGTACTGAAGGTAGCCTACAAATGGAAGTCAGCAGGCCAAATAGTGACAAAGAAATGAAATCTGGAAATTGTCAAAAGTATTACCAGAAATTTCAAAGTCATTTTTACTATATTAAAACAAAAACAACAATAATCAAAATAAAAGAGGGAATTCCAGAGAAGTGAACTTCAAGAAAGGAGCTTACCCCTTTGCTTTCCACCCAAATGTCCAGGATATCTATTTTATATAAAAGTGGGGCAGAGAAAAAATATTTTTTATACTATGTATGGGTAAGAAAAGATAGTAGAAAAAGCAGAACAAAGTCTGTACTGACAATGAAATCCTGCCAGGAATTATGTTTCTGAAACATAAAAAATATGAATTAATAAATATAAACAGCCAATAAAAATTGAGAAAATACTAGAATCTATGAAAGAAACTACAAACAAAAATTAGAAAATGTTCATAAATTGCATGATTGGAGGAAAAGGAAGACCTGAACAAAGAAATGCCCCAAATCATTGAATAATTTAAAAAACTCAAAAAATAACTTTAGAAATGAATGTTCAACCAGAAGCAACAAACAAGTAGGAAACACTGATACCACCTTATAAAGTAGAAGACACAAGGAAAAGTTTAAACCAAAATAAATAAAAAATTAAAGATAAATAATACTCAAGGAAACACGATAGCTAAAGAAGAGTACCAAAGAAGATCTAACAGACATTAAATAGTGTTTTGGTATAGAAGAAAATGAAAGGAATGACACATAAATTCTGAAGGTATATTTAAGAAAATTTTTGACATAACATGAAAAATTGATTTGGAGTCACATATTTAAAGAAAACACCATGGAATAAGTCAAGTTAACCCATTATAAACAATGCCAAGACATAAGTTAATGACCATATAATGAAGAAAAATACTTTAGGTATCCATATAAAAAGACCAAATCACTTATACAGGTGGGAATATTAAACACCCATCAAAATTTTTGACACCAAATCTTTATTCCAAAAGATGAAGGAGAAAGGCAATAACATGTCCTACTATTTCTCTATGAGTTCTGTTCAGACCTTCCTTTTGAATTTTAGTGAAGAATTTCTAAAAGCCCACCATGTACATTTAAAATGTGATATAACCTGAGTTGACTATATTTCCCAAAGCTCTCTATTCACGTGTAACACTTAACTTGGTGAACATTATGATATACACTGAGCATCAAAGTAAGTCCTGAAGGTTTCTAATTTTAATCCATCCTCTTCCACTGCAGAAGTAGCAATGGAATCTCATATAAGGTATAAATTTTCCTAAGGTCATTTTGCTATTTGCTTGTGGATTGTTATTCATCTAGTAACAATCCAGTATCTTTCATTCAAAATCTGTTTTTGCAAATGTTTCACTGTAACTGTGTAAATGTGCTTTCTAAATCATATTTAAAATCCAGAGTCCATGTTAAAAAAATTTATTACATTTTTGCAAACGTATATTGTCTGGGTCTCTTTGTCAAAGAATTAAACAATGAAAATGATTATATGTTTAGACATGAGACCCAAAAAAGTGTGTAACCAAGATAAAAGCATCTGTCTATGTGGATTATCATAGAACATATTTCCTAGACAACGAAGGAATAAAATTTCATGCTAGCAAGGGAATTCAGGGTTTAGATACTGCACCCCATAGAACATTTTCTTGTCCTTTAATCATCAGATAAGAGATGACAAAGAAACAAAAATCTCAGAAAAGAGTGAAAAAGAATAACTAAAAATCAAAAAAAAATGTGGACATCAGATATGTATACCTTTATAGCTTTAAAAATAGAATGCAATCATTCTGCTTGGTTAAAAATGTCTTGAGATTTTTTTTTCTTTTTTTTTTGCTTATGGAAGAGAGGTGTCAGAAGCTTAAACACAAAGTTGGGCAAGTGTACTGTGCAGGACCAATACACTATGGAAAGCTTGGGGGCCATGCATGGATTAAGATATTCTCTTGTTAATGCCACTGCTATGTTTCGGCCACTCTTTTTCTTTTCCAATTAGGAATTGAAACATTTGAAGAGATAATGTTAGGATGCCATTTAAAAAACTCTCCAATTTAGCATTAAAATGCCTTTTTCTTCCAATAATTTGGAATTATTTTGGAAAGAAAAAGCTGTTGACACTTGTATTTAGTATCTATAGTGTCAGCATGGAATGTGCTGGGCAATGTTTGGTTACTGCATCAGTATGTCCTTAATGCCCCTTCCCTCTCCCCCATTCCTTCCTACATAGACAGTCTACACCTACTCCCAGACCCAGATTTATTTTTGTTTCCAACATTGTTCTCTGCTCACCCACTCCAAAATGGTCTTGTTTCTGAATATCTACAAAAGATTCTTGACCATAACATTTCTTTATAAAGTAATATTATATTGATTTGGGACATCTTTTAATCATAGAATTCTAGAAATTAAGATTTGTAATGGGATCTAAGAGATATGAGAATATAATTTTTTTCTTTGATTTTATCCATTATTTCTTTGAAGTCAATAATCAGTCTTTGACACAGGGCTGTAGGGAAGAGCTGTGTCCCATCCTCCCTGCCACCCAGCTCTCCCTCAGCCTATGAGAACAGCCCTCTCAACCCCCTGCCTTCCACACCTTGGCCTCCAGATCTGTAGATCCTCAGAAAGGAATGTTGGCCATTTGTGGGAACTATGGTTTGTACCACTGAGCATCTATTGGTCTTGCTTCTGAGAAATGGGCCTTAATTTCCGTCAAGAGGAATTCCTTTTTCCAACTCAGTTTTTGATGTAAGAGAATAAAGAGCATGCTCCACAGGACTAAACTAATTAGTGTTCTACCGAACTTCAAGACTTCAAGACTGGTAAAAAGCACAGGTCAAGCCAATCAAAGTAAACCTTTTCCTTTCTGAAGTTATTTTTATAAGAACTCTATGGAATCCCCTCCTTTCTCTCTCTCTCTCTCTCTCTCTCTCTCTCTCTCTCTCTCTCTCTCTCTCTCTCTAACACTTCCATTTGCCAGATGGTTTCACTGGCAAAGCTACTGAATAGTTAAAGAGAAAATGCTACTTCTATACAAATCCTTTCAGAACCTGAGAATGTGAAAAATTTCCAACTTAGTCAATAAGGCCAACCCTAGCACATAACCAATACCAGACAAAGATGATTTTAAGAAATAAAGAAGTAAACAAGGCATGCAATGATTAATTTTAAGTATCAACTTGGCTGAGCCAGGGAATGTTGAGATACTTATAAAGCAGTATTTCTGAGTGTGTCTACCATGGCGTTTATGGAGGAGATGAGCATTTGACACAGTAGGCTGTCACCTGTGTGAGTGGACATTGCCCCATCCGTTGTGGGCTGGAACAAGAAGAAAGGAAGCAGTGGAAGAGCAGATTCTCTCTCTTCTTCAGCTGGAGCACCCATCTTCTCCTGCCCTCAGACCTAGGACCTTCTGCTTCTTGAGCCTTGATTTTCTCAGACTCCTACCAGTGACTTCCACACTCCCCCTGGCTCTCAGACCTCAGGACTCAGATGGAATTGCACCACCCTCTTCCCTTGCTCTTCAGCCCCCAAGGAGCATGTTGTAGAACTTCTTGGCTCCCACAGGTACTTGAGCCCATTCCTCCAAAACAGTCCTCTCTTATGTATATACATATATATGCATATATCATAGACATATATATGTACTATGTACATGTACGTTTTAAGTATATATATGTGTGTGTGTGTGTGTGTGTGTGTGTGTAAGGACAACTCTAATACAGACAACTGTCTCTCAGAAAATAGGTACAAACATAATCCACAAAATACTATTGTCAAATCCAGCAATATATAGAAAGAATAATGGATTGTGATCAACTGTAGTCTTGCCATAGCAATGTAAATTGGTTTAATACTTGACAATCTGTCAATGTAATTCACCATATTAACAGATAAGAGAAATATGATCGTATCAAGAAATACAATCAAATTTATATCACAAAGTGCAACAATCATTTATGTTAAAAACCTAGCAAACCAGAAATTAAAGTGAAATTTAATAATCTAAGGTCACCTACAGAAACCCTCCAGCTAGCTTCATTTAAAAAATATATATATATATATTTTTTTAGTCGTAGTTGGACACAATACCTTTATTTATTTATTTATTTATTTTTGTTTGTGGTTCTGAGGATCAAACCCAGGTCCTTGAAGGTGCTAGGCGAGAGCTCTACCACTGAGCCACAACCTCAGCCCTAGCTTCATGTGTAAGAGGAAGACGGAAGGTTTTCCCAGGAAGCTGAAAACAAGGCAAGGCTGTGTCTTTCTCGATTTCTACTTTACCTCTTACTAATGTTCAGCACAGGTAAGTGAAGCACATTCTATAAAATAGACATGCCGTGATCGAAAGTGAAAGACTCAACTTTACTGAGTTTTGTCAAAACTTGTCTACAAATTCAACACAACTCCAGTTAAAATTTCCACAATTTTTTTCAATGAAATAATTTAAAATCTTCAATGTAAAAATTACAAAAATAGCCAAAATACTTTTAGAAAAAGCAAAGTTGAAAAATTTACATAGTCTGTGATGTCAAGATTTGGGATAAAAAGTTGGCAAATGAGGAGGGGCAGCACCACGGATCGACTATGCTGTTTTGGTGTGAAAGTAACCCCAAACAATACATAAATAAATGAGGGTACTCGAGTTCCCATAAAACTTTATACTATCCAAATTTGAACTTTATATTATTTTCAGGGATCATGAAATATTATTTTTATTTTCATTCTTTTTATTATTTAAAAAAATATAAAGATCATTTTTAATTCATAGGTCAGGTAAAAAGAGGCAACAGGCCAGATTTCATTGAGCTCTGGGCTTCAGGATAAATAGATGTATGATCAGTGCAGTCAAAATAGACCCATTGAGACATGGTCAATTTATTTTAACCAATGAATAAGTAGAGAATTCTGAGTGTGTTTTTTTTTTTTTTCATAAATGGTTCCAGAACAATTGTACAGTAATGAGAAAAGCAAGTCCTCTACCCAAACCTCACACCATAACAACAGCAAAACTTAAGATTTATCAGACATAAATGTATAACTTATGATCATAGAACTTGTAGACAGCAACATAGAAAATCCTGTACTTTAAGTTACCACCACACCTCAATTCTAATATATAAAATTGATTTTATTATATAAAATAAATTGGCAATACGAAGTGCTGAAAAACTTTGGAGCTACTCAAACTTTCAACATGTGTGGATGGAATAAGTAGTAGTAAAGCAAATTTTAAAAACAGACTGGTATTTTCTTACAAAATTAACATGTACTAACAATAAAGCCAATAATCCTGCTTCTAGGTATTTGTCCAGGATACATGAAAATGTTTGTTCAAACAAAGAGAAATGCCTATATGTCAATGTTTGTTATAATTGCCCTAAACTGGAAGCAATCTACATGTCTGTCAAAAATAAATGAATAGATGATGTCAAATCCATACCATGCAATAAAAATGATAAAAGCAATCACGTGGGTGCATAAGAAATGCACTATTAAGAATAGTGCTCAAAAGGCAAAGATACTATGTGATTCTGCTTATATTATATCCCAGAGAATGTAATACCTTCTCTGGGATATAATATAAATATATGGGATATAATATAAAGTATCATGTTTATATTATCAACAGAATCACATCGTATCATTTAATATAGGTGTATCATTTAATATAGGTGTAAAATATACATCTGTTGCCTCTATGGGATGGGAGAAATGAGGAACAGTGACCTAAAAGGGCCTTAGGGAACTTTGAGGCTATGGAAATGCTCTATGGTGGTGATCACGTGAATGTCTGTGTTGGCCAAATTTCAAAGAACCAGTCGTGAAATATACATACACTATATGCAAATTATGTCACATTACATCTGATTTGGAAAGGAAGGAGAGAGAAAAACAGAATGATACCAGGTCTAACCCCATGGAAGTCTTTTGTTTAGAGGAAAGAAGGATAACCAAGAACTAGTAGAAGAGTGCAGAGAGGACCTGATGAGGTAGGAATAGAGTTGAGAAAGTGGTGCCTTGAAGGCCAAGGTGCCCTGGGTCACTGAATTGCATCCGACTGGGCGCACAGGCCAGGACCAGATAGGAGCAGTTGCACAGAGTAAGGGAGCAGCCATTGAGGCAGAGACAGACAAGGATAGTTTTTTGATCTGGGGTTTAAATAAAATGGAGAAGCAAAACTGAAGAAAGAGTAAAAAATGCTTTTTTGAGTTTTACTGTAAGCAAGCCCAGTAAAATAGGCCCTGTCATGATGTAGGTATGTGATGTTCCCCAAAAGCTCCTGGTGACACAATGCAAGACAGCTTATATGTGAAAGTCTTGGGTTATCAGAGTCTCAGCCTAATCAGTGCATTGATCCCTTATAGGGATTAACTGGTTGGTGATCTCTGGTGGGGTGTGGCTGGAGGTGGCAGGTCACTGGGGCCTGCTTTGGGGGTATACATTTTGTCCATGGTGAGGGGTGTCCCTCTTTCTGCTTCCTGGTGTGATGTCCAGAGCTGTTTCCCTCTAGATGATCAATTCTAAATCCTACCTGGCCACTCCCTTTTACCATGATGTTCTGCCTAACCTTTGGGCCCAGAGCAATGGAATCAACCATGTATGGACTGAGACCCCTGAAACCAAGAGCCCTCAAATAAACTTTCCCTCCTCTAATTGTTATTTTGGTCACAACCATGAAAAAGCAGATAAAACATGCCCCTAGCCAGAAATCCTATGGAATCAAAGATTTTGTTCTTTTTTTAAAGATAATACTGTATGATTCTCTATCAATATGAAGGATTTAAGAGAGAGGGACAACAGTCATGACATCAGAGAAGCAAAAATTGCTGGAGCCAGAAGCCTGAGTAAATGAGAGAGGATGAGGTTGGATCAGGGAAGGGGTCTGAGAAGTTTGATAACTAAGATAAGGTGGTTCCAGTGCCCTGTCTGATCTGAAAGATGTTTTCATCCAAGGAAACGCCAGAGTTTTCAAAAAGAGGTGTGTAGTCCCAGAGAACCAGGGGATGTGATACCAAGATTAGAGCCCTGAGTGACAGCCAAGAAATGTCTATTGGGGCAAAACGTAAAAGGTTAAATCAAGAAACTCAAGAGACAGGGCAAGTACATTGAGGAGGATGGGAAGGTAGGTTGAGGAGAGTCAGCACAGATCTCACGCCTGGGCATTGGAACTCAGACTATGAAAATTCATATCACACCTCTGGATTTGGACAGATGATCAATTCCAAAGCCCACCTAGCCACAACTCCTGCTCTAATGCTAGTCCATGCCAAGATTGACTTGGTAATTAGGAGACCTTGGCCTGCCATGTTAAGGTTAAATATGACTATAGCTAATGAAACTGTGGCTTGTGGCAGTGTTAAGAAAAACATTAGTTGACTTGGTTCTATTTGTTTTGATGGGTAGTTCAAATATGTGCAAAGTGCAAGAGGATTGATTTTGGACGTGATTAATTCTTTGCTAGAGTATTGAGGGAAAATTGCAAATATGTGAACTCCAAAACTGTAAGAAATAAATCCCTTTTGAATCCAGTGTTAAGCCTTTCTTAAATTTTATTATTCTTCCATGTGAATGCCAAGATTCTTTCCCCCTGTTTTGAATATTTCATTGAAATGGTAGAAATTTTCAAGGGAAAGAAAAAAAATGATTCAATAGCAAATGTTCACTCTATGTGTTTCAGGAATAGAAATAACTGTCATTTTTGCTTCATCATAGATTTAAGGTGCTTTCAGTAATTTTATCTCATGTTATCTTCATGATAAAAATCATTTTGTCCTCATTTTACAATTCAGACTCAAGACAGAGATTAACTGTCTCACTTAAACTTACCCACTAAGGACAGAATCAAAGCTAAAATCCAGCCACTGTGAGTTCAAGTTTGCTTAATATTCTGCCATGTCCATGTGTCATATCTGTTGCTGATCAGCACAATTTGTTATGATGTGTACAAAATCTGCCTCCCTATGTCTCTCCTGGAGACATTTTGAATGGTTTAAATAGGGACAGGAGTCTGCATAAACCTTCTTGACAGTCTGAAATATGTACCTATCTGATAAATTTACCCAATTCTGTACTATGGCACAGCAGGGTCTTTATGAACCTCCACCAAGGAGTACCCTAATGCAAACTGTACCTACAGAAATGGTGCAAGCTTTGAAACAAGAAAGCATGATGTCAACATCTGTTCTGCTGCTCTTCTGCTGAATGTCCTTCAGCAAGATGTCATCTCTCTGATTCTTGGTGCACTAGTCCATTTCATGTTACTATGATGAAATGCCTGAGGCTGAGTACTTCATAAAGAAAAGAAGTTCATTTATCTCACAGTTTTAGAGGTTCGAGAGCATGGCACTAGCATCAGTCAGGCTCTGAAGGGGGCCCCTTGGCTGTGCCACATGGCAGAGTCATAATGCAATCACAGGTAAGAGAGATAGATCAAAGGAGACAGAAAGATGGAGGAGGATTCAGGTCTCAGGCTTGCTCTTTTATAAGAGTTTGCTTTCATGCAAAAAATATTCAGGGTCCCCTGACAACCACCTTCATCCCTTCTGAGGGCAGCATCCTTAATGGTCTAACCAGTTCCATGAGGTTCTACCTTGTCTAGGTCAACCACCTCCAAACACTACCCCACTGAGGACCACGTTCACAATACATGTAGCCTCTGGACACACACTCTAACCACATCCAAATTACAACACTTGGAATTCTGAAATTTAAGAAATTAAGCCACAGAATTTCCATTAAAATCAGAGCATAACATGATCATTCAGTGTCATTTCTTTTAATCACTAAAATTGAAGCTTTAGAAATTAAAGTTTGGCAGAAAAATATACAGGATACAAAAATCACAATTGAAAAGTCCCAAGCAGAAGGAATGTGGTAAAAAGCAAATGAGCTCTGAGATTCATCTGTATGTTCTTTAGGTTTAAAATTCTATTTTTCTTTTGGTACAAAATTAGCAATCCATTGACAATATTCTGAAATAACTCATATTTGGAATTATTGAAGAAAGTGGATGAGTTTCACACACATACACACTACACACACACACACACACACACACACACACACACACTGAAACCTGCAGGTTGTGCATTTTAGCAGACCTAAATGTAAACTCCTGGAATCCAAAATAAACTCCAAGTTGGCGATATCTAAAATTAACCCAAGTATGCTACTGTCTGCAAAAGAGAAATGTGAGAAGTCTGGTCTAAGGATAATGATAGTGATTCAAACTCAGCTTGGAAGCCAGGACTTCTGAGGGAGACAGAAGCTGACGGGGATAAGGGGTGCTGTCCTTACAATAGCAATACGAGGTGTCACTCCAACTGCAGCTCATTAATTCTCTTTGCCCCAAAGCCTGAACCTGATCACTGTGTCTAGCATGCAGTCTTCCTGGAGGCACCGTGCCCCTTCTCCATGGAGAGTTCTTACTGGCTTAAGACACTTCTGTTTTCCAAGTTGAGATGAGGACACCTGCTAATGAATGATTCAAGATAACACAGGTGGCCCAGGGCTGGGCCTGGCAGTTGGATTCCTGGAACGGCGCCCCTGTGAGGATCCTTTACAGAGAAGGAGAGCAGGCCCAAAGCCAGATTCCTGCTTGGTCTATTATGCATAATCGCTGTCAATCAAGTTCTCCTGCTGTGTCCTCAGGGATGTCAGGAGGAGAAAACAGCTCTGCTATGCTTAAGGACAACTTCAGTGGGAGCAGCAGCAGCCCACTTTTAGCCTGATCCTTCTCTCTGCAAGGAGATAAGCTTGTTTACTGTCATGTTGAGAGTGAACTCCTTAGAGAGACTGCAGCAAGTTCTCCTGCTGTCCTGCCCCCATTTGCCTTTCAGCCAGACTTTCCTACAACTTCTCCTCCATTGAGACCTCAGCAAGGGAGGGGGGCGGGTTGAATTGCGTTTCCCCTAATTCATAGATGGAAGTCTCAACACCCAATGCCCCAGCAATATGAACTTACTTGGAAATAGGATCATTGCAGATGCAATGGATCAGGGTAGATTCAGTTTGACAGCAGCCTTACAAAAAGGGGGAATTCAGACCCAGAGAATATCATGTGAAGATGAAAGCAGAGGTAAGGGGTGATGCTTCTTATAGGCCCAGGAATGCCCAAGATGCCAGCAAACCACCAGAAGGCAAAGGAGAGATGAAGAACTGATTCATCCTCGTGGCAATCAGAAGGATCCAGCTCTCGTAACACCTGGATCTTGGATCTCCTTAGTTTTTTATTTTTATTTATTTATTTATTTTTTTAGTGGTGGTACTGGGGAATGAACCCTGGGGCACTTAACTACTGAGAAGTATCCCTTTTTACTTTTTATTTTGAGACAGTCTCACTAAGGTACTTAAGGCCTTAAAAATTTCTAAGATTGGCTTTGAACTTGAGATCCTCCTGCCTTAGCCTCCAAGTCCCTGGAAGCGTAGGCATTCGCCACTGCCCCTGACTCAACTGTGATTCTTATTTTATTTTTATTTGTTCTTTTTAGTCATGCATGATAATGTATTTTGACATGTTATACATACATGGAGCATAACTTCTCATGTTTGTGGTTGTACATGATGTGGAGCTACACTGGTTGGGTTGTCATATATGAACATAGGAAAGTTCTACTATCTTTCTACTGTCTTTCCTATTTCCATCCCCCCATTTTTTCCCTCAATCCCCTTTGCCTAATCCAGTGAACTTCTCTTCTTCCCTCTCTTTCCCCCCATTGAGTTTTAGTATCCGCATGTCTGAAAGAACATTCAGTTTTTGGTTTGGGGGGGATCGGCTTATTTCACTTAGCATCAACTGTGATTCTCAACAAAACAATGGTGGAATCTCTACTTAAAGGGTCTGAATTACAGCAGTCAATATCATGAATTGGACTTCAGAAAAACCCTGGCCATACACTGGATGAGTGATCCCCAGTATGGAACAGAGAAACAGGTTGGGGAACCATCAGAATCACCTGTATGCCCTCTTTCCACTGCCATAATCCACCCCCCATTGTCATTATTACCAACATCATCTTTATGTCATTATATCCCAGCATGGATGGCAGAATTGTACAAATCAAGTATGTGTGTCACACAGCATCTCAGGGTTGAGAAACCCGAGATCCCAAAGACCTTGGTTAGAACTGAAATAGCAGAGCACAGGAAGAGCTTCAGGTCATTATTCAAGATCCAGTGACTCAGGGCTCCACCAGCAGATCACACAGCCCAACCCTGACTTTGAACAGCATCCTCCCATCTATCCGTTCCATCTCTGTTTCAGCTTCCCTGATATATTTGACTCAGCTTCCTGCACCACCCTCACCCCATTCCTTCTCACACTTCCAGTGACAGCTAGTGAAGAGGAGGAGAGGAATCCTCCAAGGGTGGACAGGAGTTGAGGAAGTGGCGAGTGGGGGCGGTGGGCAGGTCCAACCTGGCTCAGGAGGTCCTACTGCAGGTCTCATAACTGAGTTATGTGCGTGGAGAGTTGCACATTGGGATACAGTGTGTGCTTCCTGTGAATACAGTGAATTATTAGGGATCTGGAAAAAAAAAGAAAGAAATAGAAAACATCAGATTTTCCTCTGGCCAAGCCAACTCAAGATGATTTTCTTTTTTATTATATTAGAATTAGATTATAATCAGGTTGGCTTTTCCATACCCCCCTATTCTGGGGGTGTTGGAGCTTCAGTAGGTAGGGGTGGGTATCGGGGACATACTAATGAACCCAGAGTCATGCAGGCATTGCTCAACTGCCACCCCTGGAAGGGCTTTCCCCAGAACCCCCTGAACCAAAATTGGCATCTCCCTCCCTCGCCTCTTCACAGGCGTCCTGTTCTCTATTTCAAAGTTACTATGCTTTTTAAAGACAGTGGCAGCAGGCTTCTGAATCTTCTCCTTGTCTTTGGTCTCAGCATTCTCCAATTTATCACCCATGCTGTATCCAGAGGCAGCTCTTAAATTGTAAATTTGACAAAGCAATTTGCTTCCTAAAACCTATCATTATCCACCAGTTACCTTCCAGACAGAATTCAAAATCCTTAAAAAGCCTTCAATCCATCCAAGCAAGCACTTATTCTGTATCCCTCACCACACCTTCACAGAGTGAGTCCAGATTAAATCAGGTAAAGAAGGAAGGAATGAACACCAAGAATCCATAGTTTTATTTACATTCTTTGATATATGAAACTCAGGCATGAACTCTGTTAAACCCACCCCTTCTCAGACCCTGTCTTATTAAGTATTAAATCCTACACATTTGGATTTGTACTACCTCATCAACATTTAAGGATGGAAAAGATGCAAAGGGAATTTCGTTTATCTTTTTATGAAGCTATGCACCTCTGCATTCTTTAGTAAGCTAGTTTTTTAAACACACACACACACACACACACACAAAATTATTTAAAGGTGACCGCACAACCTTGTCTTGTAACTATTCTTCTGTATTCTTCAGAACACTGTTAGGTTCAGTAAGCACGTAATGAATGCTGGGCTTTTGTGCCTACATACTACTGGTGCTGAAATGGATTCTGAGAAAAATCCTTATCTGCTTTAGACAGAGGGAGAGAGGAACATAGTGTAATAGTATCTATGTTTTTTTTCCCAAAAGAACAATCTATTTTCCACTTAGATTCAGTTTGGAAAGTGCATGTCCAATAAAACGAGTGGCCCTGGAACTACACCCCCATTCCCAAATGCACACATATACAGAGAAAGAGATATAGATGACGAATACTAATAATTAGAGTTGCAGAACATAAGGTGTACTAAGGAGACTGTATTGGTGGACTCTCTGAAAATAGGCAGCTGACAAAGCACACTCTTGTTAAGTAAGCTATAATAATCAAATAAGCAGAAATGGTTGAAATAATCAAATAAACAGAAATGGTGTACTTTCTTTAAACAGTACAATTAAAGCCCTGGAATATGCTCATGCTAAATGCACACTAGATGGTTCCCATTCAATACTAAGGCATTCTCAACTCCTCTCCATCAATGTCTTCACAAAATCTTACATGTTGTCATAGATATTTTTACTCTGCTGAATTATATAAACATAAAATTTCTTCAACTGGAAGCTAGACACTAGAGTGAGCAGCTGAGGTTCATGTAAGATCTGTTTTTTTTTCATATAGAATGAGATAATATTTCATTCATTCAGTTCACTCAAGACATATGTATCGAACCTGTAAAAGATAGCAAGCACACTCGTAGGTGCTGAGAATGTGATGCTTAACAAATCAGAAAACAGATTAATATCTGAATAAGCTTGGCAGATAATTATGAGGCCAAGATATAAAAGAACAAGACGATTTCTGATAATTTTTGTGATAAGTATAATAAAGAAAATGAAGCAGGGTATATCAAAGCAGGCGGTGACAGCCAATTTAGATAGGAAGGCCAAAAAAGAGTAAGTGACAAGCTAGCCTATGATAAGCTGTGGAATGAAGCTGACTGCTTAGGATATCAAGGCCAAGAAAGCCTGAGATGGGTCTCCAAAATTTTTTCACCAGCTCAAAATGGAAAGGACTGTTGCAATTTCCCAGTTCACAAGAAAGTTGCACCAGATGGCAAACAGTATTAAATGCTTCTCCAGGTATCCATTGTTCTATAATAATCTTCCCAAATTGTGTAGCCTATAGGAATAACATTCATTTTTTAATATTTCTCAAAAGTCTGGGGATTGAGTAGGCTCAGCTTGGTGGTCTTTACTTCTTGAATGGTTTTAACTAGACAGTGAAAAGACAGGGTTTATTCCATAAGGTTTCATAGTCACATGCCTGGTAGCTGATGCTGGTCATTAGTCAGTATTAAAACTCAGACTGGAACAGCCACTACAGCCTTGCCATGTAACCTGTGCTTCCTCTGGCATGGTGCTAGACTCCCCTGAGCAGGCAGCCAAAGGGGCCCACTTATATTGAGTGGGCCTGAAAACCACCAGAGTGCCCCCTCTTCTGTATTCTATTAGAACAACAGTCAATGAATCCAGGTTCAAGCTCCTTGACTGTGGACCCTAGGGTACAGATCTTTGGCTTCTGGTTTCTCTCAAGTTATCAGCTGAATGGACTATTTATCTGACCACTCCTCCCCTTCCACCTCTCTCTCTCTCTCTCTCTCTCACACACACACACACACACACACACACCATACAGTGCTGGATTCCATACAGAATTACATCTATTGACAAACTCAGGAAAAGGCAGAAAATAAAAGGCATTCACAGTTGAACTAGCCTTTAACAATTCTGAAATCCAGCCTTGCCCCTGTTCTATAGGCTCTTTCCTCCTCCTGACAGTAATGCTCCCAGCCATTGGTTCTGTACTGCTGGCTCTTGGTTTCTTTTCATGAGTCATTCATCACTTTTCATAACAAAATTAACTATGCAAATAATCAGTCTTCTCTCTTGCTTCCCCACATTTTACCCACTGCCATTCCCTCCATCCAAGCAGGTACTTCTTCTACCATGCACTTACTTAGAAGTCTTGATGGGATGTTTTATGACTTTCATATCAGTTCACTCCATTAGATTAAACCAAATCACAAATGTCTTTGAGAAAAGCACTTCTATCCTCTATCTTGGGTTTGTTATAAAACTGCTAATGAAAAAGGACCTTACAGTTCTTAGGAGACCTACTGTTTAATGCAGTCGATCTGCAAGGTGTCTGTCACTTCAAGAGCCACATAGGCCCCTTTATCTGCCTGCAGGGTTCAATAAGACAATGCTAGATTGCCCTCAGGTCATGGAATATTTCACTTTGTATATGATCTTTGACTTGAGACTTTAATTTTAGAATTATTTACTTTCTGAAGAGGCTGGGAGTGGGAACCAGCTTTAATCTGGAATATAGCAATCCTTGAATTCTTGACATATAACAACACAATGGGCTGCACATCTTATCTGCAGCCTTAAGATCATCAGTTGTCTTTTTCTCACTGAGACCTTTGTTGAAGTCATGTTAAATAACAAAACCACTCCAAGTTCCACATGCTGTGGCCCACATGCCAATATAATTGCCAGCCTGGGGCCGAAGCCTCTTATTGAGACCAGTGTTGTGAGACTTTCAACCACCACATGTGTCTGTGTCCTTTCCTTCAGCTTTCAGAAACATCACCCTCACTTTCATTTAGACCCTTCCTGATAGCCTTCTTGAGGTATCATCAGATTTTATTAGCAGTGTCTTCAAGATCTTTATTTGTAATTTCCCTTTGCTGAATTACAAAATCAATGACAATTTTTTAAAAATTATGACAACACCTTGCTTTTGGTATTTTGATGTATTTCTTGAAAAACATTTACCTTGAAATTAGTGACTTAAAACAAGTATCATTCTATTATTATCTCACATAACTCAGTATACTGAGCCAGCTTACCTTGGTGTTCTAACTCAACGTATTTCACTGGGGTAAGCCTGGTGGTTGGTAGTTTAAGTCACTACAAAGACCTCCATAAACCTGGGCCCAGTGGCTGCAGCTGGCTGGCAGCTGGAGTTGAACCAGAGCTGAGAGTGGGAGACTTGTGCATGCCCTTGTCATATAGCTCAGGTTTCTTTAGGGCATGGCTCAGATCCAACAGATCCCAAGAAACAGGAGAGAGAATGGGCCTTTCCTTTAGGCCCTGAACTCAGAATCTTGTAGAGTGTTGCTTCTGTCTCACTCCATTGGTCAAGAAGTAGCAAATGGATCCTGATTGTAAACAGAGGGCTCATAGGATGCACTGCATGTCAGAATTTGGGAACTGATTTTTTTAGCCTTTTTAAAGTTCTTACTATGTCCCAGGTCAGGTTTATGCCTTTTTAGGTGTTGCAGTAATGATTAAGTCATACTTTATCTCTTTGGGAAGGTGCCAGTTTACAATGACTTTTTACTGTGTCAAGTTAAATGACAAAGCCACTCCAAGTTCTATATGCTGTGGCTGACATGCTAATATAATTGCCAGCCTGGGGCAGAAGCCTCTTTCAGCCTTTCCCGGTCTCTTAACCTGGTGAGCACTTCCTTGTGGCAAAAGGCATTGGCTTATGCAGGTCGCTAACGTGGTTGGATCGGAAGGCAGGGCCCTTATGGGACCAGTTTTCCTGGTGGGTGTTAGTTTTCCTTTAGAGATCCCAGTTTGTCCTTGCTGGCCCCAATTTCACTTCCATACTTTTCTGCTAACTACTGGCTTTGCTGACCTTTAGTGACTTTAGGGCCATCTCCAGATGCTAAGCCAACAGCTTTCCTTATATTTCTCCACCTTCTCTCATGGTTACATATGCCTAGCCCCCTTCTATAATAATTTCATATTACTCATGTTGACCCTGCTTCCTTGATGGAACCCAGTCTAGTAGAGATGAACATGATGAGTGCATTGTCATAACACGGAAACTTACGTGCTATCACATAATGATATGTAAAGGAGTGAGTAATGGAGGAATGAACCATGCTTTCAGAGAAGTGACCTTCACCTGGGTCCTTTCCATTATTCATAATGCAGAAAGGGCAGTGAATGACAGTCAAGGAGGACAAACATCATTGATTCCACTGACTTTGTAGTAATTGATTCTGAATAAATCACCACTATCGACTATTACTGGAACATTCTATCTCATGCCTTGGAATTCTCTAGGCTGCCCCCATTTGCCCTGTGTGAACTTCTATCTGGTCAGGAAGGCCTTGGGATGCCCAACACCTTACTCAGATCCCCACCCTCTGATTTTCTGTACAAGTCTCCATAGGAAGCTGCTATTTATTCCTGGCCATGGCCAGGCCAGGATGGAGAATCTTAAAGACTTCTCGTTCTTCCTGAGCTGGCTCTTCTGGCTCTGCTTGATTACCCTATTTGCAGTGCATTCCCAGAATTTCAGGCACACCCATGCACAAATGTGCATGTCTTTAAAAAGCATTTTCTCAAAGAGAACATCAATCATTTCTCAAGCCAAATAAAGAGTTCTGCTGTCATGGAAGAGTTATATACGAAACTGCCGTCTCTGAGTTTTAGCCTACATTATGTCACAATGTAACTCTTTGACTTTGAGCAACTCATATCAGAAATCTGATCATCAATTTTCACAGCTGCAAAATAGACAATGCTTCCTTAATATTTGTTATTGGTGGTATTCTTGCTGGTGTTGTTTGATTAAAAATGAAATGCGTCCTTTTATTCAGTGTTGGCTTTGTTTCCACCCGTTAGTGTTAGGACATAAAAATACTTAGCAGTCTAATGATCTGGGAATGTATTTTTCAGTCTGAATGTTTGATTTCTTGCAGGATCATTAAAGATTTTTTAAAAAAGAGTTAGACAATGCATCTCAGAGAGCATGTGATAGATCATAGTTGCTCCTCATTAGGGATCCAATATGTTTCACTACAAAGTTGGGATACTATTAAAATAGTAGAAGGTTTAGTCCAGGGAATGCAGGGATGCTAGTATCCTGAGTTGGTCAGCTATTTTTCTATGCCAGACCACTGGAGAAAATAATAAAAACCAGAATAACACTTTATTCATAGTGGGGTCTTCATCTAAAACAATTGTTAGAATAAGCACAAACAAAGTGTTAAGACCCCTTAGTCAAGGTTAAGATCAGAGGAGATCTTTGTCTCAAAGCGTAACTATGGAACTCTCCATTCAAATTACAGTAAAATGTTTAACTGCTCAGCAGTGGAAAATATTAACAGAGAGAGGTAGAAAGCTTGGGATATTGTATCTGTGCCAGTATAAACTCCAGTCCATTGTTCACCTTTCCATACACAAGCAGAAACTCAAATCCAGCATTTATTTAGAAGAACAGAGACCAAGGCTAGCATCTTGTAGTCTGGTCACAAGGAAACATCATTTCACAGAAACACACATCTATGTATTCCAACTTGCTTCTACTTTAAAATTATCCCTTAAGGAAATAAGACCCACTCAAAGGTTGAAATTTTAGGAATCTTCCCTCACTGAGACCAGGAGGAGAAGTAGTAGAATTTGTACATTTACCCATGATATATCAGTAAAATTATCCCACCAGTAGCTATGTTCATTCTATTTTCTTTTCTCTTACTTTTTCTGTTTTTCTTTACTTTTAGGGCCAACCAGATGAAGAGCTTTGTTTTTAATCTTCAGTTCCCATGTTTAGGGTTTTATGTGACCTTGAAAGAGGTTTCTCCCTGGTACCCTGTCTCTAAATCCTTGAATAGAAGAGGTGGACCATATAATTCCTCAAGTCACTCTCTGCCTTCACAGTCAGCAGATAACCTAGTTATCTAGGTTTCTTTAAAGCACTTGAGCAAAACCTGAAAGAGCATGGTTTTATTCTTCAAGAAATGATTTTGCATTCCATGTTTTAGTCAAAAAAAAAAAAAAAAACTGGCGCATGACTGTTCTTTTAACAGACACAAAATCGTGGTGATTTTGCTAAAACTAAAAATAGAGTCTCTTTGGAAAAGAGAGAGTCACGTTGTTTATAAATAGCAAGACTCTGGGGCGTGTTGGGTTCGAAAGAGCAATTTAAAGAGAAGTGCAGAGCAAAAGTAAATCTGTTTATCTGGTTTGGCAGAGTCTAACTGCAAGATATAGAGCTATTGAGTTAGCTAAAAAAAAAAAAAAAAAAAAAAAAAAAAAACATGGCATGGAGATAAAGATCTAAGAATTGCCCAACATATTGAGAGCAGGAAGGTGCATCTTAATTGTTCATTGTTTAGAAAAAGAGACTGAGGCTTAGAGGAGTTAGTTGCCTGGCTCACAGTCACAGAAGAGGAGTGGCTCTCTGACTAGTTTTGCCCATTGCCTTATCCTCCCTTCTTACAGTCATTCTGGGGCAATCAATGCTGGGGCTTTCTGCCCATCCAGACACTTCATTTCACCCAGTTGATTCTAAACTCCAACGTGAGATGGAAAGAAAAAAGGAACAGAGAGCATGCCTAGCTAATAATCAAGGAGTAGTTAAAAAAAAAATGCTGCATTTAGCGGAGACATTAAGCAGGGTGTCCTGGAATGAACTTGAAGGGAAATACTGGCCTTGACGTCAGAACACCTACTCTATGGTCAGTAAGTCAAGATCCTACATAATTAACTGTTAGACATATATAATGCTGAGAAAATACATATGATATTCATTTCACAAACAATTACAAATCCCAATGGTAATTTACATCTAGGTGCTAATGTTTCTTGAGAAATATATTTTTCCTTCTTTTTTTCCTTATTATCTGGGTATATAGGACTTTTAACATTTTTATGGCATAAACTATATAAATTGTCCAAAGACCAATTTATTCAAACTCAAATAAAACAGTTTTCTTGTAATCAGTTTCAGATTATAAACACTTGGTTACATGACTCTTTTTTTAGAGAATTGCTTGGTAGTATTTTTAACACTTCATTTTTAGAGCAAGTTTAGATTTACTGAAAAATTGAGTAGGAAGTCCAGATACTTTCCATATGTACCCCCAAACTATCCCCTCACTTTTCCAATGATTAATAGTTTACATTAATGGTGCAGGTTTGCTATAATTGATAAGTACATTTTGACATATTATTACTTGAAGTTTACAGATTTTGTTTATGCTTACTCTTGGTGTTATGCATTCTATGGGTTTTGACAAATGTGATCACATATATCCTCTATTACTATAGCATACAAAATAATTTTACTACTTTGAACAACTTCTGTGCTCAACCTATTCAACCTGACCTCCTCCTCAGAGACCCTGCTAATTCCTGATAATTGCTAATTTACTTAATCTATAATTTTGCCTTTTTCAGAATAGAATAAAGTTGGAAAAATGTGGTATTTTTTTCAGACTGGAATCTTTCACTTAGCAATATGCATTGACTATTCCTCCATGATTATGTAACTTAGTTACTCATTACATTTTATCTCTGAATAATATTTCATTCCTTGGCTATTCCATGTATGTTAATTTGTCTATTGACAGCCATCTTGATTACTTCTAGGTTTTGGCAATTATAACTAAAGTTGGTATAAAATCTGTGTGCACTTTTCTGGGTGCACATTAGTTTTTAACTCATTCTCTTAAATGAATGACAAGGAGCTCATTGCCAGACCCTAAGGTAAGCATATGTATGGTTGTACGAGAGACCACCCAACCTTGTTTCAGTGTGGCTATACATTTTACATTCCCACCAGCCGCAGGTGAAGATTTCTGTACTCCACATCCTACCAGGACTTGAGGTCATCTGTGTTGTGGAGTTTGGTCATTCTAACTGTTGTTTTGTGATATGTCTTTGTTCTAACTTACAATTCCCCAATGGCATAGGGTACCAATTATCTTTTAATGTGATCATTTGTCACCTATGCATCTTCTTTGGTAAAGTAAATGTTTTCTATTTTTTAACCCAGATATTTGTTTTCTATTGTTGAGTTTTGAAGAATATATTGGATACTAGTTCCTTTTTGGATACATGTTTTCATACATTATTTTCTCCTTTGTGGTTCATCTTTGTGTTCTCTTAAGTTTTTTCTTTTCTTTTTTGGAATAGAAAGGGGTTTTTAATTAAATTTATGCAATGCAGATTATTTTTTAAAAATAATCATATTTATTTGTATCTATTTGTATTGTATCATATTTATTTTTCATATCTAAAATGTCATTGTCACATTCTAGATTATCTAGATTTTTCTCCAATGTTATCTTCTAAGAGTTTTATGGTTTTGCATTTTGCATATAGATCTGTGGTCCATTTTTAATTGATTTTTGTGAAAAGAGGAAAATGTTTTTGTGCAATCTTTCCTTTACTGAATTGCCTTTATTCTTTTGTTAAAGATCAGCTGACTCTATGGCATGAGTCTATTTTGAGCTTGCTTTTATGTCTTGTTAGATCTATTTGTCTTTTCTTTTGCCTATACCGCACTGCCTTGATTATTATAGATTTATAGCAAGTCTTTAAGTCAGTCTTATGACTTTGCTTTTTTTGTTTCAATATTGTTTATTCTAGCTCTTTTGACTGTGTGTCTGAAGCATTGAATAAGTTTGTAAATATTCACAAAATAACTTTTGAAGATTTTTATTGGGATTGTGAAAAGTCTTCATAAAGTTGGATTAAAGTGACGTCTTTACAATATTGAATCTTCCTATCCATGCACATGGGATATATTTTTTTAATCTATTTAGACATTTTTGACATGATTTTTTTTACTTAAAGGTAAATGTAGAATCAGTAGGCAGAATTTTAATTTGCAGTAATATACACCTATGAATAATGTTTGTTGAAATTACTAAAGTTACTAATTAGTAGAATTGGAAGGAAGGGTGCCATCAGGTGGTGAGGGAAAGCAGAGGAGGTACACATTAAATCTGCAGCAGGTGCATATGAGACAAGATTAATCCTAGGACATGGTGATGGAAAGACATAGGTCTCTGAGATGATAATGATGAAAAGTTCACTAAGTAGAAAAATACTGGAGGAACTTTCAAACTAGGTGTTTGGGTTTTTGTGTGTGCATAGGGTGGAAGAGTATTCAAAGACATTGTGTAGACTTGGGGATATGGGAGTTTCAGATGACAGGTGTATTGCTTTTGCTAAAAGGTTTTGGATGATTCAGGGGTGAAACATTTCCAACCATAAAAACATGAGGTGTGCAGGCATTAAAATTCTGCCTACTGATTCTACATTTACCTTTAAGTAAAAAAAAAAAAAAATCATGTCAAAAATGTCTAAATAGATAAAAAAAATATATCCCATGTGCATGGATAGGAAGAGACTGTTTGAATGGTATAAAGAATGGTAATAAGATAACAAGTCTGATTTGTTTTTGCACAGGAGGGAAATGATTTGTAAGGTAACAAGTATGAGGCAATATCCTGCAAATTTTGTAGAACAAAGATTGATCCCAGGCTCTTTATCCATTGCTATCCTTTCACAAATACCTCAAAAGGGTCCATCCTCAGAGATGTCATCCATTTATTCATTTTGCTAGTAACTCTTGGTGTGGGCCATATTGCACCCTGGGTACTATTCTAAATGTTTGGGATATAGGTGTGAAGAAGTCTTGGAAAATTCTTCCCCTTAAGCACTATAGGCAATTTCCTTTGTCACCTATCTGCCTCAGAAGACCTGACTCCACATTGACAACCTCTTTATATGCTGTTTCCCTTCCATTGGTTTCAATGACAAATTCAGCATTTCTTCTGTTGTTTGACAGCTTAAACATTTATTTAAAACAACTTCCATCTCTCTCTACTCCTTAACCACTGCTTAGCTTTATTCTATTTCCTCCTTTCATTCGAGAACATCTGAAACATCATTTTTGCATACATAGCGCCACAAAACCCTCACCACAGAGGACCCTGTCCTGCTGCCAGAGTGGGGCAGAGTCAGGTTAGTACTAGGCAAGTGTCACAAACGTTTTCTTCTGTGTTTCTTGTGCTGGCGTTGAAGGTTAGAAACACTCCCTTCTCAGGAGGGGACGAGAGAGGGGTGCCATGGAGAGGTGGGGACATTCTGTGGATGGACCATGTAGGGAAATAGGATGGCTTGGATTGTACCTCGGGGAACTGCTGGAGTTGAGGATGGCTCTGGAAGAAGCTCTGCACACCCTGGACATCCCAGACAGGGAGGACTCGGTCAATTGGAGGGCGTGTCCTTGGAAGGGACTGTGGCACCTCAGTCTCTCTGCAGCTGCCTGTTTTGCAATGTGATCTCTGGCTCCTGCTTGTACTCCCATCATGGTGTCATCTGACCTGATGTGACACAGCCAAAAACGACTCTCCAGAGTCCACAACAATGAGATCGCTCAATTTGGGAATTTCAGCCTCCAAAACTAGGTCCTAAATAAACCCCTTTTCTTTAAAAAATATCCTGTCTTAGGTATTTCATTGTAGCAATGAAAAATGGAGTAACACAAGCATGAAGATGTAACTGGCTGTCTCTCCCTGAGACTGAGAAACACAAAGTAATTTACCCAGACTCTTAAGGTCCCTTAATGGCAGATCTGAGATTCAAATTCAGCTCTATCTATAATGATTTTCTGGCTTTTGCTCTCTCTCTCACTGCACACTGTCTCATGAAGGTAGTAGGACATCCAGGACAGAGTTTTATTGAAGTTTGTAAAATGCTGTATTATAAAGGTTCTGTTGTTGCTGCCTTTCCAGCTTCTCCTTCTCATGAGGCATCTCCTGCTGAAGGTCTCCAGGGCTCTCTTTCTGAGGGTGCTTTCTCAGCCTCATTATGGACTAGAAATACTCCAGGACGCAATCTGGGAGTGCCCTTCCACCATTGCTCTAGGAAGCAAAGGACAAGAAGCCCAGCTTCCCAGATTCTCAGGAAGATCAACACCTGGGTGTGTTCTGTGCCGCAGAGTGACCTCCAGGTTAGCTCTACTTGTCCAGGATGGTAACCTACATGACATCAGCCCATGGCTGGCTTCCTTTTCTGCTTTACTTCCCCAAGCCTCTAAAATCGCCTCCCAAGGCCCTCTCCCCACCTCCCAAATCCGTTGACACTCAGACTCCTCTCAGGAGCCACCTCTCTGTGAGTCCATGTGAAACTCACCTTTTACCTTAGAAATAATGAACGCAGGAGAAGGGAGAATGATGAGAGGTTGTCGAGGATCTCTGAAATTGTGGAAATCTCTGTCTCTAGATGAGCTTCTGGGGCTGTCTGTGCTGCCATTCCTCACCACTGTTCCTCACGATCAGTACACTTTTGACAACATTAGAACTTGCCTCACTCATATCAAAGGAAACAAACAAGAAAAGCAGTCCTCTCTTTCCCCACATGATCCGTCCACAGAACGGCCCCACCTTTCCCATGACTCCTCCTCTCATCCCCTCCTGAGAAGGAAGTGTTTCTAACCTTCAATACCAACATATACGTGCACGCACACACGCGCGCGCACACACACGCAAATAAAAACAGTGCTCACATTGAGAATTAGAGAGTTAAAGGCCAATTATGACCCCAGGAGCTTCTAGGATGTGCTCCTGAGTCACACTGGACTGATAGAAAGGAGGGACCTTGGGAAGATGAAGCTGCAGACATTGGCCAGGGAGGTGGGACTGTCCACCACTCACCCACTGTGCTCTGGTTCTAAGCACAAAGATTTATGAATGCAGTCTACCATCTGTCTTTACATTTGATGAAATAGGAAAAACTACTGTCTCCTGGAGCCTGGCCTGTACATCTTATGAGTAATAGTTGCACACTTTCAACAGTTATTCTGTTTGTGGTTCTCTTCATAGGACTGTTTATCAGAGGGTAGAGGGAGCCTATTAGTTATGGTCAGTAAGCTAGCATCTTATCCTGATGACTAGTGACACAAACAAGTTCAGGTGGGCACTGGGTCTGAGAAATCTGACCATGAATACAAGCCCCCTGTGTCAGGGAGCAGGTAAAATGCAGGGACTTGGCACTTGAGCAGTAGAAGAGCAGCAACTTATGAGTAGGGCCCTCAAGCCAGTCACCCCATTGGAGGAGGCTGGTGATGGTCAGGACTCACCCCATAGCAGCTGTAGAAGTAATGATTCAATCTCTCATGGACAAGGAGGACAGGAGATGGATGTATATAGGCTGTCACTCACACACCAGCAGGGGAGGGAGCTGACGTGAGTTGGGTGGAAGCGAGAAGCCCAGCTTTCACAGTCTCCAGGACCAACTCTGGGCAGTGCAGGGAAAGCCACTGGGCACAGGTGCCACACCCTCCTGGAAGAGATGCTAATCCTGCCTCCACGAAACCACAAGACTCTATGGCAACTATCTGCACCTGAATTTCCCAGGCTGTAAAATGGGAACATACTACGTGCCAGAACTATTATATGAACTAAAATGAAGCTTTTCCACATCAAGCACGAGGAACTTGGTAGACAATAAACAGCAGTCCCTGTAGCACTCCACACAATAACCATTCCAGTGGAGTTGAATAAAATCCCTATTCAATGAGTTGATTAAAATATTAAATTTTGGGCTTATACATAGAAGATCCTCTGTAGATGCTTAAAAAAATACTGAAATGTGAAAGCAGTCATTGTTTTGTTGGGCATTTATGGATGCAAACAGTTAGCTTTGTCAGACAAAGTGCTCCGCTCCCACAGTGCTTCTTATTGTAGACAGGATTATTCTGTCACAGGAGCAGAAGGCTCAGTTCAGGGAAATATGGTGTGTCATTCAAAAAAAAAATTGAATAATTTGACAAACAACATTTTAGTAATTGAGGGGGAGAGAGACCCAAGTGTGTCTGTAAAACCAAGGATCTTGTGAAAAGGAAGTTCCACAAGGAACAAACTACAATTTAGGATGGAATCAATGGAGCCACTTGGGAGAGGCACGATGCTCATGGACAGCGGATCCTTCCTGGGAGAGCACATTTCATCTCTCTGCAGACTCGGCTCACAACACTGTGTCACCCTCCTCAAATGATGGCATCGAAAACATCCATTTTTCCCTGGATACTTCTTTTGAGTTAGCTGGTGAAATCCCTCATTATGTTCCCTAATTTCAATAAGAAAACATCCAGACCAGCTCCAGAGAGCATCTGCATTCATTGTATTCTGGCAAAAATGATGAGAAGTCAATCTTTTTAAATTCACTGCTATGAAAATGAAGCATGTGGGGAAAAAAAGTATTTTTTTTTTCTGGCAGAAAATAATTTTATGAACACAAGTCTCACCCTAAATTATACTGAAAGAATAAGGATCTATAATTAGTTTTCTAATGCAATTGTGCTTCCTAAGACTATAGGTCCCCCTCTCAAAAAATGTAATTATGAAAATAATTGTGTTGAAAACTGGAGTTCCTTCTGGCAAGTAAATGTGGATCTTCTTTCATTGAATATCGATGACTTGATTTTCGCTTTCATTACAAAGAGACAATTTAAAAAAGAAAGGAAGAAAGAAAGGAAAAAAGGAAGGAAGGAAAAATGAAGGAAGAAGAAAAGGAAAAAAAGAATGAAAAAGAAAAGCTGCTCTGATATGACGTTTGTTTCTTTTAGGAAGGCTTCTAATTGAAGTTCACTGAGAGTTTAATTGGAGTTATTAAATGACTGCTTTTGGCAAAAAGAGACTGAGCAGACATTTTTGAGACGGGTACATAGGCATATTTTTTTCTATCTTTAAGTTATTAGCTTTACCATCTTTGTTCCCAGTCTTTTAAAAGGAGTCTGGAGATTCTGCTTTGAAAATAGGGGTACCGTGTGTGTTTTGACTGATCTGTTTAATGAAAGCTACAGGGAGGACATTAACTGGTGTGTGTGTGGAGGGTGGGGCTACACGGGAAGTACCAAATTTTGCATTCTTCAAATTGAGGCAGATATATAATCTTCATTATGATATGTTTTATCAGACAGCTAAGCTCTTTCTCCCTTCCAACAAATCATTCTTTTAGGTAGGAAAATGTTGTAAACTTTTATTCTTGCCTAGCCAAAGCTTCCACCAGCCTGGGACTGAGCCATATATCCACATTTACATGAATCCCGAGCCTCTATTTGTGCACAAACAACTCAATGTACCTTTAAAGAAATGCCATGAACGAACAACTACCAAGAACACTATTGTGCTTGTTAATCTGAAAGACAGATGCTGGTGTAGCTCAGTGGTAGAGCACTTGCTAACGTGTGGGAGATGTTGGGTTTGGTCCTCAGATCTGAAGGAAAAATGAAAAAGAGACTCCTTAAAGATGGAATGGGACATGAGATTCATCTGCTCAATTCATCTGGGCCACAGTGGCTACTCAGGGCTCAAGTGACAGAGGGCAGAGCAGCTGCATGCCAGACCGTGGTCTCCCACTCACGCCCCTCCGGGTGTGGTGAGAAACAGGCCCAGGACTAACTAAAGAGCTCTGTGTATTTCCCTGCCCTATCCCTGACCTCTCACCTGGCCTCAGGCCTGAAAATTCTTCTTTAAAGGAAAGTGGTATGATGGGTTCACTATGGGCATATCTGAAGAAAGCCATCTACTTCCAGAACTGAAGGTTAGGAATTTTGTCAGACAAAATGCTTATTTTATTTGAGCAATCACATTTTTTTTTGCTCTTTGTTTTGTTGTTTGTTGTTTGTTTTGTTGTTCAAGCTGTTTGTTAACCAAAAAGTAAGTAAGTAAATAAGTAAATAAATAGAATAAACAATATTTGTTCATGTGAACTTGGAGTCAAAACTTAAGATACTACCTTTCCATTTCTTTCTTCTTCTTCTTCTCTTTCATTCCAACTAGAAGTAGCTGAGATAATTTCAAACCCACATCTACATAGATTATAAATGTTCACTTTCATGACCTTATGATGTTTCTTTAAGTACTTTTCCCAATTAAATTTTTATGCTAACATTTTGAGGTACTAACAGCATGTTTTATGCAATATGTGAGGTTCTTAGTCACTAATTGGTAGAGTTGATTATGAATGAGTATCTTTGATTTTAAATCAATATATCTTCCCAGAAACTGAATTCTTATGATTAAATGGGTATAATATTGAGGAAATATATCATGTATAGATTTTGTGAGACTTATAAGATATACAGCATATTTTTTTTCTTTGTTCTGTTTTTGTATTAATGTACTTATATTAGAATTCCAGAATAATCAAGAAGGTCTCTTAAGAACACAAAACTTATTTAGAGGTTATGATTTTGACTTAATTATAAGAAAGTTAGAGAAGACCCTAATCCCAACTCTGAGACAGTACCCACTTCAGTGAAGTTGGTGAGACTGTATAGTTTTAGCAGCATGCCTGATATTTCCTTCTGAATTTCAGTTGTGATATTCAGCAAGGGATGGGATGGAGGGGCGGGGACATTTGAGGTGACACAGGGAACAAATGATTTCTGGATAATAAGGAAGAGATTTTTCCATCATTGTCAAACTCTGAAAATTATATTTTCTAACCAAAGTCAGAGATGTTTGTAACACCCCAGGAGACATTTTGAAGAATGTGATCTCAGAATTTTTATAGAAGACTATTTACAATGAAGTGGTATCACACTCTAATTATTTCCAGAATGTGAAAAGAAGCAAATAAAATAAAAATAGCAGATCGTGATTGTAAGATGTTACAAAAATGACTAACAGAAATCTTCCAATGTTTGAATGTATTCTACTGTGCTGAATGATGGTACAGATCACCTCACCCTAGGGAGAGAGAAAATTTTTCTCCGTCCCATGAAACTATGTTGGCCATATGATTTGCTTTGGTAAATGGGATATTGACGATATGCTTCAAGCAGAAACTTCAAGATCACTTGTGTGTTGGGGATGCCTTCTTGCAGTTCTTGGAACCCTAACATCACCTTAGGAAAAGAGCCCAAGATGGCCTGCTGGAGAAGGGAAGCACATGGAGGAGGGCTATGCATCCCAGGTGACAGCCAGCTGATGCCAGGCACCCCCATGAGATCATCCTAAATTCAGAAACCATCTTGTCTCCCACCTTGCTACAGATGTACAAAAATCCAACAGGGATCAGACCAGAAGAAAATTCCACCCATCCCACATTGGTGAGACAATTCCAGTGGCTTTTTGTTTAAAGCCTTAGAGTTCTGAGAGAGTTACAATGCATCCTAAGCCAATCAGCACAAAAATGAAAGTGCAACCAGTCAAGGCTGTTTTTTTTTCCAAAAGATCTCAGAGAAAGTTCAGGTAAAATGATGGAAAAAGTAGTGTGTTGGACTGCAAGAGTGAACAGTAACTGGGTCCAGTTCACCTATTGTTTTTATTAGACAAAGCTGGCACAAAGTTATGATTCTTTCTTAAAGGAAAACTGAAAACAGTTATTCTTAGTTATCTGAGTGAGTATGGCACAGGAACACATGTGCAAACTACCCTGAATGGCATGTTCCACGGTGGAACATGTGAACGTGTAACCACAGAACAAAGAAGGCCATAAATCAGTCCTTACCAGACACCTTGGTGGAAACAAAAGAGTTAGGCAGGTTACAACAGTGGCAAAGTATTTTCTGTAAGTGTCATATGATGTAGCATTATTAACTTTAGGATTGGCAGAAGTCAGTTAAGCTTAGTGATATGTTCTACAAGGGCCTTTGCCTAACAGTCACAAAGAGATCAGGTCAGATAAAGAGATACCACGTGAATGGCTATTAAACAACTAATATTGGCATTGGGCCAGCAATGTTTCCATCTTTCCCCAATAAAGATGTTATCAGATTAGGTCCAGCATTTGCAAAATCTTTCATACAGATATAGCTTCTTCAGAGAACTTCTGTTCCACAACAGTACTGTACGATTTATTAGACAGGGGGAGTGAACGTGCTTCTCAAGAGTAGAATCTGCCTCCTTAGATAGCCTCTCCAACCTCTCTGAGTATGAAAGTGCAACCATTATTCCATTGATAAAATGGAATAAATGGAATAGAAAGCTTTATTTTCTTATAATGTCAATTGCTTAGCACACCATGTAGTATATTATGGATACTCAATAAAATGACAAGCATCTTAGTTTGGGTGGTCATAATAATGCTTTCTAGGGTAATCATCCTAGATTATTACCAAACCCAGAACACTGAGCTGTGTGAGTTCAAGGTTTTTGAAGACAGAATCCATATCATACATTTGATTCCTCTTCTCTAATACATTAAAGAGTATGAGAAGGAACATCGTGGGGTAGGAGCTGGGAAAGGGGAAGAAATAAAGGGAGGAAAAAGACAGATGAATTAATGAGAAAGCACATTGTGTTAACAGCAGCCATACGTTGGAGCAATGTTTGTTTTGTTGTGATTTTGAATTTCCTCTTTCTGGGTGGGTAGATCCAGAAACAAAGGCACTGAAATTTGATTAGCTTACTGTTTGTTCAGTTATTTTCAAAAAGCTTTCTTATTGTTTCTAGAAATTATTCCATTAAGTTCTACATTTGAGGATTAATTTAATGTAATGAAATAATATTTATCAGTTAAAAATATGAGTTATATTCTTTTGAATAGAGCCTAAAAATGTATGTTAATACTTTTAGTAATTGAATAAGCAAGAAAATAAGCTATTTCTTATTGTACATATATTTAAAGTTTAAGAAGTGACATGGGACTTTTGATTATAATGAAGTCTGATTTAGATTTTTTTTAAGAAAGTGAAATCAAACATTTTCTTGCTACAAAACAAAAATTATGGACAAGCTTTTAAGTATCTGTTAAAATTAATAATCTATATTGAAAGAAAATAATGGTAATCTTCAGAGCTCAAAGTGAAATCAGATATAGACTCTTAATTAATAGATTGGCAATGAAACTGGCACCTCACTATATGCATATGCCTACCCTTCTAACTTTCAGCCTCCTTTGCAACAGAACCCTTAAAAGGCATAAACGGCAGGAAGACCCTGGGCTATGAAAAGTAAACATTTGGAACAAACAGGCTGCAGAAACCTCTGGCCTTATGGGCCCCATTCTCACAGTACATATAGATAACGAATTCTAACCTAAATGCCAGTATAACTTCCCCATGAGATTGAGTGGAACAAAAGGCAAAGGATTTTTCCCAGTTCTCATTACAAAAGAATTTTCAACCCTTAGTGGAAAAAAAAAATCTGCTATGTCAGTAAGACTTCATATATAAGGACTAAAAAGCATGAAACAATAAGGGAAAGACTAATAAATTCAATTACATAAAATATAAAAACTTACTTTCCTTTGCCAAAATAAACCATTAATTAAAAAAAAAAAAAACAGTAGGAAGAAAACCAGCTTGGAACAGTTATTTATCACACATAAAACCTTAATAAAGTATTCCTAAAATTAGTAAGACAAAGAAAACAAATTATCTAATAGAAAAATGGCCAAGAGACATGAACAGCGATTTTTTCTGTAAAATAAAAATGCATAAGACAAAGGAGGGAAAAATGAAAAAAGCAAACATAATGAATCTCATTAGCAATATGGGAAAAACAAGCTAAACGCACAAGGAGATACCACTGACACCTCCTAAATCAGCAATGCGGCTGAAAGTTGACAATTCCACGATTTGTCAGAGATATGGAAAAGGAGGCCTTAAAACTCCAGGGACAGATGTGGAATTGGCACAATACTTTGGAGAGCAACATAGGATTAGCTATAAAAGTTTAAGGCGTGTTATAGTTTGGATGTGAGGTGTCCCCCAAAAGCTCATGTGTGAGACAATGCAAGAAGGTTTAAAGGATAAATGATTGGGTTGAGAAAACCTTCACCTTATCAGTGAATTAACCCTCTGATAGGGATCAACTGAGTGGTAACTAAAGGTGGATAGAGTGTGGCTGGAAGAAATAGGTTAATGGGGGCCTGCCCTGAGATACATATTTTGTATATGACAAGTGGAGTGTCTCTTTCTCTGCCATCTGATCATCATGTGAGTCAACTAACTCTGTCACAGTTTTTTGCTGTCATATTCTGCCTCACCTGAGCACTGAGGAATGGAACCAGCTTATCTGTGTCCTGAGACCTCTGAAATTGTGAGCCCTCAAATAAACTTTTTCTCCCCTAAAACCATTCTTGTGGAGTCTTTTAGTCACAGCAGCTTTTTCTAGGTAGATCTTGCTTGGTGTGTCAGAAGAGACATTTCCAAGCATGCCCCATTTATATTGTTTATAATATTAAACTGGAATATGCATCAATACATAATTACACACAAAAAATAATGTGGGATAGATACAAAACGGATATAGTGGCAAAAGTAATTAAATAGATGTGCATGCATTATCCTGAGTTAATCTCCCCCACAAAATATTAAGTGGAAGGGAAGCAAGCTATAGCATAAACTCAGAATAATATTTAGATAAAGCTCAAGATGATGTAACCCTAAATGACCTGTTCTTTTCAGCATGATAGAGGATTAGGGCGCATACTGAATGTAAGGCTTATGCCCTCATGGGAAGAAAGGAAGTGAGACAAGAAGAGAGAACATAAGACATTTCAGTCTCCTGGTGTTGTTTCATCGCTTTACTGGCAATGACACCTGCAGATGTTTTCATATTATCCTTCATAAGGATGTTATGCTTATGAAATATTATAATCAATTTTCTAGCAATGCACTCAAAAGGCACATACCAGTTACAATAAATTCATATGAGTCATTACCTCTGAGTTGTGCAGGCAGAAGCAAAGAAAAGTTACTCTATGTCACTTGAATGTAAGTATTTGGTCCTTGTCTCAGTCTCTCCTCACTTAAACACGCTCCGTAGGCAGGTTCATCTACTTCAGTGCCATTCCTGCCATCAATATTACTGTGAGTCCCAGATCTATATTCCTGCTGAGTGCCCTTCTGGAATTCCAGTCTCATGGGTCTGGCTGCTAATGCATCATCTCCCCTTGGATTTGAAATACACATCTCAATTTTAACTCCCCCAGACAAGAACACAAGATGATTTCTCCCTCCAGAGGGCAAAAAGACTTGGTAATCAGTTCTCTGCATTTCATGAGAGAGAGACACCACCCTCCAGTCAGGGTTGTGTCAATATCTGCAAATAATGTCTTTGATGGCCTCATTCTCTCTGTGTTCTCACCTCACCTGATCCATCAGCAAGCCTGTTCAATTCTAGCTCTGAGCATTGCACATCTATCTACTTCTCTCAGTCTCCACTTCTGTCTGCCTATGAAGTCTCCATGGTCTCTCTCCTGGACCAGTGCCGTAGCCTCTGGACTAACTCTCCCTGCTTCCAAAACTGCCCTTCCCTGGGCCATTCTTCCAAAAGCACCCCAAAGGATGATCTTAACAGTCCATCATATAATGTCACTTCTTAAGGAAACTCGCCGAACAGAGTTCTTCTGTTCACTTAGACTAACATCCAAATCCCAACTTACCAGACTCTGCATCCAGTCTCTGTGCAGCTCTCCTGCAGAGCCTTCTTTCCCCACTGCATTCCAGCTCATTGGCCTTCTGTCTGTTCTGGGCAATAAAAGCCTGCTGCTCCATTAACACATCATTACTAGGCCTTCTTCCCATCTGGGGTCCCTGTCTGTCTCTTGCTGTCATGCCCCCTTGAGTGTTAGTGTCATTTTCCAGGAGGCCTGCCCTGAGCACCTGGCTAACTGACACAGCACCCCAGCATTCTCTGCAGAATGCCTCAATTTTATTTTCTCCATAGCACTTGTGAGTGACCTATTAATTTATTTAAATATTCATTCTCTCTCTAGAATGTAAAACCATATACATGGTGCTCACTCTCTGACGTAATTATGTGCATGATTCTCTTCTGAGAACTTTATCTATTTATTTAGTATTCAGCACAGTCCTTCAAGGTAGGTGCTGTTATTATCCCCACTGTATAGATGATGAAACCAAGAACAGAAAGTATGTTACCTGCTCAAAGGTCTGCAGCTGCTGAGTGCCACAGTCAAGATTGGACTTGGACTCACTGGCTCAAGAATCCACATGACTTTTTCCTACACATTCCTGCTATCTCTGTATGTGAGAAGACCCTGGTCTTGTTTTTGTTGTTTTTTTGTACCTTGATCCTCACCACATAGCAGTATTGGGCACACAGTATCTACTCAAAACCTAATTGCTGAATAAATTATAAAGTAATATATTTTAAAGCGATTTATATTTATATTGATTTTATATACATATACACATGACAGCAAAATAATATGAAATTTTGAGCAACTTATTCTTCTCTGATTCAATCTCTTCGTTCATCTATTAAATAAGAATAATTATAGAATCTATGATCAAGAATAGTAAGTATTACAGAAACTTGCACAGGGCTGTATACATATGTTACATGATTTCTCAATAAATCTTAATAGTAGTAGAGAAGAAGGTGAAGATGAAAATGCTAATGTGTAGATGTAAGGTAAATGGTTGGAAACATTTACTTCTCTTTCTACTTTTCTTCATTTATCAAATTTCAAAATGCACGCTTTACTTAAATGCAGTTATCTGCATGTATATATCTGTAGGGAAGTCCATCCCCTTACTTGGGGAGACACATCCAAGCTCCTGGATCCATCTGATGTATCTGTTGCCTTACTGGCTAAAGAACTGTCCAGAGTGGATCTGTGTCCACTCATCAGGATGGTGTTTTGTTCACCAACTCTTCCTCTAGAGCCTGAGATGGGCCAAGGTCATTCCTAGCATGTCCCTAGGGGACCAGAGGTGAAAGCACAGGGCCACTGTCAAAATGCTCACATTGCTCTGGAGAAGGAAAGGTGAGACCAGTATCTGGAGTGGATTGAGTTCAGGGATAGCACAACAACACAGGACAGTGAGAAGAGCCACCTTAACCTGGGGTGTCCACCTCGTCCCCTGTGCTAGGACAGTCTGCTTCAATGTTCCTGGGAACATTCTGTTTATGGAGACACATTAAGAGCTTGACTCAATGGAGTGTCCTGAAGGGAGATCTGCTCTCTGATTCTCAATCACCCACAGAATCATAAAAGGTCAACCGGGGGCATCTCTGATGTTCTATAGTTTTCCATTTCCTCACAACAACCCTATGATTAGGAAGATTTTTATACCCATTTTACAAATGGCAGAGAGGTTAAGGGACTGATCTAGGATCACACAGCTGGCAAGAAGAGCTGCTCCAAAATCTGGTTCTAAGACTTGTAGATACTTTGAAGGCAGAAGATGCTGTGTCAGTTATGAGCAGATGCCTTCAGGCATTACTTAGTTCTCAGTTTGTTGATCAAAATTGTTGGCCTAACAAACATTATTTCACCATCCCTAGAGGGTCTAAATGAGATAATTCACATAAAGTGTACAGGAATTTATATTATGCAGATCATGATAATAAGCAATTACTAATTACAGTTACTTTAATAATATATTGGTTACAGAACAAGTATCACAATGGTCATAGTACTGTAGTTATAGGTCACCTTTGATGAATGTGGTAAGTAGAATAAGAATGAGAACAGGGAAAGAATGACGACTGTGTGAATCCAGTGTCTGTATGTGATCAAGAGCAGAAATCCAACCTCCCTCTAGGGCTTGTGCTCCAGGACTCTGTTAGGAACAGGAACTGTGGGAGGTATCCTTGTCTCCCACGTTAGCATCATGAATGACACTAACTCCTTATGTCCCGTTTTCCTAGATATAGGACACCTATAAAGCTTAAGTTGAGTAATTTGTAGATGTCCTGTAAAATTTTATAGGCTTTTTTTATGTGTCCTGTATACAAGATGGTGGGAGATAATGGGTTAAAAATGCTCACCCCAAAATAGGGCTCAGACTCAGTGGAGGGTAAGAGTGGGTTAGGTTCTGTTCCATTCACATAGCACTTGGTTACCTTAGGTGTGTGACGTGTGTTCTGGTCTTCATTGTGTGTGGGGGGGAGTCTAGAATAAAATTTTATTATTGTTTATCTCCTGTCTTAGCTTTTTCACAACTGTGACCAAAGGACCTAGCAAGAACAATGAGAGCAGGAAAAGTTCATTTAGGGGCTCACGGCTTCAGAGCTCTCAGTTCATAGATGACTGACCCCATTCCTTGGGGATTGAGGTGAGGCAGAACATCGTGATGGAGAGATATGGTGAAGAAAATCAGGTTAGGACATATTCACCAAGAAGCAAAGAGAGCTCTGCTCTCAAGGACAAAATATAAACCCCAAGGACCTCCTTCTCCAACCACACCCTACCTGCCTTCAGTTACCACTCAGTCAGTCCCTCCGAGGGGATTAATTCACTGATAAGGTTAAGGCTCTCATAACTCAATAATTTCTCCTCTAAACCTTCTTGCATTGTCTCATAATGAGCTTTGGGGGAACACCTCACATCTTGAACCATAACATCCCTCATAGATAATCTTTTCTAAGAACTTGGTAAAAACTCCTATTTACCCTTCAAAAAATATGCATTACAGTTTCTATGCTGAACTAGAACATGAATTGTGTTTTTAACTCAGCAAAATCACATGCATGTTTTCTTACATTGTTTAATATTATTTTAATATTAGATATTATTTCCTCATAGGAACATATCATAGTTAACATAATAATTTATTTTTCATGTGTTTGAAGTTATTTTCACGTTCTCATAATTGTGAATTGTGAAATGTATTCTTATTACTATGTTGTGCACATCCTGCAATTCCCTTAGAACAGATTCCTAGGTGTGCACCCATATGTCTGGTCAAAAAACACATACCTCTCTGCTGCCTGGGACATCTGTTGGAAAACCACCTTGCTGAAAGGATAAACCAATTTAAATTTTTACCAGATATTTGTGACTGTTCCCTGTTCTCTTTTGGTGACATAAGAGTCATGAGTTAAAAATTGTTGATCTTAGCTTCCATTTAAAAATTAATCATAAGTTTAAAGGCTTTTTATCACATTATAATTTTTATTTTTTTTTATCAACAGTGATATCAGGAATCGAGACCCTCATTTTCTGATGTTGATGAGGCTTTCCACCTGGGTATGTCATCAGTCCCCTAATACTTTCTAGTCCCCCCCCCAGACCATCCTGTGCTTTTTTCTTTTTGGTTTTCTTCTTTGACATACAAGTGTTAGTCCAGTCAACCAATGTCCTATGGTACCTCTTATTATATAGTCATTGTACTCTAAGCAATGACAGTGTCTCGATTATTCTGCATGTTAAACATGTCCCATGTCTGTTCCTTCTGAGTACATTCCTACTAGTGCTATCCTAGAAGAGTCACTCAGTGATTCTCAGAGACGCATCTTCCAGAGCTTCTCAAAAGGAATTGTAGCTTCAGAGTCATTCATACAATCTGTCACTTTTCCGCCAGAGTGATTGCTTCAAGCAGAAAGTAGGCTGATGACAGGTCCCCAACCCTTTCTCTTTGTGCTTTCATATGATCTGCTACTGTAATACTCCCTTTTCACTGGGGTGTGTTCCAAGGCCCCCAGTCAATGCCTGAAACATGGAGAGTGATGGGCCTTATATATAACTAATGTGTTTTTTTTCTTGTATGTACATCCTTATAATAAAGAGGAAAACATTCACCCTTTCACTTAAAGGAAGCATTTTATGGCTTCTCTTCAGTACATCTGAATTTCCAGGACCACTATTCTTGCACAATGGGACCATTATACACAAGAATAATGAATGCAAGAATTATGATGCTGAGACAGTTGATCTGATAACTGAAATGGCCCACGGCCTAATAGGCAGGAGGAATAGATGGAACAGATGCGCTGGACAAAGAGGTGGCTCCTATCTCAGGCAGGACAGAGGCAGACGGTGAGAAGCATCGTGAAGCGCAATCTAAAACATGAATTGTTCATTTCTGGAATTTCCTATTCCGGATTTTTAGACTGTGATTGACTCAGATGACTGAACTCATGGAAAAATGGACACTCTTGTTATATTTGTCTTTGACATCACTGGATGTGGTGATGAGGTTTTGGTTATATCTAGATAGATGCCATTTTCATTAAACAAATTTTGTGTGTTTATTGTAATGCACTGGGAATAATGTGTGTGCAGTGAATGATCCCATGCACACTTCACAAATATTTTATGTTTGAATTTCTTTTAAAAATATATATTAGGTAAATAACGAGACCCAAAAAAATTCCCTCAAATTCTCCAAAATGCAATACCCGTGACTGGAGTTTATGAAGCACCATCTCATTTTGTTGGTTGTATTTTAGCTGCTCTTAGCCATGAACTCCCTAAAAGCTAATGAAACACCAAGGTACAGGGATTCTCTTGTTGAGCTCTTATCAAAGGCATGTATTCAAACTCAAGAAATTTTACAAGAATAAAAAAGTGAATGAATAAACATATTAACCTCATTTTCTCTCTCTTTTTAAAAATGCACATTTATTCTATACCTAATATTAACTAGGGAAGAAATAGAGAAGATAATCTGTGAAGGTGCTTCATCCCTCTACATTCTTGAAAGTACTGAAGAACCCTCTCCTCCCCTTGGGTGGGTGACTGCCCATCTTTCCATGTCTTTCTGTTTGCATGCTTGTGGATCAAAATTTGATATTGGGGGGTACCAATATTAAATATTCAAATATGTTATTAAATAAATTTGATTTTTAATTATGTGTATTTACATATCATTTTAGAGAGGGTGATATTTAGTATCTCAATAAGATATAAATTGAGTTTGAACTCTAGGGCTTTATAATTCCATTAACAAACAAGAAGACACAGCTCATTCATTTGCAGGCTCCACACTACATTTGAGTAATGGGAAATTCTAGGAGCTTGGGATTTGAAACATACTCAAATATAGTAGAGATGAGCATCTAAATGCTTTGAACCCAGCTATGACAGAAATTAAAATGAAGTGCATCTGGACCCAGAGATACCCACTATTCCATGGGCCCTTAAAGAGAGACTTCTGTATTGCTCAAAACTTAACTCAGGAGAAAAACTATCCAGTGCAGGCAAAGCTCCAATCCCTGATATTTCAATATGAGTCAAGATTCTTTCACATCTGATGGAACTGAAGCACAGATTAAGATGAGTTAAGCTCCAAAGGAGATTTTTGCCTCATGTAATTGAAAAACCCAATGGTGCCTTTGTCTCAGGTGTGGCTAGATCCAGATGACCAAATCATGCCAATGGGAATGTCTCTTCTAACTTTTTCTATGGACTTAAGCCTTATAAAATCTTTCTCCTTGTTTTAGCTTTGTTTTCTTGTGGACTTTTTATATCTGTTGAGTCCGGCAACTCCCAACTTTTATTATTGTTAACATGGGTAATCATTTTGGAAAGAGAATATTTCAGTATCTGCAGGTAGCTCTGAATGGACGGAATTGGCTCTTGGTTTTGTGAGTAAACCATACATTGAATATTTATTGAGTCATTACTTAATTGGACACACACTTACTGGGCACCTGATATACCCCAGGCACCCTGTTACAAGGTCACATCACAAGCATGTTGTTCTTGTAGTAAATCTGTTTGTGAGGTGCAGACAAGTATGTGAAGAACACACACACAATGGTGCAGGAAGAACTATGGGGGGGACAGACGTGATCCTATGGATGTGCAAAGGCAGGTGCTAAATCTGTCTCAGGAGGTCAGGAGTCACGCGGACAATGGAACTCTAGAACTGGACCATCTTGATTGACAGGGCATGCTGTTTGCTCCTATTGCTGCTGTAAGACTGGAAAACGCTGCACCACAGGACACAGATTACCAAAGAGGTTTCCACTTTATTACAAAAGGCTGTGTGTTTATATAGGTCTAAGAGAGGTAGCAGGGGCTGAGGTAGATAACAGGTCGCCCATTTATTGGCAAGCTCTTCCATATGTCAGTTCCGGGGCCCAAGAAGTTAATTCTAATTGGGGCTAAGACTTCCTACCGGCAGGGTTTGAACTTTGGCGCCGGCGGAAATGTTTCGAGCCAGTGAAAGAAACAAAGAGGAGAAGGAGGGTCGTTAGACGCCATGCTGAGGTTTTTCTCTGGGGTGGGGCTGCCATTATGTTTTCCCAACAGCTGCAACTCTTGGCTTCACTGGGGTCTGGCAGTTCTCCTATATAGGAGGCAACCTGGTTCGGCCTGGAAGTCGCATTTCCCTTTTACCCAGGGAAAAGAGTATTTGGATCTTACATTTTTTTTCCCCCAAAACATTTCTCTTACGTATGTGTATTTGTTTTACATTTTATTCATTATTTATTTTCCATTAATGAGTCGTTTGATTATTTCCCTTGGTGAGCAGAATTTTCCAGCAGTTGAAGATCCGAATAATGCAGAGATAACTAATTAAGTGATTTTTCCCAGCATGCATATTTCAGTATTAGAAAGACTTTAACTAAAGGAAAATAAAACCCAAATATTCCAAACTGCCATTTTCTAGAAAATGTGATAAAGAATTTCTTATATTAGTTTGAAAATTAATAGGGAATCTGGTAAAAAAAAAAAAAAAGAAAAATTAAAAACTCAAGCTTCATGTCTATGTTAAACCAACAGCACGATGGGGGATGGGGCAAGTCAGTAGAACTCAACTGGACAATGGATACTCCATAGTTTAGTGGTGACTTTAGAAGGGAAGGCCTCAGTGTTTCTGCTCTATCTCTTCATTTTTAAATGAAGATTCATTTGGGGCTAACCATCAAAATATCCATGAATTCATGAAATAGATTTCAAAATTAAACCAAATTGTATTTCAGATTTAAAAAAATCTGTGTTCCCAAGGCACATCATCAAATCAAACAAGGAACACACATGAACTTTAAAAGCCACATTGAAAATTGATTTATGTAACACTGTAACAAAATAAAAATAAGGGCTGAGGAAAACAATAATACCAGTCTTGGAATACTGATATTTTATATTTAAATGATTGATTTCATATTTGTTTTCTATTTAGACAGTTTATGCATATCTGGGGCTGATGCCCAATGTACTCACACTGTTACTGCCAGTGCCATCTGACAAGGCTTACTATAGAACTCCAGAGGTAAAATATTTTTTTTAAAAAATACCTTTACTTTATGTGGTGCTGAGGATAGAACCCAGTGCATTCCACATGCGAGGCAGGTGCTCTGCCACTGAGCTACAACCTCAACCCCCAGAGGTAAAATACTTTGAATATCACTTTTGTGTTCATCCTTTGTGATATTTTTATGACCTCCTTGTTAACCTTTGCAACTGGGGAGAAGCATTGTGTCCTTTATCTGTCAGTTATTATGATGAGTCCTGCTTTGCAATTGAATGGCCTGGCCTTAAGTTCCTGATGTCCACAGGTTAAAGGAAACAACTCCTATGTTTTTTTGTAGTATTCCTTACTTCTTGCCCACATTTGAAATAAATGGCTGTATAGTTTTTCTTTCTAGAAATGAGCATAAATTTAGGATGTCTACTTTATGACAAAACTTCTTGAGAGAGAGCCTTCATTCCTTAGATGGATCTTGTAGAAACGAGAAGGCAACCAGTGAAAGTGGATTATGAATAGCTAGTGTCAGGCTCTATGGTGAAGTTGAGAAGAACAGGCAGACCCAGGTAATGCCCACCTACAGGCCCAATGCTGACACCTGTAAAAATCAGAGATAAACGATATTCTAATAAGACCAAAGTGTTAGCATAAGTAAATAGTAGAGATCCCTATTAGATAAACCAAAGACAGGAAAGAGGCCCACAGAAAAGTGTAAAAGTAAAGAACAGCTGCTAAGAGCAAGGATTGTCAACACAGCAACTCTCCAACCCGGACATGGGCCAGTCTCTCAGGAAGCCTTTCTGGGTATAACTCTAAGGCTGCATCTCAGTTAACCAATTCAGGATCTCCAAAGGTGGGAACACCATGTTTTATAAGCTGCAAATTCTTTTGTAATCACCCCTCATGCTGATACTGTTTCTTAGGTCTCTGTTCAGAATAATATCTATGAATGCTAATTTTTGTTAGCACACAACTATGTGATTCAAAGAAATCATGTTAGACAAAGTTAAGGTACAGAAATCAATAGATGTAGATATTTAAATTAGAAGACTCTTACAGTCAGACTTGAAGAATTTGAATATGTTACCTTTATTCACATGAATAGTAAACTGAAATCATCTGAAAAATAATTTCTCATCTGTTAAAACACATTAGGAAGCTCTTCAAGTTATTATGAGGATAAAATAAAATCCTATAAGACAAATGGTTCTGCAGAATACTGCATTTGTATATGGGTGATTACTTAGAAAACGGTAGCTATAAAGAGAATTCTCACAAATTACATGAGACTTTTCAAAACACTTTCTTGAGATCCTAAGATGTTGATATATTTCATCATTAGCTCCTTGGCAGCCCCTCCTAAACCTTCCCTTTGTAAACATGTTTATGATAAAGTCATGAGACTGTTTAACTAGTTTAAGGGTCACAGACAAATCTATTAAGTAGCAAAGAATTAGTACAAAGACCAATCTTCCAATCCTCTGACCATATTCCCATTGTCTAAGATTGTGTCTATTTCATGCAAAATCATGGATCCAAGCAAGTGTTGGAGCTTTTATTTGGAAATTGTCACAGCAGTATAACACAGTGTGTTCCTAATTAGAAAGCTCCTCCCAATAAGTGGGGGTGGGTGGGGGAATAGAAGTTCACTGGATTAGACAAAGAGGAATGAAGGGAAGAGAGCAGGAATGGGAAAGACAGTGGAATGAACTGGACATAACTTTCCTATATTCATATATGAATACACGACCAGTGCAACTCCACATCATGGACAACCACAAAAATGGGAGATTATACTCCATGTATGTATGATATGTCAAAATTTATGATATGTCAAAATACATTCTACTGTCATGTATAATTTGTATAATTAAAAGGGACAATTTTTTTTTTTTAAGAAAAGAAAGAAAACTATGAAGAGGTTGCTCAGAGGTGCTGTCCATGGGAACTGTGGTGACTGACTTGCTGTAAGGCTGGCCGGTCCACAGGTGCTGGCCCAGATTATTGGGGAAGTGAGGGCTGCCCTGTGTAATCACAGCCCATCAGACAGTCTTGCACTTGAGGTTTTTCACCTATGTTGGTACTCAAGGGCAGGTTTTACTTTATGATTTCATGTCACCTTCTAAGCTATTGGAGAGAGAGGGCAAAAATTAATGGAGATTGCTGGAGTCATTGAATTAGGTTATGGGTTTGGCTGTATCTAGTTAGGCTCCAAAAGATATACAGTGGGAGTCATTTTGAGTTTTACTTCCTTGTCTCTCACTGGCTGTTTGTCTTCTGGGCAGTTGGATAACCTCTGAGTGCCTCTGTGTTCTTATCTGTTCAATGGAAATGATTGCACCCACTTCAAGGCATCATTGCCAAGATTACAGGAAGTTCTACAGGGGTTAGATTCCAGTCCACAAAGTAGAAATGCCTCAGTAGGAAAAAAGAGATAAATGTTAACTCAGCTGAACAAAAGTGTTCCAAGCTGACACTGATCTAGGGCAGTTAAGGATATTTATCTTCTTTTCCCTGCCTTTGATCTCCTTAATTCTTCTTGTTGTTCATTGATTATGTTGTAAAATATAATGTACACAGAAAATAACCATCAAATAATTATATAATTGATCCATAATTATAAGTAAACTCCCATGTAACTCCTCTCCTATAGAGCCCGGCCAGCACCCTGAGCTCACACTCTGCTTTCCGTCATCTCCTCTCTCCCAAGAGGTGATCACTATCCTGATGTACATGGTAACTCCTTACTGCATTTTTTTGTGGTTTTACCACTTAGATGAATTGCTAAAAAGACCAATTTACTTTTTTTGTTTTTCTGATTTTACTTAGTGAAATAGTATCACACGTATTCTTTTTTTTTCCATGTCTTTACTTCTTATATTTGGGGGTTTTATGTTTTCCTTCACTCTGTACCATTTCATTAAATAAAATGATCCTGGCTATATATGACAACCAACCTTCATAGACATTTGCTTTGTTTCTTGCTCATTCTGAACATTATTGATATAAATGTCCTTATATATGTTTCCTGTGGCTCAGTGACTGTTTTAATTTCCACTATAGCAGAGGCTAAGGTAAGAGGCTGGGTGTGGGTGTGCTATTTGGGAAGTAACTCAGGAAGGAGCAGTGAGGGAGCAGGTGGAGTACAGTTTAGAAGAAAAAAAAAAAGCATGATTAATGATTTTAGCTGTGACTACTTTGCTCACTGGGGCTGGAGTCTGCCCAGACATCTGATCGTCCTAGAGGATGCTTAGAACTGTTTCATAAAAGTCACTTCTTTTGAGGATTGAGTTGGGGGATCAACTTTTTTGCACCTGTCATATCTTGAAAAGGATTTATTTTTACTTATTTATTTACTTTACTCTTAAGCAAAACTGACTTTTTGTCCAAGAATCTTGCTAAAATCTTTCTTATTAATTATAATAATTTATCTGTAGATTCTTTGGGGTTCTTGGCACACATTATTATATAATATGCAAATAATACCAGTTTTTTTTCTAAATTTTATTCTTTAATGATTCTTGTTGGAGTGGGTTGAGGGAATAAACTTACGGGTGGACTGATTCCTATTGCAGATTTAACACATTGAATAAGTGCCCCCCATGACTCTTGCCACAAATGGATTTTAATTTTATGAAATATTATTCTTTTATTGAGATGAAATGATTTCCTCTATTATCCCACAATTGAATTTGTTAAATTGGGCAATTTTCTAATGTTGAAAACAATTTTGAATTCTGAGTATAAGACCAAATTTGTCATGTTGTGCTGTACCTTGGACAATGCTTTAAAATTAGTTTATCAAATACATTTATTATATATATATATATATATATATATATATATATATATATATTTACATGTATATAAATATATATCTTAAGAATATGATATGCATAAGTATATAATTAATAACACATAACTTAATTTCACATAATTATATATTTATCTTTTGGGGGGAGATACAAAGGCCCTTTTTATGTTATTTATGAATGTATGTATTTAGCCTTAGCCTCCCAAGCTGCTGTGATTATAGGCATGTTCCACTGTGCCCAGCAAATATTTTTATAGTTGTAACATTATGTTTCAAAGTTTGGTAAGTTAGTCATGGTCATATCACCATATGATAAACTGTAGACCTCTAACCCTGTGTAGGATTGTCTGGGTAATTTCTACCTTCATGGATTGGTAGAACTCACTGGGGAAGACTTCCAGTTTTGAACTTTCTTTATGGGATGGTTCCTGATTGATAATTAAATGTCTGTGATGGATACAGGGAGATTTTGGCATGTGGATCAATGTCAGAGTGGTATTTCTGAGAAATGTGTCCATTACCTCCTAATTTTCAAGTGCATTGCTCTAGAATTATTTTTAAAATCCCCTTACTATCTCTTAGTACCTACCTGAAACACAAAGATTTAAGCTCCACTTAATCCCTGATATTGGTGACGTGAGCCATCTGTTTTCTTGATCAATCTCACCAGAATTCACATGATTTTATTTGTCTTTGCTGATTTCCAGCTTAGTTGTCCTCAATTCCATCTTTTTGTGTATTTCATTGATCTCTGATCTTCCTTCATCAGTGGATGCCTGACTGCTGTACTCTGGACCTCGGTCAACTCCTTGGTTGCACTCACATTAGGGCACAGCCCTGAAACCCTCAAGTTCCCAGGTTTCTCCTTGTGCACCAGCATCCTATGCAGTCCTAGCTTTGGATTCTGTGCCTGCCCTCCCCAAGGCTGGGAAAGAGGATGTTCCCCTTGCTTAGGAACTGCAGAAGCCGAGGGCCAGCCTATCTGTAGCTCTCTCAGATCACTGGTTTCCCAATCTCCCTCCAGCTAATCCTAGAAATTCATTAGTACTTTGTCAGCTTTTAGGTAATTTTAGGAAGTTTATGAAACATTTTATTCAGCTTTATTAGTTGTGTGGGTGGTAGGTTTGTTTGAATAGCAAGAAATTCCCACACTTTAACTTACTGCATAACCTCATTTCCCCTGGTTGTGCTAAATTCAGGAACAGGTGCAGGTGCTGTCATAACAAAATGGGAAATAAAATAAATTATATAGAAATTATACACATATTCAAATATATGAACAAATCATTGCTGTAATGTTCTACTCATTGATTCTTAAAATGGAAACTTCTCTACAGGCACATTACCATTATCAGGCTTCAAGAATGTTGTAGATATCACCATATCATGAACAACACAGGGTCATTATGATCATTCACGTTTCTCATCAAGCGCATAGCAATTTAAGGTGATTAAAATGTTTATTTTATTTTTTAAAAAATCTGATTTATTTTCTAGTTCACTACACACATAGCAACCAGGAATAATAATGCCATGTTTTTTTTTTTTTTAACCAAAAAGAAAATCTTCAATCATGTTGTAACATTTGAATATGATGAATTCTCAGAATGTCAACCAGTGTTACACAGGAGCAACCCAGGCTTCCTTGATTTCATATCTGGTTTGAGCCAGAATCAAAGTATTGAGAATTGTTAAAGTATCCATGCTAAATCACTGTAAGGAGCTACCTGGAATGAACGTGAACTTTCATAAAAAGTCACAGAACTCCTATGGTCAGTCAGAACATTGAAGTTTTTCCATATTCCACTTCTAAATTGAGTGCTACTATACACCACCAATCTTCTTCTTCTTCTTCTTCTTCTTTTCTCTTAATTAACTAATTCACATTGTGCCTAAGCTGCAAGAAGAGAGACAGTGAACCAGCTACATGTGTATATCTAAATTCACCCACTCTGGTTACAAACCCTTGAAACGACTCACTGTTGGCCTTTGGAGGGATCCTTAAGTGAAATTAAAGTTTGGAATTTGGAGAACTCTTCTGTGAAACATATTTTGATAGCTCAATGCTCCACCTCCCAAAAGGCACCTTGCGATACATTATATCATCCCACATTGTGTCTGTGAGGAAGTAAAAAGGACATGGAATATGAAGGCCAAACCTAACTGTTCAAGTTAACGTACACACCCTGTGAGTAACCTTGGGAAACACTCTGAAGGCTCTTAGACTTCTGGCCTGTCTCCTATAAATGTGACATCCCCTGTTCAAAAGCCTCTCTATCTGAGAAGCGAGGTCATTGGAAACTGCCCATTTCCGTTTGTTATGTGTGGAAACAAGTTGAGAAATGAAGGGCAGTTTCTTGCCTCTTGCTAGGGGCATCCTTCTTTCCTTGGTATCCCGGCTCTTCATGCACCCAGGAGAAGGGACGGGTGCCACCTCACAGCCCAGCCCACACTTTTCAGAGCAACCCCACAGAACCACATGTCCAAGCAGTCCATCTCTCACCTGGACAGCAGCCAACGCTTCCATCCATGCTTGCTCCCACATTGTCTTCTGCAAACAGCTGCTTCACATTCATGAGGTCATGCTACTTCACCTGTTTAAAGCCCCTTAAAGTCTCCTCATCATGCACTTAGCCTAGATTCTGAAGTCCTTGGGGATTCACAAGTCTGAACAGCTTCCCACCTCCAGCCTTTCTAACCTCCTCTCCTGCCACTTTCCTCACTGCCCCCACATTCCCACTTTGCTAGTGTCCTCCCTGTTTCTCAGGCTCATCCAGCCCTTTTCCAGCCCGCATGCTGGCTCTGCACACTCTGCTCTCTTCCAGGCATGCTCTTCCCATTTCCCCACCTAAGGACTCCCTGTCACCGTTCAGGTTTAAGGTCAAAAGAAGCTATCTCCAGGTGTCCTTTCTTTATGAAGAACTCTTCTCCCAGACCTGTCACTTTCTTGGCAATGCCTTGTCTATGTCCCTAGTCCTCATCACGATCTCACCTCCCCTTCTAAATTTAGGCTTACCCTTCCCTGTCTGCAGCTTCCCATTACAGTGGAAGCTCTGCTGGAAGAGAACGCACCTGTCAGGCTCACTGCTGGAATCCCAGTCTCTTGGAGAGTACCCGGAGCATACAAGGCTCTGGATACGCACTTGGGAACACAAGGCCCTTCGTAATCCACCACAGGCTGCCGCTCTGCATCATTAGTCACCTTCCCCTCTGTGCTCCAGTGATACCAGCACAGTCTGTCACTTGCCTTGGAAGGTTTGTGTTTTCAAGGACAAATGCCTCTGCATTACCTAATCTTGCACATCCATCTTTGGAGATGAGCTTAATCAGCACCTCTCCGCAGAAGCCTCTAGGATGATAAGACGGAACCCCCAAGGCTTATCCTGCACGCATCCACCAAGTGAAGAAGAACGCATATGTGTTTTTCCATCTCTCCTCCATCATTCCATACTCAGCTACAGTCAGTAACAGACCTTTTATCTCTCTACCCACAATATCGAGCAGCATGCCAGATACTAAAATAAAACACAATAAATGAAGGGCTCAATGAAGGAATGGCCAATAAGCTCCTGAAAATTAGTGAGTAGCAGTGAAAAAAAAGAAAGAAAGAAAATTAAAGCCTGTTTGGAGCACTTCTTGGGATATCTTCCTGTCCAGATCTTTATTAGGGCACAGCCTGTCTTATTCTAAGGATGAGAGGTGGGCAAAATGTAAGCGCATTTGTAGGGTTCTACGTGCTTAGCTCATAAGTTAGAGTTATAGACAAAGTTCCAGACGAATCATAGAAGTAACAGGACAAAATCTGTTGTCTATGATCAAAACAAATCTGTGGAAGTAGCAAAGCTGGAATTTGCACTCAGGATTTTTTTATGTGTATGGCTGTATTGTGTTCTTTTTCTCAGTCTGGAAAGAAATCGGGGTGCATTTAATACACACACCCTAAGCTGAAACATAAATGTGTCAAACCATTTGAACCATTGGCTTTTGTTGACTGGGTGTCTGGCACAAGTTAAATTTATTTGTTTGAATTTTTGAAAAATAACCTCAAGGAGTCTTAAGATTAGGTTATATATGTCTCTCTTTTGATCTTTGAGAAGATCTGACACAATTTCCAAATGATAAAAATAGGAGTGTCTAACAAAAGTCAGAAGTTTATTTAAGGGTAGGCTAAAATTAACCAAACCACAGCTAATGCTCAAGGGAATTTCACAGAGGATCTATTCCAGTGAGTCTTTAAAAAAAAAAATGTCTTTTCAAGTACCAGAACACCTGGGACTTAAGACGTTTTATTCTGAACACTATCAAACATATGAATTAAAATAACTAAGTGCCAATTACATATTGACAGATAATAGCAGCTGCCATTTGTGTGTGTATGAATATTCCCCAAACCTAAGAATATGGGGCTTCTTTCTTTTGCTTAAAAATTATTTTTCATTAAAACCCTCAGCTAGTATATGGAAGGTTGACCTGGCAGCCTTCTCTGAAGCATTATAACTTGCATCTTTGTGTGAAGCTTGCTCTAAGATTTCCATGTTCCCATTCCATCCCTCCTGCCCAATTGCCTGAGTGTTATAGGAGCTGACGAGGTGCCTAGCAAAGCTGTGGGTGGGAAGACATACATGAATCCAAGCCCTTCATCCTCCTGATTCTTGGTGGTCCCTGTCTACAAGTTCTGCTGATATTTCTTCCATGGAGTAGTGTCTGCTGTGGTACATTGTCCCTGATCACCTTTGGGGAAGTACTCTGTGAGCAGCTTCAGGAGTCCATGATTCTACTCAGGGTCTAGAAGGCCCCATCCCTAGGGGCCCTCAGCCTGGACATTTGCTCTCAGAAACCTCATGTGAATAGCTGGGTCTCCTGGGTCACATCCGTAGGGATGCACAGATGCTGCTACTCACACTGATGCACAACCGTGAGCAGGTGGAGCATTATGTTGAATCCACTATCATGAGGCTGGGATGGCCACCAGCAGAACTTTTAGATAGGTGGAGTCCACCATATATATACCAGAGGAGGTCTGGCCCCAGCCTTTGGGTTGTTGGGCTTCCCCAGACCCATTTAAATCTTTTAAATCTGTCAACTACTCAGAATCTCCATTACTGGGAGAAGAAGGAAAACAAAGACCCTGGAGGTCAATCCATTTCCCCTCCCAAGTCCTTTCCTTTCTTCTCTTTATGAGAAAGGAAAAGGAAATCCAAAACTGAAAAATCAAATGGATTAAACATCTTTCTTAAAATTGTATAAGTCCATCATTTTTTACAGTGAAAAACTACTTCCTCCTATGAAATTCTGTATTTCTACAATACTACAATTTTAAAAATATGAGTCTACTCCAAAAATAAGAGATTAACCCGCCCCCCCCCCCCCAAGAGATTTTGTTTCTTTTCTAAAAATCTCATCTCTCCTTGTTACCAGACTGCCCCTCTCAGTGATTCTTAGGTCTTACCAAGAGTAGGTAGTCATGTGAAGTGTAAGAATTAAGTGCAATTTCGAAGAGAACCCCAAGTTCATCCAAACCTCTACCTTATGACTTGACTTTAGGTAACCTAGTTTGTAAACTTAACAGTGATACTGAACACAAATACATTGATTCCATTATTCACTCAAATTCATCCAACCTGCCTCTGTCTTATCCATTCTTTCAAGAAAATCTGGCAATTATCTACCAATGACATTTTCAGAACAGTGGCAATACCTCAGTTGGTCTATTGAAATATGAATTTAATAAAGTAATCCAAAGGGAATTAGAGGAGGCTGAACATGGAAGGCATGGTTATAGGTGCTCTGAGATAGTTAGAGGGTGCTGTGGGGTCAAGAACAGAGTGACATTGGCTGAAGAACCAGCAAAGAAGCTACATGGGAGGCAAAGTTTGAAATGAACCCAAAAATAAAACTTGACTAAATGCTGAACACCAAACCAGCCAACGTGAGCGAGGCACGGGGCCACCAGGAGCCCTGACGTTTGTACTGAAGTGTCCTCTTCCTTACTTAGTGTTTCTGATAATAGCCAATGTCAATGGATTTCTTTATATAGGAAGATACTATTTAAAGCAAATAAGTGGACTGTGTGATAAAAATAAAAAGTGGAAATAAAAAGTGAATTGTATGTCAGAAGTCTTGGGCCAATTAACCTTTCCGAGAACAGTATTCCCCAGATAAATTTTTAAAAATTAACCATAAGGGATGAAGTCATCATCAGAATAATAATCAGAATAACAATAATGACACATTATGTTATTTGGGGGTTACTCCTAAGCCATCCTCTAAGTTACTGGCATGCATTTTTAAACCAATTAATTCTTCCAACATCATCATTATGTAGTCACTCTTAATTTTCCCATCTGAGAAACAAAAATCATGAGAGGGTTCTCAATCTTTCCAGGCATATGGAAAGCTTGTGGGATGGGAAGTTTTTAAAAATATTGTTTTATGGACTACTTCTACTTCTAAGAACTTTTACTCGCAGATCATTGGTTATCCACAGTGCCAGCTCATCAGAATCAAGCGGAAAGCTTTCCAAATAACTCAAGCATGGCTTCTGCTCAGACCATTTCCATCAGAACTCTGGGAGTTGGTGACTCCTGTTTAAAAGTCCTAAAGATGCTCATGGGTGGCCTCGGTGGACAGTTCCCGCTTTCTATCTGTGCACCCAGCCCTCCAGGGGAATCTGGTGCCTGCTGGAAGTTCCTGGGAGAGAGATACAGGTGAGACAGGAGCAGGAAGGGTAAGTCCTACAGCAAAGGAACTGATGGCTGTGGGTGGGGGGACAGCACATTTTGAAGATAGAGGATACAGAAATGCTGCAAGAACAGCAGATGGTAGCAATTTAGCAAGTGACAAACTTTTAGATTACTTATGTAAGCAACTAGGGACAATACTTCAAATTTAGGACAGACTTTTTTTCCCACGTACTATGAATGGAATTCAAGTCTTTGGAGCCAAAGCTGGACTAAGAGGTTAAACAAAATCTTGGCTGAGAACTATAAATCTCTCAGCTGTGATTAGCAGCAGTGCTTGGAAGGAGAAGCAAGGAGTGATTGACAGGGACACATGAAGTCAGTACTGGGTTGAGCTGAATGAATACTTTCATTAAAAGTCATAGTAAATAAATTAAATAGAAGTGATATTAAATATTCTTCTTGGTCTCATACATTTAGTCATCACTGGATGCAATGAAATCAAAGCCCTTAACTTCCAGCGTAAATACTTTGCTTTTCTCAGTGTATGTGCTGTTTTACATGGTAGATAGTTAAAATTAAGATATGCCATGGATGTAGGATGTGCCCTGGATGTTGAAGATGGTGTGAAAAAGTTTTAAATATCCCAATAATTTTATACATAGTATATGCTAAAATGCTACTATTTTGGAATAAATAAAATGTTTTATTAAAGTAAAAAAAATTAAACAGAAATGAAAACAGAGAAAGAGAATGGTGCATTGATTCTTAAGTATAAAGTGCTGATCATGCCAATTAGGAGAGCAGAAATAATGCAAATACGACTGAAGACTTTAAAACTTTTAAACAATATCATGACTAGTCATTCCATCAAACAGCAAAGGGCAATGTTTCCTCTATTGTGGAATGAATAGCCTTAAAAAGTAAAGAGAAGTCAACATTTGCTTTAAAAATACAAAACCCAAGAACATTAACATTTTAGTCTACTTTTTTTTTCCTAAATTGCCTTCATTTCTTCTTCCTTGCCTGAGTTAACTTTCGCTCTGAGAATAGATGGAACTGATACATTCTCAGAGTGGTGACGTCGCATGTGGTTTATGTTGCTATATACATTATTTTAATTTAGTGTTCACAGCAACCTTCTGAGATAGACATGATCAGGCCCTTTGATACAGGAGAATTCTGAATCTCAGAGAGCCTCATAGTTCTTGAAGATCACAGGGAAGGGGGAAAGGTAGGGTTCAGCCTCAGTCAGCTCCAAAGCCTGAGCTTGATCCACTTCAGGGATCCAAGCACTTTGGACCTTGGGTCGTACACTGAAGTCAGAATTTCAACCCTTCCACCTGGCCACTCTGGGACAGTAGACTCATCAGCCTTCCTGCCATACACCCCATTTACTCCAGCCTTCATTTCCTCAAGAAGGAAATGAGGACAACAACTAGCTCCCAAAATTGCATGGGTAATTGCATTTATATATACATGAGCCATAAAGACTCATTTATTATCTCTATATAACACAAATATTTTTCTATGTATTGAAATAGACATAAGAATACATACAACTATTCTATATTGTTCATATTTTATAATTGTATTCTAAACATAAAATTATAAATACATGTGTAATCATATGTATTCTGTAATATATAAATAAGCATTAAATATATCCATGAACTCAATTATTTCTGATATTTGGTTATGAAAATTTTAAACATAGCAAAGCTGAAAGAACTACATAGGATCATCCTCATTCTTTCCTCATGCTTTGAAAGTCTACCATTTGCATGTGGTGACACTTGCTTTATCACACATCTGTCCACTTAGCCTTCATTCTCTTTATTCCCCACCCACATTATATTGATGCATTATTTTCAGTAATCTTGCCAACTTTAGTACATGTTCCACAATGCATCTGAGTTTAATTCTAAATTGGAAAAGAATATTGCAACATGGGGGGGACCATCTCTCTCTGAAGGATATATCTGCTTGGTGACTTCAGCAGACCAGTGTGGTGGACCTCGTTCTTATTTCAGTTAGTTTTTCCATATCTGACCTTTCCCTAAAAAAAAAGTGAGGATAATATGTCCCTGATGTGAGGAATTTACTAGAACATCTTTATAAAAGTTAGGGTAGAAAGAAGCAAGTATTTACCATGTATTGTTTTCAGTTGCTTTACATTTTATCCTACAATATATGAGTAAATGATACATTTGTATAACAGATACAAATGTGACTAAATATTTAATATTTATATATCATAGAATACATATAATCATATGTATGCTTATATTTTATAATTTTATTATTTGTACTTATTCATATGTATATTTGAATACATGGAAGCATATATATTTATGATATATAGATAAGGAAAGAGTCTTTGTGTTTCATTTTATATATAAATACAATTATATGACATTCAATGAATCAAGAGATTAATGTTCTGTCAGTTGAAAAAGAAAAAAAAATAGAGAATAGGCAAATACTAAAGGCGAAATGAGCCCCTCACGGTGGAGCACATCTACAATCCCAGTGGCTCAGGAGGCTGAGGCAGGAGGATGGCAAGTTCAAAACCAGCCTCAGCAAATGCAAGGCACTAAGCCACTCAGTGAAACCCTGTCTCTAAATAAAATACAAAAATGAAAACAAAACAAAAAAAAAATAGGACGGGGGATGTGACTTAGTGGCCCCTGGCACCTCACCCCACTAAACAAACAAACAAACAAACAAATAAAGTGGAATGGAGTGGAGAATGGCTCTGGGTTCCCAGAGAAACCCGAAGGCGCAAACACTGGGAAGGTGGGCGGCCAAGCGGCGGGGCTGGAGGCCGCGCAGGTGTGAGCTGCCCTGCCCTGCGCTGAGCAGGGGACCATTGCTAGCCACCCTTGCCCCACAGTGCTTCCTTGTAGCAGGAGGCCACCTGCCTCTCTCCTGCGCACACCCTGGGGCCTCTGGAGGTGCTGGGGCAGGAAGGCGCAGTAGCAGATTCAGGGGAAGCGCTCTCTTGCACATGGGGCCATCTGGAGGAGCTCCAGACTGGTTTCACAAAACCTGCAACAAACTCCCCAAAAGCTTTCTTGGCGTGGGCGGTGGCACCAGGAATGCAGCACAAAGCAAAATATCAACACTTCACGCAGCAGGCAGGGCGCAGCGCGGAGTCTGGTGGGAGAAGCGATGCTGAAGTCACCAAGCAGATATATCCTTCAGAGAGAGATGGTCCCCGCCATGTTGCAATGTTCTTTTCCAATTTAGAATTAAACTCAGATGCATTGTGGAATGAGCTGTGCAGGAGGCCGAGTCGCGGGCTAAACTCATCTGTTCACCTTAGTACATGTTCCCACAAGAATGTCTCCACTTTTGTTGGCATTGAAAAGAAGCTCAAAAGATCAAAATATGGAAATCAAGTGAAAACGGCCTGTGCAGGAGGAAGCGCTTCTGCTGGGGAGGGCCTCCGGCAGGAGCTCTGGGTGATGCTGCCTTGGCTATGAGGGTCGCAGCACTGGAGACCCAAGAGGTGTGGGGCAACACGGGCCAGGTTCAGGATGGTTACAACTCTCCAGGGAAAGGCTGGCGCAGCGGAGAAACTCAGAAGCCCCCTCTCCGCGATGCTGACAGTCAGCTCCTGCTAGCTCTTCCCCTCACAAGCCCCCTCCAAGGAGGAAACTCACAAATAATATAAAATTCCTGGGCTTCCTTTGAGATCGCTGACCCACCTGGAAAAACCCTGATTTCTTTCAATACAGTGACTGACTTATCAGAAACGGAGCACCACGACAAAGGCAGTTGTCACAAAGGCAGACTCCAATATATAGGTTTTGAGTACTTGACTTAGGCCTGTTGATTTATGGCAATCATCTCTCATCCTGCCAGAACCATGCAAGTTCAATAGGAATGCCCACTTAACACAGGCCAGAAGGGAGGCTTAAGACACGCATCATCTTATGGAGGTTAGTTATAACATGTTAAGTGACTGCAGGGAGGATGCAGGATTAAAATTCAGTTCCATCAAATTCTAATGCTTGGGCTTATCCCAGTATTGCTTATGGCTGGTTGCGAAGAATGTTTCTAAGTGACTACATTTCTTAGACATTGCAGCTAATATGAGCTACTATGAGACGTATTTTACAAGAGCTCTTCTCAAACTTTAACATGCATAGCAAACACCTGGGGATTGCACTAGATGCAGACTGGGATTCAACAAGTTTGGGGTGGGCCTAGAATGCTGCATATCCAGCAGGTGCCCTACCTTGTGACACCAGTGACACTGGCTGTTGATTCAGGGACCACATCTGGAGTATGACAGTTTAGATCACGTGATCCAGACAAAGTGGCCTCTAAGTCCTTCTGCATACTCTGCTTGAGTATATTTTCATTGAATTGAAAAAGTGAGTTCTCAGGATCTGTGATCTCTTGCTCATTATTAATGATAGTGTCTACATTTATTTTCCCAAGAGGCAAATTTAATTTCACTTTATTCAGCCCATCAATAGAGATTCATTGGCTCTCTACAAAAATATTCATAGCTAACATTTGTCAGATGCTTTATACCTTAAATGTCTTTTCTCACAAGAAGTAAACCAAGGAGGTATCTTTACAAATGTGAATTTAAGGTGACAACATTAAGTCTTTGAGACTAAAGATCACATGTACCTCTGACTTTCTTGTCACACAGGTTTCATTACAGTATTTTGTTTTCCTGACTCCAAATATAATACCAAGACTAATTAGTAAGTCCTTGTTTTGAGAAGTGCTATCCCAAAGATCCACAAACAAGTAGATTAAGTAACAAAAATAGATTATTCCACCATTGGGAAGTTTCAAAATCCAACATCAAGTTGTTGACAGATGAGTTCCTCCTGAGGCTGGAGAGAAGTATCTGTCCCATCCCTCTCTCCAAACTCTGGGTGGTTGCTGGCAATGTTTTCTGGACTCATAGACATGACCGCTACCTTCATGTTCATGTGCTGTTCTTACCATGAGCATGGCTGGGTCCAAATCCCTAGTTTTTTTAGGGACACCTGTCATGCTGGATGAGGCCCTCCCCATTCCAGACAACCTCATCTATTTACATCTGAAATGACCTTGCTTCCCAACAGGCCATGTTCTGAGGTACCCTGATGAGGCCTTCAGCATAAGAATTTTGAGGGAAAACAAGTGAACCTGTCACAGGGGACACAGCCCTCCCTGGGATTTGCATGTATAAGTTACCACCCACATAAGGGAGGGGACAACTCCTCCCAGAGGGTCTTGAGGAGTCCTGAGGAGGAGACAGCATTCCTCTGAGCTGGTCACAACAATTTGATCAGAGAGTCAGTCACCATGTTCTTGGGATATGAATAAGACTTGGGAAGACAGAGATAGAGAATTCTTCACCATAAAGAAGACTTTCTTAAAAAGAAAAAACAATGACCTTAATACCTGTGCTGAGGACAGGTATTAAAGGTATTAAAATAGACAATATTTTTCCAAACTACAAAATAAGAAACAAAACGAGGTTAAAGTACAGATAGAAGAATCCTAATCTGGAAATCCAAAATCTGAAATGCTCCGAAATCTAAAAGTTTTTGATTCCTTACAGAATGCTGCAAGTAGAAAATTCCACACCTGATTTAAATTGATGGGCAGCACGTAAAATGTAGGTGAATTGAAATCATCATAAAATTACCTTCTTGGTATGTACATAAGGTAAAATGACTTTCATGTGTACATTTGGGTCCCGTCCCCAAGATGTCCCATTATTAAAATCCAAAATCCTTCTGATAACACTTCCAAAACATTTCACCTAAGGGATAATCAACTTGTGATGCCAGTTTTATATCCACTGCTGGAGATAAAACTTAAACAACTTCAAAATCTGACCATCGTTTATAAAATAAGAATAATAACTCAAATATCAGGGGAATTGTCTTTCATTTTATTTTCTAAAACATAAAAAGTACTGTGTGTCAAAATATGTATGCTAATGTGTTAATATATGTCTAGGGTATGCTGCTAAATATTGAAATACAAACTGCAGTGTGAAGTGACAAAGAATTATTACTATTATTACATTCTAGAATCCAGGTAAGTTGACTTTTACATTGAGAAATTATAGCAAATCTTTTGTTAGATTAAAATACACCAAATCCTTGTTTAGGAGCCTCTGGGTTTCAGAGGGCAGGTCATCATTTTAATTGACAGAGGATTCTGAGACTCTTGTCAAGAGGATTTATTTAAACTCCTCTAGACAGTCTCAGAACGTAACTGCTCTATGTGTGAAAACAACTCTTTCTCAGTTAGAGAATGACATCTTTGGGGAGTTGTCTTTGAAAGGATGTAGTCACCAAAATTCACAAAGACAGAAATGTTCACACCCTGAATAGGAATTATCTCACAAGATAAATAGCTGTGTCTTGGTTCAGACAGAAATGCTTTTTGACAAGGTCAAAGACTCTCTTCTTGTTCCTGAGGTGCCCGTTCCCTGGGACACATAAGGTTCCTTGTCTGAGTGGAAGAGCTAAGGGACAGAGGAGACAGAGCTCATTAATTTTGTCAATAGCCATTCCTTGCCATCTTAGCTTTTATAGACTGTCTTAAGTAAAAGATGAGCCTTTCTGCATTTTCTCATTCCATTCACAGAGCAATTTTAAAATGGACCTTCCTCTATTTTCGGCTAACACCATCTTCTTCATCTGAAATCCACAGGCTTCATAAATCTATCTCCTCCCTACTCCTCCCAATGCCTAATCAATGTCTTCTCAACAGAGTCTTGCCTATAATCAAATCAGTCATGGATCTGTCACAGTTTTGAATACAGTGTGCTTGTTTGAGTTTTCATAGTTGTGTTTGGTTTTCCCTAAAGTGACAGATTCTTTATAACCTCTCCTCCTTCCCTTTGCATTTACCTCCTCCTCCTCCAAGGTGGCCAGGTGTTATAGTTTAGATGTGAGGTGGCCTCCCAAAGCTCATGTGTGTGACAGCGCAAAGAAGGTTATAAATGATTGGGTTGTGAAATTCTTAACACAATCAGTGAATCAGTCCCGTGACACAGACTAACTGGGCAGTAACTAGGCAGGCAGAATGTGGCTGGAGGGTGGGTCATTGTTGGGGTCATGCCTCTGAGGCATATATTTTGTATGTGGTAAGTGGAGTCCTTCTCTTCCTTCTTCCTGTTGTGATGTCCTGAGCCACTCCCTTCTACCACATTCCTGTGCCATGATGTTTTGCTGCCCCTGCAGCCCAGATCAATGGAGCTGGTCACCTATGGACTGAGACCTCTGAAAACATGAACCCCAAAATAAACTTTTCCTTCTCTGATTGTTCTTGTCAGATTTGTTGGTCCTGGCAGTGAAAAAGGTGACCCAAACACCAAGGTTGGCAGAGAGTCTCTCACTACCTATGCCAGTCCTGAGACGGACATTCCCAAAGGACCACAGCATTCTCTCCTGCTCTGCTCAAATGGAAGTCAACAGGATTTTTTTTTTTTTTCATTTGTACAATTCTCAAGGAAAGATTTTGCATTGACAGAAAGATACAGGTGGAGGAATAGTGAAGGTGAAAGTGAAGGTTGGGATGATGAATGTGAGGACTATTTGTAGAACACCAAGGGAGACATCCTGGGTAGAAGGGAGCAGGCAGTTCATATTCCTGAGAGACACAATGAGCAATGAGAGTTAAACTGAATGACATGAATTTGACACTCAACTCCAGAGGTAGGATTCAGTAGCATTTTAACCGTTCATTAGGTGCAAGATGGCAAACCAGGGGTTCACATATGTGGTCTCACTAATCCCACCCAGGACCTTGATGGGCTAGGATTGCAACTATTACAACTACCCTGCAGAAAGGAGGACTTCGACCCACATAATAATTTACCTTGTAAAGTGTGCAGGCATGCTTTCTTCTGTGCTATCCTAGGAAAATGGGGACAGAAAATGGTTAAGTGCACATTCTCCTGGTTTCTTGTGACAGTTTGTTAGCCATCTTGCTAACATTTCAAGAACTTTACTTTTCTTTTAAACTGTTTAAAGAAATCTTAGTGAAGCTAAATAAACTGAATTGTGTTCTTGAGAGAAAGGAAGAAAGAAGAGTGATTGTTTATGATAAGATTATAATATTGCAAATCTGACACTTTCCTAACTAGATAAATTAGTTTACTGCTAGTTCAATCTCAGTGGAAGAAATATTCCATTTGTAAGGAGTAGAATATTTTTTGCTCAAATATAGGAAAGTCTACAGAAACCTGATTAATCATCCACTATTTAATATTAGCTCCTTCCAATAGACTTAAATAATTGCAGACATTCTTTATTTTCTTCAACATGGCAAAGAAATTTAACATAAAATTTCTTCACATTCCCTTAGCCATCTTCTTCCACATCAATTTGCACAGAGAGACTCACAAAATACAAGTAAGAAACACCTGGCTCGTTGAGAAAGACATGGACCTGAGGTTTACATTATATCGTTCAGTCATTCAACAGACATCTATTGTTGGCCTTTATATGTAGGTATTATTCCATATTCTTAGAATGCCAGATCTAACATTGGTCATAACATTATATTCCTAAAAGATAGGACAAATAACAAAATGTTGACATAATAATTATATTAAAATATTCTGTATATTACAAAAGCAATAAATACTTTGAAAGAAAAATCCAGTTGAGTAAATAAAAGGACCAGCATTGCTAGGTGGAGGCATAGGGTGTCTGGGTAAGGCTCATTGAGTTACTCCTCAGTGATGTCCAGAAGCTCATTTGCCTTAATGTGCATGAGGGAAACAGTGTCAGAGTTTAAAGCCAGGGTGTAGCACATCTATGAGGAGCACATCTGTGTCTGGGGTGGGTCACATGGGGGGCCCTGTTAAAGTGTATTAAGCTATCTAGAGTGGCCTGCTCACACACAGATGTGTAAATAAGCAAAAACAGGTGATGAAAAATTAATTGTGATTGAGAAAGGGGCTTGGAGCTTTCTGAGAGGCACCACCAAGTCTTAGGCTTAAAGGAAAACCTGGTTCCGTTAGTCTGTCAGGGCTGCTGTAACCAAGCACCACACACAACAGCTTCAACAAGAGAAAGTTTCTCTCCATGTCAAGACAGCTCAGGTTGGCTTCTGGAGGCCTCCTTGGTCTGCAGATGGCAGTCTTCTCTGGGTATCCACATGGGCTCTCATGGGTACACCAGTCATGTTGGATCACAGTCCCCCTTGGCCCCGGTTAACTCAATCATACTGTAGAGACCCTGTCTCCAAACAGAGTCATATTCTGAGCTAATGGGGGACAGGGCTTCAATATGAGTTTGTGGGCTTGGGGGATATAATTCAGTCCCCAACATGGATTGAAATGCCAGCAAGTGAATTGAGAGCAGAAGTCAAAGGAATGAGAGGGAGTGCAGGAATTAAAATCTGTGGTTGCATTCAGGGAGCCAGAGTAGCCTTCAATTGCTGGGATAGCAGATGTGAGTTAATAAGCTTTGGTGGAGAAAAGTAATTTGAGACCCCCCCCCCAGACAGTTGCTAGCATGTGTCCATAGGGGCTGTGGGAAGGGCACATTGATTAATGAAAGCTGACCCCTCCAAAGGACCCAGGGTAGAGAATGAGTGTCCTCCTGGTTGAGTAAGACACTGGGGAGTGGGAAATGGCAGGTGGGAGGCTCCAGCACTGACCAGGGTGCCTGGAGCCTTTCATGATGGTCCAGTTGTTCATTCAAACTGCACTTGGTACAGTAACATGGAGTCAGATTCCATAAAGGTAGAGAGAGAGAGAGATGGAGAAGGAGAGAGAGATAGTGGGAGCAGGAGAAGAAACAGAGAAACAGGCAGGGAGGGAGGGAGAGAGAGTTCCATCAGGAGGACCATACAAAGACAGGAAGTATCACCTGACACACCTGAGGCCGAAGAGGTGCTCAGGCACAGCTGAGAGAGAAAGACAAACAGGGCAGGATTCTGAAATGAGGCTCTGCAGCATGAAAAGGGTTAGAAGATAAAACAAGTGTCATGGAGCACTTGAGTGGTAGATGATCTTGTTACTTTTGTAGTGAATTCCTCAAAGTTTCCTCGTGTGTGTGTGTGTGTGTGTGTGTGTGCACACGTGTGCGCACAGGGGCTTGGGGGATATAATTCAGTCCTGCACATCTCCATCTCCTTGATAGAAAAGGATGCTCCCATTCTGTAGCAAGTTGCTATAGTATAGTTGCAAGTTACTGATTGGAAGCGTCTTGGTTCTTGGTTCAGGTAGGTATAGCCCCTTCCTTGAGGCTCTGTAGAGGCTCAGCTAGAGTCCACTCCTATCTCTCCCTTCATAGTTTGGTGAATCAGCTGTGTCCCTTAATAAAGAACCTTTATATTAACCAAGCTGGGGTAGATTCTGCTCCTGTAACCAAGAAATTTGACCAATCTCATGATCATAACATTTCAGGGAAGAAACTGGTAAGCAAGACAGTGTAGGTGTGATTTTCTCTTAGCTGTGCTTGGTCCCTATGCAGCATCCCTGGTTCCCATATCTTAAATAGTTGATTTCTGACCTAGTATTATAAAAATGGAAATCCACGTGATATATAGGATCCACGGGGTGGGGGGGAATATGGAAAGGAAGTGTTTGGCTGTTGGAAACCTACTTGTTGTTCATGAAAACACCAAGTTAAAAGTATTGCTATATATATATTAGATTTCTCAATGATTATTATAATATCCAAGTAAGATCATTCATAGTATGGTCATTAACCATATAAGAATAAGAGCACAGCTGGGTATAGTGGCATATGCGTATAATCCCAGAGGCTTAGGAGGTTGAGGCAGGAGGATCCTGAGTTCAAAGCCAGCCTCAGCAATGATGAGGTATTAAACAACTTAGTGAGACCCTGTCTCTAAAATAAAATACAAAATAGGGCTGGGGATGTGGCTCAGTGGTCAAGCGCTCCTGAGTTCAATGCCTGGTACCCCGAAAACCAAAAAGAATAAGAATGCAAATTAGGAAGAAGCCAAGGATTAGGAAAAAGAGGAGGAGGGAGGGAGAGGAGAAGGAGGAGAGGAGCGGCCTAGTAGCCATAACATCAACTTTAGAAACTGGGCACTGGGCCTGACAGTTTATTTATTCTCACAGCAGAAATATTGTGATTTTCGTTTTTACATTAAACTGCAGCCAAGGCTCAAAATACATACTTGAGCAGTGGTGGAGGGCAGTGTCCTTTTCTAGGGTAGGAAAGAGCCTCATCAGCTCAATCACCACGTATCGAGCCCCATGGTAGATCCTTAGCAGCGTGTGGGCACCTGGGACACACAATCCCCGAAGAACATATGGGTGGAAAGGGATTTGGGCACAAAAAATGGTGGAATCGTGGGGTATAAATGGAAGGAGCACAGGGTTCTTGAGATACTGGAGGCATCACACTAAGGTGACAGCATCCTGGTTTGCTAAAAACAGCTCTGGCTCTTGCGCATTGCCCTAGTTTTATTAATAGTGCTTTCTTTCACTCTCATGGTGTCTCAATTTGGAGGATAAAGGATGTGTCACCTCATCTCAGATATGTCCCCAAGGAAGGGAGAAGCATGACCACTTGCAGACTTAGAGGATGTTGGAAGGCACACTGGTGGTCCTGGGTCCACTGCCCACTACTGACTACCTGCCTTGAAGGAGGAGTGCAAGAGCAGCTGTTTGCCAGGCCACACTCTGTGAGCATCCAGGGCTACTGCAGCATCTGGGATGTGTCAGTGAGCACACCCTCATGCCCCAAGGCTGACCAAGGAAGCCTCACCTTCTCAGAAGCACCCTGGCCTCCTCTTACAGCGTTTTTTGAATTTTCATTTCCTGCATCTGTGTTACAGCCTACTCCCAAACACTCCTGGGCAGGCCCCTTACTGTGCCTTCCTGCTGTGACCACCTCTAGTTCCAGAGGCACCTGCCACACCACGGCTCCCTTTCCTTAGCAGATCTAGGGAACCCTTTCTTTTCAAGTCACCTGGATACACAGATGCAAAGTTTTACATCTAGTATAAGAACTAAAGAAAACATCTTAGCTACAGATAGGTGCCACATTGTCTGTCGAAGATTTTACCAAAATATGTGCAAAGGGGTGCTCATTTCTAAATCTTACGGTTATTAGAACTACCTCTGGGTTTCCATTTATTGTCTTTAAATAAACAAATATCATACATTTTATGATATAAATTTTGCTAGTAAACACTTTCTTTCCTTTGACTCACCAGGGTTCTTTTCATTTGAAAGAGAGGCATTCATCTGCTGTGCTTCAAATGTACTAGCACTGTCTCTTAATATTTTTATTTAAAAAATGTAAAACCCCATGAGACAGCATGATCTCCACAAGTAGTCACACAAAATATATTTTATATTCGTTCCCACAGGAAATTGTTTTTGTTTTCTCCTGTTTTTCTTTATTTCATTTTGGAAAGTAAAAAAAAAAAAAGTATTTGTGTATCTACATTTCATGGGAAAATCATTAGCATTTTGTATTTTGGGGGTAGGCTTTTCTTCTTTCCTGGGAATTATTTTACATCTGAAAAGGCATTATTTCATTATTCCTCAATGAATAATGAGAAAGATTTCAGTAAACCTTTCCTCTTGGGCTCTGCTTTCTTTCCTTCATTCTTTCCCAAGCCACATATGCTGAGAATGTGTGAGTAGAGGCCAAAGAGGAGTGTTAGACTCTGTAGGCATTTATTCCTGGCCTCAAAGCCACCTGTATTTCAGAATGACAGCCATTCCTTCTTGTCATGGCTGTGAGAGATGCTCATTGTCACTGATTCCAAAAACCAACATGGCAGCTTTCATTAAAGTATGTTCTTCAAATGGATGTATTGGAATGTGTCAGTTGGATTTACACACAAGATTTTGGGAATGGAGATGATAGCCACAGTGCAAGACTCACATTCATAAAATTATACAGAGATGGACACACAAATCAGCTCTTCCTGAATCTCTGAAAATAAGGTTGCATTACTTCAGGATTTACCACACACTCCACACTGGATAACTCAAGCAAATCATTGTCACCGAGTTTAGCTAAAAAAAATATGAAGTGCCCACATGGCTAATTCTCCCCCCTCACTGGGGGGCTCTTGCAGGTAATATATTTACAGAGTGTTTAAAATGTGATGCAAATGAGGTCCCTACATTTTTCTCCCATTGGTGTTGTAGGCTGGATAAATCACACCCTTTGGCATTTGCATTGATACAACAAGAACATACCATGCGGCACAAATAACCTCATTTCCATAAAACAGCCTTTTAAAATTAGAAAATGTATAATTCATTTGGGGTGGCTATTACTGCTTTTGGGAGGGATTTAGACTTGTATTTAAATGCAAATTGCAGTATTTTTTTTCTCCCAGTTACACACAGGAAGTCACAAAATTTAGAAACTCCAAGCTATATCATTATTCTTAACTATGACTTCCAGATTATAATACCAATAACAAAATGTATTCATTTGGCCCATTACAGTTTGCAGAGGGTTTACACGTCTTAAATTTGGTCTCCACTTTCCATGAGGGAGATGCCCCATTTTGCCCAGGAGGAAACTGAGGCTCAAGTTAAGTGACATTCAGAAAGTGGTAGAGCCCAGACTTCAACATTGATGGGAAGACAGATGGGCAGAGACACCTGGAAATATTCAAGAATGTACTAAGGTAGCCAGAAAAAGGTTGTAAGTGAGAGAAGATAAAAGAAACATTTTATAAAGGCAGAAGATGTCTGGACAGAAAGTGGCAGGGCAAACTACCAGACAAGGATGCACTATTTGAATTGCCTCTCACCTCTGACCTCTGACCCTCTGCTGTACTCCAGCTTGCAGATATTTAGGAAGAAAGAAAAGCAGAACCCTGTAGGGATCCACTAACCCTGGAACCTGGCTCAGTCTCTTCAATTTTTCTGCTTCTATCACCTTTATTCAAGAAGGATCTGTAAGTACCCACCTGGGCTGGGGAAACAGCTCTAAGCCCCTTCATGCAACGTAGCTCATGTTTTAAGCATTAAAAGCTGTTGCTCCACAAAGGAGCTTTGTTTCTTGTTTCTGACTCTTTGCATATCCTCAAAAGTTCTCACTTCATCCTTGCCCCAGTTCCTCATTGGCCTCATTCTTTCTTTCTCTGGCTGATTCCTATGCATTCTTCAAGTCCACACTGATGCAGGAGTCCTCTGGGAAGCTTTTCTAAAATTGCTTCCACCAACAACTATTCTAGCAATACTTCTGATTTCCCAGCCCATAAGTCCAATGTGAAGGGGTTGGTTCACAGCAGCTTCCCCGAGAAGACAGGGTCTTTGGCAGGGTCCTTTCTTTTCCGCCTGTGCATCTCCAGCAGGTGTCACAGAGAGGAACACATAGAAACAGTTCTGTACTTTTAATCCTAATTCTGCTGGTGTTATAATCTGTGACTTTGGACAACTACTGACCTTCTCAACTCTCAATCTACTCCTCTGGAAAATAGAGCTACAGAATATACAAACAAGAAAAGGCAATGTACCCACTACATGGACAGCCTCAACAAATGACAGCCACCCAGATCATCATTGCTAATGTCAGCAATTGCCTGATTGGAAAGTAGGGAAGCCCGCCCCCAACTCTGTCTTTCAGGTCTTTGGATATCAGAACAGGATTCAACTAAACTCCTTTCTGTAAAATATGTTTTCTAGTCCCAACCCCAGTTGTGTGATTATTACCAAGCCATCTTCCAGAACAGAATCACTGTCCCCCAGACTTCTCATCGCCATTCCCAGCGTCACTCCCAAGGCTAGCAAAATGACCGCACTAGGGAGCTGCTGGGGAGCAAGTCTCAAGTCACGAACTGTCCAGAGCCTTAATTGAATCCACCGGCTCATCTTCCCCTGTTCCTCATTGGCCAAATGAGGAAGCTTGTTTCTTGGAAAACAAAAATTGTAATTTCCTTATAATACAGCTTTTGGTTTCTCAAGGGAGAAAAAAAAGTGGGTTTCATGAGGGAGTTGATTAAAAATTCTTCACATAGCAGTGGAAATTGAAGTCTCCTGGTCTAAAGATGAGAAGCAAGTAGAAATACCTGCTTGAGCAGGTCACTTTTCTGAATCTTCTTTCTCCATCTAAAAAATCAGGGGCATGAAGTTATCTAATCCCTCTGTGGGTGTTCATTTGTTCCCATGGGGAGTGCAGAAACACAGACAGGCACACTGATTTTCACAGTCACATTTGGTGGGTGAGTCCAGGGATGTGACATGACCTGTGATGTGAGGAATGCTCCTTAGTAATGAAAAGCAGACCCACCCACGGTGTCAAAGGTGTTCCCTGGAGGCCACTTTAGCAGTGTTTAAATGATCTCCATAGGAGGGTCCAGGTTTAGCATGCTGTGAAAGACTAAATTGAAATAATAACTGCTCAAATAAACTTGTGCTTAAAACAGTTTCAGTTTTGCAGCACCCTGACTTTTGGGATATAATATAGAACTCTAATTATCCTTGAAATCTGTGCTTGACCTATATCAAAAAGTGCCAGCATTTTCTTCTTTTAAGCCCTTGGTTTCCGGAAAATGTTCTACAGCCTCATTTCCTATAACCTTTCCCTCGTGTGCCCACATCAAAGCCTCAGCGCCTCTCAGGGCTCCAACGCCCCAAATGGGGGAAGGTAGCATTATGTAACTGGGGCTCATCTGTGATTTTTACCCCATCATTAGGTCATTTGCAATCTGTTCCACGAAGAAGAACTATATGAACCACCTCCATCTCGGATGTTGCCAATCCTCATATTTACACAACTATCTTTTAAATACAGATAGGTAGAGAGATAGATGAGTACCCTCTCTCTGCTAGGCACCTCTCTCAAAGCTTTGCAAACATTATTGTGAATTCAATACTGCAGTTAAAGGTTATTTCCCCATTTTCAGAATGAGGAAAACAAGTTATAGAGAGAGATGTGCATTTGCCCAAGCTGCACAGATATTAGTGACAGGTTCAAGTTTAAATATATATCTACTCCATTATCTTTCAAAGAAAATTAAATTATTTCTTTCTTTTCTCAATGATATTGGCAATAGTTTTGGCAAGTAACCAACTGTCTCAATAAAGAGATAGCTGTGAAATTTCATCCTATTCATTCTATAGGCAAGTAAAAGTGAACACTAAAGATAATTTCATCTACTTGATGCTGCTATGTCATTTTCAATGACAAGTTTAAAGCGAAATCTTTAAGATGATTTTAGCCACAGATCTAAAGGGGTCTATGTGTATGACCCTTTCCACACCCTCCCCAGTGACCACAATAGGAGGCCTGGGTCCCCCACCACAGACTCAGGGCAGAGGATCACCTTATCATATGCTACTGAGAAGCTGCAAGCAGAGTTGCAGGGTGAGACACCATATCCAAGGCCCTCAGACCACTCAGTAAATCCAATGACCCCACAGAGCTCATGCGCAGGTGGAACTCAAGGGAAACCTCAGAGCTAGAGTAAGAGGATTAGGGGAAAAGAGAGCACCCAAGTTGGGCAAAGTCTCAAAGGAGAACATGACGACTACAGAGCTCTGAGGAGCCCCCGGCAGAGGAGGGGAGAACACAGGGGTGAGGTTCCCATCTCAGCAAAGTGCTGGTAAGTGCTGAACAACAAGGGGAAGGGAAGAAAGAATTCTTGATTAGCATCATATGCAATTTTTTCCTGGTGTAAAGATTTAAAGATTCCCACATGGATACCGATGTGACATCACCAGTTACCCTAATCTTGCAAATGGGCAAAGAGATCCATCAGGCCGATCACAGCAGCAGCAGCACATGGGTCTTTGCACCCTGGGCACTGCCAGCAGCAATGGGCTTGCTCCAGCCCCTTCATCAGGACAGGACGGGATGAACTTTATCGCCAAGGCATGACCTATCTACATGCATGCCTTTCATCATTCATAGACTCACAGCCTGCTGTGAGTAGTGAGTGCCACTATCTACCAGGTGCAGTGCTAGGCCCTGAAGTAGAAAGGTCCAGAAGGGCAAGAAGGAGATGGTCTTCTACCAATTAGTGCCATTGAGTGATGAAACTCAGACGCAGGAGCACGTCCCACTTTCTCACCGTGTGCCCCTCACAACTCTCTACCCAGCTTAGGCTCTATGAAGACACTCTGCTCCTTGTCCCGCTCTGAAGCAGCTGAACATGGCTGATATGTCTGAATACTTACTGCGGAGTGAGCAACAAACACTTGGCAAGCTTCAGGTATTATGTCAAGAAAACTCCAAGCACAACCTCACAAACAATCCCACAAAGCAAGTCCTAGTGTTATCTCCCTTCAGCAGAGGAAAATATTGAATCACAGAGATTGAACAACTTCCCCAGGATGGCAGATTTAGAAATGATGACCCAGAGTTACAAATTAGAATTCTGAATTTTTCTTAACCTCACACAGTCTCTGAATGGTCTATGACCTGGTGGAGGAATGGTCCTAGGCAGGAAATAAGGCATATCAAAGGCAATGCACCACGCAGGGAATTAGGACATCAGAATGGATCCCAGTTCAGCAAGAGTAGCTTAGGGACCCTTGGAAAGTCACTTCTCTTACTGGCACCACAATTCCTCACCTGGAAATCGATCATGCTAACACCTGTGCTGTCTCACTTGGTCTGCAGTTGAAGCTTTGTGATGGTCTGTGTGTGCTCCACACCTGGGCCCATCTGCTCCCTGACGGAGCCTTCACACCAGCAGGGACAGCAAAGGCAAAAGTGGGGGTTTCCCATGACAGAGACAGGCAAGGTCTAAATAATAACAATTGTATTAATCATGTAATGAGAGCTATGATTTCATTGTCAGTCACAACCCTAACTCTCCTTTGTTGGGCAGTTAGAGTGTGCCCATCGCTGTGACCAAGGCTTCCTTTGCACCCTCATGTTAGTCTATCATGGTCCTGCTGGGCAACTTGTACCATGAATTCACTTTACGATGGGAGGGAAAGGCCCCGGGAAGGTAGAGGATGCTGCTTTCCAGCTGTGCTGGAGCTGGAGTGGGAATTTATTTTTCTCTGAGTTCATAGCCCACTGTCCCCACCACACTCAGAGTCCCTGGAAAGACAGGTGGACAACTTACTTCCCTTGGCTCTGCTGCCTTTCACGGGGTCTCTACTTGTGTTGGACCCGTGTCCCCCTGTTTTCTGAATTTCCTTTATCTGTAGCTCCGCGGTCATGCCCTGTCTCATGTGCAGCCCCCAAACCCCACGTGGATGGAGCTGCTGGGGAATTCTGAGTCTCCCTGAAGCTCCCCCATGCCCCTGCTGCTCCAGCACAGGGCTCCAACTTTGAGTGTTTTTACAGAAGCCTGTGCTGGGCGCTGAGCCCTGTCCTCCTGAGATTCATGCTGTGAAGTTTCAAGACCCAGTTCCTTCAAACTTGACTGCAATTGAAAACGGGGCTTTTAAAGGAGCCACAAAGTTTAAATGAGGTAACAACCAGTGTGGACTTTAATCCAAAATGACTGGGGTCTTCATAAGGAGGAGATTAGGACTCAGCCACACACAGAGGGACAATCCTGTAAGGACACAGGGAGAAGACAGCTGTCTGTGATCCAGAAGTGAAGCCTCAGGAGGAGTGGACTTTGTCTTTTGCTTGATCTAGGACTGTCCTGACTCCAGAACTATGAGACAACTCTATTTCTGTTATTGCAGCCTCTCAGTCTGTGGGACTTTGCTAGGGCAGATGGAGCTGGCTGATACAGCCTGAATGACCGATAATGATATAAAATCCCACCGAGTTTCAGATGCAGAACCTTTGGTGGCACGTTGGGGCTCAGTTCAGATAACATGCGCGAGATCCTTTCTGCCAGGTTCTGGGATAGCTTCAAGGGGATTCATGAAAGCACAGTGACCTGGGGTCAGACAAAATATGAGAAGGAGGGAGGGTGAAGACAAAGGGGAAAAGCCCCACCCTTGGTGTGCAACACACATCTGGACTCTGCCAAGTACAATCCTGAGCACTAGATATGTGTCACCTCTTCTGGGTCTGACCTTAAAGATAGGGAAACTGAGCATTCAAGTATTCATGGGGGAAGTTAGGACCTCCTGATGGTGTTTCTGGTCCATTGGGAAACCTGGCTCTAGTTGTTACTCCTGGATTCCTCAAGGCCATGCGATGGAGACAGAGCTGTGGACCAGGCAGGCAGCATGGCCAAGAGTGAGACAGGAGGGTGTGGACAGTGTATTTGTGCGAGCACAGAGGTGAGTTCAGCCTTGCAGAATGTGAAAGAGACCCAAGACAAAGTGATTTGGGAGGTGGTTCTTAAAATAACAGTTTACTTTGATTAGCTTAGACATGGGAAGGACATTTCTGTAAGCCAAAGTACAGATGGCCAGTGTGGTGGCCTTGCTGGAATGTCCAGTGGTGGTGATCTAGAAGGGGGTGGAAGTGTCCTGGCCAAAAATGTGAAGAATCTAGGCTCATGAAATCAAGACTCATCTAGGGGTTGATCAGCTTGAGTTTCAAGAACTGGCTTTATATCCCAAGGCTGTGGGCTCTTTCTCTTGCCAGGAGTGCACTGCAAAACATTCAGCCTATTAAATCAGAAAAAGTACTAAGTATTGTTGACCATCCCAGCGACTCTGGGTGGGTCACTTCACTTTTCCAGCTTGAATTCACCATTTATTACTGGGATGAACCCTTTTCAGGTCTGTTATTGTGACATTTTAAAAAGAAAAGAAGCTGTGATACACTCAGGACATTATCCACAAATGCTAAGGGACTCATCAGTCTCTTCCCTCTTTTCTCCCCTCTCTCCTCCTCTCTCTGAGCACCTGCCTTCTCAGTGTCCTGTGAGCAAGCTGAACTGCTGAGATCTGGGGTTACCCTACCAGGTGACTTAGCATGTCCCCTTTGTACCCAAGCCTTCATCTGGGATGTATACCCTTAAGTTGTTTTCAGGTTTCCGCAGTGAGCATCTTTAATCCCTCTGGGGTCTCTGTCCACCTCCAAATGTTCAGACCTGCAGGCTGATATTGAGCTGTACCCAAGTCTCAGAGCAAAAGGTTGCTCTGCATCTAAAGCTAATGTGGTGCAGGGGGGTAGTTTGCGTGGTCTTTATAACATTGCCTTAGGCTTCCCTGCAACCCTAGTGACATGGTTAATGATGAAGAAAAATGAGGAGATGAAACTGTGGGTCACAGATAGGTTAAGGGGGAGTCGCTACTATGATATCTATTGGGTAAAGCTATTATTATTATCATTATTATTTTAAATTCCAAATACTTCATGTTCATTTTTGAGCAAAATTTCAATGATCCTCCATCTCCTGGACTCTATCAAAATCCTATGCTGCCCAGTCATTTTCACTTGGGCATCCTGTGACCATTGCCTTGAGCCACCCTCTGTTTTTTTTTTCCCTTGTTCTGCTTGCAGTAATATCAAGTTCACCTACCAATTTAGGAACCTCCATCCCCAAGATACCATTTTAAAGCTTGACTTTTCAGCAGATACCTGAGGTCGAAACTATTCCCATGAGTACAGATTTGTAGCTCTTGAGTTCCGTTTCTCACACACGCCCACAGGCAGGAAGGTGCCTCATCGGCACCAGGGTGTCGTCTGGGGTACAGGAGGGAAGCAGTGAGTAACGGAATAGCACTGCCCTCTAAGCAGGCTGCTTCCTCATTTGGTCCAGCTCTCAGGCTCCTTAAGACAATAGTAAATCCACCAGTGAGACAAGGAAAGCTCCTGGCCTTGAGGGTTTCTGGAATAACTAATCCTGCCGAACAGAATTAGCCATGCCCCCATACACTGCATAACCACATTTTATATCTCATCTTGCCCGGTCTGCATCTGAGCAGCAATCGTCAACTTTTTGAGACATCTTGGGCAATGGTGAAACCCAACTTTATGAACCTGTGCAATGTTAGCACATTGTGGGTGATTACTACCAGTAGGATCTGGGCACAGTCATTAGGCTTGCCGAGTCTCGGTTTCCTCCCCAGTAACAAGATATTAACTATGCTTACTCCACAAGGCATTTAGGAGTGTGAGGTGAGTTAATGTGGGCAATCACCTTACGGTAATGTTTCAACATATGACTGTCACTCCAAGATGAGTAGTAAGAGCTTTCAGCCCAAAATGCTACCAAGAGAATGAATGCACAATCAGGCCATGGTGAGGGGTTTAGAGTGTCCAGGAAAAGGATGATGAGAGTTCCCTGAAGCCTAACCCTGGAGCATGGCTCATCTCCAAGCACCACACATAGATAGTATTAGGGACAAGCAGGTAGGAGGTCAAAGGAGAATGGGAGGATCTACAGATGAGATGTTTTTTGATAACATCAGGTAAACATTGAAATGAGTATCCTGGAACAGACTAAACTCCAGATCACATCAAAGTTCTTATAAAACTAAAGTGCCTCTATGAGACCTATGATTATAGAACTGAGCTCAGTTAAGTAATAGACAGAAAAACAGAGGCGGATGGCAGTTCAGAGTTGAAAAGGAAGTTTCTAATCTGATGACCTCCTTAAACCCCAAGCAAGGTCTTCTAGCCCATCATTTCCCCTAATCCTACTGAGTCATGCACCTGCATATTTTACTTGTATCCTCTTAGGCAAATGAAGGCATACATTGTTGCACTCAGCAAAAATATTCATGAATACCCTAACATACATCAAAAGTGGATATGAATCATCTCTTATCATTGGCCTACATTAATCTGCTGAGAAGGCTTTAAATAATTCAACTGTAATTTTCCTGGGACCAAGTTCAATGAGCCAAACGCTCTACCATCCAATGTTAATGTCTATCCGAGAACATAACCAGCAATCAGTCCATTTCTTTCCCGCATCATCAATTTCCTCTTTCATTCTGGATCAGTTTGATTAAAATCATATATAAAATATTTTTCATTAAAAAAAATCCTTACTCAATTTTGCATTTTAACCTCCACTCATCACTCTGGTATTTTTGTACACCAATCATAGTAAAATTCTTCAGAGAATAATCTATCATCACTCTCTCCAGATCCTTTTTTTCTGTTTTCTCTTGAACTCATTTTTTCCCCACTTCTCCACAGATATGGCTCCTACTCACTCACACACATCTTCCATATTGCCAACTTAATGCTCGTATCTGGTTTGTACTGTCAGGATGGGATCTGGACACCAGATCACTCCCTTTCCTGGTCATTTTCCTTAATTGACTTTCAGGTCACCATGTTTCCCTGGTTTCCTTCCTTTATGTAGTTGACTTTGTTCTTCCTCATTCTTTGGACTTCTTAAGAATCCTGGGATCATGGACTTCACCTATCTTTTCTTTCCAGAGGAAAAGACGCAGAAGCCGGGTTTCATATGTCATGCATGTTCCAGGAACTCAGGGGTGTCCCTCTTTAGCCAGGCTCTCTGATGAGCTGCCTGCTTGACATCTCCACTTGAAGGCTGAGAAGACATTTCTGCAGTTGGTTTTCTATTTCTCATTCTTTATGCCACCTGTCCTGACAAAAATGTCTGCATTTCAGTTATTGGCAACTTAATTTTTCTAGTAGGCCAGGTTAAAATCTTCAGGGCCATTCTGATTCTTTTCTTTGACTCTTCACATGCAATCCAGCAGAACTGCTGTGGGCCACTTTCTTCATGTATCCGGATTCCAATCCGTCTTCCCCACCTCCACTCCCGCACACAAGCCACCCTGGTCTCTTTGGGGGATTTTCGCAGTAACACCTGGTGCGTCTGTTTCACACATGGACCAGGATGGCTTTGTACCCAGAAGCAAGATTGATTCTTAAAGGCGATTATTAGATCACACCATTTCTCAGCACCAGGGCTTCACAGCTGGGTCGCTATAAAAGTGGTCCAAGAACACTGGTCCAAGAATATACACCAAGAGTACTGCTGACTTTGGATTTTATTTATTTTCCTCCTTCCACCAGGCTGGCTCTTTCCTCCCATGTCTTTATGGCTGCTTCTTCACCTCTATCATGTTTTTACTGTAATGTCACTCATGCTCATGTCTTTCCTGAGCACCTTTTAAAAATAGACACAATATTCCTCTCTCCAGCAGTCATTAACCCCAATTCCTTGAGTTGATTTTATTCATAGAATTGGTCACCATCAGTGATATTTTAATTTTTACTTGTTTATGTTCTGTCTTCTACTGTATTATAGATTCTAGGAAGGAAGAAAGTCCTCCTCTTTTTTTTCCACTCAATTTTCTGCCCTAGGAATAAGTTTACAATAGAGTATATGCTTCAAGTCAGACTTAAGAGGGGAGCCAGAAATAGCTGGAGCTTAGAAGAAGCTGGCCTTCTTCTAAGGAGAGACCCTGTTTCAAGATAGCACCCTGGCCAACATGAACACAGCACTGGGCAGGCAGGGATCCCCATTTCTCATTTCTTGTGGATGCATCCATTAGCCAAATCCAGTGTAAAATCAGAGGACAAAAACCCATTCAATGCCATTTTCACAGGAGAGTCTCCAAGGACCCCTCACTGGGGTAGACCAAGTTGAAAGTGAATCTGCAGGGACAGATGGAATTGCTTCCCACAATCAGGAAGCAGAAAGAGAAACAATGTCTTAATTATAACTTTAGAACTCACAGGGTATCCTCCATCTGTGTGAATCCCAGGTGCTTCTGTGATGAAGTTGAACTTGGGAGGAGACACTGATTCAGGGGTATGATTTTCCATCTTTAGTTTTTTTTTTTTTTTTCCCCACTGCTACTTTCCAATGATTATGACACCAAAGAGCATGTATTTGATTTGGAACATCTCTTCCAAAAGGGATTTTCAGTGGCTTCATAAATGCACAGAGTGCAATAGCTGGAGAAGTAACCTGGCATTGTAGGTACGCACTGCTCTTGGATGAGAAGTGCTGGGAAGGGCACAGTCCTTCTCTAAAGTTCTGCTGCACTGTTCTGATGGAAAAGACTGTTTTAATGTTGGATTTAGGTTTTCCTGTCTTTTCAGATAACATAGGCCTCAATGAGGAAGGGTCTCACAGCCTTAATAATCTCCACTAGAGTCACAGTTACCTGGAACCTCTACCCTGCAGCCTGAGCCCCAGGCCCTGCCTTAGTTGAACACAGATTTGTGGTATCCCACCAGGTGATAGGTTGATATCCTCAACCAAATCCTAAAGTAAATGAAATATTTAGATTAAACCAAGACGTATCAATTCTTTAATGTCACGTATCCTTCACTATATAGCTTTTAAAAAGCACTATTGATGTGCAATTATCATGCATCGATTTTAAAAGTCTCATCAAGTTAATAGGTTAGTAAGCAAAGGAATATAGATTTCATTGCCTGTAAGTAAGAATATCTTTTTTAAAATTAATAGCTATTGATATGCATCAGCAAATCTTTTGGCCTTGTGTCATCTGAATCTTTAATAAAGAATAAATATGATGGTAATGGGGAAAGAATTGCTCTTGATAGTGAGCTTCTTGTTTTCAAACTAACTCTTGTAGAAACTTACAAGTGTTCTTCTACCATTGAGCATACACCAAGCCCCATTCATTTTCTCAGCAAATGCCATGGTGTGAGATGGGCACAAGGGCACAATGTCTGAAATTGTGGTAGGAGCCTTCCCCCCACACTTTTGGCCTGGTGACCTTGGGTAATGGATACCTTCTTGCTGACCTCCTCTCAGGTGTACTCTGGGCAGAGAAGCACTGGCACCTTGTTCCTTGTGCTGTCACATGAGGATCAAATGAGTGGACATCTGAGATGCTTAGAATGGAGTAGCCCTCAGCATTTGTTGACTAAAAGCAATAGCCAAATTTCAACTTCCATTTTTCCCCTCGAATTCTGCTGAAAAATAAATCCTGGAGTAGTAGTTTTTGAGAATAGCATAGTATGTTTCAAGAGGTTACTTGTAATGCTGTATAAGAATGCACTGCTTTCAGAGAATCTTATTTTATTTAATTAAAAAAATAAACTTCCTAGTTGAAATAGGATAATAACCCTCTCTAACCCCAAAAGATGTGGATGCTCTAATTCTTGGAACCTGTGAATATGTATTTCTACCCATCATGGGGACTTTGAAGATATAAGAAATTCAGATCTTAAGATGAGGGGATGATTGTAGATTATACAACTTAATTCTTAAAGGGAAGAGCCTTTCCAGGCTGTGGTCAGAGTGAGATTAACTCTAGAAAAATAGACAGATGTGACATTGCCATCTTTGAGGATAGAGAAAGGGTTCATGGACCAAGGAGCACAGGAAGCCTCTCAAAGTTGTAAGGACAGGAAACGAGGTCTTCCCTAGAACCTCTAAATGTTTAGATTTATCTTAGTGTGTCCCTGTGGGACTTTTGACCCATAAATATAAAATAATAAATGTGAATTATTCTAAGCTATTGAGTTATGGTAATTTGTTATAGCAGCAAAAAGAAAGCCAATGCAGGGTATCAACTTACCCAGATATTCCCACTTTACATGTTTCCAGCAACATCTGAACAGCCATATTAATTTAAATTTATTGTGATGTGTCTTTGTGATGCTTTAGTAATGAGTTGCCCATATTCAAGTTGCACCTCCCCTTCAAAACTGAGAGGAAACCACACCTTGGATAGTGAGAAGGAGATGGGGCTTTGGAGTTAAAGACACCTAAGTATAGGCTTGCCAGATTCACCAAATAATGTGTTTAGTCTCATGTTCCAAACTACAGGTGCAACATGCATGTGGGAAAAAAAATGTATTCACTGTGTACCTGGAATTCACATTCAATTGAATGCCTTGTATTTTATCTGGCAACCCTAAGTGTCATAAATAAAAGTGGTCCCTGGGTTAGTGGGTCTCAAATGGCATTGGTTATAGGAATGTTCTTTGGAGACTTTATATCTCCCAGTGCCCAGCCCCAGTGATTTAATAATAATTAAATCTTTATCTCTTGGGTAAGACAGAGAAATGAGTATGTTTCAAGTTTCTAAGGTAATTCCCAACATATAAGTCATACTTAGAGAGTGGTTCTCTACTGCGTTTTACATGGGAACCGCCCCGGGAATTTATAAGTCTGTGAACTCTTGGCTTCATGTCAAAAGATTCTGATTCAATAGGGCTGGAAAAGGCTTCAAGGTTTTCTGTTAACAAGCATCTGCAGTGACTTTGATGAAGAGTCTGTGACTCATATCTTAAGAAACCTGGACTTGACCTTCTGGTCCTGTGGCAATGTTGAGAACTTCACAACTCTGCACATGACTTATGAGGATTTTCTGACTTAGGTGCATGTGCTGTAGAAACTCACCTAACACAACTTACTAAGTACTTTGTCATCAACTGCTTTCTGTGGTCCGCTAAGCTCCACCATTATGCTGGCATTTTCTTGCCTCCTGAGCCCCACCCTTCCCCTCTATCTTCCTGTAGAAGTTCAGACCCCACAGCCTTGTCCAAGTGAAACACCATCTTATGTTGCTCCCTCTGATTCCACGGTGTCAATCTTGCTGTTCTGATATGCTGAGTTTTTCATTCATAGGTTGAAGAGACAAGGTCCAATCCTTGTTTTTCTATCCAGTCATCCTTGTGGGCCTGAAAGCTTGGAATTTTTGCCTCCACATTATTCCCATTGGTAAATTTCAGAGAAAATATTCATGGCAGAAGCAGAAATAGGCAACTTTGTGTTTTTCTGACTCTGGGCTCAATACACTTTCCACTACACATCCTGTCTCTCCTGGAAATAGACCAAGGGCAGATTCTGTTTCCCCTAACAACAGCTTTTTTACTTCTATATGAACTGGATTTTCAATTCCTCCCTCTCCCTCCGAGCCCAGCCCTCCCTTGAGGTCCAGTTTCGGGGCAGTGTAGCTCATTCCTGTGTGCTGAAGGCCAAAGCCTTATGGAAAATGCACAGGGCACGGAAGCAGGCTTTGTCCTCCTCACCTTAATCTTGGCACCTCCACTTTCACAATTCCTGCTTGGAAGGACATGAATCCACTTCTGCAAGCATCCTTCCCCCTACTCCAGGGCCACCTGGGGCTTGCCTGAATGGCCCAGACCCACTGGGTTGAGAGTCAGGAAATCGCTGGCTGCAGGGTCACCTAGGCCCTTCATGGAAAAATAGCTTCCATTGTTCCAACCACAGCGAATCATATCTACAAATATCCTAACACTGCTGCAGGAACAATAGCAGCCCACATTCCTACTTCCCCAGCCCCTACCCCACAAACAAGGCTTCACACGTGAGAGCAAAACGCAGGGTTTGACTTAGCAAGGTAAACAGCCCAGGTTGGTGTGGTCCACTTTCCCAAGATCTCAGACTGCTGTGCCTTGTGCATGTGCGAGGACAGAGACTCTGGAGTTGAAAAGAACTTGTTTTGAATCAGCTCCTTCACTGGGCAGGTGTATGACTGTGGTAATTGCCGTGGGCCTTCCAGGGTTTAATCGTGGGGTGCCCTCCATGGATGCTTTCCGTGGCCTTTTTCATGGATGCCAGGACCGTGTAATTCTCAAAGTGGCTTTCCATGGCTCACCTTGAGAAAGCACCAGGGTTCTGCTCAGCACTCTGGCAGAGATGGCCTCCACTTACCAAACGCCTGCAGGTAAAAGAGACAGGAGGCCACCCACACTGCCTCTTGGCAAGCTGATGCTTGCTGGCACAGTCATGGGCCTCCTGACCCTCCTAACACACTCATTCCACATTCAGTGAGACACTGCCAGTCACCTCCAGAGAGCTGGAGGCTGTTGGCCACTCTCCATCTCCTCCTGAGGTGACCTCCTTATCATCAGGACACACCCCTGCAAGGGACCTTATACAGTGACTGATTTGTAGGGAACAGGATGGGAGGGGGAGATGTCTGGAGAAGGGTGAAACTCAAGGAGGGCAGGCAGCACCGCAGACCCCAATTCAAAGCCCACATTGAAGTGTGCCAGTGGTTGGACAGAGGACTTATCTTCTCCGAGACCCTCAATTTTACTACCTCAAATAATGTTTATGTTACCAGCTGGCTCTTATAAGGTTTGTGACACTTTACCGTAGTCATTGTTTCCTCCAGATCTTTTTATTGTAGAAAACCCATGAGCTGATTGCAAACAAAGGCTGAATTACTTGTTAGAGCATGGACCAGGCTGGGCATGATGCTGGCCAGCCTCAGTTTCCTCATGGTGGAGTGGTAAGAGTTTATCTGATCAAGATAGAGTCAGAGTTCTCATTTCTACTTCTTCTGCACACACAGGGGACTTAGAAATATCTTTAGAAGACACTTGGTACCTGGTCAGAAATAAATTAATTCATTTTTTTCTGAAATAGTCATTACCAGTGCTTCTCAGACAGTGTGTTAGGCATTGGGAGGAAAGCAGTAAGCAACACTGACAGTGTCTGTCCCCAGGATAGATGGCGTAGGACATGTTAGGAAGGGAGACATTAAAAAATCACAAAAACAGGGGAGAGCATTTTATTCTGGGTGCATATTGCTGCCTAGTTTTTATTTCTTGCAACTTTCATCCTTCCACAAAGTTTGAATAGGTCTGATCCACCCCCTAACTTCAGCTTTCACAGAAAAAGAGCAGAGACCAAAATATATTTAGTTTATATAGGTATATATTGATTTTCTCCTGGATATACCAAGATTCCTCCAAGATTATAAACTGAAAAAATAAGGAAGATCTGGGACTGTCAGTTGCCCTCTTTCCTTCCCCCTTGAAAGAGTGTTTCAAATAAAGGATCCAATACACATACGGAAAAGGAGAGAGAAAGAGGGGGAAATGCTTATATTTTCACTTGAGCCCCTAGATCCAGCAATGCCTGGAGTCAGTAAAAGTCTATGTCCTAACTCCCAAACCAGTTGGAATTGGGAATTTAGCTTTTGCAACAAAAAGAGTCATGATTGACAGTATAAATGCAATGTGCTGTGAGAAAAAGGGATTCCTGGGGTGAGAGAAGTTTCCTGGAAAAGTAGCACCTAGGAGGAGGCCCAGGAGGGGAAGGGAGGGACCTGTGAGGAGGCAGAGGCAAGATAGGCCATGGTGACCTGAGGGACCTTAGAATTTGTTGGAACAGACTTTCAGGTAGCATGAGCACAGGTGGGTATGTGGAGGAAGGAGAAATAAAGGAAGACAGGGAGGAAACAGGATCCACTGATATCTGTCATTGTCCCCTCATTATCATAAGTGTATCACAATTTGTCTTTTAGGAGAATTAGAACTACATCTAATTAATAGGATTGATGTGAAATCAGGGGGTACATTTAAACAAATGGGCCCGAAGCCCCTCCTACACTGCCATCTGCACTTGCCGCCAAATTATTTGTAGAAAAGGAGGCATCCATCACCCAAGGCCCGGCCCTCAGCTCTCCCAGGTGCCTCACTGGGAAAGACCCTGGCAACAGCCTCCAGTTTTCTACCAGTGTAAAGATCCCTGGCTCAGAAGAGGCAGCAGGTGACCAGTGGAGAACCAGTGGCCCTGCCTGAGCAGAGCAGGAACTAAAAATGTCTGTGCCGTGTACAGAGCCCAAAGTACAAGCCCAGGCAGCCACTTGGCCCAACCTGTCCTCCTGTCAGCATGAAAGGGGAAGGAACAGCTCGCCATCCTCAACTCCTTTAATCAGGGGAGTGTAATTTCTTCCTGGAGTAAGCAGTCCACAGTGCATATCAGTAACATTGGTTGAAGCTCTCAACACAATGCCTTGTATCAGTGAGTGAGTAATAAAAGTTAACTAGTAGCACTGTAGGACAATTATGGGAACAACTGAGAAAGTTCACAAGCCATATGCAGAGCCAGGACTAAGCACAGAGGAATTTGTTAATTCATCTCATATTTATTATATGCCTTCTGCATGCTAGGCCTAGTTGTAGGCACTGGTGAGATACTAGACACAATTATATAAGAGCTTCCGTAAATGGAAATAATAGATAAGCCAACAAGAATTCCTTTTCATATAGATTCTACCTTCCATTGGGAGGGACAGAGGAAAAAGTAAACACATACATAAACCAAGTAGAGATAAGTTTTATGGAGAAACATAGGTCCGAGTAAAATGATATGGGGAGACAGGAGGTCCCACTGGGGAACATGGTCTAGAAATGGTGGCAGGGATGGGAACTCAGAGTGAGGCACAGGAGTGAGCTCTATGGAGGTCAGTGCCATGAGAATTCACAGGGCCAAGGTAAAATGCCCATATCCTGGAGCTGGGAAAGTTTGGAGGTATTGGAGGGACAACCAAGGACAAGAAGGGCTGAAGACATGAGAGAAAAAGTCCAACAAGACTGCGTTAGAAGCAGGTGAGGCTGAGCACAAAGGACTTTGGAAAGGGTAAAGTCTGGGCATTCTCCACAAGGGTAATGCAAGGCCCTGGGGAGTTCACCCAAAGGAGTGAAACTGTGGCTTACATTTCCTGAAGATTGCTGTGTTCTTGAGCTGGGGCCATAAGGAGAGTGTACCACAGAATAGAGACTTAAACCAGGGAGTTCTGCTTCCCTATGTCTGCAGGCTGCAGGTGTGGGATCAGGGTGCCAGCAGGGTTCCTTTCTCCTCAGCTGGTAGATGGCCACCTCCTCCCATGTCCTCAGGAAGAATTTCACTGTGCATCTTCACCCCACGACCTCTTGCTATGGGGACACTAATTGCATATGACAAAGGCTCATGCCAGACCTCATTTTAATTTCTCATCTCATTAAACAACTTATCTGTAAACACAGTGACATCCTGAGAGACACTGGGGAGAATTGCTCCAACAGGGGTTGGGGGACATGATTCATCCTAACCCTGGCTCTGGCTATGCAGGGTGAATGGCCAGGTGAAGGAGGCAGGGGAGTAGTATCAATGTGGGAAGCCAGTGGGAGGCTCTTTCTGCTGCGGCGTGGGGAGAGGGAATAAAGGCTTGGACAAGGGTGGGAGGAAAAGGGGTGGTGAAAGGTGGCCAGATCTGGGATATATTCTGAAGATTTAACTGACAAAACCTATAAATCAATTGATAATATAATGCAAGAACAATATGAGTATCTGAATGAGCCATGTTGGCATTTACCAAGATGAGGGGAATTAGAGGAAGGATTTTGAAACATAAGGATCAAGAACTTTCTTTCAGCCATGGTACATGTGACCTGGACCTAGAAGTGAAGGGGAAGTGTTGAACCTGGAGCCCAAGGAAGAAGTCACAGTTCAAGTCACTGTCACTTATTCCATCCGTAGAGCTCTCAGCACGGATGGGGTCCCCAAGGGAGAAACTCCAGGTGGAAAGGAGAGCTGGCCACAAGTTCTGCAGACCTTACTGCTTCAAGGGAGAGTTGGGATTGTCTTCTTGCCAAACAAAGGAGACAGAGAAGGAAGAGGAGAAGCTGGAGCCATGGGGTCCTGGAAGCCAAGTGAGGAATATTCTAAAGCCCGACGGATCAATGTGCTATCTACTGCTGAGAAGCAGCTGGCAGGGTGACTTCAAAGAGAGCTGGAGAAATGACCTTTGGATGTGACAAGAGGGAAATTGTTAGTGACCTTTACAAGAGGAGCTTCAGACAACAGCGGTGTTGGAGAGACAGAGACCTGAAGGGAAAAATCAAATTCAGCAAATAAGTTTGCAACCAGACAAAGCAGAGACATAGGGCAACCCTGGAGAAAGTTCTGAATGACAATGAAAGTCTTGGGAGTATATAACTTTTTAATCTGGGAAAGATTAGAACATGTTACTAAATCATTAAGGAAAAATCAATTCTAATGAAGGAATACTGGAGATAATTTCAGAGAAAAGCAACAAAGCAAAATGCCTTACACAGAAAAATCAAACGGGACCCAGTGTCCAAGTGATGGGCGAGCATCTGATGAGATCAGAGATAGCTCATCTCAGGAGGAACACATGGGGTAGGAGAGTGGGGAGGATTTCATGTGAGCTGAATTTTAATCTAGTGCCCGAATCTGAGTGAGCCAGAGTGTCTTCTCCTCTGCTTATGTGGGTGCAGGTAGAACCCTCTGGATTCTTTAGCTCTGTGCATAGAACAAATAGCTAGAATTACAAACTTGTTGTGCAACCCAAAATTAGTACTTGGAACTTATTGACCTTTCTTTGCTCTACAAACATTTTCCATCAGTTCTTTTTTACTTTGCCAAGTGTGTTTTGTTTTAGCCACTAAACTTCCTAGTAGCCTTTGAGCTCATAGAACAAAAAAGAATAGAAGCTTATTAATGCCTGCCTCCCATTGAAGGCTGTGCTGTCAACCTTCCAATGAAGCCGGGGAAACTGACTGGCCAGGCCAAGGGTGGAAAATCCCCCACATGAAGAGGGAGACAAGGAGAAGGGCATGAGAAACAGGCTTTAATGCCTGCCATTCCCTGAAACCCAGTTTTGGGGAAGTTTGTTTGGTGATTACCAAGTATGTGCTTCTGAAAAGAGTCCATGCTTTGGAGACAAAGGCCACTGTGTGAATGGCAGCTGTACCCCAGGCCCTGCATGTCAACGAATTCACTTTCCTGAGATTCCATCTCTCCTTGAGCAAAATGCTACTGCAAGCATGCCTCAAAAGGAGGCTTTTGCAAGCTTAAAATGTCCCTAAGTAGACATCTGGGCCTACAGCAGGTGCTCAATTAAGGGCTCTGTCCTCTGAAGGCAACTTTCTGTGTTTAAGTTAATTATGTGTACTGACCCATTACTGAATAAGTTAATGCACTGAACTCAAGCAGGACCTTCCTGAATTTCAGGTAGGTGTTTTCAAGACAATATGTGTGATACATTATTCATAAAATTCTCCCTGCTATCCCAGAGTTCATTACTGTCCAGGAGACAAGTCGTGGTCTGTGAATAGCTACCTATGCATTTATACCTGAGCTGATGCACTGTACAGTTAGTGTCGTCCTCCGCAGCCTTTACCTGGGTGTCAGATGGAGACTCTGAGTGATCGAGGGCTTTGGCTGCCAGAAACTGTATTATCCCTGCTATGTGTGAACCTGCATGCCTCCACTTTTGTAGGAAAGTTTCTATTAATATACCCAGGGGCTGCATATGAGGTGAAGTTTTTCTCCCCTTACAACAATGACAATACCCAAGAATCTTAATGACACATACTTTTATTAAGTTTTTGAGCACTATTTTAGGTGGTTATATAAGACCAAGACCTTTCTTTTCATGGATATAGTGTGCTAATGAGAAAAATGGATTGTATAAATGACTAAATATACTCAATCCAAATGCTGAAATATGTACTGTTAAACACAACCAGAATAATGGAGATGTGCTTCAGGAAGCTCTGGTGTAATTCCAGAAGCCATGGGCTCTCCACTATGGCAGGAGCTGTCAACCTGCTGTCTGTGGGCACATCTGCCTTAGGTCTTGCTTTGTACATACATTTGTTAAGCACACTGACCCCTCTATTGCTGTATGAACTATGGTTACTTATCAGCCACAACAGCACAGCAGAGTTGAGTAAAGTGAAAGTGATCATGAGACCCTCAAAGTCAGATCGTTTTACTGTGTGGTCATGCATAGGCTTCTGGCCTTTGGGTCGCACTCCCTGGGCATGATACAGCCTGACCTCTATAACAATTCCATCATGGAGGCCAGTTATGGCTGATAGAGCAGGAAGCTCTGCCAGAAAATGGGAGAAATGATATATTATCAAAAAAATAAGAATCTGGCAGAAATGGAGCTTCTTAAGTGAACAAAGTTCGAAGTCAAGTGTCATCACAGAATGTAGATTTCTTTCTCTGGCATCTTCAGTGTGTCTTGTTTGTATTGGCCCAGGATGGCCATCCCAGCTCCCTATTCCACATGGAATGGTAGTGTCTAGATGGGGAAAAGAGCAAGCAATCACATCTTGTGCTCCACTTTGAGAATGAGGCAACCCTTCCTAGACCCTCCCAGCACATTGTTCTTGGTGAGCCATTAGCCATCACTGGGTAACATGTCACCTTCAACCCAGTCAGTCACCAGGATGATCAGGTCAACATGACAGAACAGGTATACTCCTGATTCACTCCCGAGACTGAGAACAGATCCACTTTATTAGAAACATTGCCCATGTGATGAAAATATAAAAATTAGTACTCTTTAAGAATTAAGAACAGATGTCTTATTAAGGAATTTGACGAATTCAAACTGAAAAGTATTTTCTCAGCAAGAGAAATAATATGCGAGGTGAATAGGGAGCCTACATCCTGGGAACAAATTTTTACCCCTCACACATCAGGTAGAGCTCTAATCTCTAGAGTATACAAAGAACTCAAAAAGTTAGACAACAACAACAACAAAAAAAATAACCCAATCAACAAATGGGCCAAGGACCTGAACAGACACTTCTCAGAAGAGGATATATAATCAATCACCAAATACATGAAAAAATGCTCACCATCTCTAGCAATCAGAGAAATGCAAATTAAAACTACTCTAAGATACCATCTCACTCCAATAAGAATGTCAGCCATTATGAAGTCAAACAACAATAAGTGCTGGCGAGGAAGCGGGAAAAAAGTACGCTCGTACATTGCTGGTAGGACTGCAAATTGGTGCAGCCACTTTGGAAAGCAGTATGGAGATTCCTTGGAAAGCTGGGAATGGAACCACCATTGAACCCAGCTATTCCCCTTCTCGGACTATACCCAAAAGATCTAAAATGAGCATACTACTGGGACACAGCCACATCAATATTTATAGCAGCACAATTCACAATAGCTAGATTGTGGAACCAACCTAGATGCCCTTCAATAGATGAATGGATTAAAAAATGTGGCATTTATACACAATGGAATATTACTTAGCACTAAAAAATAACAAGATCATGGCATTTGCAGGGAAATGGATGGCATTAGAGCAGATTATGGTAAGTGATGTTAGCCAATCCCTAAAAAACAAATGCCGAATGTCTTCTCTGATATAAGGGGGGTGTCTCAAAATAGGATAGGGAGGAAGAGCATGAGAAGAAGATTACCACTAAATAGGGAAGAGAGGTGGGAGGGAAAAGGAGGGAGAAGGGGAGTTGCACGGAAGATAAAAGGAGACCCTCATCCTTATACAGAATACATGTATGATGATGTGAGGAGAAAAAGAAAAAAAAGTGTGTCACATTAGATTGGATAGAGAGAAAGGATGGGAGAGGAGGGGAGGAGTAGGAGGGATAGGAAGGGCAGCAGAATAGAATAGACATTATGATTGATGTATGTATATAGGTGATTGTATGACCAATGTGATTCTGCAACCTGTTCAATCAGAAAAATGAGAAATTATACCCCAATTGATTCAAATGTATGAATTGCCAAGATCATTGTAATGTCATGTGTAGCTAATAAAAAAAAGAATTAAGAACAGAGACAATGAAGGATACAAAGAGTATCTGGGATATAAACTGAAATAATAAATTGTAGACATTTTCACCAAGTATCATAAGTTACACAAACAATAGAATAAGCTCTGTGCTATCTTGCTCACTGCTGTAGCGCCAGAATTAGAATAGTACTAACCAATTTTTGCCAGGCAGGGTGGTACAGGCCCATAATCCCAGCAACTCAAGAGGCTGAGGCTGGAGGATCACAAGTTCAAGTCCAGCCTTTGCAACTTACCAAAACCCTGTCTCAATTAAAAAAAAGGAAAAATTATAGGGGATACAGGTAAATGGTAAAGCACCCCAAGTTTAGATTTCCAGCACCAAAAAAAAAAAGAGAGAGAGAGAGAGAATAATACTAGTCATTATTCTAGGCCACCAGCTTTTCTTTGCTTGCCAAATATACTTTACCTTAGCTGGTAAACTTCCTGGTAGACTTTACACTCATTGAAAAAAAGACAAAAAAAAAAAAATAGGGGAGGGAGTAGGTTATCAATGCCTGTCTCCCTTCTCAGGACTGTGCTATCAAGTTCCAATGAGAAGCAACAGAAGTGTAAATGAAAGGCCATTAAATCATAAGGCAGCGGCAGCATGCCACCACCTTCCCATAAACTCCAGTCTGCTCCCTCTTGGCCACCCACCCGAGATAATGAAAAAAGTGAGCAGCGCAGGCAAAGAAACTTAGGCAAAGAAACAAGTTCTTGCCTAGAATGCTCACACAGCTGCAGAGGCTTGGGGATCCAGGACAGTTAGTTCCAATTAAGCCAGAAAAAAATGCTCTTGCGGTCACATTGTGCCCAGAACACATGGGCTGGAAGGAGGGTCAATCAATGGTGAATGCTTCTCCTCTGACTTGACTCACTGACAGCAGCCCACACAGCACAGGAGAGCCCTGCTTAGGGAAATGGTTGCAAACTAGAGCCATTTCAACAAGTGTTCAGCTTTGCCAGCTATGCTATTTATGTGGGTTGTACAGGAGTAAATAACTCAGCTATTTGAGAACTTTCAGGGTACAGGGTCCCAACCTGTGAGGCCTTGGGCTGGCCTAGGGGTAAAGGGGTGAACAGAGATGAGCTCCCGGTTCTTAGGAGGCACAGAAACCAGTAGGAAGCAAAGGTGTGTTGGGGGGAGGGGATTCTGGCAAGGGTGACTGCAGCACAGGGAAAGTAGCCAAGTGAGGAAGGGTGGGGAGGTGACTCATGCAGACAGTGCCAGGCACTCCGCTGAGAGGGGAGCATGACGTGCCGAGTCTTGGCAAATGCCCACCGGACCTTCAGAACCTGCATTCGGAGCCAGGAGAGCCAGGTGAGAGGCTCTGAGGGCAGCCATGTCACCTGTTGCCTCACCCATTCATTTGGAGAGTCTCTCTGAGGTGGAGACACCCCAAACACCTTAATAATCCTGGTACTTCTCATGCACTAAACATGAACCCAACCAATGTTCCCGAATATTACTGATAGATAATGGTTCATTTGTCAAAAAAAAGTACCATTCAAATAATTACCCCAGCCTGAGGTTTATAAAAATAATTTAATAAGACACTATAGCAGGAGCCATCAGAAAAATAGAGCACAGTATCCAGTTTCTATGAGAAATGCCTTTTCCCCAGTTCTCTGACTCTCCGTGTTACTGCCTTGGTAATTTCATTAGAAGGCATAGTGGACATTTGAGGATGTTTTATTGTAAGACTGAAACACCTAATAGTCTTCATTAAAGCACTCCATTCGTTCACCAATTTAACAAGTATTTGCTGTGAGGAAGAAGATTTGACAAGCTGGACACGGAGGGAAAGAAACATATATTTGGCTTTGCCTTCATCATCCTGGCAGCCTCAGGGCTAAGACAAGTACTAAGGAAATATGAGTAATTCTGTTACTCTGTGTCATGTTAAGTGCTTTGAAGGAAAAAACAATCTCTCTAGATCTCAATTTCTATGTTTATTTTAGAAACGGTGGAAGGTGAAAAACGCATAACTCCTGATTGACCTGAGGTCAGTAGCACGACATGTCATCAGGCTGTGCAGACAAAAGTGAGCAAAGTGGAGGAAAGGTAGACAGGGAAGACTGCCGGACACAGGGGCAGGGGAGCTGCCGGGAACCCACAAGGCAGAGCTGGGGACAGCTATTCAAGTCCCGGGAGGCCCAGGAAGGAATGGAGAAAGAGAAGAGGAATGTGTTCACCCATCCTGTTCAGCTTGCCTCTTCACCCTTTCCAAACCCTCCTGCTTTGATGTGCATGCCCCAAACTCACCTGTTTGGACTATGTTCTTTATAATTCTTGTGTCTTATATTTCCACCATCCCCACTGACAGCAACAACAAAAGTCTAGAGAAATTCGGCTCTGATTTGTCTCTTCCAAATACCATTTTGGAGAAAAAGAATGATTCTGTCGTAGCATTTTTCCCCCCAAGAACTCATATGTGTTATGGTTAGTGGTTTGTCCTGGATTATATCTATAAGCTTTTAAAGTAAATAGATGTAACATTTGTAAAATAAATAAATAAAGTTCTCCTTTGCAATTTAAGAGTTCTCCAGTTGCATTTGGATCATTTCACCTGTTCACTCAACAGAACTAGTATTTTCTCAAGTGATGCACAATTAATTCCAGAGGAAATGGAGGCCCAACATTTCTAACTGGCTCAGGAAGCTGAGGCCCAAGGTTTCCAGATTATTTGCTCAAAGCCACACGTTTCCTAAGCAACGAAGATAGGCAAGCTGTCAATAGCTCTTAGAATTGAAAAACTCATGCTGTATGACAGTGGTCCTCATTAGGAATAAATAAGGAAACTGTTGTAAATAAATTTAAAAACTGCCATATGCATATACTCCTTAATTACAAAGAATAATTATCATACATTGCATTGAAATATGACATAATTCCAGAGAGCCAAAGGAATTCAGACTCTAAAGTTAGGCTAAGCTACTGTACTTATTATTTCTGTATCTTTTCTCATTGATGTCATCAATTTCTTTAGGTGAAGAATTGTTTTATTAACCTCTGTGACCCATGATCAATAAATTGGTTGAATTAGAGAATTAAATACAATGAAAAAAATGTTTATTTTATTGAAGCTATAATAAAGATTGGGTAAGGCCTCATTCTTTTCTAATATTGAGAAAATGTGCCATTCATCTTCAGAAACTGATTCTGATAGCATTTTGGAGAAAAAGAGGATTTGGAGTTCAGGCAGACCTGAATTTAAATCCACACAGAGCTCCTTACAAAATGTTTGTAATAGTTTCTTAATATTCGTTAGTTACCCAGACTCAATTTCTTTATTTTGCAAAGGAGAATAATAATCCCTTCCTGGAGCAAATACAATATTTAATGTATTTAATCCAGCTAAATATATTTAATGTATTTATCCAGCTAAATGACAGGGAGTGCTTATATATATTCCCTGTCCTTAAGATGAAAACCCACAGTTCTTTCCAGGTTCCTTCTGCAGACAGCTACAATTTGTATTGCCACTCAGTGTCTACAGTGAGATTTTAGACAAGTCACTGAGGTTTTCTGGGCCCCAGGTTCTCCTGCTGCATAAGAAGGAACAAAAAATGGAAAGAAGGAATGGGACTTTAGGTCCTCAGCCACCCCATTCAGCTCCTGACATTCATTATTCTGTAATTGTGTTGCATACCTCTATTTTCACAGGTGACATTTATTGGGCAGAGAAAAATATTCCTAGTTTTAGTGTGTTTCGTGGATGTCCAAGTTCAATTTCATATCAGAAAGTATGACTCTGACAGGAACCAGACTACTTAGCTGATTTCTGGAAGTTGGAAGACATGGTTGTTGATGGAGGTTGAGAAAATGGTACCAGAATGTTAGGGGAAAAAAAAAAAACAGGTGAAGTCAGGAGACAGACACAGAGCTGACACTTGGGCTAAGACAGCAAGCTTTGGAAAGGGGCAAAGCACTCATGGTCAATACAGTGGGAGGCATTAAAGAAGAGAATGGTAAATAAAAGTCGGTGTTCTGAAAAATGGGGAAACAGGTAAATGATTATTCAACTAGTCCTACCAGGAAGTGGACTTTTCTCAGGTTATCTTTCCTGTGGCACTTAATTTTCTTAACTTTTGGTAGGGCCTTTTTAGCAAAAACCTTAGGCTACAAAGGAAATGCAAGCCATAGAGCTGGGCAATATGTGGGGAATTCTATATTCTACTGCTGCCTGAGCTCCTCATCTCAAATTTGAGTCATCAAGTGAGATTTCCATTCGGTGACTGTGTCCTGCAGAGCATTGTGTTTGATAGCCTCTGAAGAGAGCTATCCATTAGGGTGGGTGGTTAGGCAATGGAACGTACACACCCCAAATGTAATGACTTTACTTGGTAACATTAAGTAAGCAATATTGATAACAGCCAAGATATGGAATCAACCTAAGTGGTCATCAACTAATAGATTAAAAAAATATGGTACATATAGATAATGGAAAACTGTTCAGCCATAAAATGAAGGAAATCAATTGTGACAATATGAAAGGAACTGGAGATCATTACATTAAGTTAAAAAAGCAGGGCACAGAAAGACACATACAGCGCGATCTCACTCACATGTGGAATATCAACAATGATCTCATAGACATCAAGAGTAGAATAATGCTTATCAGAGCCAGGGAGAATAGGGGAGACAAGGGAAGTGGAGAAGTTGACAGACAGGTACTAAGTCACAGTTACATACATTCTGATGTGCTATGGCACAATAGGGTGGCCCCAGATAACAATAATGGATTACCCATTCCAAAAATCAAGAAGAAAAGATCTTGAATGTTTTCATCATAAAGAAATAATAAGGGGCTGGAGTCATAGCTCAGTGGTAGAGCACCTACCTAGCATGTGTGAGGAACTAGGTTCGATTTTCAGAACCACATATAAATAAAATAAAATGAAGGTCTATTGACAACTAAAAAAGAAAATTAAAAAAAGGAAATAATAAATGTTTGAGGAGATATATATGTTTAATTTTAATATTTCACAATATACATGTGTAAAACATCACAATGTATCACATTAATATGTACAATCTTATGCTTTTATTTATGTCTATTTTAAATTTATTTTTAATTGTTTTTAAAGTTTTGTAAAAAGAATATTTGAGTCAAATCCATCTATATGGAAGAAATAGAGATTTGGAGGTAGAACAGACTTCTGCATAGAAAATGTTGAAATATGTTTTAAAGTGCATTTTCACTATGCTATAGCCAAGGGAGAATAACATTTAACTGAAAGTGTGTTTTGGTAAAGTTTGGAGTTTTTTACACTTTCTGTTAAAAATGTAATATCACTCTAACTTATGTGTAATTTTATGGGATTTCCCTGTGTTATTATTGTCAAGAGGATCTTATTTTCTTTTGCAGTGTTGCATATCTAATGTGGGAAGCAAATATGAAAGCCACATTGTGGAAAATGAGGAAGTCTTTAAACTATTCAGAGTTAGCAAAGTTGACTTAAACATACAAGCACTTCCTCTCATTCTCAGGTGGACAAATGGGAAAGGTTTGGTGTAGGAAGGAAGAAATGCAGAGGCCTTCCAACAGTCCAATTCCCTTCTAAGTCAGTAGTGGGGTTGCTGGATTGGACAGAATTTTCATTTTTATTTTTTTGAAGAGCCGCCATACTATTTTCTAAAAATGGCTGTAGTAATCTGCATTCCTACCAACAGTGTGCAAGTTTCCTTTTTACCTAACAAAAGAGATATTTTATTTATTTATTTTGTTTATGTAGCAAACTATAATGATTTTGAAAGGAGAATGAGATAATCCAATATTCCCAAAGATGTAAGGAAACAAACATCAGTCTATATGCGGGAGATATGTATCAAAGACCTATTATGCTTTTAGTTTTTCTCTTTTAACTTAACATCATCATTTCTAGAAATTTATCCTAAGGAAATAGCCATAGCTGAAAAACCTACAACTACAAAACTGATGAATTTATGTGTATCGGTAAATATGCTAACATATGAGTGTGTGTGTATATACATATATATGCATATATTTATACACTAAAAAATTATACAATATATAAATACATCCAAGTATATCATAATATGCTTGGAGAGTCTATGGGAAAAGATTGAAAAGATGTTCCCAAAGAGCTAGAGTTAATATGAAAAAGACTGTAAAGCCAAGTGGCCTTTGTTTTTAATCCTACATTGTAAACTTCTTAAAGACTCAGACAATCCTGGATTTTAGAGGGACAAAGACATGCTCTGGCCACTCCCTGCCCTGTGTGTGACTAATATTAAAAGCAGACATACAGACCTTTTAAACAAACATTTGCAACACAACGTGCTCAAAAGAAAATGTGAAATTGTTGGATGAAAGAATGAGCTAAATTCTCTGTGCCTCTATTTCCTGATCTAAAACATGAATGTGGCTGGCATTTTCCAGTGATATTTGATCTAAGGAAAGTTTTGAAATTAACACCATATTCTTGGAACCCCAAAACATGTCATGTAAAACAATACACACTTTTTATTTAAAGTGACTTTTAATAACAGTTACAGAGAAATAGATGTGCTCAGTATAAAAGTTTAATCTGCAATAGCATTGAATATATTACAACTGTAAAGTGAAAGATAAGATGTCTAACATAGATTAGAGCCCCTCAGATTGCAGGCACTGCAGCTGGGAATGGGTTCAAAGCTGATGCTCATGTATCAGGATTCCCCCCCTTAGGTGACATCTGGATTTCTTAGGGATGTCTGAGGTTTTGTCAAAAACAACTTGTCACCTATAATAGGAATCATATTAATATACTTAATATATTTTCTTACATTAATTTTGAATGGCATATTTTTTAAGAAAAAAATGCTACTTGTGATTTTTCACCCTAGCATCTATTAATAATTCTTGGAATGCAGGCTATGCAGATCAGGTTTGTATTGCTGGTTTTCAAAGCCCATAATTCCTTTTTTCATTCCCAAATAGAAGAAGACAGAGCCCAGAAAATCTTTTGTAGACCTGGAGCTCTTAATGAAAAACTCCATGCTCTAGCAGGAGGGTTTTAAGTGTGGAAGTGTCGAGGCCTCAGTCCCACCATCAGCACCTATTAAGTGCACGAGAAAGCAAGGATTTGCAGAACATGAGCAGAGTCCAAGACTTCAGAAAGACAGCAAAATCTTTGTTCTCAGAGTGCACACATTATGGTGGAATATGAGGAATTTTAGCCCAAGAATTATGTGAATGCATAATTACAAACTTGGATAAGGACAGAGAAGGAGGGCATAAGTAGCTAAAAAAACGTATCTCGAGGAATTCTGGCCTCACCTGGAGACTTCAAGAAGTGAGATCTGTTTGAGCTGAGCTAGGAGCAGCTGTTTGTCACAGGCAGGCCTGCCTCAGGGAACTTGGCACCCCTCTTCCCTGTTGTTGGAATTCTCATTACTCAGAAATCTACAAAGCTATTCCTCACCCCCTCAAACCTTGCTGGAAGGTTACTTCCCAATTAAGATCATTAGGATGTCTATTTGAAAAAAAAAAAAAAAAAAAAAACCTGTCTATAATCCTTGCCACCCTTATAGTTATATGATTTTACTTCTTTAAAAAAAAAATTCTGTCATTTATCTAAATTGACCTGTTAGCTGTGACTTCCATAGGAAAATATTTTCTCTCCTTTTCTCACTGATATATTCAAAGTGCTTAGAACAGTGCTTGTATATACATGGATATTAAAATAGTGGAGTTCACGGTTCATCTTTTGTGCTGAATAATAGTAAAAAAGACAACTATTTTGATTTAACATCTTTAAGGTGTTAGGTACCCTTGTATCTTTTATAAGATACAAGTAGGAAATAAAGTTTATTTTTACTATTTACAGATCACAGAGGGTACACTGCTTGCCTGGAGACCACTCATAGAGAGGTCAGGGAATGAAAGCATACAGAGAGAGGGATCCAGGAGCCAAGGGTCCAGGTGTTACACGAACAGGATTCCCATGGGTAGTTTTAATTGGTAGCTTTAAATGAAGCTACCATTAGTTTTAGGAGGTCACACAGTGACTAAGTGGTGGTCACTGTGACATAGCTGCAGACTCCATGTGGGCTGTGAGTGTCACTGGGGCCAGGCAAGTAAGGTATATGCAGCTGTCCTTTAGGGAGGTGTCACCAGGAGGTGTCATGTAGAGATATCCAGGACCAGCCTCAGGGGGGAATTGGGAGAAGGTGCAGAACTGGGAACCGTCTGAGCCTCACTTCTGCTGTGAGAAATCCCAAATTATATTCAAGAAAGATGTCATCTTCCAATGTAGGTCAGTTGTGGTGGGAGAGGTGGAGGCGTGCTGACCCACAGTGAGCTTATGTCGAGACACTGTGGTGGGAAGCTGGGGATCAGGGGCGTAGAGAAGACCAAGAGGGATTGGGTGATTATGGGGTCAACTAACATGGAGCCTAACTCTGGGGAAAGGAATAATCCCACTGAATTTATTGGTTTCAGGGGGTTATCCAAACAGCTCACAGAGAGTTTTAACCAGTGACTTTAAAGTAAGCAGACATGAGTTCCCAGAGGTGACATTGTGACTCAGTGGTGGTCACTGTGACATACCTCAGAGTTCATGTGGCCTATGAGTGTGAGCAGAGACAGTTATAGTCACGTAGGCTGTATGCTGTCACATAGTTATTCCATAGGTAGCTGTCACTTGTATTAAAGAGGAGTTATCAGGATCAGCCCCTTTAAGGAACTGGGAGAAGGTATAGAGCTAGAAACTGTGTCAAAAGTGACTGAGTCCTGCTTCTGGTATGAGGAATTCCAAGTTTATTCAAAGTGGAGATTGAAGTAACATGAACTTATAAGAATTCAGTACAACCACATAAAAGAATAATTGAAAGCCAGCTAAAACAGTACATGAAGGAAAAATTATAGCTTTAAATGAATATATTAGAAGGAAAAGAGTTCACATGAATTGTTTTAGTTTCCATATGCCATAGCTGAAGAGATAGAACAAAGGAAAGAACTAAAATATAAAAGAAAATAAAACCGAAAGCATAAAACAATTGAGAAAATCAAAGCAAAAGTTGCTTATTTGAAACTATCAGTTAATTCATAAGCCCATAGCTAATCTTATCGAGAGGAAAAAAAGAGATCTAAAGCCCACAAATACCAATACCATGCACTTAAGAATGGATACCACTGGAGATTTATAACTGGTCAAAATATGGTAAAAAAAAAAATTACAATAACTTTAAGTAGATAAAGTCAATGCCTTAAGTGAAATGAATTCCTTGAAAGATATAAGCTACTAAAATGACTTCAAGAATAAATAAATCATACCCAAAGCTCTTCACTTTTGAATTTTATTAAACATTTTGGGAAGTAATAATATCAATCTTACACAAATTCTTTCAGAATACAGAGGAGGGAGGAACACTTCCCAATTCAAGGTAAATATTGTGCAACTTGGTGAATCATTGTGGCAAGTGTCACCCAATGTGTCCATGTTTTCATCTCCAGAACTCATGAATAGATCGCCTTTTAGAGTAAAGGAACTTTACAGATCTAATTCAATGAAGAATTTTGAGATGGGGAGGTTACCTTGAATTTAGCTGAAGGGACCCAACATAACTATTGGGGACATGAAGATACAGGATGGGAGAAGGAAATGTGACAGGGGAAGGAGGCTGTATCAGAGTCCTAGGCAGCCGTGAGCCACAGAACCAGAGCCCCGTTTGGGACTTCTGACATCTGAACTGCTAGATAGTTCATGTTGTTTAGAGGCACAAAATTTGTGGTCATTCCTGAAGCAGCTGTGATATTGTGCAATATTGTTTTGGTCTTCTTTCCTCCCTGTTTCCTGACATCCTAAAATCCTGGGAACCTTCAGTGATAAGTGTCTTTGTATGCTAATGAGAAGACCACTGGTGGCTCTTGACCCCTTCAACTTCAGGATAGGGGCTGATCACCAGAAAGACCAAGACAGGAGTAGAGAGTTAGCACTTTCATCTCCAACCTCTGGGGAAGAAAGACAGGCTGAAGGTGGAGTTGATCACCAGTCATCAGTGATGACATCAATCATGCCTACAAAATGAAGTCTCCATAAAATTCAGAAGTTCTGAAGAGCTTCCTGAGAGCTGAGCATGTGAGGGTTCCCAGAGGTTTCTAAAAGGTGGCTCTCCCAGAGAACTCATGGAAGCCCAAGCCCCTCCCCACAGACATTGCCCTATCTCTCTCTCTCGCCTGGCTGTTATCCCTGTGCTTTTGATATCCTTAAACATAAGTAGGTAAACTAAGCGTTCCCCTGAGTTCTTTGAGCCACTCTAACAAATTTAATCAAACCCAAGAAGTAGTATGCAATTCCAACTTATAGCCAGTCAATCAGAAGCTCATATCCAAACCCCTGCTGAAGACTGGCACCTTAGGGGAACAGTTCTGTGAAGTTGAACTCTCAATTAGTGGGGACTGGCACTATGGTTTAGGGAGAATGTAGGAGTTGAATTAAATTAGAGGACACCAAGCTATTGTCTGCTGCACAACCATTTGCAGTTGGGGAGATTTTGATGACCAGAGGTGAAGTTTCTGTCGAGCATAAGTATTATTTTTTAAATGTATCTCTTAGGAAACTAGTACAGCCATATTAATAGGATTTTCATTCCTGAAGACACAGTCTAGGACCCAGGAATTCTGTAATCACCTATTTCTGTTCATTAAATCCCTTTTTAGTATAAAGTGTTTTCTATATCCTGTATTGAAGTTTAATTGATTTGAAAGTGTACTGGACAGGAAATCAGGAAAGCAGGTACTCTAGCCTCAATCTGAGTCACCATGTGACTTCTTAGATCAACATCTATAAAGAAAATGTATTGTATTAGATCAATATTTTTGAAATAGCCACATAAAAGATTAATTTAGGTGGCTATGAGCTAGTTTTATTTTTATAACTGTATACAATTTCACTTTCCAATATGGCAAATGATACTGGCTTTCCCAGTATTATAGTATTTTAAAACTCCTTTTAAGCAGTCTACAGTTGTTTAAAAGGGAATAATTTAAATACAAGTATTAAATAGATACAGGAGTACTTTGAAATTACTAAAATGGTAAGGGAGGTATGATAAACACTGAAGCTTGGAAAACAGTTATATTAAAAAAAAAGTCTTGCCAATTGGTACCAATTTACTCATTAATTTATTCATTCATCAAATATATAAATATTAATGAGCATCCTTCAAGTACAAGTCTCCAAATCAGAGCACACTAGGAACAAAATAATGAATGTGATGTAGTCCCTGACCTGAAATGCCCCGGAGTCCACAGAAAAGAAAAAACACAGGTTTAAATAGTAATGTGGTGCCCTGGAAATTGAATGGGGATATGCATGTGGGCCTACCAATTTCTACTTTTGGAATTTCTAGTTTCTCTTGAAAACCATCCTCTTCACAAACTTTCAGAGTGATGGATTTTAAACAGAAGGCTGAGTTTAGCATTCCTTTTCTATTCAACAATGAACGACAAAGTACAGTGCCAATACAATCCATTCTACTCTCTTTCTGTAAATCAAGTTTGATTGACTGTTTGACTGGAGCACAGCCATGCACTTTCATTTAGGCATTGTCTGTGGCAGAGTTAAGGAGTTGTGACATAAGCCGCCAGAAAATCTTAAACATTTACTATCGGAGTCTATAGAAAAAAAATCATATCTATCTTTATTTTTAAATACTTACTATGGGATCCCCATGACCAGTTGAAACCTTACTTCTTCTTATGACACATGCTTAATTTTGACCTCATATCCTACCATACCCGAACGTACACACTAGGTCATCCCGAAAATGACATTCTTTTGATATAAGATTCTCTCCCTCTTTCTGTATATGAAGAATTTTCTCGGAAACTTTAAAATTCAAACCAACTTTATTTCTTCTGTAAATGCCTCAGCCTGATTTTTCAAGGAAGGCTCAGTGATTTCTGTATTTTTGCTTTCTCAATGATCGGTGACTACCCCTTAGGTACCACTTGGAATATTTTTGTTATTCACAAATAACCATATTACTTTCACTATATTGTTATGGAAAGTAACAAAAAAAATTTTGAGAAGAAAAAAATGTTTCTCAAAAATATTCCTCAAAAATTTCTATCAATACTTGGTGAACATTATTCTAGCTATCTTTATATTCATATTTAGATTAATAAGGGTAAATAGAAGTAATTTTACAAAAAATGCACATGTCTGAAAAATCATAGTTTAACAAAAAATATTGTTTTAATTTTACCTATATTTAGCAAAATGAAAGAAATTTAAATAAAGCAAGGAATCATTAAATTTCAGAAAAGTTGGTGTATGTGTGTGAGAGGAACATTTTTTAATTCTTAAAAAGATCTCTCCTGATTAAAATTCATTATAAAATGGAAAAGCACTGTAAGGCGTGAGGACATTTATTATGGATTCAATATGCCTACCCCAAGTTCATATCTGTATAACATAATTCCTCTGAATTCAGAATGTGAGTACATGTGGAGATGTGGCCTTTAAAAGGTGATTGAGTTAGAATCTAATCTAGTTTGCATAGAAGAGGAAATTGGCAACCTAAAGAGACACCAGAAGCAAGCCTGTGCAAGGAAAGACCATAGGAACTCACAGCAAGAAGGAAGCCATCTCCAAGGCATGAAGAGAAGCTCAGAAGAAACCAAACCTACAAGCACCTTGGACTTCTAGTGTCCACAACTGTTAGGAAATACATTTCCATCCTTTAAGCCACCCACCCTGTGGTCATTATGTTATGGTCCTCCTAATAGACTAGTGTAATGTTTTAATTTAAATTTCTCCTCCTTGCAATACTTCAATCTCCTGATTTCTCCTAGTTGTTCTATTTATACTGTTGTGGCTTATCCCACGCACAGGATCTCCCATAGATTATCACTTTGTTCAAGTAACTTTGGTTTTCACATTAACTCCATCTTGCCATCAATCACATTGTCTTTTGTTGTTGTTGTTGTTGTTTTTAAGATTTCATTGTGAGGAGCAAATTTTATCATCAGGCATTTTTCTAAAAGATTCTATATTCCCTGAATTCTTCATGATTGGGATTATCAGTTTATATTATACTTAAAATGTCCCCATTTTCTGTGCATACTCTCCCAAATTCTGACATGAAGGTGCTGAGGAGTCTGAGTTCAACCAGATGGTTTTTCACCTTGTAGGTCCCTTGAACTTTTTAGCTTCACTCTTGATCCCTTCATATCACATTGAAATAGGAGGGTTTCTTTCAATCTGAGATTCAAATCTTTATTTTCTGAAAGTTTTTTTTTTCTTTCCTGTTTTATGGTTGAATTTTTGTTGATGTTGCAAGCATCACAGAGTGAATCAGAATGGGGTCTACCATTAGTTCCACCACTAGAAGTCAAAGGTTACACCTATTTCTCTCTTCCTACTCAACACAAGGCCTTGAAAGTTACTTGTTCTCTCTGTGTCTCCGTTTCCCTCACCTGTAAAGTGAGGATGATGGAATCTACTTCATAGTGTTGCTTGAGAATTGAGTGAATTTGTAAATGTGAAAAGTGCTACCTAGTCTTAGTCATTACTGTAATTTCCTATGTTAATCTTAACTCATGTCTGTAATGTTTGCACTAATATTTAACATTGTTATTTTCCACTTCATTTTGTGTCATTTTCTTAAGCCTATTGGATTGTGTTTCTTGTCATGTTCATTCTTCCAACAAAAACCCCTTAATTAAAATTTCTCGTTGGGATCTGTTATTATTCTTTCTTCCTCTTATTTAACCCTGATTTCCTCCATCAGTGTGCCTTGAAACACTCTTATAGAAGTAGATAAGTTGTATTTTTCTAAGGGAGAGAAAGCAAATCTTTCAGGCTTTGTCGGACAAATACAATATGTTCTTTAAAAAAATTTAAGCTATTTAGACCTGGAAAAACCATCCTGAGCTCAAGAGTTTTATATAAACACTCAAGTGGACCTGTACTAGGCAGTAGTTTGCTCCCTCCACAAACTATGTATGTGTGTGTATGAGGGTGTGTATGTGGGTTGTATTTGGGTGCATGGTATACATGTGAGTGCACGTGAATATGTGTGATTGTGTGTGTGTGTGTGCGCACACACGCACCTTTTTCCTTCCAGATCATCTTTCTTCCAGATCCACTCAATGAAACATAGCTTCAGTTAGAATATTCTTTATTTTTTTCCTGATGCTTCTGTATCTCCAAGGTCTAATCAATGTGTCATTGGATGGGCTTTTTGGGACTTGGACACTTATTTTGAAAGAAATTAATACCATTAATATCCTGCTCAAGACCTGAAGGAGGTTAATATCAGTTGGCAGTATGTCTGAATGTTTCCACAATTGGAATCTATTCATCATCATTTTCATTTTAGAGTAATGGTGATTTCCTTTTATTGAATGATTTTTTTACTTTCAATTTTTGTTGTTCACTATAAATTTCAAAACAAGGCAAAAAAGGAAATATTCCTCAGATGCCACCTGAAACCAGAAATAGCATGATCCGATCTTTCAAGTCTATATCCCAAATAAATACTTTGAGTTAATAAAAAGTGTCCAGTATCTGATTGCTCAATAAATTTTGATTCAACAAACTAATGCACAAATTTTCATCATTTTACAAATGTAGAAGCTGAGTGAAATATGTAAGTGTGGAGTCTATTCCAGAAGATTCTAGTCACTCATTTCAACTTGCGCTTCAGGTAAAACTGGCCCCTGTACGTCTTCTTATGAACACCACCCCTGCTGTCGCCAGCCACCCCATGTCTGCTTCCCTCCTCTGCAGCTTGGCTTTGGATGCCCAGCAGCCACGTCAATCTCAAGAGGAAAAATTAGGACTCTGAGAGTAAGTAAGAGGAGGGCTCTAGAGACACTGGAAGCGGGGCAGAAATCGCAAACTGGGTCATGGGGCCTCAGGGACATGTAGGTGGTGCAGCTCTGCAGATGACATCCAGCCCTGTGGGGTGTGGGCAGACAGCTCTCTCTGCTTAAAACTTTGTTAACTTCTGTCTCTCAAAAGGAATTGAACAACTAATAATAAAAATTTTAAAAAAAGGAATAGTCTGCTAAGCTTAAGTTTTAAACTGGAAAATGATTTGGAACCTTTAAAGCAAGTGTGTTAAGATTGTAGAACAGTATTTTGACCTAATGAGTCACCTTTCAGGGCAATATCGATGGTAGGGGGAGGATCCCCCTCTGCAGAATACAGTTTTCTGACTGAAGAAAGAAAAAAATGACAATCGCAACTCTCTCTTATGAACAGAAGATACTAGATGTTAGGGTAATTACTGCTTTTCCTCCCAGTCTCTCCCACTTTCTTGTCAGTCTTTCTCTGTGATTTTGTGTTTCATGCTCCCCACCACAGATTCAACATGTAGTGCATTACCTGACACAGAAGACATTAAAAATATTTGGAGAACTAGTGATTGAGTAAACACAACTACTACACAGGGAAACATTGGTCGCCCAGAGGAAACCTCGGGAAGAACAAACGGAGACTGTCGTTCAGTTGCCTGCTGCTGGAATATTCTACAAACATGCCCGTTAGGACTCTTGCTGTCCACTACTCCTGAAATCTGTGGACTTCAAACTAACATCACGTGGAAAGACTGATGATTTCTACACCAATGTCTGAGGGGGACTTTGAATAGATGCGTTGTCACAAACTGACTTCTCAGCCATCATTATGATCTTCTGATTAATATCAGGGTAGCCTCCTGCAGCCAGAGACAGGTGGGAGCTAGACATCCCCTTCCTAAGAACATGGCAATGAGGCCATGTGGACAATAGAAATGGACCTCAGGACAAATGCTTCTCAGTGTTTTAACATTTATTAGCAAGGAAATGTAGCAGCTCAAACGATTCTCATAAGGGTCTTGCTTGCGAAATCTGGTACTCTAGCAAGCACTTCTTAAAAGTAAAGAAAGATTACATTTAGGCTTTAAAATTATGCACTAATAATTTTACAGAGGATAAAGCTGTATCATATCAATCAGCAGAGGCCTTCAACATGTGAGACACAGAGAGGAGCTGGAGGCTTTTGGAGGCCATAGGCCACGAGGTGGCTGGATCCCTATCACTCCCACAGGCCCCACTCACCAGCCATGAATCTTGAGCATGACTCAAGTCACCAACAAAAATTATTTCTAACATGTCTATGCTAAGTAATGCTCCTCTTCTATAAATTCCATGACATCTGAACACTTGCAAATAGCCAGTGTTTTGCTTTCTGATTCAGCACTACAAGTACAAGGTCACCGGCACTAAATTGTAAATTAAGGTTAACCTATGTGTGTGTGTGTGTGTGTGCATACATATACACAAACACCTTATATTATTTATACTAAAGTATCTTAAAGAAAGTTATAACACAATTTTATATAATATATAAAAATTCAGAGTAATTGGGGAAAGTTCATACTGAAGCAAACCCTGAATTTGATCAATCTGTAATCTCAACGTTCATTCATTCATCCAAAAAATATCAATTCATCCAAGAAATATCAATTTATCCAAGAAATATTAATTACGTGTTAGTACAGAATATAAGAATATTTCATAGAAAAAAATAAGAAGAAAAATATACTGATTTTAACTCAAATAACTTCATCTCAAATACCTTGGGGAAACTATTTTCTGGCCAGTAAACAAAATCATAAACAAATGGAAATTGTTACTGTTTATTGGTTGCAATATACTTGTTTGGAATATATGAACTTGCCATTGGATTTCTAGACTTCTAAAATTAAGCACATCATAAGACAGAAAAATCATAATGGGAAATGTTCTAACCTGTTGGGTGACAATTGTTCATAAGCTTCTCATAGTTCTACATATCTGAGCAAAGGCATGAATGATATTTTAGTTCCAGCCTGTCATTTCAACAGTCTTGGTAGAAAAGATATATTTCCTCTAAGGGCATATTTGTTTACTATCTGGAAAAATGAAGATCATTTCTCTTTCGAAGGCAAAGCAGGTCTTTCTTAGGCAGATCTTTCTCTCACACGTGTGCATGCAACACACACACACACACACATTCACATACACAGAAATAGTTGTATATTATAGCAAACTCTGCTCATCTATTCACATACATTCCCTTTTACTTTCTCTCTTTGTACAGAATTTTAAGAGAGTCCTATTTTTTTTTTCAGAGATTCAGCTCATCCTCAGTTTAGAGATGGATCCCAATCAGTCTAAACCAATATACGCATCACATTTCTGAGTGCTTATTACTGCTCCAAAAGTGAACATATGGCCTAAGATAACCCCATCAAACCAAAAGAAGAATCCGAGTTCTATGGTTAAGGAAAACATTGAGTTGAATCATGGGTCCTCCAAAAGACACATAGAAACTACTAGCCTGTGACCTCTCTTGGAAACAGAGTAGAGGAAGGGGATCAGAGGGAGGGAAGAGTGGAGGAAAGAGGCAAGTATTGGGGATCAAAATGAAGCAAATTATGTCATATGCATTTATGAATGTGTCAATATGAACCCCATGATTATGTGTAAATATAATGCACTATGAAAAATTTATGAATTAAAAAAGTCCTACAGGAAAAGGTGGTCAGATAATCTGATATGACTGGTGTCTTTAAAGAAGATGGCCCTAGTGGGTGTGGTGGCACACACCTGTAACCCCAGCAGCTCCGGAGGCTGAGGCAGGAGGTTCACAAGTTCAAAGCCAGCCTCAGCAACAGCAAGGAACTAAGCAATTCACTGAGACCCTGTCTCTAAATAAAATACAACATAAGGCTGAGGATGTGGCTCAGTGGTCCAATGTCCCTGTGTTCAATCCTGGTGCCCCCCATTCCCCCCCAAAAAAAATGAAAAGAAGATGGCCCTGTGAGGAAACTGACATTTATGGGGAACAGAGTGAGACAAGGAAGGAAGAGATGGGAGCCAGTTGGCCGCAGGCCAAGACACAGGGAGCAGCTGTGGAGGACCCCACAGATCCCAAAGGCCTATGTTGTTCCCCACAGGACGACTCCACACCCCCAGGCTCCAGGACTGTAAGGTGAGAAATCTACTTCCTGTTTTTCTTTTTCATATTTTTTAAAGTCACCCAGTTTGTGGTACTTTGTTGTTGTAGCCTTGGGAATTGAATGCCGAAAGATTTGCTCTTTGTTTCTTGGAGAAGAAAAGCTGAAATGGCAACTGACCTGTCCTAAAAGGAGAAAAAAACCTGAGCACAAAGCAGCCACCAGAGGAAGAAGCCTGAGAGCGCTGTGGGGAGGCCTGGCTTCACACGCTGCGATTATCTGGACCTCTAGCTTCTTCAGGAAACACGAGACTTCCTTAGGGACAAGCCAGCTTGAGATGTATTGCACTTTCAATGAAAAACTCCTAACATATACACATATATATGGTTTATCATATGTATGTACGTATAACATGACAGTAAATATGCAATGCATATGTCAGATATAAGGACACAGACACAGTCACGCACACACAAGTCCTGGTGCTGGGCCTATTCACTGTTGATGTTTGCATACTCCAAGGGTTGGAATACTATCCGTGCTCTTCCCTGTTTCACACAAAGGAAAGTTGTCTTCTGATGAAGCACTCGGGCCCTCGAGGGTTAGTCTTGGGCTTTGTGTTCTATAACGCGTAGAGCTAGACATATGGATGGCACTCCATAAACACTGCTTCTGTTTTAACACCTGCCACTCCACTTGGTAATTATTCATTGAATTCTGGTGTGCCTCTGTCTGCTCCTGAAGTCAGGGGACAAACTTAATGCAGTATTCATGGCACCAAGCTCACAGTATTCAAGAGAGTGAGGTCGATTGAGTGAAGGAAAGAATAGTGCTGTTCTTTTGTAGAATCTTAAAATGTTATTAACCAGCTGTCCTCTCATTTTTAAAATCTCTACTTTTCCTTCCATCTGCCACTCATGGTGACACAGACATCTATGACAAGCTCCATTTGTTTCTAGCATTCTTACTTATTAAAGTTGCCAGGTAGACTTGGGGTTGGAATAAAAACTAAAGGATCTCCCCTTTGCTGTTGAATTCATGGCAAAGAGTTAGAATTTTCTCATGAGAAGGAATCAACTTTCTTTTGTTGAGTTTGATAGATGCTCCCTTATGGACACACTGCTGCCTCTGGAGTGGTGTGCTTCAAGGATTTCTTGCATCTTTCAAGACACAACTTATCCTACCATAGCATCAGGCAACTTAGATCTTCCGACTTCCTTCTTCTCTTCTTGTTCTCTTAACTGTCTGTCATCCTAGTTGACTTTCATGGTTCTAGCACTGAGATTCCCATGTCCCAGGGAAACCTCACACCATGGCCAACTGGGTCTGCCCATCACTCCCCTTGGTACTCAATTTTCCTACATTTGGCTGTGAGGTGCCTCAAAGCATTGAGTATAACATTTATTTCTTTTTGACACGTGGCTGGCATAACATTTTAAACTGATCTATCAGTGGCTGAATAAAAGCATCATGGCACAGAAGAGTTTTGGAGTCAGGGAGATGTAGACTGAAGTCGCAGTTCAGGCGTGTAGGACAGTGGAACCCACTCCACACTTCTCCTCTCTCAGTTCCATCATAAGTCAAAGGGCAGGGGAGAGGGCTGAGGAGAGTCGCACCATGGCATGTGATGGGGCAGACCAGGCCATTGGCACCCAGTGCCCTCTCATTCCCTTGCATGCACAGGCTGTCTGTGTTAATTAAGGCAACTTCAGTATGTAGAACTTAATAGGTATCCAATAAATGTTTGGGCAATTACTCTAATAATATATGCAGAATGCCTGAAGCCTAGTGGATGAGTGCTTCCTGAAAGCCATTGTTAATGTTGCTATTGACTGAAGGTATCCTGAGCATCCTGTCTTAGGAGTCACTATGCTTGGTCACAGGAGAAAATAACCTGGGAAAATGAGGCACCTCTTGGTGGAGGTGGCATTCCTTCTGCCCCATCCCTGAGACCACGCTTCCTGGTACACAGAACCAGTCAAGGGACAAAAGGAAACTTCACGGGGTGATGAAAATATTCTGCATCTTGACTGTTTGGGTGTTACATGATTGCATAAGTTTATCCAAACTCTTAATAAATCTTCAATCCTACAACAAGTGGAATTAACTGTATTCAAATTAAACCTCAGTAAACTTGATTTTTTTTAAAATAGTATTTTGTTAACTCTTAGAACCTAGAGTTTTATGCATGAAATATGTATTCAATATGAAAAAATGGCTTAATAAAAAAACTAATAAAATCTTTTAAAATAATCTTGAACTATTATAATAAAATGAACATATTATGAAGCCAGAGGAGCTTGAGTCTTGGGTTTGTACTCTATTTTGTGCATGAACTTTGATTCTTCTCAGGAGAGTCTCCCTAGCTGGTGTCAATTTTCTTAAACACCTGGGTTCTTTTTCTCACCTCATTATCTTTCACTGTGTTAAGAGTCGACTACAGCCTGCATGATGGTGCACACCTGTTATCACAGAGGCTTAGGAGGCTGAGACAGGAGGATTGCGAGTTCAAAGCTAGCCTCAGCAAAAGCAAGGAACTAAGCAATTCAGTGAGACCCTGTCTCTTAATAAAACACAAAATGGGGCTGGGGATGTGGCTCAGTGGCCGAGTACCCATGACTTCAATCTCTCGTACCAAAAAAAAAAAAAAAAATGTTGACTGCAGTTTTCACACACTGAGTTTCTCACTCCTCCCTCCCCAGTCCTTGTTAAGGCCACCTAACATGGCCAATTTGTGTTCATTAGAAATGCAGTACATGCAAGCAGAATCCACAGCTGCTAATATTTAAGGAGCAAGACAACGCAGAAGAAAAACCTCAAACCTCAACTAAGCAAACTTAACCTTTTTATTCTTTGTAACAACGTCCTTGTGGAACAAACTTCCTGTTGTGAAGGTCAGGCCCTTCTTCATTTGTCCAAATAGTCACAGAAAGGATTTTTGAATTATCCAGACCATGAATTCCCTAGAATTTACAATCAGACACCAACTGTGGGGAAGTAGGATTATTGCAGAAATCCTTACGGAGGATAGGGTCAAAGTCAACCACCAAGCTATCTGATTGCAAGATAACAGCTAGTGATGGGTGTAGTTCTTAGGAATTCCTGCTTCTCCGGGAAAATTTCATAACTAGAGATCTTAGTGCAGGCTCCTGCTACAGTGTTGGCTCAACTTTCTCACAGATAAAAAGCAAAAATCAGAAAACTATTATTGAGAAGATGGGTGAAAGGGCAAACCTGGACCATTCTCCTGAGCTCTCCAAAGGCAACAACTCCTCTCCCTCTTCATCGGATTTCCTTCTATAGACGTTCACCAACCTCACCGGCACAGAGGGCTGGGTGCTGGGAAGACACAGGGCAGGACAGCACACAGGAGCTTACCTTTGGGAACCGCATGGGGATGAGTAGATCTTCATGGAGTATTCATCCAGAAAACTGTGAAAGCCCAACAGGGCAACTGCTCAGGGAGAGGCACGCAGCTTCGGAGGAGCCTTTAGAAGTGGCTTAGTCTCAGTCCCAGATTTCAAAAAGGGTTTCCAGCAAGAAGCAGTTTGAACAGAGTCCCAAAGCCTGACCCAGCATGAGGGCAAGGAAGGGGGGTGGAGGGGCCTCCCAGGCTGAAGGGAGGATGTTGGGAAGGACTGAGGAGAGGTGAAGAGTGGGAGAGGAGCACAGCCACCCAAGGCCAGGGAGGCTGGAGGCAGGCGTGAGCTCTAAAACGGGGCCACCAGACGAGCTGCTGTCAGAGGAAGAAGGACTGTGGGACCAGCTCAGGGAGCTTCGGGACTTAGCCCACAGTACTGAGAAGAAAATGCAAGGCTTTCAATGGGGGGTGCCAGACGATGAGATCTCGGCTTGGCAGTCTACTCGGGCTGTGTTGGTTTGATTGGCAGACGCCCAGGGAGGTGACTGGACCAACAGTCGGACTAAGAATGAGAGGGCAGAAAAGTGGGTGGAGCTGAGATCTCCAGAAAGACATTTTACTGGAGTAAATCTTGCCAAAGCATTCTTTGTAAGACCATGCAAGGTTTGAAGGCTCCAGGGCACCCCACCATGAGAAACAGAATCACAGGACATCTTCATAGTTGTAGGTCAAAGGAATCATTGGACATTGGCAGTTCCGTGTCAGCAAGCTTGAGCCAGCCTCTGTGGTGATCCAATTCAGTGAAGAAAGATGTAGGCGTAGGTGTAGTCCCAGCAGCAGGATCTAACACTTCCTGTAGGATTTCCCTTATCATGGGATTGTCTATGTTTACCTCCAGAGTCAAATTGGGTCAGCAGAAAACCTAGATTAACACCTTTATTTTACGGACAAGAAAATTGCTTTAGAAATCTTAAAATCAGCATACTATGGTCATGGAGCTGCATGGATGTTTATAGCAGCTCAATTCACAATAGCTAAACTATGGAACCAACCTAGATGTCCTTCAACAGATGAATGGATAAAGAAAATGTGGTACATATACATAATGGAATATTACTTTGCCTTAAAGAAGAATTAAATTATGGCATTTGCAGGTAAATGAATGCAGCTGGAGAATATCATGCTAAGTGAAATAAGCCAACCCCCCCAAAAAACAAAGGCTATATGTTTTCTCTGATGAGGAGTTCTAATCCATAATGGGGGTGGGGTGAAGGAACTTTGGATTGTGCAGAGGGGAGTCAGGGGAGCTGAAGGGGTATGGCGATGGAAAGGATGGTGGAATGAGACCACCATTATTGTCCTATAGTCATGTATGATTACACTACTGGTGTGACTTTGCACCATGTTCAGCCAGAGGAAGGAGAAGTTGTGCTCCATTTGTATACAATGTGTCAAAATGCATTCTACTGCCATGCATAACTAATTAAAATAAACTTAAAAATAAAATTATAAAATAATCAAAAAGAAATACTAAGAAACTTCAAAATAAAATAAAATATCCAAATATAAAATTAACAAAAACAAGATTCTCTTTAGTAGTATGGGATACTACTAATATTTCCATCACCCCAAAACCCTGGAATATTAGAGAAGGTTTTTATGAAAATATTCAAGAAGCACACACTGCCCTGTAGGTAAGCAGCTTGTGCACTTCAGGATGAGAGTTAAATGCCTTTTTTGCACACCTAAGGGCACACATGAGAGAATCAGAGCGACTCAGGCTGCACCTGGCAGAGGTCTTGGGGTGTTGTCGGTGTGTGGCTGTTTCTGTGACAGAACTTTGTGGCGTGCCACTTTCTCAGAACAACAGGGCCACACATCTGTCCAAGTAGGTCAACACTCCATCTGCATTGACCCATTTGTCAGAAATGCCAAAACCTGGGCTGACGCAGACGACCCTTTCACTGAGCATGTGCATGGAGTGTCATCGGCCTCCCTCTGTCAAGCCCAGAGTAACGGCCACCCTCCTTTCTATTTTTCCTGTTTGTCCTCATGACCTCCTCTGACCTGTACCTGTACCTGTCACTCTGAGACATAGACTTTTTTCTAGAGGAGAAGATGGCTACCAAGCACTGGTGTTTAGGAGACTTCAAGCAATCATTAAGATGAGATCCTGGGCATAGTAGAAATTAAATTTAGTAAGAACCTATTTTGCACTAATTTTGGTACATGAGTAATTTCATGCAAGCTTCATAACCTCCTTTCAGCAACTGAACTTCAAATCAATTAACGTGCTCAGTCCAGGCTCCATCCCAGGTCTATGGAACTCCAGACTAGTTTCTTTTTATCTTATCAAGCCCTAGAAGCAACTGAGTCACATCCTTCCCTAGAGATCACTGACTTATCTCCAGGAATTCACTCTTTGTCCTCCTTAAACTGAGCAGCAACACATCTATATTTGTAGAGATTTTTTTTTAGGTTTTTGGAGGACTCTGAAAAAAAAAATGGAAGAAACCATCATTCACTTAAATAATTAACCAGAAGCTAAAGCTTCTGTCCAAACAAAGCAAGCCATTTTGGTGTCCAGCCAATGCTCTCCCTGGTGGGATGATTGCAATGAACTTGTAAACACAACGAAGAAGACAGAATCGACACAAGTCCTCTGCTAAATTATCCCATATTGACACTGCAACATCCAGGCTATGAAATATGCAGGAGATGCAAGGTTGCATCAAAGTGCACTCCTTAATTTGCACCACACCAACTGAACAGTAAAATGTGATTTAATTTACTATATAATTTGCTTGTTCAACAAAGCTGAAAGATAACTCACTTAGTGCCACTTTGCTTATAAGTAAGCCAGTAACTGGCGGTGTTCTTCCAGTGAATGGTTTTGTTGTTGATGTCAGAGAAAGCTGTTTGAGTGGAAAATACACAAAATTAAGGGTCTGCGGCTGTAGTATTTGCCATGCACTCCTTTTGTCCTCATCAAGTTTATTTCTGCACAGAGGCAATTATAGCCCTTTGTTTTTCTAACTCGATGAAGTCACTGTGTCTTGCTCGGTGGCACACAGCGAGGGAAAAATGCATTCAGCCAAATTTAGAACCATTTGGAACTCACGAGTTGTGAATTTTGAACCAAACTTGAATCTTTTAAAAGCTCATCTGTTCCACAGATCATGCCAGCTCGGCTCAGAGCCTTGCAGCCTGGGCTGTCCTCTGCGGGCTGAGCCAGGAGTCCGGAGGTCCCTCATGCTTCTCCCAATAGTCAGACCTGGGGGTTACATGATGTGCAACCTTAGATTCAGTGACGGGGGCAGTCTACAAAGCTCTGAAACCTGTACTGCAGGAAGAAAGACTCTCCAGAGGTGAAATAAAGGTTCTTTTTATTTTGCCAACTTTTAATGTTTTCTATGCCTTGAATCTATTTGTCCACCAAGACTCGTGAGCACCCTGCATCCACCCACATCCACCAGTTCCTCAAAGCCAGGTTGCCCTCCCCATCTCTCCCACCTGCTGTTCATCATGCATATTCTCATCAGATCCATTTCCTGAAATCTCTGCCTGCACATGCCATGCCCTTGCTCCAAGCTCTTTTACTTACTTATGTGCTCATTTGTTCTTTCATTCATGAGCCTCTTCTTAGCAACAGGCGCTCTGGCTACTCTCTGGGTCAGGCAGCTTTGGGTAGAGGCAGGAGCGAGAACCTGCCTTGGCTTCATGCAGGCCATTGGTGAGATTAAAAACTCTGCAATTATCTGTGTCCACACGGGCTTTCATAAGGGAGCTGGGCTGCTGGGTAAGGGTGCAGGGAGGTCTGACTGAGGATGCACAAGGCCTGAGCCCTGCAGGACTGGCTGCTCTCAGATGCCAGAGTGCAAGAGAAGCAGAAGAGGGCAGGAAGGGCTGTGTGGGCAGAAGAAACAGCCTGGGCACAGGTCTGGAAGGAGGAGAGCGTGTCGGCAGCTGCATTTGAGTCATGCACTTATTCAGAGTGGGTGTGGGCATGTCCAGGTGTCAAGGAGCAAGGAAAGGGTACCCACGGTGAAGTCCTGCACTGGGAGTGCATGGCTGTGCAGCTGCAGAGAGGAGAGCAGGCGCCGGCACATGCGGGTTACAGCACAACCTGCCCATGGGTCTGGACCACGTCCTGGAGACACGGAGCCATTTTATCTGTGGAGTCATGTTTTATAAAACATAGCCCCAACTTCTTTGCCCAGAATTCAGCACCCCTGTAATGTGTCCAAGCCCACCCACACAGTGACACTCTTTGTGTTCATGTGAGCAGACTTCATTTCTCATCTCACACATGCACATGGAACGGAACATATCCCTGCCCTGCACATAGGTGCCCATACCACTAGCCTCCACGGGGACCACTGGCCCCCTGCCTTCACCCCCCACGTGGGACCCCCCATGTTCCCTACATTTTTTGCATTAAACACTGTGAATCTTGCCCGCATAGGACCAGAGGTTGTAATTAATCTCTATTCATTCAACAAATATTTGCTAAGCTCGGACAGGACAGAAGTTGTCCCAGGTGCTGACATGATACTGGTGAGTAAGAGACATGAGGCCATGGTCCTCATGAGGCAAACATGATTTATTTGGGGGGAAAGGAGTGATTGCACAATTCCAACAACGTCTAATAGAAATATGTGATGTGAGAAATTCATGAAATTAGGACAAGTCCTGAAATAAAATCCTAATTTGTACCTGAGTAGTCAGAGAAGTTTTCTGGGGAAAAAAAAAATAGCTGAGCTGAAACACGAAGAATTAATAAAATTAGCAGAAAGAGAGAAAGGAGGAACGTTGTGGGCTGAGGGAAAAGAACACCTGGCAATAAAGGGCTGGAGCAATGATGACACACTGAAGCAATGAGGCCCACTTAGTATGGATGGAGCCTCAAGTGCAGAGAGGAGAGCAAGCTGCCAGAGATAATGGTGCTGGGCAGTAGTGAGGCTGCTCATAAAAGAGGCAGACTAAGAAAAGGCATCCTGGGAGAATGGGACTGAGCACAAAGGGCTCTGTTCCACTTTCCACTGAGCACCGAAATGCACAAGCGGTGATGAGATGAGCAAGGCCGAGGTGGCTGCACTGAGACCAGAGGCAGACGTGGCATCCTCCGCAGTGCAACAGCCACTATTGGTGTCCTGCATGGCATCTCTAAGCCCATGTGTCAACCAGCTCTTTGTCACTGTGACCAAAATCCATGACACAATGAAGAGAAAAAGTTCATTTTGATTCCTGGTTTCACAGGTTTAGTCCATGGTTGACCAACTCCGTTGGTTTGTGCCCAAGGTCAGGCACAGGCCTCAGGGAGGAAGGGTGAGGCCGAGGAAGGAGGCTCAGCTCATGATGGCCAAGAAGCAGAGGAGAGAGAGAGCAAGGAAGAAAATATAATCCCTAAGAGCTCGTTCCTGGTGACCTCCAGCCATGCCCCACTGGACTAGAGTTACCACCCAGTAATCCATTCAGGTTATTAACCCATCAAAGGGGTTCATGCACTGTAGGTTACAGGTCTCCTAAACTGATTATTTCAACCCTGAATACTCCTGCTTTGCACATGAGCTTTTAGGGGACATCCTCTGTCCAAGGCCTAGCAACCCACTGGGCTCAACTGCAGGAGCAGGGCAGTTTCCACCTCAAGACCTACATCTCCAAGGCTCTTTCCCTGAGGACTTATCCCGGAGCTGAGGTGACTTTCCCTAAAGCACATAGGAAGAATTCAGGAAGTAGGGGCTGGGGAGGGGGGATTCTTGCCAATGGAAGGTGAGAATCTGGGGGTAAGTGCCCTTGTCTACTTCACCTCCAGGTCTCAGATTTTCAGAGTGAGAACCAGCAAGACTGAGCCCTACTGCCCCCCAGCAGTCCCCTGCTCACCATGTAGGTGTGAGCACAGCCTCCCATGCTCAGTCACCATGGTTTGCATTCTGATCTCTATGTCACTCTTCTCCATTCCTTCTCAGATTTTCTGCATTTTCTTACTTGTGACTCAGGGACTATTTTCCAAGTAATCACTGGCACACAAACCTTTGTCTAGGGATCTGATTGTGATGAATCCCAGGTTAAAATGCACAGCCTCAGTGCTATCCCAAGACCTGATATCCACATCCCAGCTCCATTTAAAAAAAAAATATTTACTTATTTATTCTAATTGGGTATATATGACAGTTGAATGCATTTTGATTCACTGTACACAATTGCAGCACAAATTTTCATTTCTCTGGTTGTACACGATGTAGCGTCACACCATATGTGCAGTCATATATGTACCTAGGGTAAAGACATCCATCTCATTCCTTCTTCTTTCTTGTTCCAATCCCTCTAACTCTCTCCCCTTTACCCAGCCACAGTTTCTCCATTTTTCCCATGCCCCCACCCCCCATTATGGATCAGCAGTCTCTTATCAAAGAGAACATTTGGCCTTTGGTTTTGGGGGATTGGCTTACTTCACTTAGCATGATATTCTCCAACTCCATACATTTACCTGCAAATGCCATAGTTTTATTCTCTTTTATTGATGAATAATATCCCATTGTGTATCTATACCACATTTTCTTTATCCATTCTTCTACAGGAGAGAGTCTAGGTTGGTTGCACAGTTTAGCTATTGTGAATTGAGCTGCTACAAACATTAATGTGGCTGTGTCACTGTAGAATGTGAATTTAAGTCTTTTGGGTATAGAACCAGGAGTGAGATAGCTGGGTTAAATAGTGAGTCCATTCCAAGTTTTCTAAGTAATCTCCATACTGCTTTCCAGATTGGTTGCACCAATATGCAGTCCCACCAGCAATGTATGAGAATGTGCCTCTTCCCGCACATCCTCACCAGCACTTATTGTTGTTTGTATTCTTGATAACTGCCATTCTGACTCACATCCCAGCTTTCTTGTCAAATTCTAGTACAACCTCCACAGTCCTAAGGGAGGTAAGGTTAAATGGTCCTTTCAGTTTTTTGTGTATAAATCATATGAGTTTAGAGCTCTACTAAAGGTGTTTTTATTACTGAAGGATGTAGTCAATAAAGTTTGTTATAATACAACTCTACAGGGTAGCTATGGGAGTTGGGAATACAGACCTGGCACCAACTGGTGACAGTGACAATTGCTTAGAGATCAGCTACCCAAGGCCTTGACAATGATAATGACAAAGAAGACAGAGAATTCAACAGATTGCAGAGCCATTTGGGAGGACTTAGTTATTCCTTACCATGATGGCTTGAAGCCCTCCTTCTTCCTCCAGAAGAACATGATTGACATGACGAGAATAATAATAACGTTGTGAGATTCATGCCAATGTCTCATGAACCTTCTCATGGTGTGCCTAGGAAATCAATTTCCTTGAAACAACTCAGGCAAAGCGAGCCACACAAACAGTGCTAGGCGCCAAACATGCAATTATAGTTTTCTGAGTTTAAAATTGTGTTTGGCTATGTGGTGCACAATCTCTAAAATATAATTACTGAGGAACATAGTTTAATTTGTATCAGTCACAATTTATGGCTTGTCTATGTTTATAGGAATGATTATGGTTTGGAGCTTCTTGTACCTTCCTTGATGCATAAAAAATGATTATCAAGCCTTTAGCAGCAGCCGCCTTCCCTGAGAATTGGCAGCATTGGGCCCTTTAATCAGGAACAAGATCCAACAGAGCTAACGCATGTAAATATGCAATCTCAGAACAACAGTTAACTTTTCATAATGAGACTGTTGGAAAGAACCTTAGTGAGACAGAGCAGAAAGTGCCCACCTCACAGAATGCAAATCATGGTGACTGAGCATGGGAGGCTGTGCTCACGCCTACATAATTTTGCCATATCCATGCAAGCCAGTTTCAGCCACCAAATATTGTGGCAGAAATATTATCATCCTTTTAATATTGTCATTGTTTCCAAGAGGCAATCATAGGATCAGTTGCCAGCCTTCTTTCAAGAGACCTCATGAGTAGGGACCCCAGGAGGATTTTTGCAGGTGATCATTCATCTACACCACTGTCACTCATCGGGTGACCTTGGACACATCATTCAGCTGCTCTGGCTTCAGGCTTCCTCATCTCTGTAAAGAGAAGTTGAATAATATGACTTTTCAAGGACCCATAAGACCACAAAGATGGTCAGTCTGTTTGAAAAGAGATATGTAATTATTGGAAAAACCTTGCAACATGTGCACCACACAGCATTACGTACACATGCACCACACACTTAGATATATACCATCATTTGGTTGCGAAATATCAGTAGATATATTATTTCCTATATTCATAAGAAAAAAAAAAGGAATGAAGACAATGAGTTTTCACGGCCTTCCACTTAACATGTCACCCAGAAGCAGTTTGGTTGTGGAAGATTGTCAAAATCCTTTACCAGGATGGATGCTGGATGGAAAAAACGTGAGATTTAGGAACCTACATAGCATATTGAGGGCCAGCCCCACCACTTTCTAGAAGTAATGCATGTGTCTGATCAGCCAATGGATTGCACACCCTGTTCTTTGGTGAGTGGTTAATGTTTTATTTTTCACGAGGGCAAAGCTATTGAAGAGAAAGGGAAGAAAGTGTAAATGTACTTAAAAGGACACTCTACCCTGCACCTCATTATGATGAGGCATTAGACAGCACTTCACAGGTGCAATGTTCTTCCCAGTGGTCACATTATTTTTGTATGGGCAAAATGTGTTGTCATTTGTCATTCTATATCCCAGAGTGGGTTAAAAGACTGAAAACACTTTCTTGCAGAATGATTATGCAAAAGAAGCGACTTCCCAGTGAATCCCGAATAATAACTCCTTAAGGAGTTACTCAGGCAGCCACAGGAGTTCTAAGAGCAGCAGGAAAAAGTTGGGGTAGAGGAATAGGTGGATCATCTGGAAGGAGACATTTGAGCAAAGACTTTGAGGGAGAGGAATACAGCCATGGGGATTCCCGGGACAAGTGCAATCCAAGCAGCAGGGAGATCTAGTGCAACATCCTAAATGGGAGCCTGCCTAGGAAGTCTGAGGAATGACAAAGCCAATGAAGCTGGGAGAGAAACTGAGAAAAGGGTAGAAAGATTAAAAAAAAAGTAACAGGAAATCCGTATCACATAGGGTCTTAGACACTTCAAGGGCATTCATTTTCACATTGTGTAAGAAGAACCACTGGAGAGTTTTACACAGAGAATGATGTGATCCTTCAGAAACACCACTCTGGCTGTGCGGTGCTGTGAGCCATCTGTCAGGGGGCAAGTACAATCACCATGGACACCAGTGAGGAGACAAATGTAGTGGTCCAGACAGGAGGGATGGAAATGAGGACTCAGATGGGTGGAGAGGTGGAGTGAATGAGGATCAGGTTCTGGGTGTATATTCTGAAGACAGAATGAGAGGACTTCCTGATGGCTTGATGTGGGTTATGAGATAAAAATCTAACTGATTCAGAGCTACTGGGTTGATCATAAGAAGGGTGGAATTGCCATTGAGTGAGATGAGGAAGAGTGAAAGCACTGAGGGAGACGCCAAGGGACAGGTGGACATGCTACGTTTGAGTCGACACCCACACTGAATTCCAAGTTGATTGTTGGATGTACAGGTCTGGAATTATGTGCTTTACTTAAGTATTTCATCATCATAAGCTTATAGGTGGTATTTAAAGATAAAAAATAGAATTACCATATGGCCCAGCAAACTCTTCTGGGTATGCACCCAAAGGAAATGAAATCAGCACCTCGCCAGAGATATATCTGCACTTCCATATCAGCACTATTCACAACATCCAAGATATGGAAGCATACCTACTGATGTGGCCATCCACAGGTGAACGGATAAGAAGTTATATTACATGCACACAAAATGGAATATCACTGAGCATTCATAAAGAAAATCCTTCCGACTGCCACAAAGTGGACAAAACCAGAGGACATATGTGCAGCGAACTCAGACACAGAAAAATTGCTTCCTGATCTCACTTACATGAGGAACATAGAAAAAGTCACAGTGCATAGAAATAAAGGGAAGAAGGGAGGTTACCAGGGATGGGGAGGTGGGAGGTCAAGGCGATGAGATATACATCAAAGGATACAAAGTCATAGCCATGTAGGAAGCACAGGTCTGTGGATCTTAAGTACCAATTAAGATGATATTTTATAATACGGGGTTGTGTGCTGAAAGTTTGCTAAGAGCACAGATTGTGTTTTCACAACACACACATACACACACAACACACACACATACACACACACTATAACTTAACAAGGTAATGATATGCTAATTTGTTGTCTGTAGCAATCATTTCACTATGTGTATGTATATCAGTATGTGATAAGTTCTTATCATGTTACCCACCTTAAATATAAAAAAAAATAAGAGACTTGAGAAAAAAGGAAGCCATTAGACTGGATGAGTGGACCTCAGAAGTGACTGTAGGAAGAGACAAAGTACAAGCTGGAGCCCTGAGACTCTGAGGGCCGACAGCTCTGGGAGGAGACACCAGCAAAGGGCACCATGAACTACAGGTCACTCAAGGTGGAGGTGAACCAGCAGAGGGGTCAAGTGGAGAGAAGGTTTGGGGTAAGAGGAAATAGCATGTCCACTGTTGTCCAGTGGTTGAATAGATGTGCTCAGAGAACTGTAACCATTGGATCAGACTGAACCCTAAGCAAGAGGACGAGGGCAGGAGCAATAGACAAAGGGTGTGAAGAGGGAAGGAGGAGGGGACTCAGACACTGGGTCAAGAGCAGTGGTTGATGTGAAGGGGAGACAATGCTAGCTGCTAGGGAGAATGTGGTCAGGGATTATTGTTTCTTCTGGTTTTAAGATGAAATAAGTAGCATATTTGGATGCTGGTGGGAATGATTAGGATGGACAAAAACTTTATGCAAAAGCGAGAAGGAAAACTGGCTGAAGTGTTGTAGATGGTTGATGAATCCATCTACAGTGTCCCCAGGATGTCACAGCGTCTGGGTGCAAAGGCTGGAAGACGTGCATACAGGGAGCCTCTGACTGACTTCCTTATTTAATCCATACTATATCCTATTTTCCACTCTGTTGTTCAAACACTGATTGTTCAAGGTGGAACCCTCAGCTATTTTGGGGGTGATTAGGGGAAACCCTAAAATCTGGTTGGATTTTTCTATCAGTTTAAAACTAAATATTCTCTGTAGGCACAGGCAAAATATAGATGATGGAAGAGAGAAATTCAAGGTCAATAAAATTATCTAGGATAATGCAGCTGGGAAATTTACTTTAAAAAGCTATTTTAATTTCATAAATTCAAAACAATAAACCTGTATTTTTGAATTGCATATGAGAAAAGAATCGCCATGATGCTTTTCGTGGAGAGAAATCTGGAAGTCTTAAACTTCCTCTGCTCCAAAACCGCATGCTCTGGCCTCAGCATAGCGGCTCAAAGACAACACAGGGAGAGCCAGGTTTTGTAGCTAGTAGCTGAAGTTACCAAAAGTGTGAATTAGAGTCTTGTCAGTGGAAAGGAGCAACAACTTCAGAGGAACTTCAGCTTCTGTCAAATGTGAATATAAGATGTATGGTGGTAGATCCAGGAGCATTGGAAGCAGGTGAGAGAAAGGCTTACAAATTCTCAGCCTGTCAATCCCTCCTGCAAACCTTCAGGAACAATCCACAAACTCAAAACACAATCTAATGCCTGCCCTGACATACTAGACTCAGCACCTGCTGTCATCTTGAGCCCCTGGAATCCTTCACTTCTCCACAGATTGTAGTTCCTCACCACAACCCAAAGCATATAACTGTGCTTTTCTTACCTGGCTTGCCTGTCCGGGCCATGGTCTTCAATTCCAGCTCAACATCTCTCCTCAGGATATTTAGTCTGTCTGATCCTCAGTTTCCTACATTATATAACATAAATAATAAAAATTCATTACCTAAGGTAGATACTTAAGGTGCATAATCTAATGTACAGCACACACTCAATAGTTAATAGACATAATTTCTGGTCTCCTCAATTTCCCTTTCCTTGTAGGGCTTACATAAACACAGGTGTTGCAAATTCCCCATGAAGTGAGGAAAGATTTACTTTAAATATTATCAAGATGATGCAGATGAGCTGTGTTAAGAGAAAATATTAGCAATATAAACTTTCTGATCAGAAAAAAATGGAGGAAAATAAAATATGTGCAAAAATCTTTGCAGGTCTTCATTGTGTAACATCCCTTGGACACCCACGCTCCCAACAGCAGACTCCCCAACCTCTGCTGATGTGCTTAAGGCACACCCTGGAGGGCTTACCAAGAAGGCAGGAGAGGAACTGCAAACTCAAAATTACAAGAACCAGAGTTAATTCAGTGTGGGAAACAGGCATTGCCAACACTCCCCAAACTTAGTGTGACCCGAGAGGGGAAATGACAGCCAACATAACCCTGTGTTGTTAGGAAAGCTCTGAATGGCAGTGATTTTATTACTGATATTGTGATCATCAGTTATTTTGGTAGTAAAATATTTACGAGGGTTTTGGAGACAGACATATGTGTGTTGAACTTGACCTTGAAACAAATAAACTACCTAGTTTTGTGTTTCTCATCTGTAAAACCCTCTGTTTTCCTCTGCCTTCACTTTTAATGAACATTTATAAAAATAATCATTGTAATTCCTTTGGGTATTTTTCTTGGCAAGGGGCTCAAGGACACAGCAAGCTCTAAATTCAACGGATGCCAAGGCCTCCGGAAGCCCTTTTATCCAACTGGAGAGTGGGTTGCTGAGCACCCTTTCACCCTCACACTTAGGTTGGGGTGACTCTGAAGCAATCTACACTGTATCCAAGAGTCCTTCAACTGCGCACTGGTTGCCCATGGGCATGATTGCTAGATATCACATCATTTATTTACCGTCTGTCTTATTTTCCACTCCTCGACCTGTATTGCCTGGGATTGCCTACTGATATAAACAATTTGTCTCAGGGTCAGTTGCTAGGAGAATTCAAAACGTGACAGAGAATAGTATGTAACACCTGAGTGATTGCATGTCAGAGGTTTAGCACTCTTCTGGGCATATTATATCAGTCAGGCTGCACCAAGAGAATCAGAAATAGTAGGAGATATATATTAAGAGATCTATTGCAAGGAATTGACTTACTTGATTGTAGGACTGGTTAGATAAGTCTGAAATCTGTAGGTCAGACTGTCAGAAAGGGTGGACTGGAACTCTCAGGGCAGGAGCTGGCACAGTGGCCCACAGGCAGAATAAAAAATAGTAAAGGCCAACAATGCTCATTTACAAATCCCCCATAACACTGGCCAAAGGGTTGACATGCACAGCAACAGCTCTGCTTCTGCCCCATTGTGATGTGTGCATCCTTCACTTGACACTAGCTATATCATTGGCACTTTCTTCTCTTCTGCACTATTTTAAGACTTTAACTACTGGATGACTGCAAAGCATTTTATCATTCTTAAGTATCAAATTTTATTAACATCATCCCCTTTGGTTGAACATGTGGTTTCTTCTTTCATTTTAATTCTTTGATGTACCTCCTTATACACAAAATGTTCTCCTGAATATTGTGTTGTTTTTAGGAGAAGTTTCTGCTTATTTGTTAAGTAGACTCTTACAAATGATTGTGCAAGAAAAGTTAGGTACATCACCTTAAATACGCATTGTATAGAGTGAATTAACCTCTTTTCTCTACACCCAGAATGGGACTATGGGTAGTATACTTGGAAGAATTGGTAAAAAGTCTCTGATACCACTTCTGGGTACATGATTCAAATGAAGATACCCCATTAAGTAAAGCTGGTAAAAGATTTGCAAAATACCTATTTAAAAAAAAATGTGGTTACTGGATTTTCTAGCTTATTCTCTTTCCTTCCAGAATTTCAGTGGGATATGGGGGAATAGTTTATGTTATTTTTAAATCTAGAGAAGAAGAGAGAAAGATAGGTCAGAGGTTGTTGGACATTACTAGAGAAGAAGGATGTGATCAGAGTAACTCAAGGAAGGTTTTTCAGGTCATAGATCCATTCTGAGTCCTGGTATAGGTGGTGGTTAGATACATTTCTCTGTGTTAAGTTTTATAGAAATGTACACCAACCAAAGACAATTTGGATGGCGATCAAAAAGAAAGAAAAAAGTGGAAAATGGGGGAAACAGAATGAGAGCCAAAAATAAAAAAAAATGAGGCTTGGAGGGGATTTAATACAGAAGGATAAAGACACATAATCTTCTGAAAGTTTGATGCCACAATTTGGAGCACTAAACATTTCATATTTTTGTTCTAACTTCTTAGATTTAAGGCCCATAGTATTTTATGTCATCATTTACAACCAAATAGCAAAGATGATTTGGCTTTATAAAAGATTCCTCTGAATGAAACAAAATGTCCCAGAGAAAAGATCAATCTTTCTATCTTGAGTATTTTCGATGAAGATTTATTTATATTTTTCATATTCATTTGCCAAGCTTTTTCCATATTTATACTTAGCTAAATATTAAATCATGTAAAATATACTGTCATCAAAAATTTCATGAGGAATTTCAACATTGCATTAAGAATATAGAAACAGTAGACATTTTATTCACCTTAATGCAATGTCTGATCTCTACATTTTAACTCATTTTATAAATAATGGTGGACAGAGGCTGAGAGTCAATGGAGAGTTAGTTTTGGATCCAGGAGATATGATCCCTCTGTTGGCCCTGTCTGTCTTCTTAGATCAGCCCACTTTGAATTACTGCCACATATTTGACCCAGCACAGATGATCTCTAATAATCTCCTGAAAACTGCCCTGACCTGGTATAAAATTGAACTCGCCTGTTATCAAATGGCAACTGCTAGCCAATGGCTCTGTGTTCCTGTTCTGCTATGTGTACGATGAGAGCCTTGGATAAACCCAGTTCTCCTCCTTTTCTGTTGAATTATTCTCACCAAAACTGTGAATGTGCTGAGACAGAGACTGACTGGAACAGCCCAGGCCCCAGGTTCCATTCCCGTACCCTAAACACTGTAAGGTTTTCACCACTTTAGGCCAAAGGGTCATGTCTCCCTTAGCATGAAACCCAGGGTGGGCTGCTATCACGGGTCCTCCTGCTGTGGTGACAGGGGGCCATGTGCAGATGAGATTCTACCTGCCCTGCCCAGACAACTTCCCTCAGCCCCAAGGACCAGCTTGCTGTGAATCCCAGGCTTCTGCTGCTGGCTCTTCCTGCCTAAATGTCAGTAATAAATCTACCTGATGTGAACTATGTGTGGGTGTCCTGTTGCCTGGCCTGAGCATAGCTGGTAACTGGTACACAGCGACCTGCACAATATGTACTTTCCTCTCATCACAAACATAGGATCTCTGAAATTGCTCCCAACCTCTGAGAATCATGGTACCTCTGAGGTAAAGTGCCTTGTCATTGTAGATCAAGCCACTCCCCTGTAAGGTGCACTTTTCTGTCCCCTGCTCACCTTTCTCACATGGCATTAGCTTCTGAAATTTTACATTAAATTCCTTGGAACCACTACTTCTTAACAGATCTGTTTTGGTGAGAGGAGAAGATGGACGAACAGAAGACCAAGACCTCAAGGTCCAGTGGAGACTTAAGAGCCCATCAGTAACACGACTTTTTTCCTCCTGAGTTTAGAAAGAAACATTTAAAGAGACACAGGAATCGGTGAAATGGAAATCCAAATAATCAGCTTGAGAGCTAATTAACAGGACTGGAGGACATGTGCATGCATCTGCAGCTATTCGAGGTCACAATAACTTTCCCCTAAATTGGACAGACTCAGCAACACAGATGGAACTCTCCAGGCCTCACCCACAGTGGAACACTGGGCAACAGAGCAGAATGTGCATGTTCAAAGTGCAGAGGGAGTGTGCCGCTCCAGGGCTGATCAGCTCCATCTAAAGAACTCAACAATCAGAGACAGCCTCTTCTCCCATGGGGAGGTATGTGTGAGAATGGGAAGGAAAACCAGGAGCGGCTGCTTAGCTGAAGTCCCACCAAGGACAAACTAGATGAGAGGAGTTGTCAAGCAAGGTTTTCTTACACAAAACACACACAGAAGAACACGTACGATGACACCTGAGCTTAAGGACAATATTCCTTCCAAAGGGCCACTTGGCTATGCCTGGCTGGCCAGGGGAATGTGAAAAGATTAAGAGTTTTGTCATCAGTCCTGGAGATTCAGAGTTTGATATTTGGAATTCATACTGGAGTTATTGGTGTCTTAGTGGCAGAAAAGTAGAAATCAACTCACTATGACCCCCCCCACACACACACACACTAAAAAAAAAAAAAAAAAAAAAGTCATTATTTCTCTGATTTTTCTGATTTGCAGTGTGGGGTAGCCAAGGCAGGAACCCAGGACCTTCCTGAGGTGCCTGCCACCCATCCTTCTACTTCACTAAGGATGGCGGTAGCTCCCTTTGGGCAGGGGCATGCAGACTTTTCCACTAAGTGTAGATTCCCACTGGTGGCTGAGAGTGGAGGGGTTAGTGGCTGTGGACTCAGCCTTAAAGTCTGCCCAAGGCTGTCATTCCTTTGAAGTCTCTTATTTCCTCTACCTTAAAAATTCATATGAGATTTGAACACTCTCACACAATACTTCCCTTTTTGCTTTGATATAAAAATGGAGTTTAAATTACCTACCATTAAGAAAATGTACACTTTCTGGAACAATGTGGTATGTTCTGCCCTTGGTCATGTGCATCTCCGTAGGTGGCTGAAGAAACCCCCAACCTCATTCCACTGTGCATGCTCTCAGGTTTGGGCATCTCTGTGAATATGCAACCTTCCGTCATTTATCCATACAACAAATACGTACTATGAAACAATTGTTTGCAAGGCCTTCTTAGGTGTAAAATGTCAAAGATTTGAGAGTTAAGATTTCTAATACAAAAGTTTAGGATTTTCATTTCTTATAAGAAAATGAATGTCAAAGGCTTTTTCCGGTTATTGGTAACACATGCTTAAAAAGGATTTTATATCACTATGATTGTTTTGATGGTTACCTTAAAAGTGCATTAGAAAGAAAGGCAAATAATATTGCTTTTTGCTTGAAAAGGAAGAAAACTCGCTAAAGCTTTAGTCATAAAAACAAAACAAAACACTACTGCTCTATGATCCTGACCTTTGTTAGGTTGAAGAACTTTGAGTTAAAAAAGTCCATTGCTCCATCTTAAATAATGGTACTTGTATGAATGACTTGACTTTGCATGTGGTTGTGTGTGGTTGTATTCTGTAATTTTTGGATCTATTAATTATTGCTAGCCCATCACGGCTGTGGGCTCCTTCAATCAGCAATTGTTCTGTACCAATACTGACCAGCAGAAATATACTGTAAATCACATTTGTAGTTTTAATGTATCTACATTTTAAAATGTAAAATTAAAAAGCTATATTTTCTAAGCTACAATATATCAAAAATATTGCCATTTTACCATGAAATCAACATAAAAATGTAAATAAGATATTTTATGTTTTGGTATGAAGTCTTCAATATCCAACATGTATTTTATTTATTTTTTTAACTTTTGGTGGTTCTGGAGATTGAACCCAGGGTCTTGTGAATTTTCAGCAAGCGCTCAACCAATTGAGCTATATCTCCAGTCCCCCAAAAAGCATTTTATAATCACAACACATCTGAACCTAAACTAACTGCATTTTATGTGCTCAATAGCTATATTGCTAATGGATACCAGTTTGGAGAGGACAGATTGCAGGTATAGATGCTAGAGCTTCAGTTGAAACCCAGATACCTTCCATGAGGAACACATCAACACGGATTATTTTAATCTAAAATCAATCATGTACATTGATCACAGGAAGCATACAATTTGGGGGGGGGATCATGGATTGAACTCAGGGGCACTCAACCACTGAGCCACATCCCCAGCTCTATTTTGCATTTTATTTAGAGACAGGGACTCACTGAATTGCTTAGTGCCTTGCTTTGAACTTGGCTGAAGCTGGCTTTGAACTTGTGATCCTCCTGTCTCAGTCTCCCAAGCCACTGGGATTACAAGCATGAGCCATTGCGCCCAGCCCAAAATGGAAACTTTCTAAATTTATTGATCAATTCATAAACAGTATAAATTAAACCATGTAAAATTTGGAAAAAAATAATAGTTTTGAACATTAAACATAGTAGGTTTGCAGGCGATTTTTATCCTTGTCCTGACTGATTTGTTATTAGTAGAATTTTAAAATTATTTTTGTGGCTGAAAGTTTTTATTTTCTGTCTTCTCCATTATTATTGGACAATTGCTCATTCTTAACTTACTGCCACAGTGTAATAGTCCTTAGAATAACAGGCACACACAGACATGAACTTATGTTCATATGGAAATGTTAATTTGGAACTAAAAGTGTACAAAAAATAGTGCTTTTAGTGAATGAGGGATTGGAATATTCTCCCATGAATAAAAATGCTTCTATTCACTTTCTGTCCTCTGTTTACCTCAGGACAGTCATAGTTAGAAGCTAAGTGAGGTCTCTGAAATGAAGAAGTGCTATACTAATTTTTTCAATTGTTTTAGGTGCATCACACCTAAAAACATTGAGAAAGTTGTCTGAAATCCCTTGAACACCATCAATGATTTTTTAAATTATCATTTGACTTGTAAAAAAGATTTAATTATTTCTCAAATTGTTAATTAGTTTTGGAAACATAAAAGTCCATGGGATACATAGAAAACTTGTTTTCAGAAATGAAATACCCACAAGGGTATTTAGTCCTTCTCTGAGAGTTTCAGCATATTATTCATTGAATCATATTACTAACATTGTCACTGTGAATAGAATCTCAAGAAATGCCATAGTTGTTCATATTTCACACCACTAAGTGTGCAAGTGACATAAATCCATACAATCTTGAGAATGGGAAGACTTGTGAGATGTGAGTTAACAATAACAGTAAAATCATAATACAACATTTTTATTCTGTTAATAATGTGCTCAGTACTTTAAAGTGACCATGCACAGATGAGGAAGCTGAGGTATTGAGAGCTTGGTAGTTCTCTTATCAAGCAGTGATGGTGTAGGATGAAAGGAAACACTTCTCTCTGGGCCAGCCCCAAGCTCTTAACCATTGGGCTATTTTGTTAGTTACATTGTTGTGACAAGATATCTGAAACAAACTACTCTAGCAGGGAAGACTTACTTAAGCATAGATGCAGAGGTTGCTATCAGGAGTTACTTGGCCCCATTCCTTTGGGCCTGTGGTGAGGCAGCACATCGTGGTGGGGAGCACATGCAGGAGCAGAGCTGCCCACCTCATGGTGGCCAGGCAGCAGAGAGAGGAAGGGACCTGGGTCCCAATGTCTCCCTCAAGGAGCCAACTTCTTTCCACTGATCCCCACCTCCAAAGGTTCCACCGCCTTCCAAAAATTGGGGACCAAGCCTTCCACACAAGCCTGTGAGGGTCCCTGAAGATTCAAACCACAATAGGCCTATCACCACATTTTGTCAGATTTCGTTTTCTGGAGTAGACAAAGAAGGTCGGTGACCTGGAAAGGTCACAAATCTAATTAGTATGAGCACAGATTCCCCAAACCATGTCTTCTGACTCTAAGGCCATGATTATTCAGAAATGATGTTCTGAGTTTAGATACTTTGTTACAGATTTTTTTTTTTTTTTTTTTTTACCAAATATCAGTTGTTCTGAAGCAATGGAGAAACTATGGTTGGTGAATCATTATTCACAATAATCATGACTAGTAATCAACCTAAGTAGATATTGACAAATGTAACACATGAATGGATAAAAACAAAATGGTATGTGTGTGTGTGTGTGTGTGTGTGTAACAGAGACTAGAATTGTGTTTGCCAGCAGCTGGGAAATGGAGAACAAGGGGACATGTTGGTCAAAGGGTATAACAGTTCCAGTTATGTAACATGAGTAAGTTCTAGAGATCTCCTGCATTTTATGGCCACAATAGTTAATAATACTGTGTTGTATGCTTGAAATTTGCTAAGAGAATAGGTCTTTAATATTCTCACCACACACACATGTGCATGCACACACAGTGACTATGGGGGGTGATGGATGTATTCACTTGATAGTGGCCATCATTTCACACTGTATTTCTGTAATCAAAGCCTCCCAAGGTAAAGCTTAAATGTATACAACTTTCATTTATCAATTATTTCTCCATAATACTGAAGATAAACCATCACTGGGCTCACTTCTCACATAAAACCCCAGCTACCAGTTATCTGGACAGAGTCTGTGGTCTCTAGGAATGGGGCCCCAGGAGGACGTCCAGCAATAGCCTCCTGGCTATTTTCCCAGCCTCCTTCTGAGGACCATCTGTTTTCATTCACATCCTTCAAACTGCTGCTTTTACTTGCCAGGGTTTGTCCATTGCCCTGACTATACTTTGCTTACACGATCCCATGCCTGAACTTCTGCTGTGGTCCTCTACATGTAGTGACTGTGCAACCCGAAGCCTTGGGCTTGAAGTCTATTCTGCTACTTCAGTCTGTACTTTCGGGTTTGCAATTAATGCCCTGAGCACCCCAGTCTCTTCCCCCCATTTTCCAGTTCTAGTGAAGGTGTGCCAGGTGTGGAAATAGAATAAATGAAGAGATGAAAGTTGACTCATTTGTAAACTGGACGTCACTTCATGTTAGTCATCGCCAGGTCTGTGTTTATTCCCAAATCTCTGTCTTAACCTTGAGCAAATGTCTTTATATTTATGCACCAAGCAAAATTCCATCGATCCCTCCAGTAAATGTAATCTCATTTACTTCTGCCACCTACACCAAAATTAGCCTTTCCCTGCACCTATTGTGCATTCTGCAGCAGTCACCTGCACACAGCTATTCCTCCTCCTCTGATTAGCATCAGCCAAGTCCAGCCCACTATAGTGCCAGCTCATAGGGCTTAGGCATCCAGGATGACTCAGTCTCATGAAGGCTGGCTGGCCTCCTATGGACGGACAGATTGCTATTTAGGTATGAGACCTTGAGCAGATACTCTGCTTTCTGAGGCCAAAACACTTCAATCATAAAACAGAGATAATAGCTATGTAATAAGGGTAGAAGGCCCAGCCAAATAAAAGCAAGACAAAAGATGAGCTCACCCTCTCTTCCCTGAGCTTTATGCCTTCTCAGTCCTTATTTCCCTGATTTCTCCGTCTCACTTCCCCCACCCAGTGGACCAGCAAATCGCCTGTGTTTATTTCCAATGAACACAGTGAATCTGCACATCTCTCAGCAGCTTCTCACCACCCTCTGCCCGCGGTTCCAGCTGCCATGAACTCTCACTGGACTCCAACAGTACTCTGCATCTTGCTCCCCTAGGGTTTATTTTCATTGTAATAGATGAATGAAATCATGTCACATCCCAGCTCAAACTCCCATACAAGCCTTTAGTCACACTGTAGACAAAATTTAAGCTCCATTGCTCGGGACACCTTCCTACGTGGTCCGACCCCCCGCTGATACCTCTAGCTTCACTGCGAACCACGTGGTCCAGGCAATTCTGACCACTAGACGTACAGCTGGGCCATGATCCACAGATACAGTCCTGCCTCGGGTCCTTTCCCTCCCAGTTCCCTCTGCTTCCTCTTCATTGTTTTCCAGGTTCCCATCCTTAGTTCCATGTGGCATTCTCAAAGATTTCTGCCTGGGAGAGACAGAAATCAGTCGGCCACTAGTCGTCATCTATTTATTCTCCTTTATTTATTCTTCGTGGCATTTATCTCCAAGTACAATTTTATACTCTTTATTTGCTTACTTAGTGTTTGTTTGCTGTACTAAAATAAACAAAATCTATGAGAATAAAAAACTGTCTTTAAACAACAGTAACACTAAATTGGCTCATAGTGGGCGTTCAGTAAATATTTGTTAAGTAAAAAACAATACTAAAGGTGTACCAACAATACCATAATACAGTTTGATAGCACTCGGTCCTTTACTAGGCATGTCCATTCTGAGGTCTGTGTTCCTCTTTGCTCTGGTAGGGTAGGAACTGTGGTATGTTGTCACAAGTGTCCTATGACGTGGGTGGCATGCATTAGATAACCACTAAATATGTAATGGTAAAACAGCATTTACCCATTGTCATGCTTTCTATCACTTGAGTCTCAGCCATCCAATGGGAGAGTCAGAAAGGCTGTTATTACTTTCATTTCACAACAGCAAGAGAGAGAGAGAGAGAGAGAGAGAGAGAGAGAGAGAGAGAGAGAGAGAGAATTTTCAACCCATAGAAAATGAAAGACAGGAAGGGAAATGCCAGATGAGGCTGGAGACATGGGCTGCATCCAGATTGGGGAAGCTCTTTGAATACCATGCTTTGGACGTTATCCCATATTATGTTGTAAGACAGTTGCACACATTACCAATGTAATAATCACATTAAGTTTCTTATGTCATATAACAGTTCTGAGTTTAAACTTTGCATTTATGTCATCCAAATAATCCATTCAACTGAAGCATTGGCAGATTTCTCACCTATTCTATACTGGGTGGCTAGCCAACTTCTTTCTCCATTTAATTTACATGAAATTCTCAGTGGTTTCCATCTGTGAGAGGTCTAAAAAATTAAATCAGTTCAGAGTATCCTCTTTGATAAACTTCTATTAATGATTTACTTATTCACATATCCGTATATTTATTAGTTGAATATTTAATACTTATCATGTGCCAGCAACAGGCTAAAAGTCAAATATTCAGTCTTCAAATGGCTTTTTTATAAAGATGTGTATGTGTTTCTGTATGTGTATATATGAATACTTCAGGAATAAAAATTTCACTTCAATAGTCATAGCTATCTATCTCCTGGCATTGGACAAATTGTAGTTTTAAAAAGTAATTAACTTGTTTCTTACCTAATAGTTCATGGAAGGCTTACTCAGCACTAGTTATAAAAAGATAAGCAGGATCCCGTGAGCTTCAGTGCAGGCTTCCTTCATCAACGTGGGTAGGAGTGCAGGATGCTCAAAGGGCAATGTCAGCATGTGGTCCTCACAACAGCCTCGAGCAGGTGGAGCCTACCTTTGTCATCACCTTCACTTTAAAAATGAGGAACCTGAGAGTCCCTGGTGTAGCAGGAAGCCAAAGATGACACCGTTAGTAAATGGCAGGGCCAGAACCTGAGTGTAATTTGCAATTCCAAAATCAATTCTTCCTCCTTCCTTTTTATCGCCCCTCCCCTCTCTTCCCTTTCCTTCCTAAATAGTTCAATCCAAAAGCATCAAGTGGGACAGAATAAGATTGGCTTTTACATCTGGTTAGGGAGAGCCAAGTGCCCCAGAACAGGGTTTTGAAGCAATGACTTGTTTCACCTCCATGAGGTCTGAGGCCACCACAGAGAGCAATCAAAGACCAGAGACAGTAGCTGGGTTCCACGAACACAGGAGACTGGACTGGTTTTCATGAGCACATGAGGTTGCAGATGACTTCCATGTAGCTGACATCCATGAGTGCATGAGGTGGTAGCTGTTTCTGTGAAGCTGGGTTCCATGAGCTAAACAGGAAGAAGCTCTATTGCCGTTTATGACCTGACTTGATGATACATAGCATTGCCTCCACAGTCGAGGGAAGAGAACACAGACCCCAACTCTGAACAGAAGACTAGTCAACAACTGGTTGTAAGAATAAGTGGATTGGAATAGTTTTCTGGAGTTATCTTGGAGAATATGAGCTTCCCCAGATATAATGAGAAACAAATAATTGTTGAAATGTTCCTTCTAAAATAATATAATGTAAAATTATAATCATGGCAATACTAGACAAATCTCAATAAGGGCACAAAAGAACTGGCCTGTAGCCTACATACAGGTCAAGAGAATGAACTTCCAGGAAAGATGAATGGGTGGTGCACAAAGACATGGGTTAACGAGACATGACCATTAGCAGCAACCTGTGATTATGAACTAGATAGACCCTTTCACTATCAAGAATATTATTGGGACATTCAGAAAACTTTAATGTAGTTTGAAGATTACCTGGTCATAATGCCTCAGAGTTGTTTTTCTTATTTTGATGATATTATTATGATGATATGGAAGAATGTTCTTATTTATGGTAAATAAATATAGTGTTCAGATGAGATAAAACATCTGGTCAGTAACACCTACAAGTTTTTTGTTCCATAATTGTGATTTTTTTAGCAAATTTGTGATTATGCAATAAAATACATTTCCCCATTTTTGTAAATTATCAAAGCAATAAACTGGATATCCAAGGCCATAACCATCCAAACCAAGTAGGTGATTGCAGCTATCTCTGTTTAAGTCAATTGGAAATGTGTACTGAATCCTCACTTCCCTGAGAACATACAAGGACCAAAGAAAAGGGGAGAAATTAAATCAAAACCTTTAAGAGTGCATTGTTTGCTTTTGCTTTTTAGTTGCTACTAGCTGTCTTGTTCTCCTATAATAAAAAAATAACACTTGTTTCTTTAATAATTGACATGTTGTGTTGACTGAGATCACACAGATTGTGTAGGATGGTCCATCTAGATGTGTTGTAATGCAGTCTTGCTGACGGATCACACAGAGACAGGAAGCTTCAGCAACTTATCCTTCCGTGCGATGCTCTACCTGGGAGCTCTGGCAGTTCAAGTCAAGATTATGCTTAGACTTTTTCAACCCTTGAACGACTCCTTGGTACAATTCTTGAATCTTGTTCTTAACTGTACCTTAAATTATTTGTGCTTATAAAGACACAAAATCTGCTGGTTATGATTTAAGAAAGAATAAAACTTTATGGAGAGTTGAAGATTCTTTGAAATATTAACAGGAGAATGATTTTAAAGCATCAGCTCTAACTCATTTATTTTTATTTATTTGTTCTCTATCTTACATGCACTAGACATCTTCCTAGAAGCTGAGTAGCAGCCACCCTGCTTTTTATTATTTTTTCCCTTAATGTGACATCAAAAGCAGTGATCCACATTGAATGTGGTTGTTAGAGCTGTCATTTTCAAACCTAATAGCCCACCTCCTCTCAGCTCAGAATCCTCTTCCAACACAACACTTACTACTAATTCAAACTTGCCTTCCCCAATGAGCCTCATCTCCCAACAGTGTCCTTTCCTTCCTTTGAACACGTGTCTCCCGTGGACACCTGATAGACATTACCAGCATGAGAGTGACTTGCTCTCCAGCTCTGCTACCCAAGCTGGCACCCCCCAACCACGTGGACTGTAAACTTAAAATTCTTTTAAATCATTATTGTGTTTATTTTAACTTACACATAATATCTTTTCCTACTTATGGGTTAAAGTTAAATGTAGATAAAATGTTTCCTAATCACACTTGTCACATATCAAGTGGCCACATGTGATTAGTGTCCAGTCCATTTTATTTACCTCGGATTTTTTTTATTTACTATATATAAGGGGGGATAGGAAGGGCAGCAGAATAAAATAAACACTAGTATTGGTGTATGTGTATATGTGTCTGTATAACCAATGTGATTCTGCAACCTGTACACTTGGAAAAATGAGAAATTATACCCCATTTGATTCAAATGTATGATATGTCAAGATCATTGTATTGTCATGAGCAACAAATAATAAAAAAATGTATGTATACATATATATACATACACACACACATACAAACACACACATATGGTACAATGTGATGCTTTTATATATGTATACATCATGGAATTATTAAATTATTAGAAACAAAACCTGTCAGTGGGTTACGAATAATGAAAACTATTCATAGGAGGGGATACTATGCATATTTAAAATAAACAAAAGAAATACAACATATTTCAGCATAGAAAGGAGTAAACATGTACACTGTTGGGTAGAAAAAGAAAATGTTGCTCACAAAATGATATAATGCAACAAGCATTAAAACACACACAAACAACACTATAACTTTTATATACGCGATGTCCTAACAATAAAAGCTATAGGCAAGAAGAACACACAACAAATTTGTGTTCCTGCTGTCTCTGGTAAAGGTCATAGGGAGAGCAAGGGGCTAGGAAAATGAATTATGGGATATGAATAGTATTTGTTAAAGCAGTCAATAGTATTATCTATACGAAACATTTGAAAATACATAGTGTGGTGTCAACATACCTTATATACATTAAAGATATGATAAATTGTGGTATAAAGGTATATTAAGAATTGTAATGCAAAAAATAATAATAATAATAAGAGAACTCATGCATAATGGCATAATTTGGCATGAACACACTTTATATACAGAGTTACGAAAAACAGTGTTGTGAATGATTGTAATGCATTCCACTATTGTCATGTATGTAAGAAAAAAATAAAAATACACAGTGGATATATCACAGATGGCCAGTGTTAGTAAGGGTTGAGAGCAATCAGGTACCTACATTGTGTCCAGGTCTGAACTCTCTACTTCCAGTCAGCTTTCAACCCTCTCACATCTAAAGATGGTAGGCTGCTCCATCAACTGCTCAACACATTTTTTTTTCTCTAGTCAAAAACCATGTTACTTTCATTTAAAGAGAATGGATGCTCTAAAGTGCTAGAACATAGTAAGATAAGACTGTGAAGTCCTCAGTTAATGGTTCTTAAGTGTGCTCCTAGGAACTGCAATATCAGCATCACCTCAAAAAGTGCTAGAAATGCAAATGATTTCACCCAAATGCTATTTCCAAGATGGCTCTCCCACCTTTCATCTGCAGAGAGAACATTTTGTCCTGTTGCCCAGGCTTACCACAGATTCAGAGTGTGGCCCTAAGTGGAGCTGCCAAGCCCTGTGAGGTATAAATCATTCATGCCATCGTTATTCTGTTTCATCCACATCCTCCAAAAACACAGCAGCTTCACAGAACCTGATGTGTAAAACCAGGCAGGTAAGGTCCTCAAGGGTTGGACATTTGTGTCCAATCTAGGACAACTAGGCAGAGGTACATTTTGCCTCATGAATACAGATGCTTAGTAAAATGATCTACTGCCAACATTTTAGTATCAGGCATTTCCACACAGAAATCCAGATTACCAGACTCTTGGACATTCGAAGAAGATTGATGTTATTCCCATGTGGTAAGTGGGGGGGGGGGTCTCTCCTCTCCTTTGCCTCAACCCTCACCCTCCCATATAAACTCGGGATTTTCATCTGTTTACTTTTGCTGCCTATGTCTGCATTTGGTTATTTGATTTCTGGGTGAGCCTGCCAAGTATTACTCAGCTTTTACCCATGAACTCCTGCTTCTATTTTATTGGAGTTTCCTTAGAACTCAGACTTATTAGAACCGGCCAGGTTCTGGATGACCTTTGAGTGGTGAGGTGGAAGGATCATCATAGTTCTCATGCTGATGGTATTCATCACAGCATGGAAGCCACGAGGTATACCTTCCCCAGATGCCTTCTGAGTCACTGTGCACAAGTCCTGTGCTTGCCAGATAACTTAGTAGATAATTTATTAAATTCTTCACATTAATAAAATTTCCCTAAAGTTTTTTTTTTCTTCTCTCTCTCTCTCTCTCTCTCTCTCTTTAATGTTGATGGGTTCTGCTTGGAAGTGCAGAGACCTGCCCCAGGAAGTAGACTGCCCCAAAGCCATGTCAATTCACACATCCCTGTCATTCAGGATGACTCATTTCCTCTCATTTCTCCCACTGCACTGTTCTCCAATCACCTTGCAGACAGAAAGATAAGAAAGGTGCTCCAAAGCCAAGTGGACACCGATGACTTCCATCTGTGCCTCTAGACCTCTCCCCCAAACATCTGAAGCAGACATCCATATTTCTTCTGATCTCTAGCTGGAGATTCAAATGACATTTCACAGATTTTAAACATGCTCCCCACCAGCCCCTGTAGTCTTTCCCTGTAGAAAGATGGTGACTCCATCTTCCTAGCTGATCAATCAAAATCTTTGGAATCAATCATTCATGACTCCTCTCTTCCTCTAATTTTCCACATCCTGTTCATCAGCAAATCCTTTGTCCACACCTTCAGAATATTTCCAGAATCCTATCATATCTCACATCTGCACTCCACTTCCTGGTCTAAGCCAGCCTCACCTCTTATCTGAAAGACGGAACTATCTCATCGCTTGTCTTCTTACTTCTGCTCTTGTTTCCTGAGTTGCATTCCGTATGTCCCCAATACATCAATCAGAGTGACTTTTTTTTAAGTATAGATGACATCTCACTACTCATGCCCTGCACCTGCATTTCCATCCAATAGCAAGCCCATAATTTTATAATGGCCTCAAGGCCAGATGACCCAATCTTTGGTCTCCTCCCTTTCTGTACCCTTTATAATATTCCCCCTTCTCACTCCATCGACCTCCTTGTGGTCCCTGGACACCTCAGAGTGTTCCTTTCTCAGATATCTGCATAGTTAATGACTTCAGTTCCTCTTTACCCAGATATCATTTTCTCTCTGAGGCTTCTGTGCCTACCCTCTTTAAAATTATTCTAATTATTCTTCAAGTGTCTCTGATCTTAATCTAGTTTACTTCTTAACTTAGCAACTTTGTATTTGTACCAATATGAAATCTAAAATCCTTCAAAAAGGAAAAATTTCACTATGTTAGACACCTGAGATGATCAACTTATGAAAACCCTTGTTTTGACTCACAGTTTTTTGAGTTTCAGTCCAGGATCAATTACCCCAGTGCTTCTGAACCTATGAAAACCAGCACATTATGGCAGGATAACAGGGCAGAACAGAACTGCTTACTAATGACCAGAAAGCCAGAGGGAAGGGGCCCGGGTCCTCCTAATGACCTGAAGACCTCCCACTAGGCCCTGCCTCTCCGAGTTTCCACCACCTCCCATCCCAGGTCCTTAAGCCTGGAACAAAGCCTTTAACATACAGGTCTTTGGGGAATACTTAAGATCCAAACTGTGGCATTCTGGCCCTTGACCCTCAAAGATCTCACATGCAAAATGCATTTAGCCCATTCCAGAGCCCTGAAGACTTAACTCTTCCAGCACTTCTCAAAAAACCAAGTACAAGACTTCCCTTGAGATTAAAGTCAAACTCACCTCTGAGCCCCTGTATAATCCAAGGAAAAGTACTTGCAAGATATGTTGGTGGGACAGGCACAAGAAAAGCTTTCCTATTCCAAAAGGAGGAATAAGGAATTGGAACAAAACAATAGAGAACCCCAACAGGGCAAAAATTACATTCTAAGTCTCCATACCCAGCATCTGGGGCACTTCATGACAGCATTTGTACTCAAAGAGTTTGGACAGCCCCACCCCTACTGGTTGGCTGGTTGAGGTCCACAGAGTCTCACTCTCAGTAACAATATCCTGTGTCAGCAAGTTCGAGTCACTATAGCATGTATCTGAAATAATCAACTTATACAAATAAAAGGTCCATTTTGGTTCCAGTCTGTAACTGAGTGGCCCCATTCTGTTTGGACCTGTGGAAAGACAGCAAGCACATCATGGTGGCCAGAGGTGGCAAAGCCAACTGCTCACCTTGTGCCCAGTGAATGAAAAAGAACATGAGGAAAGGACTAGGGTCCCAGGATCCCCTTCAGTAGTATGCCACACATGACCAAAGATCTCCCACCTGTCTCACCTCTCAAAGGTTCCAATACTTCCCAGTCACACCAGGCTGGGGACCAAGGCTTCACCACATGGGCATTTGGGTGACGTTTCAGGTATAAACTAAAATACATCATGTGGCTACTCATAAAGTTTTATATTTTAGAACATTTAAAACCTCATATTATTGAATTGTGGATGCTTAGCCTACATAAGCATTCATATTTATACTTACATTTAATTAATTGCATATAAATTTGTTTTATATGTTTTACTTATTCCCAGACTTTACTAGAACATTTACTTGCACATCATGCTCATTATCTGTTTCTCCCACCAGAATATATAAGCTTCACCAACAGTACTTTGTATTGGTATGTTTCCTGTGGAATCACCAAAGCTGAGGACAGGCTTCAACACTAGGAAAGCTCTTAGAAATTGAATTAGCCACCTCCAGCCACAACCCATTGGCCAGAATCCAGGGGTCCAGCTGACTGCAGGGCACCCTGGGTAATGCAGAAGGCAGAGAGTGCAGTGCTGAGTGCCACACCTCTCTACCACATCCAGCTTCTCTTTCAACCCAGCAACCTGTGCTCCGAGCCAGAGCTGCACCTAAGTGTTCTGGTCACATTCCATTGCACTTCCAGCAGCACAGCTTGGCCTCATCTGTGCACTTGTATGGAGGCTCTCTGAGGCTAGGCCTGTTTGTCATGGGTGCTCCTCACCCTTGCCACCTTCCAGTCAGAGGAGGGGTGGTGCTGGTAACCAGGCCAGAACAGACGGCTTTCCTTCCCCCACTGTGCAGGAAAGTGCCATTTCCTTCTTTAAATAAAGACAAATTCATTTCTTATGAGAAATTTGGCAGCACCCCAGCTGCTCCCACAAAGGAGCCTCTTTGCCATGCTGCGTGGCTCCCTTCCACCTCAGGACTTCCTCAACCCTGAAACTACTTCTATCAACTTCCTGGCTTAAAACGAATAGGCTTGCCTGAGGCACACCGAACTTGAAATTCACCTGTGGGACAGAGTGCAGACGTTAAGACCAAAGACTCCAAAAATTATGGAGTATTCCTACACAGAGGCATGAAAGAAGCAGAAAACATTTGTATTCTCTGGGAATATTTATTACTTTTCAGTAATCCCAAATTTCAAGAGGCACCAACATCTCCCTTGAGGTCACCCACAGAAACTGGCACAGGCACATAATATATTCTTATTGAATGACTCAAATAAATGCTAGTCTCTTTGGTCCTATAAATGCATAATCTGATTCGCCTATGAATAAGCTTTACAGATAAATACTATCATTCTATATGATGCAGATACGGAAGCAGGGGCTCCCAGAGGTAGAATGACTGGCACAGGGCTGCAGAGGGAAGAGGAATATGGCTGGCAATGGGAACAGGTCTTTCTAGAGCCAGGCTTTCCACCCCATCCCAGGGCTTGGTGAGTTGGAGTGAGCCCCTGGCCAAGGCCCATGAAAGCCTGCAGTTTGCAGCCACGGCTCAGAATGCTACAGTTGATCAGAGTTGTGAGGTCCTCTGATGCCTTCACAACACACACAAACAAAGGGCTCATAACCTCTTCAGAGCCCCTAAGCAAAAATAGAGGTGGCAGGGTGGGGTCTCCCACTCTACCTTGTGAGCCCTGCTCTTTTAGATCCATTTCTGCTTATCTTCAGAGAGATTAATAGAGCCTCTGTGGATCATGGGAGTCACTTCTGGTCTACCCCTTCGACATGCCAATCGTTATGAGTCCAGTCTTTAATCTCTTTTAGACCTCATAGGAGTACTCTGCCAAAGGACTCCTATCTTCTCCATTCTTCAGTTGTGGTTAAATGACTTCCTTACAAACTTACAAGGTATCCAGGTGGGAATTCGATCCAGACCTTTCTGACTGTGGGGAGACTGAGATTTTAACCTAAATGCTGGAAATCATCACAGGTGGACATAAACATGCACAAAGAAATGAGCACAGACATTCCCAGCATTGTCTTTAGAGCTCAGCTTGTTACTAGGCAGAAGATTCCTCTAAAGGCTTTGTGTAGTGAAATGGAAGTATGTGCCAAGGTGCATGGAGAAGGCTGCTCCCAAGAGAGGAAAATGGCCCAGGGTCTACCATGTTTCGGGGGGGGGGGGGTTATATTCGGTTTGGGAAGCTCCCTCCTCCTGTGTTATGTATTTGAGGTGGTTACTGTGATTTCCCTGCATGGCTTAATGTGCATGTGCCAATTCTGCCACATGGGAAACTTTTCCATATAGATCGTGTCCATTTTCTCTATATTGAAAGGGAGCTGTCTGACCTAAAGGCCATCTCTGGATGGTGTAATGGCCAGCTGGGTGCAGTGCAGGGGCAGAGCCTGCATTCCCTTTCCCCACCTACCTCGCTTATATCTATGGAACTAGCTACTCTAACATTCTTAGACCCCCATATTTCTGAATTAGGAATATTAGGAAATAAAACTCACTGCTTCTAATTCCCCTGCTCACTCCCAAGAGTGTGCCCAGTATAAGGATCCCCAGAGATATTTCAGGGAAAGAAGAATGCCAGCCAAGTAGAAACTGGTCATCTTTGCAAATTGCTCCCAAACTATCCCTCAACTAATCCCTAAGGTGCACAGCTTCCTGAGCAATCATTTCATTATTAATGTCCCCATTTCCTCCTTCTTTCACTTATTCTGCGGGTTTTCTAGTGACAGGAGGAGAAAAAGAAATTGACATTTACTGAACATCCATTGCTACCTGAAGCTTTACATACTATCTCAATTAAGAGCCTTTGGGAAATGCATGATTGTCCTCATTATACAAAGGAAGGAACTGAGACTCTAAGAATCAATTCCATGGAGCTCACATAACTAGTACACGTCAGAGAAGGAAGAAAACCCAGGGATGTGTGACCCAGGAGCCTGTGCTCTTTCCTTTATGCTTTGTAGAGGTATTAAGCTTTCTTGAAAAAATAAAAATTTTTATTTTTAAAACTAACTACTGACTACAATAAAGCATTGTTAAAGCTTTTGACCTGAAGTTTCACAATCCATTCTCACAAAACTCTCCAAGTGGATTTTATCATCTTACACATAGTGACGGAAGATGAAGATCGGGTTACTTTAGTTACTTAAGACAGCTCATGCAGCAGGAATGTGGCAGAGCCAGAATTCAAAGCAAGTAGGCTGATCCCAGCACTCAGGCTCCCATGTATTCGGAGAAGCTCTCTCCAGAAGCCTCTGCACATCACCTACCTAGTACAATAGCCTGCCAAATAAAGAGACTAGTTCAATGCAACTTTTACCTACACTCTCCTAGGACATCAAAGGAGCCATTTCTCTGGAGAAAAAACAATTATGTACTACAATATGTGTTTGTGTCCGTGTCTGGTTTGGTATTTAAGACAGCCAAATGAAATATAGCTTTGAAAAACTGTTATGTTAGGACAAAGGTCTTGTAGGTGGAAAAGACATCACGTCTAATCAGGAAAAAAGATTTTGATAATGGTCACTATGTCTGCCTTTGCTGCAAACCATTTCTTGTGTCTATGTGAATTCTTCACTTTTGCAAGTTGGGAATTATTCTAGAACATACTTTGTCAACTAGATAACCTGCTGGCTCTATGCTTGCTATGTGTTCAGTTCCATGGATAACACCCGTGTTCTTTATGTTCTGCTTGATATTAAATTGAACTACGGAAGCTCTATTCGACCCATGTTAACAATTCCCCTTTCTGATTACTATGAAAAGATTATTTGGACCATCCTTGGATATATGCAAGGGAGAATCCTAAGATCAATGCCAGACTTACCAAATGAAGGGGTTGTTACTGATAGGTTTATTTAAGTAACTCTTTTCCAAAGAGCTGAGCCAAAATCAGTAAAGAAGGAGACAAGAACCAATGTAATGCACAAGAGCATTCATGTGCAAAGCTTTTTAAGGCTTGGGAGCAGTATGGCCACACAACAGGAAATATTCAAGGAGATAATCAGAGTAAAATAATGGAATACAGTGAAGCAGAATGGCCCAAGGAAATGGTTGCTGAGCGGGGAGGTTCCTCTGGGAGATGCAGACAGCAGCAGAACTCAGTCTGCAGCTGACCTCAGTCGGCAGCAGACGTGGCGAGAGGGCACTGTGGGCATGACGGGGGCTCACAGTTTGTCTTGGGTTAGAGATGCCTGACATGGAGAAGAATTCAGCACTCACTTTTCAGATCAGAATCATCCTAGTAACTTCTCTCAGAGTGACACATCTGGGAAGGAGAGAAAGGAAAATTCTAAGGATGTGGGGCAGGCAAGGAGTAAGAGAGGGGGGTTTGATCATCCATCCGTGTGGCTGAACATTCTTCCCCTCTAAGTCCAAAATGGGACAGGCTCCTGTATAAAAGGAGGACTGCAATCATCGGTAGATAAAGGACTCTCATTTTTATTAGCTGTATCTCTGAACGAGAGTTTTTCTCAAGTTATAGGCCCTAAGTTAATGATTTCCAAAACAATTTCTTTCCAATTTAATGGTTAAATTGGTTTACCTTTTTAAAAAATTCTTACCTTACTGCCGACAAAATTGTTCTTAGTGGTTAGAGCATTGTCCCTAGAATGACAATGATCTGGATGATATCAGTCTCCATTTGGACATAAACATGCCTTGTGGTCCTGACAAAGTAACTTTTCCTTTCTGAGCTCAAGTTTTCTCCATTGTCAAAAAGAAAATAGGTATCAAAATTAGAGAGATGTGTCAAACATTGAGATATATATAAAACACCCATCATGGTGTCTGACATATTAAACTTTGAATAAATGACAAGAGATTTTTATACTCTAAGATGCCTTTGAAAATGTTATCAAAAGTATTTTGTATTGTTGATGGTGCTGATGATGAGTGGTTTGTTTGCTTTCTTCAGTAAAGCACTGTAAAAAACTATATCCAGTTGCAGGCAAAAATAATAGCAAAAATCACACTATTATGTTTCTCAGAATCAGGAATTAGTCTAATTTGAAGGCCCTTAATTCTTACACCACCTCACCAAGTTGCAACCCAGTGATGTAGCACTCTATAAGACATCCAAAAAACCCAAACTCAGACAAAAATGACTTCCCCTAAAATTGGAAATCATTTAAATAAAACCATGTTTGAAGATGAATATTGGTCTCATGCAGCTATAGAATGTTCACTTATATAGAACCATATACTGCATTATGTTTTAGATAGGCATATGTTAACTAAATTGTTTTTTATTTTCATTATTAAAAGAGTTAAGTTTGCACAATACTTATGTGATCATGTATACTATGGCTTTTGGAAGTCCCTTTTTACAAGTTCAGTCAATTTGAAATCATGCAACATATCATGAGTTACATGAAGCAGAAGTGGACCTTCAGCGCCCAGGGGAAGGGTGTAGTTCTGCTGATGTAATCCAGCAGCAAATTTGGTTCTGAGATTTCTGATGTCCAGGGCAAAAAATTTATAAGATCAAGTGTATGATTTTCTCCTAAAAATGAAAGAGATTTTAATACTGAGTTTTTTTCTCATAGTGATTTCATACATGAGAATTTCTGTAGGGGATAGAAAACAATGGATAATAAGAAGAACAGCAGCTTGGGGCCTTATTAGTGTATCTGAGTTCCCCTCCATTGCTGATTTTTGGCATGCATGAAAATGCTGATAAATTGGAGGCATGGACCATGGAAATCTATTTTTATTTGCTTTCTGGTGAGACACATATATACACTATACACACACACACATCACTGACATATATATATATATATATATATATATATATATATATATATATAATATGCAAATATCAAGTGAGTTATGTAAGCTTATAAAACTTAATCTACAACTCTAAGAGTAATGTGAAGAATCATCCTAAGAAAAAAAAAAGCTTGGAAAGGTAACTTGAACTTAGAAGAAAATAACATCATCAACAACAATAAAATCCAGCCTTGATCCAAGAGCACTTGTGGGGATCCCATGCCACATGGAGACTGCCCTCTGAATCCAAACCTGCTCAGGTCTCCTCTCAGGCATGGGATATGGGGATGTTGGAAGACCAGGAAAAATCTTAAAACACAATGTAAATCTTAGTGGAAGGTGATTCAGTAATTATAATGAAGGAACTAGATCTGCAAGCACTAACACATACTTAGGAAATGTTATATTGAAGAAAAAAATCATTACATAAAAATAAACCTCATATTGTAGTATTTGTATAAACTGTTTATGAATTCAGTATACTGTCATTGATTAAAGCTTTAATACTTGACTGGTAAATTGCAAATCAAACTCATCCTGATAGTCACCTCCTGAGAAGGAGGTAACATGAAATGGTGCTAAGCATTGGATTTCCACTTTACAATACTGTAATTTTATGAACCAAAATGTATAATGCAAACATGAATGGTTAATGTCTGTTAATTATAAATGGCAGGTACACAGATGGCAGTTAAATAATTCTCTTTTCCCTTTTATAGCTTTTGATTTTTGCCTTTTCAAAGAACCAAAACCTGCCTGTTTAATAAATTCAAATTGAGAGCCAAGCACAACCATACTGGGGCCCTTGTTACAATGCAAACCCAAGGTCGGGGGATGTTCCTCCACCTGCTACATACTAGGCAGTGGCCCTGAGCTTGAGAGCAGCTCTCAGAGGGAATTCTCAGGGCCCAGATGAGGTCAAAGCACACCAAAGAATTGGAAGTCTTCTGAGACTATGTCTATTTCCAGACAATTTTGAACCAGCTTGGTTTTCTATTGTGACTATATCATATACTGAGACATAGTCCATAAGCTTCTTTTTAGAAAATCTGTAGAATAATGGATATGGATTGCTCCAACCCATGAGTTGGACACTGGCAATAAATTCCTCAAAGTAGTCATTTTTAGCAGCTACCAAATTTTCCTGATTCTGAACAATTATCTCGTCAAGGAGAATATACATGTTTAGAAACCTAAACCCTTAGGTTATTAGTAACTTTTTGAAGATAACTGTTTCGTAGGATGGGAATATTTATTTTGAACATGAAAGTTGAGTCTCTAAAAACACTATAGATACATCTAAATGTGACATCTCCTCCTTGCAAAGTACCATTGTCTCTTTTGTTGAATTTGTTAGGCTACCTTCTACTCACATTTCAGAGCTTATGTGATCACCTCCAGGTAGCTCCATCTTCTTCTACCCAGTCCCAAGTTTGGCTGGAGTACCTATAACACTCTGGGCACATCTCTTTTACTATGAATCCTATGGTGCATGTTTCTGTTGTAAAAAAAAAAAACATATGTGGGAGAAAAGAAAAAAATTGTATTTTTTAATATTAATATATTTTCCCCAAATTAACAATCACATCATGTATGTGTTAGTTTTATGACATTATCTTTCAATTTTAGGTAGAGTTAAGGAAATTTATATCTCATAATTCATTGAGCAGATATTGTTACAGAAACCCTTGTCTGTGACACTTCTATCTAAAAGAACAATCCACAGCCTCTGTCATCCAGTGGCTGTCTGATGGGCCCAGGTGTGATGGGCTGACAAAGCCAACCCATGCTTAGGTTGACCTCTGGTCTAGGGCCAGAACTGACACTAAGAGTAGTTTGCTTTTCTTTAAGGCTCTGTATGTATCATGTATTAACTAAGCTCTTCCTATACATTATTTGGTTTCTTTTGCACAGTAGTTCAATAGTAGTAAAAACCATAATTATCCCTGCATGACTATGACAAAACTGAGATTCGAAGAGTTTAGTAACTTGCTTAAGGTCACAGATTTCATAAGTGTTGGAGTTAGAATTTTATCTGAGGTCGGTGGGATTCCAAAGTGAAATTCTTATGGCCTGGTGTGAAAAAGATGAGTCTTAACATCAAATTTCTCTCTCACAAATGTGAAATTGGGCAACATGGAGAGAACAGAGTCATTCTAATGGTGCAGTAGCTGAGACAATGCCTTGAGGTAAAGGTACATCCAGTGAGGGCACGAGAAATCAGGAGAGAGCAGTAAATCTATGCAAGCAAAGAAAGTGTGATCCTAGAGAGAGGAGAACTGAGAAGATGTGCAGGAAGAAAAGATGAACTGATAACAGAAGAGCATTAAGAACATCCATCATTTCCTCCAGCCCAGGCTCCTAGGGCCATTTTAGGAAAGGACTTTCCCACCACTGGTGTTCATGAGGAGTTGGCTTTGACTTTGTCTAAAATTTCTTTGCATTTGTGTATCTATCTGTCTATCTATCTGCATGTCTATATGAATATCTATGTTTATATCTAAATATGTCTTTATTATATATTTTCTCTAAAGTATCCTTATGTGGTTCTCAAAGGACATAGAAAAACATTGCATCTAATGATTTCATGTCCAAGAGTTAATTTGTGATATACTAATTTTAAAGTCAAGGAAACAGGCATAGAAAAATCAAGTTATTTTCCTAAGGTTATAGTTCAAATTTGAGTATTTCTGCTTTTGAAACCTATTTTGAATGCTTCTAAAATTTATTTTTAAATATAATCTAAAAATTGGACAGTGAGGGGTCAACAGTTGAGATAAATGCTGTGAGATGGAGAAAGATGGATAGTTTTGCCTCTTGCTTAAATCAGGCCTAAGACTGATCTTTGAAAGACAAAAGTCACCATGGATGGTAACACTAGAGTCTTTTCCAGAGTGAGTCAGGCAATACATAAAGTGTCTTTGTGGAATGTGCAGAAGTGGACCTGAGTAGTTATTTCTATGCCTGGAACTGCAGGTGAGCATATTCGTACAAAGATGTGGGAATAGGAGTGTGCATCTCAAAAAAATTCTCCTCTGAAAGAAACTTTGTGATTAACTAAAAGATTATCTAAGAGAAAATGCCTTCCCTGTCAGTTAAGAGATTTGGCCTAAACCCATCTCCTTAATGTTTTGTTTTTGTAGAATACAACTCTGCATTTGCCAAGATCTGAGCCTAGATTAGAAGCAAGAATTGCTTATTTCACCGACCTTGGGCTTCCCAGGGCTTTTCATCTTCTTGCTGAAGAGTTTAATTGTAAAGAATTAGAAAATTGTCCAGGGATTGCTTGTCAACATCTAACACAATAAAATACAGCAGCACCACTAATGTATACACAGGGCCTGGTGGCTGAAAAATGCTTTCACTTCTCTAGTTTCATTTGATCCACAAAACAAACCTGTGAAGGAAGTACTTTAAAGTGGCAGAAACTGAGGCTTAGGAACAAGAACTGTACAGCCTCTGTGGTTCATTCAACCTGGGGTCAGAGAAGCATTGAACGTCAGCCTCATTTCCCCAGGACTGCACTGTTGAAGACAGGCCTCCCATATTTTCACTTTTTTAACTTATTCCCTCCTCAGTAAACCCATCTCTCCTCATTATTTTTAATTAGTTTTTGTCCAAGAGTTTTATGTGTCTTTTGGTAATGTGCAGCTTTCTGACCCTCATAGTAAAGAAGTCTCTCTCATTTCTTTATTTTTAAGTCACTGTGGCCTGCAGAAAAGCCTTCACCTTGCATTTAAACTCCTTTTAAAATCTCCCAAGGAACTTCATCTAGCTGAAGACAGAGAAGAGTTTCTCAAACTTGAGAAATTCATGAATGCCATCTGCAAGAAAACCATTCTCATGAAACTCCCAGTGTTGCCTAGATAACTTTATTATAATGTCACTTAAATATGCATAAATACAAACTCATTATGATCACCTTATGCTTATAGCTCTTATACTGGCATGGGACCTAAAAATACTTACAAAGTAATCACTAATACAATATAAAGCCACTATAATCCAAATGATCAACATCAGATTCACATGTTGGTTAATAGCATTTTGCAGAAACTAAAAATACTCTTTGAAATGTGAGAATAGTAATGGTTGTTTAGGCGGTGTGTGTGTGTGTGTGTGTGTTTGTGTGTTTGTGAGTTATCAATTGGGTGTGGATTAATAATTCAATTCTTCTAATTTTCCTCTATTAAACTTACTACTCTGTGTTCATTTCTTCTAGCAGTTGCCTCTACTCAGCTTGCTCTTGTGAGTAGTGATGTAATTTGGCTTTTATTTGAAATAAATGTACCATGTTCAATACTGAATTTGACCTTGGTTCTTTTTCCAGAATTAAAGTAATATTGGTGATGGCTGCACAGTAGAAAGCACACAAGCATGAGGAAGGAAATTACTTGGCAGTACTTAGTTATGAGTTGATCCTTCAAAGCATGTAGAATAGAACAAAATTAATTTCTAAAGATTGTCTTCAAGCTTATCACAAGAACAATTTAAAAAATATTATTAAAAAATAATAATCCCAAGAGAGAACTCAAGAACCATAGTTGGATAAAAGTTTTAACAAAATGAATATTGAGATGTATAGATTCCTACAACCTAAGACAATTTGGTTACATCCAATGAAGACTGCAAAGGGTATATTCCAATGAATTACAGATGTAATGTCCAAAACAGTCGTGCAAAATGGCTATTATTATTGCCACTTGCCTTTCAGTTGCCTAGAATTAGAATACTATCTCTAATATCCAAAGGTAGATGACAGAAGTAGGACAAAAGCCAGATTTTCTGGCCCCAAGTGTGTAATGCAGAGGAGATGGGTGCGGGGAGCTAGGTGCAGCTGCTTCACAGAGCTGAAGTGGGACCTGGCGGAGAAGGCTCTCCTGGGAGCTCAGAGACCCCAAATAAGGCCACAGACCAGAGTTTCTAAGATTTCCTTCAGAAAGGACTGATGTGCCCATCTCCACAAGGCTCCACCATCCTCAGTGTCTCCATCATTCCCAGGTGTGACCATGGAAGGGACTTCACACTGGGCAGCTAAGACTCGGGGAAGGGCAGAGATGTTAAAGGGATCCACAGGGGCAAATACGCCCTGAGTGGGACTTGTGGAAAAAGGACCTACCTACAAACTGGGTTCTCAGATCTGCCTGAGAAAAAATAAACATGAAGGAGCTTGACTTGATGCACATTCTGCTGCACCCAGCTCTGCAGAGTAGAAATTTAGAAAAGAACAGAGAGCATAGGTTCCAAAATGCCTCTGAAATCCCACATCTTTAGAAAGCCAAAACTTCAGGACATAGAATTATAACTTAAAAATAAAATGTTTTAATCCCAATAAGAAGACAGTCTGGTGCCCCAGTCCCACTACTCTCTTCCCCACTCTACAGCACCCTTGAGAGCCAAAGACCTGTAAGGAAGTGGCTATGAAGACAACGACTGGGCTCTGAGACACGGGAGGGCAGAGCTGGTGTGGACCTCCATGGAAGCCCTTTCCAGGGAATCAGCACCCTGTGATGAGCCAGGTGCTGGCAGAATCCTCCATTCCCAGAGCTCATGTCTATTAGAGGTGACTCAAAGCTCATTCTGCACCACCCACCAGTATTTGGCGAGAATGGTGAGACAACATCATGAGGAGCCCCAGCTGCCAACAGTGGCATTACCAGCTGGTGCTTACAAGAGACCAACAAAATCACTAAAAACAAAGCAGCTTAAATCAGCACACACTTATAGATCTACAGTTCTAGAGGTTCAAAACCTGACCCTCGTAGCCATATGACTTGGCTTATGGCTTCTTGCTCCACCTCAAATGCAATACCACATGATCCCTTGGACACTCTTACATAATGGCATCTCTCTTTGATTCTCTACCTCCTTCTCTTCCCTTTAAGGACGGTTGCTGTTGGCCTCACCCGGATGACCCAGCATACCCTCCGACTCCCTCATGGTGGGCCAATTAACAACATTAATTCCATCTGCAGATTTGACTCCTCTTTACCCTATGATATAGCTCATTTAGAGGTTCCAGAAATGAGGAGGTGCGCATCCTTGAGGGCTATCACTCTTATGATCACAATACATGGCCCAGAAACTCCACTTCTAGGTGTAGCCAAGATAATTGAAACTCTATGTCCAGAAAATATGTGCACAGTAATGTTCATAGAGACACCATTCATAATATCAAAAAGTAGAAAGGACCCCAAAGGTTTATTCACCAAAAGATAAGTAAAGTTGGTATACTCATAAAGTATCATCTGGATGTTAAAGGAATGAATCTTTGACACATGCTACAACATGTATAAATTTTGAAAATATGGTGATGAAAGAAGCTGGATACAAAAGGACACTTACAACTCTATTATCTACCATCTCTAGATCAAGTTGACTTAGAATGTTGAATGACAGGCACTGAGGAGAGGGAAGAGTCAGGGGTGGCTGCTAATGGGTGTGAAGCTTCTTACTGAGGTGATAAAAGTCTTCTTGGATAAGTGATGACATGTTCAGATTGTGTATATATTAAAAGAACATTACATTGTACACTATATAAGGGTGGATTTGACAGTGTATGATTTATATCTCAACAAAGATATAACAAGATACAGGATTTTAAAAAAATCCATATCCAGATTTGGAGCCAGAGGTGGAAAGGGCAATAAAGGGAGTGACTTCCTGTGGGTCTGGTGCAAAGAAAGGGGCTTTTCATAAAGTGGTTGTTTCACAGAATTATAGTATAAATACCCAGCATGGATCTCTGCAGATCTTCTTCCTGATCAATGTCTCCTCTCTACGCCTCTTTCTCCACCAGGACTGACCTTGGTCCCACAGGTCTCTGCCAAGCCCCATCCACTGCCTTCTTTATTTTCTAGGAAGAGTGCTCCAGCTATTGGCTGATGGTCACATAACTAACCAGTGGTATCTGGGATTTGAATGCAGACCTGCCTGGCTCCAAAGCGTGCTGTTTCCACTATAGCAAGCAGCTGCTGAGCAGTGTGTAGCATGGCCTCTTACAGAAACGGATACCACAGCAACAACAAGGGACAGTTTTTCACTTAAAGGGCACTGCTTCCAATCACATGCCACCATGGTTTAGAACACACGTCAATGGTAATGAAGCTAATTACATGCTACTGCACTGCAAGGTTAGCCTAAAAGTCTTATTTGGTTTGTTCTTCCATAATTATTATTTTAACAGAAGAGGGTTTCTGAGGGCTCTCAGAGGCCAAGTCAGCACTATATAGTAGTGTTGGTAACTTTTTCAACTTTCCCCTTTATTATCAATTAATATTTATGCACCTCTAGAAGGCTCACATCTCAGCTTTTGAGAAGTACTTTATTAAGTGACTTGTGGAGAAGGCACTACACGTGTGTGCATGCACACAACTCTTCCATCTGAGGATAATGTTGAAATATATTTGATTCACATGTCATTAATCCACAGGCAGAATACTACAAACATGTGTGACCTAGATCCTCAAACTCAAGACTTGAGATATTAGTATGCATTTATGATATGGCTAGGTCACGGATTGATTCTCTGTCTTTAGGTTGCAGGGATGACAGGTAAGAAAAAAGCAAATATGAGTCTTCTGAGAGAATCCAAAAAGATAGAATGAAGCCCTTCCCATCAGCAGGAAAAGTAACTTGCCCATCTTGGGCAACCCATATTATTAGTGCTTTTAAATTCGCCCACAGCTTCTGGGACATGGAGACCATATAGTGACTCCTACTTCAAAAGTTAGTGAATCATTCACAGTGCCCTGGCTGTGTGCTCAGAGTTCTCCACAATATAAGCCCAGTCCACTGCTTGCCCTCATCCAACGATAACAGCTCTTTTCCAAATTTAAAGCACAGACAGACTGCAGAGATGATCTGTTCAAAAAACTTTGAGGATCTTAACAATCAACCATTCCCAATCTAACACCTTCATCCATCAGTTGAGGTCCAGGCAGATTTTCAAATATGTCAGAGTCATATTAGTTAATGGAGGAGCCAGTGTAGAATCTAAATCTAAAAAATTATTCTCCAAGCATAATGAGCATCAGATGTATCAGCTGGATACTAAGAGCTCAGAGTGAAGCACAGAAACAGATGAGTCAATATTCACAAAACTACATTGCTCAGGCTCTGGATTAAACTGCTGAGAACATTCCCTGGGTTTATATCTCAACTCTTCCACTTACTAGATATGGCACCTGAGGATTTTTATTTTAACCTGAAAAATTAGGATCTACATTGTCCCCAAATATCTTAAATTGTATGACTTAAAAGATGATACTGTGAAGCTCTTAGACTAGTTCCCAGCATGCTGTAAGAAACTATCAGTCTTAGCTATCATCAACATATTTATCTGTGTTGGCTGTGTGCTCAGAGTTCTCCACAATACATTAGATGCACCATGATGAAACTAAACAAGATTTTAAAAGTTCCATAACGAAGACTGAGAAGGTAGGTAGAGTGGGAGGAAAATGAAGAAGGAAAGAGAGGTCAGTTCTGATCTTAGTTCAATGGACAGATAACCCTGCATTAGACAGATGTGACCCAAATACAGTCATAAATACCCTTATTAGCAGAGAGAGATTTGACACTCAAACACACAGAGAAAAGTGTGACTGTGGAGCACGGGGAGACCTTTAATGATGTTCACACCGAGGACATGAGAGACATGCCACCAGTCAAGGAATGCTGCAACCAACAGAAAGCGGAGGAGACACTTGTGCAGTCCCCGAGAGGCTCTGAAGACAGTCCCATCTGCTGACCCCTTGACATGGGCCCAGTCATACTGATCTTGGATTTCTTCTAGCCTTCAGAGCTGTAAGAGAACAAGTCTGTGTTGTTTTAAGCCACCACAGCAGTCATGGGAGTGAATGGAGGAAGGTATTTTTGAGATGCATACCATAAGACGAGGAAAAGTTACCTGGACAGGCATGAGAGGAATGGTTTGAGTACATATATGGAAACTCTCTGACAAAGCTGTGAGCTCATCATTACCTATAGAAAAATTATGGAAGGCCAGAGAAGAGCTAAAATCTTTCCAAAACTGTGAATATCTCAAGTTTGAAGATCATCCTAAAGTCATGATGTTTGAACATGCTTGTTTTAGGATGAGGACTGACTTTAGAAGCGTGGTCACTCCTGAACAACTAAGAAAGAGCCCCATCTCTCTCCTGGAAAACAGTACAGTTACCCCTGACCTCTTCAAAGAGCAGGAGAGGGATGGACAAACTTGTTCCTTGGAAATAATTGACTCACCCAAATTACCATAACTGGGAAGTTTCTTAGGAAGTGGGGTTTATTGAATGCAAGTAATAGCAACAGCAATATAAATAAGGAGTACTGCAGAATTAGCTTCTGTCAGAGCCAGCTCTGAAGATAATATCCACCTGGTACTGCCAAGTTCACAGGAACACCTTCCAGTGCCCAGGTGAAAGAACAAACCCAGCAAGCCAAGCACAACCTCTGCCTTGATGAATTTGAGAGGAAGAGTCAACACTTTTCTCACAGCCACAAGGGACACTTTTGCCCTAAGTAGAAAAAAGTTTGTTCTAGTCATTTATCTTGTTCTTCTTTAATTTCAGTTTGATGAAGCAAACGCGATGTTTATATCACTCTTTTCTATTTATACTTTTACTCTACTATATTGATATTTCTTTAAAACTCATTCCAGAAAGGTGTTGATTTCTTTTCAATTGGTAACAAACAAGTTTGTTCCAAAAGTGACCTTTGCTGGACTCGATATGTTGTCAAAAGCCACAGTAGATGCATATATTTGCAGTGAAAATCATGTGATCAGGCATCAGTGGCTATTCATCTATGGTGTGGTTCTGTTCTCAGTTATGAGTATAGCACAGAACATATGTATGGGGCATGACCCTGCTGGGAGTTAAGGAAGGACCATCTGCCACATGCCAAGCCCTGGGAAAGCTCTATCCACATCACCTCTATTTTTTCTGGCAATCCTATTATACATTCATTTGATTATTTTATATTATAGGAATTCTAAGTTTACAGAGAGTTGCTAGTTTCATACAGGTACTTAGAGGGCTGGAATTCAGGCATTTAAATTTAGATATTAAATTTAGACTCTTACTGGGTGAAAAGAAAATATAATCCTTGATTTCTGGTGTTCAAAGTTGATGGAAAAGACACATGAATCTATAAAAATGCCAGGATAGAGTCCCCCAAGGGCCTATCACTTCCAAGAGTCTAATACATGCCTGGATTAATCACAAGAGATAATAGTGGTTCATCATCCTTCAAAATAGAGGAGCAACTCAACTAGTTTAACATAAATCATCATTTTAAAATGTTTTGAGAAGTATTTAAACAGAAAGATGAATTGTCTGATAGACTCTATAACTACTACCTAAACTCAATAATTGTGAACATTTTTTTTTCAGAATTGGTTTACTAATGCTTTGTTGTATAGTAAAGCAAGTGAAAAAACACTCCATTCCAGGCCTGTGTGCTTCAGTCTGCATCTCTAACATCATGGACATGATCTCACAAAGCAAAAAGGTCATTGTAACACCCAATAAGATGATCATTAATTCCTTAGTAGCATCCAATTCCCAAGACACAAAGAAATTGATCTGCCTGTCTCCATAATGTCTTAGTCCTTAGTCATATTTTAATATGTAATTTTTTAATGCATCCAGAAGCAGAGTGCAGTGGCACATGCCTATAATCCTAGCATCTGGGAATGCTGAGGCAGGAAGATCTCAAGTTTGAGACCAGCCTGAGCAACTTATCAAGGCCCTGAGCAATTTAGTCAGACCCTGTCTCAAAATAGGTGGCGGGCAGTGTTGGGGCAATGGATGTGTCTCAATGGTAGAGCACCCCTGCTTCAATCCCCAGTGCAAAAAAAAAAAAAAATCCACAAAGTTAGAAAGAAATGTCTAGTCATTAAAATTGTGCTGCTAAGCCTCTTCACTTCCACGCTTATCCCACTGATTTGTGAGAATCTTTGTAAAGGTCAGTTGTCCTTTAGAATATTCTTATTCTGAGAATAATAAAACATCCCGGTTTAGTTGGGACACTCTAGTTTACACCTTAATTTCCTCCCTGGGGGGACAACTATTACCTTCTGTTTTCACTCAAGAAAATCCTGCTGTAGACAATACAATCTCCAGATATTCTGAAATTGACTCTTAGCCTATTTTAGGAATATTTAAAAGTATTTTTAATTTTGTTAAATTATTATACACGCAAGTTAGTTCTAGAGTTCTGATTACATTGGGATTCAACTTTCTTTGGCAAGAATATATCACTGGTAGTTGTGAACCCTTCATATGGCCACAATAATGTGATAGGTCAAGTTCAATGTTGCTAAAATTCACAGATGGGATCAGGTAGTAATTCTCGATGATTTCCTTTTAAAGTTCCCCATCAACCTTTGATTCAATTATTTCATCCCATGTCAATTATTTTATCATAGTTTACAAAGACTGATTTTCTAATTATACAGTTTTATTCACATTTATTTCCCTGAAGAACTATTTTTTTCTTTTCAAACTATTGCCTTATGCTTCAATACAAATCCTTATGGATAGCAAAGACCACAAAAATGCTTAATAATATTTTAGTCACCACATTTTAAAATAGGTGTTTGGTAACTTCTCCGAAAAGAAAAGATGCAGAGGGATTTGTTCCCCTTTTATTTGTTTGTTTGACTTTGCTTTTTATTAAGAAGGCAGCAGTGCTATTAGGTATGCAGCTTTTCATTTTTTCTTTCTTTTGTGTTTAAAAATAAAGACAGTTCCTGGAAAAAGGTATTATTTACATTTTTAAAGAATCCTATTTTATTCCTGCATTTATTCATTCATTCTAAAGCTCTCTAATGTGTTTATTACGTTAGCAACTTTAGTTGCTATGGATACCCCAAAAGCAAACATGACAAAAAGTCATGCTCTCAATGACGTTATATCCTAGCAAACGAAGGCATAAATAAATAAAATATATGATCATATCATGTAGAATATTAGAAAATGGTAATTGCCATGGAATGAACAAAAATTATTTTATAAAAAGAAAAATAATGGAGTGTGTGACTTTATACAGGGTGGTTATGAGAGTTTTCACCTCAAAAGGTGATATCTGGGCAGAGATTTGAAGGTGGTAAAGAGTCAGTTAATCATGTGAGAAGAGAACAGAAACGTCCAAGGCCTGGAGAGCAGAGGATGCCCGTGTGCTCCAGGATGCAGAAAAACAGTGGGAAGCTGGAAAAGAATGGATGAAGGGAGCTCAGACCCTGAGCAGTGGCCAGATCACACAGGGCCTCACAGGCCAGCTCAGGAAGGTTTTAAAGCAGAGCTCTGACAAACTCAGACTTATTTTGTAATAAGATCATTCTGACTGCTATGTTGGGAAAAGATGGTTGAGGATGAAGGTGAAAACAGAAAGATTGGCTAAGAAGATACTGTGACAACCCAAGCAAGAGCTAATGGTGGTCTGGGCCTGGTTGATGAGCTAACAGTGGTGCAAAGGAGTCCCATTCTGGGATTAGCATTGTGAAGGAAGTGTTGGGGATTTCCAGATGAACTGGTTAGGGTATGTAGCATGAGAGAAGAGAAGGGCACCATATGACCAGGTCTACTATTGTTTTCTTTTATTTGGAAGTCGGAAACTTCCATTATGCATGCCGGGTAAGACTGTCAGAGTGTTGATTTGGGGCAGGGAGACCAGCAGTTCAGCTTCATGCACATTAGGTTGGAAATATCCAAGGGGAGGTGGCCAGTCTGCAGTTGGACATACGAATGTAAAGGAGGATGGTTGGACTACAGATGTAAAACAGAGAATCTAAAACACAGGTGGCGTGTAACATACTGGCCTGGCTAGAACAAAACTGTGAGTGAGTGTAGACAAAAATGAGCAGAAACTAGTGACTGAGCCCTTGGTTTCTCCAACACTGAGGCAGAGAATAACCCAGCAAAGAAGGATGAGAAGGAGATGCTGTTAGAAAGAGAAGAGAATCAAGGGAGTGTGATGTCCTAGGATGTAAATCAAGGAAGCTTCTCAAGGAGGAGGGAGTGACTGGTTATGGAAAATTCTGTTTCCAGGTAAATGGGAATGGAGCTCTGGGTTTAGCATGTGGAAGTCACTGAAGATGTCAGCAAGGGTTTTGGTGGAGTGTAAAGAATATCTGATTAGTTTATGCTAAAGAAGTGATGGCAGGAGGAACTGGAAATAGCAAGTATATCCATCACTTTTGAGAGATCTCCCTATAAAGAGAAGAAGAGGGATGTAATAGCTACAGGGAAGAAGTAGGATAAGAGGATTTTTTTTTCAGATGGCAGACATAATTGTGTTTTAATGTTGTTGGTAATGTTCCAGAATGGAGGGGGAAATAACGATGCAGAACAAAGAGGGGGGACTAATGGCCTGGGAGAGGCAGGAGAACAAGAGATCTGGTAGCTAGGGGGGGAGCTCAACCATGAATAAGAGCACAGACAGTTCACATCTAGGAATTAATGGAAGTAAAAAATAGTATTAAGCATATGCACATGGTTGCAGAATATACAAATTTAAAAAGTTTATTCATGTTTTCAGAGTGCTTATTCTTTCTCAGCAAAGTGAGGCACACGATGACCAGATGAATGAGAAAGGGTAGAGATGCTGCCTGTAGGAGGAGAGAGAAATTGGAATGAATGACAGTTGCTGTCTTCATTGACCTTCCCATTCCTATTCTACAGGTGATGCATGAATGAGCAAGTTTGCCCCATCTGATAATAGGGGGCCCTATTGGAAGTCTCTTACGAGGTTATCTCAAGTGATTTTACTTGATATTATCTAACTTTTTCACAATCACCAAGACCAGAAAACTCCTTGCACTAACAACAGTCATGGCCAGACCAATGAGATCACAGGGTGCAAGGTTCGGGAACAGTGGATAGAAAGGAAGACCTGCACTCATGTCCTCAGACTGGTGCTGTGAGCAGGACCATGGGCCATGGACCATCCACTTCTAACACAGAGCCTGGGGTCTTTCTGCTGCTCCACCCTGCCTCTCTCTTGTTAGTATCCTTCTGTTTCACCATGAAGTTAACCTGCGCAGTTCCAAATGAAGCATTGAGCTTCAGTGGCCTTTATTTGTGATCCATGGCTTCTTACCTGAGGTGTCAGTGTGGTGTGGTATCAATTCAGGCGGTTCAGTCCTGCTGGCATCTGAGTTCACATCAGCTGGCTAATTAGGAAAAAAATGTAATGTACTGAGAATCACAGGCAGAGCCCATGCCCAGTTTAAGCAGGTCTCGTTGGTGCTGCAGGTTGGATATTGGACTCCTAGGGTTTAGAGTGTTAGTTCTCATGGTTCCAGAGCATTCTTTGATGCAAAATAATTACAAATTGCAGACCTCTGGTAATAAATAGCACCAACCTGCAACCCTGGTTATGGGAATTCCATCAATAATAACTTCAAGGCAGTGCATTTTACCTGTTATTTTCTCAGGAAAAAAAAAGAAAATGCTGCTTAAAAAAAAAAAAACACTTTATAAAGATAAGAAAGTAGAAACTTCAAAAGTAAAGTGATGTGGTGGCCTCATGTGAAGAGGTGAGGTTAGGGACCTGGGATGTGACTCCACGTGATGAATGTGTGACCTTAGAGAGCTTTAGTTAGAGAGCTTTTATCCTCAACTTCAGATGGGGATGATAACAGAGTTCTGTGGGAACTTGCTAGAATCTGTCGAGATAGTTCATTCAATGAAAATTTTAAAATTTACAGTTTTTAAATAATCATTATAATAAGCTAAATAAGCTTGCCTCATGAACCCTACCTAAATCATAATCATCTGATATTTCTTAGGGAATAAAAAGGATGAAGGGAGAGAGGGAGAAGGGGAGAATAAACAGTGGGGAGAAGAGGGAAGGTGAAAGGAGAGTTAGAAATTATCAGGTTAAATAGGAGCAACACACAGAGAGGGAAAAGCAGAGATTTTGTGGTGGAGAAACCTGGCAAAGCCACTCTAACGTTAGGAGCGAGGTGAACATCACAATGTCATTGTGACAGCAAGCACTCTTGAAAGAGAAGGGAGAAAGGGCTCTTCACCTCTAGAGTGCACGCCTTTCCCACGCCAGGAAATCCAGGCCAATCATGAGGCAAACATGACAAACCTATTTGAATGAACACTGCAAAATAGTCAATCCTCCTTGAAACTGTCAGATCCATGAAAGACACTCTGTCGGAACAGAAGTGTAGGAAATATAACAGCTAAATGAAGTACAGTATCCTGGGTTGAATTCTGTATTAGAAACGGAAACAAGTGCTCACATGTGAATTAAGTGTGGATGTGTCAATAGAATCAAGATATCAGTAGTACCATGATTGGTTAATTGGCTTTGATAAATATAGCATAGTAAAAATATATCAAGAGTACTACTGTAAGATGTTCACAGAGGCAATTGGGTGAAGTATATGAGAGAACTCTTTGTAGCACCTCTGCAACTTCCATGTAAAGATCATTACAAAATTAAAATTTCATTTTATAAAGTGTTTTCACCCTTCAAGGGAACTGTTACAGGTGTTACCAGAGATTTTTTGTTAGGATGTAATTTATAATAGAGAAAATGTAGAAATCACTTAATGTCCAGTGCTCAGAAAAATTACAGTGAAGTGTAGAACCCCATGTGATGGCATATTGTCCAGCCTCTACACATCAGCCTGGGGAACAGATCGGGGGTTGCCTGGGCTGAGTGTGCAACTTGATTGACTGCAGAGTGAGTCCAAGGTGGGAGATTTTTGGATAACAGAAGAGTTCTCCCTCCTGATTGAGGGGTTGGGTGCCTGAGTACTCCCCACAACTGTGGAGTGGAAGTAGGTATGTTCTATTGTATCCAAATTATGCTTCAATAAATATTCATTGTTTCTAATATTCAAGGAAAAAAGACTAAAATAATCATGAAAATGGCTACTGGCATGCATATGTTTGTGTGGGTTTGTTTTGATTAATCAATAAAATACTTGTTATAGCACCAGCCTTAAAGACGTGCGGGGTTAAGGGATGTTATCAACAATAGGATTCTAACTGTGGTAGTGCTCTCGGAAATCCTAGAGAAGCATAAAGCAGCTGCCAATTGTAATATTGTTATCTGCACACACCTGCTCCAGAAAAATATTTTTTTCATTTTTGTGCACTCACATTTTCTCTTGCATGTAGCTTTACCAGAAGACAGCGGCCTTCCAGGCGGTTATACAGAAAGAAGTTGGGTCCGTGCTCCTGAATTGAAATATCTGGTTCAGCTCCTGCCTCTATAGCTCACTGGATAACCACCCAGGGAAAATTATGCAGCCTTGGATTATCTTAGCATTCTTATCTCCAGAATGTTTTTATAAGACTTCTGTGCAAATTAAATGATATGGAACTTTAATTTAAATATGTCCCAATATTAGCTCAAAGCATGTACTCAGCATACACTAGTTAGTACTGCTTCTGCTTTTGCTACACTAGTGTTAGCATTATTACTATCACTGTTTCTGGCCACAATACACACAAAGAACTCACAGACTTTTCTCTAATTATGTATTCTTCTGAGAAAAGTTCCACATTCATCCTAATGCTAGCTGAGCATGGAAGCACAGTCCTGGGCCCTGTGAAAATCCCAATCATCCTCACTCCCTTCTTATCCACTCTCCTGTCCTTGACTTGGAGCAAGTGCTGGTCTCTGGCACCATGTCATCCATTACTTGGTGAGTTTTACTTCTTACCTTCTCAGGGCATGAGTACCACCTATTTATAATGTGATGTTTAAGCCACTTGGATTGTCAATATATCCAAACTTTTTTTTTAACTTTATAATTTTTGTATTTGTTTTAATTATTTCATGATAATAGAATACATTTATGCACTTTGATGTATCATACAGAAATAGGGTATAATTTCTCATTTATCTGATTGTACATGTTGTATAATCACATGAGTCATGTGGAGATTATACACACACACACACACACACACACATAGTGTTGTAATAATGTCCATTTCATTCTTTCATCTTTCCAATCCACTTATCCCCTCTTCTCCCTTTACTCCCCTCTACCTAATCTAAAGTAACTCTATTCCTCTATAGTGCTCCTGCCCCTTATTGTGAATTAGCATTTGCATATCAGAGAAAACATTCAGCCTTTAGTTTTGGGAGATTGGCTTATTTCACTTAATATTCTCCAACTCCATCCATTTACCAGCAAAAGCCATAATTTCATTCTTCATTAAAGATGAGTAATATTCTATCTAATACATATATCACATTTTCTTTATCCATCCATCTATTGAAGAGCACCTAGGTTGGTTCCATAGTTTAGCTATTGTGAATTGATCTGCACAGAAGAAGAAATACAATTGATCGACAAATATATGAATACGTGTTCAACATCTCTATCAATTAGAGAAATGCAAGTCAAAACTACTGTAAGATTTCATCTCACTCCAGTCAGAATGGTCATGATCAAGGTGACAATAAGTATTGTTGAGGATTGGGGAGGGGGGCACACTGACACATTGCTGGTGGGACTGCAAATTGACACAACCACTCTGGAAAGCAGTATGGAGAAAGTATCAGAAAACATGGACTGGAACCACCATTTGACCCAGCTATCCCACTCCTCGGTTTGTACCCAATGGACTTAAAATCAGCATACTACAGTGACATGGCTATGTCAACATTTATAGCAGCTCTATTCACAATATATCATACTTTAAATGGAATTCAATGTGTTAGATGCTACCTGCTCTTTGGAGAAACAGAAAAGGGCTTTGTAGACAAAAGGACCTTGGCTCAAGGTGAGTGACAATATGCACAGCTTTACCTCCCCAGCTTCAGTTTCTTCCCCTCAAGTGGAGTAGTGCAAACTTCCCTGAGCATGTTGGTGAGGACTGACTTAACAGAATTCATTCAAAACAGCTGCTGGGTGTTCTACACTCTGCAAATGACATGACTGCTCTTCAGGGCTTGTGAGCTGATGTTGTGGTATTGGGGGAGTACTGCAAAAGGGGTCTCCGCAATCTCCCCTAAGATTCCAGAAGGAATACCCGCCCCATAAACAAGAACAGAGGATAGACAAACGCTTTAATTTTAAAAGGGGCACAAAGGTCAAGTTCTCCTCAGAATGATCTCATATAAGACCAAGTAGGAATTCACTGCTTATTCCTGAGGTCTAAGCAGTGACTTGCATTCAAAATTGAGAAACACTACCATTCTCTGTGATCATAGAGAGTGGGATAGACCATAATAATCACTCTCAGGGTGATCCCAGGGCATCCTATTGGGTTCCCACACAGGAACAGAAGGGTGTCAGGCAAGTGCTTAGAGCACCCTGCTCCATGGCAGAGCCCCCGCCTAAGACTCTCCTGCAGAGACCCTCCAAGGAGATATAGCAGGTGGGTCATACTCAGCTGTGAACATAGACAAACCAAAGTCTAGAAGTGATTGTATGTGTTCTGGTCACTGTTTCTGGTCAATGGTCACTCGGCTACCTCAGTTGCGGGGGGGTAGAGACGCAGTATCAAATCAACACATGGACACCGGGAGCTGGTGAGAAAGCTGGCTGATGAGAAACCGCAAGCTCATTTATTTTTGGAATGCATACAGCTGTTACAGGGTTCAGGTAGGGCGTGCCCTCCAACCACACATGAGCACCTTAACATCTGTAAGCCAATCACCTTATGCCTAATGTAACCGCACTATGAGGAAGCACTAAGTATTGCTGTCGTGATGGAAGGCAGTGTGGAAGGGTCTTGGTCCCTAAGGGAGGGGGACTTTATGAGTTGGGGAGATTCATGCCCTGAAGCACTTAACTCTCGGTTTCCTGACCTGGTAGTCTGGTAGCTTGGCAAGGCTGACCACCAGTGCTGAGAATGTGGTTTCACAGATGACTCACTAGGGCAGAGCACTCCATCCTGCAGGTGTTCCTGTCGGGCCGGTACAAGCGGAGGTTTTCCAAGCACTCTGAGCTGCTCGTAGCTGCTAGCTGTGAACCGAAAGTTATTCCAACAAGTGATAATTTGTATTAGCAAAGTTCATTGGTGTGTGTGTGTGTGTGTGTTTGTGTGTGTGTGTGTGTGTGTGTGTGTGTGTAAGAGAGAGGAGGGGAGTGAAAGTAGAAGAAGGTGGTCATATAAGAGGTGGGTGAAGGCAAGCCTGGCACACAGAACATGCTGGAAGTCCTCTTGCCTTTATCTGTAATTGGTAGCACATTAGCCCTCCAGCCAGTCTGTGGTGGGTGGTAATGCTCTTCCCCGATGTTTACAGTTCTCCACTTTGCAGGCCTACAGTGGGACCGCATTCTTCTTTCCTGCTAGTGGACGAGGTAGGAACAGAAGTGCTGCATGCTGAGCTGGGCAGGAGAATTTGATGACCAGTGTCCCATACTCCATGATTCTGAAAGCTCATGTGCTGTGGAAGAGCACTGCTCTCCACATGAAGGACAGCTGTGTCTGGGTATGAAGCGGACATTGTCAGTTAGAAATAAGCCTTTGTTATTCTACATCACTGAAACTTAGGGGGTCAGTGTCACAACTTGGCTAACACCAGACCTAAACCTGATCATTAGAGTCTGAACCAATGAAATGATCTTTAAACCAAGGAACATATATTCTTATGAAGGAAGAGGAACACATAGAAGATAGTTAACATCTAGCATGAACCCCAAAACTGTTTGTTTTTCTTCTCCATCCCAAGCTCCATTTACCTCTGGAACTCTGCTTCTGATTGGAGAGAATGGATCCATTCAAGTGAGACAATTTGAGACTGGTAGCCACTAAGTTCTCACTTGTTTTTGAATATGATAAACCAGGCTCTAGAGCAGAAATGAAGCAGCAAATAATTCCATCAGGGGTGATGGTTGGGGAGATAGACACCAAATTTTAGACAATGTAATTAGTGTGGCATGTCAGACTTCTAGGAGCTCTCTGGGGGCCGTGAGAATGCATGGGAAGAGACAGCATGGAGGTTAGAAGACAGAGAGGAGGCAAGAGCAATAAGTGCCCAGTCAAGGCACTGACAGCATTTTACAGTCCTTGTAGGAAGCACACAGAAGAACTGTAATAAATGATAGCATTTATTGAATTACCTCTCTCAGCCAGCTCTTCTCTAGGTACCTCATATGTATTAATTTATGTAATTTACAAGACAACTCTAGGAGCTAATACACCAACATCCTCTCTTTCTTCTTCCCATTTTACAGATAAGAAATTGAAGGTCAGAAAGATGAGGCAATTTTCCCAAGGTCACACAGTCAGTAAATTTCCATGTTGGGAAGTCTGATTTTGAATCAGCATTCTTAACAAAGACAATGTATTACACACATGCAAAAATGAGCCCCCATCATTCAAAAGGCCAAGAGTATCAAGTTCTTACAACTCAGGAAATAGCTCTAGTTCTGTGACCATGAAAATATTGGGTAAATATTTTAGTGAAAAATAATGGACAAGTATACATTATCCATCCCATTTATTGATTCTTGATTTTACTTGTTGCACTTTAGGGGTCTTGTTAAGGACGTCAGATCCTAAGCTGACATAGTAAAGATCTGGGCCTACATTTTCTTCTAGTAGGCGTGAGGTCTCTGTTCTATTGCCTAAGTCTTTGTCCACTTTGAGTTGAGTTTTGTGCAGGGTGAGAGAGAGGGGTTTCATTTCATTTTGCTACATATAGATTTCCCAGCATCATTTTTCCGAGCACCATTTGTTGAAGAGGCTATCTTTTCTCCAGTAAATGTTTTTGACACCTTTGTCTAATATGAGATAAATATTTGAGTATTTTTAATCTCCATTTCTGCTATTCTGTACCATTGGTCTACATGTCTGTTTTAGTGCCAATACCATGCTGTTTTTGTTAGTATAACTCTGTAGTATATGCCTCCTGCTTCACTTTTCTTCATAAGAATTGCTCAATTCACAATAACTAAACTATGGAATTAATCCAGGTGCCCTTTAATAGATGAATGGATAAAGAAACATTACATATATGATGGAATATTACTCAGCTTTAAAGAAGAATAACATTATAGCCTTTTCCGGCAAATGGATGGAGCTGGAAAATATCATAGTAAAGTGAAACAAGCCAATCCCAAGAAACCAAAGGCCAAATGTTTTCTCTGATACACGGATGCTAATTTACAATAAGGGGTGGGGAGAGCTAAAGAAGAATAGAATTACTTTAGGTAGAAGGGAGGTGGGGATATGGGAAGAGGAGGGATAGTAGAATGTAACAGGCATTATTACCTTATGTACATATATGACTGTTTAACCAATGTGATTCTATAATATGTACAATGATAAAAATAAGAAGTTATACCCCATTTATGTTTGATATAGCAAAGTGCATAAATGCATTCTACCATCATGCATAAGTAATTAAAACAAATAATTTTTTTTAAAAAAAAGAATACATAACCCATTCTTTTTGAATAACCTCTAACTGTTTAACATCATAGTAATTTGCTAAGACTGCCAAGTACCACAGACCAGGTATCTTAAATAGAAATGTGATTTCTCACAGTTTGGATACTGGAAGTTTGAGGGCAAGATGTCAATACATCTGGTTCCTTGTGAGGCTGTGAGAGAAGGATGTATCCCAGGGTCTCTCATTGGCTTGCAAGTGGCCATCTTTTCTTGAGCCTTCACATCAATGACCCACCTCCTCCAGCCATACCCTACCTGCCTTCAGTTACCACCAGTTAGTTCCTGTCAGGGGATGAATGCACTGATTAATTAAGACTCTCACAACTCAATCCTTTAACCTCTAAACCTTCTTGCATTATCTCACACATGAGCTCTTGGGGGCCCCATCATAACACCTAGGGACTTTGCAGGTGCATAAGGTAAGAATCCTGAGTTAATCAAAATGTCCTTAACAGAAAAGAGTGGGAGAGTTGGAGTGAGAAGAAATGATTATGCAATCAGAGGTTCAGAGTCAGAGAGAGACTTGAAGATGCTAAACTTCTGGTTTTCAGATGGAGACGGATGGAAATAGCCCCCAGAAGTTGGTGATAAGGCTGGGGAGGGACCCTGCCTAGAGGTCTCAGTGGAAACATGCTGTGCTGACGCCTCACTAGAGATCCATTTCAGACCTCTGACATTCAGAACTGTAATAAGCAAACTAACCGAGTCTGATGTCTGTCAGCATTTTAACAAAGTCTGGAGGAGAGATGTCAAATCGTAGCTGACTGGAGGGTCTCGGTAGAGGACAACGGGACAGAACTGAAGCCCCACTGTGAGTTGGATATTCTAAAAGCTGAAAGAGGAGGGTTCAGGCTATATAACCACAGTTAGAAGAAGAGGGGATAGAGAAAAGAGAAAGCTACTTGTTTTTATCTTAGTCAAATGAAGTTTGTGCTGGTAGAATGGAGGGGGGAGCAAATAGCAATGATAATCACGGCTAGGTATTGCCCCCCACCGCCCCCTGCCCATATGTGATACGTATCCTCGCCACTGTTCAGTCTTGTGGGCTGTATCTTCAATTCCTCACGGTCCCAATGGTGTTAAGTGCAGAGAGAATGAAACCATGAGCTACTCCACTCCAGGGATAAATGCATGATGTAAAAACGTTCAGAAGAGACTATGAGCATGAGCACAATGAATTACTCAGCAGAGAGGGGCACCTCTTCAAGGAGGTGCAGAGAACGACCCTCTGACTATTCCTGGCATCTGGGGGACACCTCCCACTCTGATGCTGGCTCACATCTTTCTTATCACCTGACCATACCTCTTTCCGAACCCTTCCACGTGCCACCCTGGGTTTCAGTTTAGGATTCTCTGCTGACTGATGCTGTGTATAACCTTCAGAAAGCTAATTAAACCCCATATCTCAATTTCCTTGATTGGCTTAAATAGCAGTTAATTGATCAGAGGTTTCTGGAGATTAAAGAAAACTACCCATTAGTCACAAGGAAAAGGCTCTGTGATTAGTCGGTTGACAGCAGGCTTTCTAAACGTGAGGCACGACCGAACTCTCTGGCAGTCTTCCTGGCAGGCGCCGGACCCAGCCTGCAGCCTTAGCAGACCATCTCTGTCCAGATTCACACTGACAGTCCTGAGGGAAGCAGGTGAACAGGGAGGTGTCCCTGTATGTCCTTTAACATGTCAGCTATTCCCAGGACTCACTGTTTCACCACTGGAATTCAGCTCAAGTAAAGTCCACCCTTCCTCCCTGGCTAATTTCTTCTTCTTCTTCTCCTTCTCCTCTTTATTTTCCTTCCCCTTCCTCTCCCCACCTGCATTATTCTCTACCCAAAGTCCCCAGGAGTCCTGACACTAAAGGGCTGTGGCAGTAGCAAGAGGATGGACCAGGGTGGGATAGAGGTTTTTCTCCTACAAAGTGGGATTAACAAAACTGTGTCAAGCAGACCTGTCTTAAGAAGCTGGCAACAAGGGAAACACAATCAATACAGGCTGAAACATCTGCAATGCCCTGTCTTCCCATTGTGTAAGCTTAGCACATGGCTGCATGTGCAGGCCCTTGAGCTCCAACTCGGTGCTAGGTTTTATTTAAGTTCACTCCATTCTGATAGTGTTCGCCTCCCACTAAGCCCATGATGTATCATTATCCCTGCTTTGCATTTGTGAGAAATGTGGTTGAAAGAAGTTAAGTCCTTCAGAGCCATATCACTGATGAGAAGCAGATTTTGAAGCATTTCTGGGTCATACTGAAGTCTGGCTCCTTCCAAAACACCAATTTGCCTTCAAATCACTGTGTGAGTCTGAGATAAATGAAAAGAAGATAGTTACCCAGATCAGGAAGCCAGGATGAAGCTAAGCCATTCTTCTCCAGAATCCCAGGTTATTCTCTGAACAAGCCTCTGACAAAGACTTTAGTCTCCCCTTCTGAGGCCAGAGGAAGCTGAGGCTCAGAAAACCAAATCATTTGCAGGCACAGCTGGTAAGTGCTACCGCTGGAACATACCCCAAACCTGTTTTCTGCACTTCTTCAGTTGTACATCAGACTTTATCTATTGCACAGCTAAGGCAAGCATCAAAATTTGGTGCTATGATTTTAGCCTATGGAACTCAGTCGTTTAAAGAGCTGGACACCAGTTTTTGATTTGGTCAGCTGTTCCTTCTGTCCAGCTTCATCACTGAGAAAGTGAGTGAGCGCTGGCATGCATCCTGCAGCTTCATCCCCAAGTTCAGCAGCTCAACACCTTATCCTACATCAAGGTGGCCCTTGATGAGATTTTTAATCTTTTTTCCAGACCACTCTACGTCACATTCATCAGTTCTACATTTTCTACATTCAAATATATCCTCCTCAACCACGTTTACCAACACTACCATGCTCCAAGAAACTGTTCTTCCCTTTTTAAGACTTTTTGCTAATCTCCCTGATTTTCTTGCTTTCTTCTCTGGAAGTTGATGCACTTACTGATCCAGCTTCTCTCTGAGCATCTTTTTCACTAACAGAATCTAATTTGTTTGGAAGCATTAACACATCCACGAGGAAAATAAATAAACAAAAACAACTTGGAGCTCTTCTACCAATAAGATGAGCTGTGGTCTCATACTGATTGCTAGGAAAACTTCCTGACCAGCTATAGAGCTTCATTTCTACCTTATTTCCTCTCTCTCTTTGCTGATTGGAGTATGGAATTAATGACAGGGAACACAATCACAACCTTGTAATGGCAGGGGTAAGAATTACACACTACAGGTGCCAGAGTAGAAAGCTGGAGGAGGGTGAAAGAAAAGCTCTTTTGGTCCCTCATACTTTCTGTTACTGATCTACTGACTTGTTTAATTGGCAAGAAGCAGCAGTTGGATCTGCAGTTTCTCTACCCTCCCTAGGAGCTTTTCTTCAGCTTCTCTACCTCCCAGCACAGGGCTATGTTCAACTCTGTGCTGAGTTCTCCCAGCTTCTGCAAGACACCCTTTCTCCCACCAAGTTCGGAGGCAACAAGAATAGATGTGTGTTTCACTGCAGTCTAGTGGGTCTCCACCTCATGCTGTGGGTCCCAGACTGCTCATGATGGTCCCTTCCCAAGTCCCTCCCTGTGGACTGGGAGGCTCCAGTGTCAGCTGTGGTGACAGACTTACAGACACTGCCTAACCAGCCCCACAATCCTAGAAGGTCCATTCCTGTAACACATACCTTTACCCCATCTATTCATCCATCCACCTGTCCATCCATCAATTCTAAAGGTTCAGCTTCTCAGGGTAAACATTGGCTGATGCAATCACAATTAGATTGAAATTAGTCATAAACATAGTGGCATTTGGAAAGCCACCTACTAAGCTCTACACACTTTTTTGAATGTTTTACACCCATTTTCACTTTATGAAGGCCCTGCAATTCAAGGAGTGTCATTTTCCCCTATTCATGACCAGGAAGTGGAAGCACAGGGAGGTTACATGACTTCCCCAAGCCATACGGCTATTAAATAGTGGGCCGGGATCAAATCTGTACAGATGAACCCCATAGACCGTACGTTAACCACTATCCAAAATCATGCTTATGTAAAGATAATTGATAGAGCCTATTCTTCCACTGAAGGCTTGACTTATAATCTGATCAGATAAAAAAACAGTTTTCTGTGTGGAGCTTCAAGTTTACAAGAAAAAGAACAAAAGGCAAGTAGTGGGTATACTTGGAACTCTCGCTGTGTTTTAAGAACGTTGCTCCTACATGCAATAGACACCAAATAAGTATGACATCATCTCCTCTCTCAAGAATTTAGAACAAGAGGAGAAAGATGAACTGGAACCTGCTGATGCTTCCAACTCAGAAGGACTACAACCTCAAATATAGCTTACCTCAGACTAACTCCTCCCTCAGGGTATCCCCTACCTCCTGCTAGCCCTTCTCATAACATGAAGCTGACCCCCAATATAGTAGAGTTCTTTTCCTCTGACCTTGTTCATACTGGGGGTCTCAAACATCCTTTCTTTGATTTCTCTCCTTCATATCTCCTGTCCATTCTTGTGTTTACTTATCTCCTGATATTTTGCATCTATCTCATTCCTGTCCTATGAACTGGACAATAGTCTTTTTCAATCCATTAGGACACTCAGCAGTTTCCCACAGGCCCAATTTTGCTATCTATCTCCAGATCCACCTGTCTCTGGCTGGCCTATGTAAACAGTATGTTCAGGTCTGACCCTGGTGACCTGGGGAGGGATTGGCACTTCCTCCACCTCTGCCCCAACCAGAGAGCCTCAAGCCTGTCTGCACAGGTGTAATGCCAGCCACCAAAGCAGAAAGAAGTGGATGGAGTGGGTCAGACTGACCTCATTGAGCCAAACTCCAGCTTCCATATTTGAACATTCTGTCTTGGACTAAATATGAGGTAAGATCGTAGACAAATAAAACCATGACTAGATGCTCATAACAGAAGAAACTGTGGGTAAAACCCATTTATTTTGAGAGTATAAGATAATCAAGGAACAGAGGAAAGTCAATCAGCATGACAGGTACACAGGTATGGCTTATGATCTATAAAAATACATTTTTTTAAATGTATAATAATGAAAAACTTGAAATTTGATCAAATACCTCTGGGATAGTTTTAAGAGGTCAACTTGTATGGAGAGTCATCGTAGATGACCCAAAACGCATTGATCAATTTGTATAGGCCTCATATCAGTGAGATGGGGGAACCAAGACTCCTATCCATGGGCAGGTGGACAGGTTAAAGAGGAAAAGTCCCTGAAATCCAGTCACAACGACATGGTGGAGAATTAAACACCACACTTAAATTCAGGGAGCAGTCTAGCACAGTTTTGTTATTACCTATTCTTCAGAAACCTTATTTTTCACGTTTTTAAGGTTGTTAATCCATCCCTTTGATCAGCTTTCTGTTTCCCTAGAAAGAATGCCTGTCACACAGGGAGAGCCGTGGGCTAGGGAGATAGAGCTGGGAGCCAGGAGTCAGGGGCACCGAGTCCACTCCTTCTTTCATCTCTGATTCCCAGGGTGACCTTGGGCAAATTGCTTAAATTATCTGGGCTTTCTATTCCCCCCGTCAAGAAGTGGAGGAAGCTTTGCCCATGTTCTGAGCAGGGTGAAGGAAAGGCAGATAAGGCTGTAAGGATTTCAGGTTTACTGAAGGAAAAAAAAAAGTACCTAAGGAAAAAAATTACCATGCACTCACATAAAATGTAATTTATGGTTAGGTCTGAAAAAGCTGAGTGAACTTTCCCTTGATATTATACACAAAGGTGCATTCCTAACCGAACTCAGATACCCTTTTACATCTGGATTTCAGTTTTAGTCAAAATATGATTAGTAGGTATTTTGCTCAGCCCTGTACAGTAATAACTCAGTCACGAAAATAAGAGAACTGAAATCTCTCCTGCCTTCCTTGGAGTGAAGAAATGTAGAGGTCAGATTGTACTTTTAGATTGGTACCTTCCTACACAGATGGGAAGGCCTTATCTGGTGTTTCATCTCTTCTTGTGGATTCTGTCAGTAAGCACTTGCCCCATAACCATAGAAAGGGAAACATGCAACCCGGGTCACCAGGGGCAGTGCCAAACAGGCCTGGAGTCTGGCTACTCCAAGGGTAGTCCATGGACCAGTAGCATTGTGCCAGGTAGGAGCCAAATAGAAATGCAGACTCTTAGGGCTTTTCTAGATCTGCTGAATTGGAAGGCACATTCGAACATGCTCTTCAGGTGATTTGAGGAAGGGCTTAAAATGTAGGCCTGAAGTCCAACAAATCTGAGTTTAATTTGTAGTTCAGCCACTTACTTATTATACAATCTTGAGCGCATAAGTAAGCTGAGTTTTTTGTCTGACCGACTGAGATAATAACACCTGCTTCTCAGTTCCTTGTGAACATTCATGGGGCTCTTCCTTGCACAGAGCCTGGGACCTGAAATGCATGTACCTGGTGTGCTGTTCCAGCGCAGCAAGAAGGTCAGCATGGATAAGGGAGAGTGACCCCAGATGAAGGGTCACTCATCTTGAGGGTGACTCCCGCTTCTGAGTTACACCCTCCTGCAGGAGTCACCCCAATTATTGGTAATTGATTTATCATTATTGTTATTACTATTGCTATTATCCTGTCAGACATGTGGGGACAAATGATCATATAAACCTGCTACAGGGAGCATCAGGTATTTTGGTCTAGACACTTATCCTGGATATCTTGGGCTTCCACCTACATCATCTTCCCCCAGACACCGGAATCAGAAAGACTCAAAGATTCAAACCACATTCATACCTACCCAAAGCACACATACAGATGTTATCTGTTGGATAGAAACATGAATTAATAATAGCCAGACAGTTTTTAATTATTATAGACAGTGTCTTATTGGAATAACTTTTGGTTTACAGCTAGCAGCTATGAGCAGCTCAGAGTGCTGGGAAAACCTCTGCTCCTACAGGCCCGACAGGAACACCTGCAGGACGGGGCGCTCTGCTCTAGGGAGCCGTCAGTGAAACCACATCCTCAGTGCTTGAGGTCAGCGTTGCCAAGCTACAAGGCCAAGAAACCGAGAGTTAGAGAGTTAGGTGCTTCAGGGCAGGAAATTCCAGACTCATAAGACCCTTCTCCTAGGGACAAAGATCTTTCTAGACTGCCTTCCACTGCATAGCAATATTTAGAGCTTCCTCATAGTGCGGCTCCATTAATCATAAGATGATTGGTTTCTAGATGTTGTATAACCTGCTTGCTTATGTAGGATTGGAGGACGCATTCTATATCAATTGTAATCACTTCCGCATTAAAGGGCTTGCCTGGAGGTTGACTGAGGTTGTCACCTGCCAGTTCTCACCAGCTCCCAGTGTCTGTGTGTTGACTCCACATCTCTACCCCACCCCCGCGACTGAGGTAGCCGAGTGACTAATTGACCACACCAGTAACAGTGTCTTAGTTTATTTTGCTTTTTCTTCTCATTCTGTTTCAAAAGCCTGAGAGTCTGGCCCAGAAAATGCTTACATGTCTTAAGCTCATAGATCTCCAGATTGAGCATCTAAGTAGGTCCCAAGTCAGGGCAGGGCTCAGAATTTTATAGGAATACAATCAAAATGGAAACTGGCCAAAACTAGAAAATTGGGACCTACTGAGTTGAAGTAGGTCAGGATGCGCAGGGACAAGTGGGCATGTGTCATACAAGCCACCAAGTGGACAAATGAGAACACAGGGTTTCAAGAGGATCAGTCAGGAAGGAAAGTGGAAAAAGAAGACACCTCCTACTTTGCTTTCTCCTAAACCACCTTCTTAGGTTTATATGCTGTCTCTAGATCCTTCAGTCGTGGAGTCCCACGGGTTCGCTCTCCAGACCTTTCCTCACCTCTCTCAACATTTCTTATACAACCCCTACAGGAAGGCTCTCAAATGTGCCTTCTAACCCTAAGTCCCTGGCCTGAGTTAAGGCTGCCTTCCCAGCAGCTCTACCTACAGATCCAACAGGATCTAAAGTCAACTGAACTCAGTCAAGCATATTGACCCATGTCACCCTGCATCGCCAAATTCCACCTCTTCCCTTGGCCTCCCTATCTTGCAAATAGGCACCAGCACCAGTTAAGCAAGCCCCATGCAAGAAGCAATCCTTGATAATTTTCTCTTTCCCTGACCTTGACCCTATCCATCATCAAATCTTCTGAACTCTTCTTTCAGAATCCATCTAAAATCCTGTCTTTTCATACCATTTTTACCCCTGGAATTTGAATCCAGGTCAGCATGATCTGGTGTCAACATCCCCACCAGGATCTTGTTCCCCCTACCAGGTGCCCTGCCATTCTCTCCAGACAGCGTGGAAACCACTGCATAAAGCTCTGCCCAGACCTGTGCTGTGCCTTCCAAGGCCCTGCGTGACCTACCACTGCCCCTCATTGTGACCTTCATCTTGGGTCACTGTTCCTCGTCCCAGTTGACCCTCTTGCTGTGCTGGAACAGCACACTAGGTCCGTGCATTTTATCCTCTGTATCTGCCTTCCTTCCTTTAGGAGTGCTGTCCTCAGGTCTTCACAAAACTACCTTCTTCTTGCCATTCAGTCAATGTTATTGCCCTTGCAGAGTGCCCCACCCACAGCCAGGGCAGCAACCTCAGTTTCGCTAATAGGAAGGTCAGTTTTCTCTTTGCCTGACCTAACATTTTCCCATAGTTAGTTTTCATGACGTTCAAATTCATCTCTTTCTTTAAGATATAAGCTCTATGAGAGTAAAGATTTGGTCAGTTTTGTTTGCAGCAATAACTAGGATATTGTGTTACATTAAGTAGGAACAGTCACCCTCTTATCTTCAGGGGACATAATCCCAGAACACCAGTGAATGCCTGAAAGTATGGATAGCACCAAACTCTATATTCTTATACATACATGCCTATGGTAGAATTTAATTTAGAAGTTCAGCATAGTAAAGGATTAATAGTAAAAACTTATTAGTTATTAACCTATAACAATATACCATAATAAAAGTTATGTGAATACAGTCTCTCATTTTTCTCTTCAAAATATTTTATTGCATTGTGCCCATTCTTTTTTTTTAACTTGACAGTGTGAGATGATGTCACACCTGTGATAAGATACATGAGGTGAATGATATAGAAAATGACAGCATGAGGCTAATACTAACAAATACTTGAATACAAGCACCATGCTGTTGCAAAAGTTATTCTGAGATGGCTACTAAGTGACTAACTGAGAGGTAACATATACTGTGTGGACACACTGGAAAGAAGATGATTAACGGCCTTGGGCAGGGAGGACTAATATTTTAGGATACTACTCAAAAGAGCATTCAAGTTAAAACATGAATTATTCACTTTTGGAATTTGCCTTTTAATGTTTTTGGACCATAGTTTACTGCAAATAACTGAAACTATTGGAAGTGAAACCGAATAAAGGAGGACTATCAAACTTACAATACAACTCTATATCTGACCAGCTGATTTCTTTTTACTTTTGTAAGTTCAGCCTACTATATAATCCTGTTTTACATGTGAAAGCCGCAGATCTGTGTGGTTAGCTTCAGAGATTAGTGCTTGATGGGAACGAGGAAGTACAGTACTTCCTTGAACAAGAGCTAAATGTTTTTATGAACAGTTTGAAATATAAAGACAAACTTCTAGGTACATGCCTTGGTTGCTCATTCCTTTAAAACATTAGCTATAAAATCTGTTTGTACAAAAAGATTTTTTAACCAAAAATAGATTTTAAGAAAACATCATTATGTATTCATCAAAAGAAAGAAACTGTGTGTTTCATCTTGTTGGGTATTTAAGAATTATCTGTTCAATGACACTAGTAAGGCCAGAGGATTGGGATGAGAATTGCTCTTGGAATAGAAGCAGTGAACTGAAAATATAAAAGCATACCCTTTTTTATTTTGTTTCTCAGAATTAGTGGAGAAAAACTAGCATCAGATAAAATCCGCAATGTGCAGGCCTGGGAATGGAGTGTCGGCTTCATGAAGGCAAAGGCTGTTTGACTCCTAGCTATAGTCCAGCGCTTGGGAACAGCTGGGCTGAGTCAATCTTTGTTGAATGAATGAAAGGACAACCCCATGATAAAAGTGCTTTGAAGTTGTTAGCATGGACCATTTATTCTACAAACACTTAGGTGTATCAAGTACAGCACTAGTGACTTATGATAAAGAAATCAATAGAAAATTGGCATTTTATGGTGCAGAGACTCAACAGAGACTCTGTAGACCTTGCCCTTGCAGAAGACCTGCCTCCCAGTGACCTGGGGTCCTCAAAGCTTCAGCTCCTTCATATGAATAGGGAGAGGAGAGGCCTGCCTGAGTAGGGGCAGTTCTCCTTGGTCTAAGCTGAGTTTGGTCCTCTCCTGGCTTCTCTACGTGTATAATTTTATGTAACCCTCACAACAGATATACAAAGCATGTGGCATGTCCTTATTATCAAGGAAGCCTTGTGAGATCATGACATCTGCCCTCTGTCACAAATTCAAGGGCTCTGGACTTGAAGCCTGTCTCCTGACCACTAAGTCCTTGCTCCTGGGTCTGCAGCTCATGACTCTCCACCAAGGCCCATCACCTGCCTGATGCTCTCAGAACAGCCCCCGCCCCAGCTGTTCATATCCTCAGGGCCTTTTCAACACCTTGGGACTTAGTGATCCAAGGGACTGGCTTCCTGCATGACCTCCTCCCCTCCTACTTTTACCATAACCTAAGAGAGGGAGCACTCAGCCCTGGAATCACTCAAGTGGGGCGTGATTGCTTGTCTTCTGTTAAAGAATCCAGGAGTCAGCTTCCCTGAAATGAGCAAATCAAATTTGTTTTCCAAACTGAGTGACACTGCTGAGTAGGTGACACTGATAGTATGGCAATGATGACATCAATAACCATAAGCACAACAATCCCTTCAGACTAAACATGGCTTCCTATCCTGGATTATGCATTCAATTAAGTGTTTGCTCATTAAGCAAATCATCTCTGAGCATTTCTGTTAGAAGCTGACCCGTTTTATGTCCCAGCCTTTTACCTGAGTATCCTAATCACTGACCTTCATTTTCCTCTCATCCTTAAAATGGGAATAATAACCCCTGCCTTATAGAATGTGATGTGGTGATCTCTCACAGAGTGATTACTTGAAGGGTCCATCCCTAGCTCAGCAAATGTTTGTCTCCAGCCCTTTAATTCTAGAATCATGAAACATTCATGAAAGTCTGGGAGTTTATATCATTCGTCATTCTTTCATTCCACAAATACTTTTAACATGCATGCTATGGGTCAGGCAGTTTTCTAGAGATAGAAATGGGGGGCCAAGCAAGTGACGCACTCTCTAACATGGTGTGCTTCATAATCCAGGGAGAGATGTCAGGCAAAAACCTTAGTTAATAGACAACATAAGACAATAGTAATGGGGTGGACTTTGCTACTTTAAATAGGATAATCAGAGATGACTTCCTTCAGGGGGTGAGACTGGAGCAGAGCTGGAGAAAGCACAAGTGGAACAGAGGCTCTGAGAGGGTTTCCAGGCAAGCAAGAGAGCATGCGGACAGACCACGGTGGGAGTGGGAGCAGGAAGGCCGCACAACTAGAGCTGGTGTGAAGGAACAGGGAAGCCTCCAAGGGCAAGTTGGCAGGGCTGGGCCTGTCCAGGAGCAGGGCTTTATAGACTGTAGAGTTTTCCAGTATAATGGAAACCACTGGGTTGCTTCATTGAGTGTCAATAAACAGTGTTTAGCTGAAACTAGGGGCCAGCTCGAACTTGAACATGCTGTCAAAGCCACATCTGATGCAAAGTGGGTTAGGATTGGTCAGTGTGAGATCAGGATGGAACGAGAGGTTTCAAATGCCAAAGAGTACATTCAAAACTGTCTTCATGGGGCACACGTGAAGATCTAGAGGGTAGACCTGTCCACAGCCCACGAGAGGAGACTTGGGTGCTACGTGATGGGTCAACATGAACCAGCTGTTCTCTTGGAGATGACTTTCTAGACAGGTGCCTTGACAGAGCAGAAGCCCAAATAGGTTGAATGCACTGGGCTAGGGCTTCCCAAGCATGACCTCATTTAAGTTTCACAACAGCCCTGTTGAGTGGAGGTTCCCATTGACTTTTCAAATGAGGAGCTGAGATGGGGTCCTTGCTGGGAAGTATCAAATTCCTGACCTGGAACCGTTTTTCCACCTACACAGCCCCCACTGACTGTGAACTGACATTTCTGGTTTGCCCCTCCCTTTGTTCAGTGATTAAACCTGCCAAATATGACTTAATGCCAACAGTGCCCACCCCCACCTACAGAGATGTTTGCAGTTTACCCAGCTCTTTCACACTCATTATCCTGTGCCTCCTGTAAGCTGGTTCACACCCTCCCTGGCTTTTATTTTCACAGGCATGGCAGGTACAGAATGTGATAAACACCCCGAACAAGGAAACATTTAGCCTAAGCTAACTATTATCGGCAGCATCTGTGACGAATGACTTAATATAACCCCGAAAAGCCCAATGTGATGACTAATTTGTGGTTAAAGGTAGCTGGAAATTTACTCTGTAAAAAATTACACGGAGGTAACTCGATTAACTTTGAAAGAGAGAGAGAGAGAGAAAGAGAGAGAGAGAGGGGGGAGAGCGCCAATGAAAACACACACATAATAATTTACTTCCCCTTGCAGGGGTAGCAATAAAGATAAGAATTACAACCTCAAGAGCAGTTAGAGAGGGAATGAGCTTGTTTCACTTTGCATACTGGATGTGGAAAATGGATCAGCACAATAAATGCGAACGGCCAACTCTGGGGCTCCAGGGACCCAACCAAATCCTGTGTTTTAGACAGAAAAGAAATCTTCAGCTGTTTAGCCCAAGCTCTTCAGGTAACTGGTGAGGAAACTGAGTCATTCAGAGGAGTGTCAGTTTCAGGTCCACTGAGGAAGGGTCTTTGTGGCACCATAGCACCAGAGAGGGACACAAGCTTTGGGGTCCTGTTGGCCAGGGTGTACTAGCTCTGATCTGAGTGAGTGCAATAAATCAACTAATCTCATTGAGACTCAAATTCTTTATATTGAAACTATGTTTGGTAACATGAACATCCTAGGGTAGCAGGAATTAAGTAGCTTCCTGTATGCAAAACCCCAGGGCATGGCTTGAAATGTGATAGGTATGATCATTGTCACTTCCCATGGAAATCGTTCAAGCTATACAAAGTCTTTCCAAGTTCTCTCCCCAATTCCACACCTCCCAGAAAGAAAAATCTTAAGATTGACACACTGGCCCCATAGGAAAAGAGAAAAAGCCACATGATTATCCTACTTGTGTTTGTAAACATGTACAGCACCAGGATTCTGCCCTGAATTGTCCTAAACTGTTGAACATTGACCATCTCATGTTCGGCTACCATGGCTGCACTCCTTTCCCTCTCAGACCCCAAATCCTAAATGGGGCTGAACTTGTGGCCTGACATAAGACATACTGCCTGTGTGAGACTGAAAGAAGAGACCCAGAAGGCCACCGTGTGCAAGGCAAGGACTGATCTCCTACATCTCTTAGAGGTGGAAATCTCGCTTGCTTGTGAGCATGTCTGTGAAGTTGGAACTGACCTTCCCATGGTTCCTGCTAGCTCCCCGAATGCTGATCTAGGAGTGCACTCTCCCCACAGCTAATCTCATGCCTTTCTGCTTCTCCTCTCCTCTCCAGCACGACTGGCCTTGCCCTTCAGAATGCAGTGTGGCCCTGGTCCCCTTCCTGTCCCTTAAACCCATCCATCTCCTTCTTGTCTCAGGGTATTTGTCTTCTTCCAGATTCTTTTCCCAAAACTACTCCCTTCAGGGTTCTGCTCAAATGTCACCTCCCAGAAAGGGCCTTGGGTGACTCTCTCTTTCTCTGTGATGTGCCTTCCCACTGCTTCTCTGTTTGGCCTTACTGAAGATCACCTAGTTGCCGCCTCTTCCCCTACCCATTTGCTACCTCTGTTACTAGGATGTAAACTGAGAGGGCATGTTACTTTCCCTGAGCTGCTGTAGCAAACTCACAAACTGGGAAACCTAAAACAGAAAAAGATGCATCATCTCTCTGATCTGTATGCTACAAGCCTGAAATCTAGGAGTCACCAGGCTCCTTTTGGAGATTCCAATTGATAGTGTCCCCATACCTCTTTTCCAGCTTCTGGTGCCTGTGGCAATTCTTGGTGCTCTTTAACTTGGAAGTGCAACTACTTCAGTTTCTGTCTGTGTGTCCACAGGGCTACCTCCTCTGTCTCAAAACTCCTCCTTTCTGTAATAATATACTAGGTACTGAATTCAGAACACATCCTAAATTCAGGATGATCTTGTTCTGAGACTATTAGATTAATTTTATCTGCAAAAATCCTATTTCTGAATAAGTTCACATTCACAGGTACCAGGGATTAGGCCATAGACACACCTTATTTGAAAGGAACAATTTCAACCCAGAAGAGACAGCCAGAATGTTTTCTTGGGGACCCACTGAGCACCCATACTGAGCATGGTGCTTACATCCTAATAAACTTTCATTGACTGTTGAATGGATAGACACTGTCACTTTAAGACTTTCCCTCTCAGATCCCAAATCCTTGCCAAATGGCCCTTCCAACCCTGCTGCAGCTTGGAAATGGCTTGAGCATCCCACTGTCTCTATCATCACGAATCTCCACAGGAACGAGTCCCCTGGCAGGAGCATCCCAGTGGGACTGTGTGGCTGTCCCCAGAGAGACTGCAGGGCCTGGTGTCTACATGCTGTTCCAGGAGGCAGAGCAGGCCCTGTGTCTGCGGGGCCCCAAGGTGAGCAGGGTCAGGCCTCTTGCTGCCTACACAGGGAACCCTCTTTTCCTCGGGGACACTGGACACAACAGATGGAGGAGGACAAACACCTCTTCCCATCTGCAGCCGGGCTTTGCCTATGAGTTTCCCTCTCTCCTGAGTCATTTTCCTGCCCCTCCTGTGGCTCCCTTATCCTAACCGTGAGATCCACCCCTGCCCTGAGCACCCCCTCAGGAGTGACCACTTCTAAAGACCAATCTTCTTCCTTGCCTGAACATAGACTTCCATAAAGTTTCCATTTCTCCTTTAAAAGACTTAACACAATATGAAATAATTATGTGCTGATGTGCATTTACTTGCGTGTCATATAATTTCCTGAACAATCTGTAAGCTACATGAGGGCAGACCTCTGTGTGTTCTACAATAGAATGTAGCCCAGGCAACTGGAAGTGAGAAGGGGCTAAACAGGGGCAACTGGTCACTTGGTCATGCTCCCATGTCCCTCATTCACGCTCCCTCTCCCTAACCTCCTGCATCATGGATACAGCCCTTCGCTGGTTGGAACCTGTGCTCCTAATCCATGTTCTCATGCACACAGGCTTTGCTTCCCACATCCCATTCACCACCACCAAGTCTTATTCAGAGTGTATTAAATACCTGTCTTCGTCATTTTTCCATTCAGCTGGGTGGGTTTCCCTGAGATTAGTTTCTTGGAGCTGCCGTAACAAAGTACCACAGGGCGGTTTCGGCCACATAACTCACGTCAGTTCCGGAGGCTGCAAGTCAGAGATCAACGTATCTGCAGGTTTGGTGTCTTCTGAGGCCTCTTTCCTTGGTTTGGTGATGGCCATTCTCTCCCCGGGTCTGCAGAGTGTCTTCTCTGTGAATGTCTATGTCTTCTCAAGGACATCACTCTCATTTGATTGGGGTCTATCCAATGACTTCATTTTAACGGTATTACTCTTTAGAGATACTATACCCCAATACACTCAAGGTCTGGAGTACTGGGGGCTAGAAACCATCTATAATTTGGAGGCAGCACAATCCAGCCCTTCAGATTTTAGTTAGGACACTTCTTTGTGGAAGTTTTCCTAGCTCTCACAAATGAACTCAGACTTTCCCATCATATATTTGTTGCATCCCACACTGTGATCCGAGGCATTTACCCTAGCACCAGTATGCTGCCATTCCATATGTGTCCATATGTGTCTCTCCACTGGATGGTCAACCATGAGGGCTTTGGACGTGTGCCTGGGTTGGCCCACTTGTAGTAATTCCAGTGCAATTGAACTTCACCCACTCACTTTTTTCACCTTCCTCCCTCTGATTGTGATACCACCTGATCTTCTTTCTCTTCCTCTGCCAGGAGCTTCTTCACTTCCCCTTTATCTTGACCCCTGTGTCCTTGAGATTATATTTTGTTCACTGTCTCTTCTTGCCCAATGGGTTCTATCTTGTTATATCTTGTTAACACCTTCAAAGACTTAGGAAATGCCTCCTTCTGCCAATGACATCTGGATTTCGTTAGGGTTGATCTGCCTTCTTCATCTTTTTTTTTTTTTTTTTTTTTTTGGTACCAAGGATTAAACTCAGGGGCACTCGACTGAGCCACGTCCCCAGCCCAATTTTGTATTTTATTTAGAGACAGGGTCTCACTGAGTTGCTTAGTGCCTCACTTTTACTGAGGCTGGCTTTGAACTCATGATCCTCCTTCCTCAGCCCCTCGAGCCAGTGGGATTACAGGCGTGAACCACCTCATCTGGTTCCTCCTGCTTCTATATTCCCTACTTCCTACAAATTGTATCCAACTTCACCAACTCCCCCAAAAACATTGTCAACAATTTCCTTTACCTTTAAATCTACTCCACCTCTATTCCTAAGCTTAATGAATAGGACCGACATTCACCGATTTGTTTAAATAATGAAATATATCCCATGAGCCCATTATAAATTCAAGATCAAAAAAATAAAGATTATCCCCAAATCTCCCTCACATCTCAAACCCGACTCTTCTGACTTTATCTTTTCACACACATTTTCTTTCTTTCCTTTCCTTAGAACTTAAATCTGAATGAAGCCCATTCTGTCTCCGTGGCCCAAAGAACATGTAACTAATAAAGATTCATTTCGCTCCCCTCCTAAAACCTCCTGCCGGTACCCCATTCCAGTAGGGTACAAACCCACCCAGTCATCTTGACACACAGGGCCCCTCATGAGCAGAGGCTCACCCACCTCTTTGGACTGGTGGCTTTACTAACCTTTTCCACTTTTCTGCATATCCTCTTGCTTGGCCAGGCTCAAGTTCTCACCTGTCTCAGAATAAACTAGATCCATTCATGCTTCAGTGCAGGCCTCCCAGACCCCACCTAAGAAAGGCATTTTGATGAAAGAATCCCTTAGTTGTCACCCCTCAGTGCGAACACTCTTGGCTTCAGAAATCCGTCTTGCCCAAGTCGCACCCCCTTCCACAGGCAGCCTTTGTCCTTTGCCATGATGTCTGGTCTCCTCACCTGGATGGATGCGGGTCGTCTCTGATGGGCTTTCCCACTCCTAAGCTACCTTTAGTGGAGACTACCTCTGGGGGCTCCAGAAGTGCAGCTCAACTTCTTCTCCCTTTGCATATTCCTCCTCCATCCCACCTTCTTCCACAAGTGTGGATCCCAGAGACACTCCTGGAAGAAACTCTAGCCCAATAATTTGCATTTCAAAGTTGGCTTTACAGCCAGCAACCTGTAATCCTGTTTGCAAATGCCCTGCCCTCTGCAAGGACAGCGTTTCGGTTTCCTCTTTCCCTGGCAAACACCTGTGATTCTGCAAATCCCAAGTCACATCTCACCTAGATGCTCCAGAGAAAGTGATTCACACTTCCATCCTGGTATAGAACGATTCAGTCTTTTTTTTCAAACCAACACATCACGCTGCATTATAATTATTACTCAGATATTTTCCCTTTCTGCTAAAATAACTCTGCACTCTGCAAGAACGCAGCATTTGTTAACTATTGCTGTGTAAAAAATTGCCACAGGCTTAGTGGCTTAAAATGACATAAATAACACTATTTATTTCTCATAGTTCTATAGATAAGAAGTTCAGGTGAGCAGAACTGGGTTCTCTGTGGAGGGTCTCTGCTCTGGATTAAAGCAACCCTCAAACTCCATGTGTTTCAGATGTAGTCATCCATGTAGTAGTACTGATGGGTGGGACTCTCAGGAGGTGATGGGGTTTTGAGGGCTCCACCCTCACCAGTGCATTAATGGATCAATGAGTGTATTATAGACACACACTCACTTTCTGTAGTGAGCTTGCTCTGTCTCACCTTGTGACACCTCCACCCAGCTGTGAGGCAGCAGGAAGCCTTTACCACATTCCAAGGAATGCTGACATCATGGTGTCGGACTTCCCAGCCTCTGCGCCATGAGCAAGTAAACCTCCCTTCTTTATATTGCCTGGTTTTAGTATTTTTCCTTTAGCAATGGCCACATAGTAACACAGTTTTGATTGCAAGAATGAAAGTCAAGATAGAATGAATCTGAAGTTGTCACTGGAATCCATGGGACGGAATCCTCTTCCAACTCACTAGAGGTTTTGTTAGAATCTAGTTCATTGTGGTTGCGGGACTGAGTTTCCATTTCCTTGGGGTCTGTCAGCTATGAGCTCGAGACTGTCCCCTTCTTTCTCACGTGACTCCTTCCTGCTTTAAAGGTAGCAGCAGTAGAGCAACTCCTTCTTATTCTTTGCATCTCCGATTCTGCCTTCTTTTCCTGCCATCAATCAGAGAAAGTTCTTTGCTTTCTAGGCTTCATGTGGCATAGCACAGTTATGATAGAGTATGTCACACAGGCTCCAATAAATAGAGCAGGATTATTGTGGCTGTTCCTTGGATTCTGCTGACTACCGATGGAAATGGTTTATTTTTCTCTGAGTAGGTGAGGTGCCCAGCATCCAGCAGAGCTTGTGATAAAGAGATGCTAATACTTGTCTTAATTTTCAAGTCAAATTGAATTCAGTCAAAGATCTGGCCATACTTGCATATCAGACAGACTCAAAACCAAAGATCAAGGACCAAAAGCACTCACATAGTATATCAGTACATGAAATAAAGTGGGCTGCAGATGATGAACTTCCATGATGAACAAGTAGCTAGTGGCTGCTGGATTAAACAGTGCAGATTATAGTATTTGTCTTGCATTGCATGATGGTGTAGTCTAGAGGCCCAGAAAGTTTTTGTAGAAAGGAGTACCTGAACTGAGTCTTGAAGACTAACTAAAAGTTTCAGAAAGACCAGCAAAGACCAGAGATTGCAGATAGAAGAAAGCAGACATGCTCTGGCTGGGAGATTGCCCATTGATCTGCAGGAAAATTAGTAAGCTGACATTTAAAGTATGGCCAGGGTCTACTACAAGACAGGACCCTCTTCACAGATCACCTCCGCTTCCCTCAGATGACACAGCTTAGGCTGTGTATGTCAATGGATAGGATGAGAATTTTCCCCCATGGACCAGAAGTTTTCAAGCTCTTTTGGTTATAAAAACCTTAGTTACTTTACAAATGACTGTCATTCGGAATCCCTACACAAAAGTCAGGTCCAAATAGAACTGTTCTTCCCAAAGCAGGGTGCAAGCCTTTTCTTTCAGGAACACTCAGAACTCTTGAGATATTTTCATTGATTCCTAGGGCTCCAAAGAGCTGGTAGAGTCTCCAGAGACCCATTCGTGAATTGTTAACATGAGACAGATCTGGAACTGCACTGGGAAGATCTCCTGCTCCAACATGGGGGCCTGGTAGATGGGGGTAAGACAGAAGCTGGGAGATAGAGTAAAAAGGTATGGAAATAGAGTAAGACATATGGTGAGTGCCAGCCAATTCCACAGAGCTAAAAGGAGAAAGGGTAATGTCAGGATCTGAAGGAATCTAGAATACAAGGCAGAAAAGCAGATTGATTCCAGGTTTTCTTCATGGGAAATGTGGTGGCTGGTGGTACCATTTTTCATGATGTGGAATTCTAGAGGGACATTTTACTTATTGGTGATTGGTTCAAATTGTCTCTTCTTAAAAACGTAGCAGGATGGGAAGGACGGTGGTTTTGCATTTAAGCCTTGAGCTACTGCTCTGCCATTCTGTCAAACCCTGAGAGAATATCACCAATTCTCTTCTGTTCACGCCATGAATAATGGATGTCTCATTTCTTCACCCTTCCCAAAGCAAACACCAATCAAAAGAATCAGAAACAAACAGACCACAGAAAACTGGAGTCAAAACTGGTATTTTTGTCAACTGATTAGATAGCAGTTAGTTTAATGCTAACATTAATCAAGGTCTGATTGCTCCATTGTGAGGAACAAGAACTCTGTGAGGAGATTAATACACAAGATCTGGCTCAGAGTGTTTCTGCAGAAACCCCCACGCAGTAATTAAAAAGAACACAAAATGAAGGTTATTGATCCGTTGTGTTATTGAGAAACAACATAATTGATATTTAGATCTTAATTGTGGGTTCCAAAGTAGAAGAGACAGTTTGCACAGATCATTAGTAACAAGATTTTGTGTTTTTGTTTTTAACATTTAAACCAAAATATTGAGTTCAAATGTTACCCTGCTTCAAATAAACATTGATTCATTTGTCAAGAAATCTTTATTTTTAAGTGTTTAAAATTATCATTCTTTAGACAAATCTGAGGCAATAGAATATAGGATTTGGAATTAGATTACACTCATGAGCTCTGTGGAATTAGGTTTGTCCTTCTATCTGTCAGGATCTCAGAACTCTCTTCTGTAAGTTACAATGATTTCTGTAAGTTACCTCACAGATTTGTTGGAAGTTTTCAGGTAGAAAGCCACACTGCCTAGCAGCAAAGACATGGAGTCAAAATTGCTGTCTCAAACCCAGCTTTGCCAATTTTCGGCTGTGCATCCTTAGACATTTTACTTTACTTCTCTGGTTCCCAAGTTTCCCATCTCTGAATTAGGATAACAACAATCGCATACCAAAAATGAAGATTAAATGAATGTGTGAAAAATGCTTAGAGCAGGATCATGGAGGTTATAATCCCTGTAACATTGTTAATTGTTTTTATCATTATTTGAAAGAGTTTAGGGCATTGTTGTTTCCTAGTATGAATGGGTTGTTTCCTCTTTGCAGCTAGATAGCCCCTAACCTTTACCAGACCCTGTTCCCCTGCTTCATATGGAGCGATGAACATGAAAGATGCAACTGGAAGGAATGGCCTCTGGGTCTGCACACCCTGTCTGACTTCACCTAGAGCTTTGGAAAGCATCCTTTGGCCTAATTCCTGAGTGATAGTGGAGAGCAAAACAGCACGAGAAATATGAGGAAAGAAGGATGCAGAAAAACAAAGGCAAATAATTGGGAAAGAGATTCTGGAAGAATTAGCCTATTCCAACCAGGATACAGGTTATTATTAGTATTCTGACAAAAGAATCCAATGACATTAAAAAAAAAAAAACATAAAATAGCAAGAAATAGTTCTTAGAAGTTAAGATGACAGATACAATTAAAAGAAAAAAATACATGAGTCATATATAAAGTGAAAGAAATACACAGAACCTAGAGTAAAAATGAAACAAAGAAGTATGAGAGAATAGACGAAAGACAGTCCAGTGGGTCTGCATTGTATTAAAAGGAATTCTGTAAGGAGTAACAGGGATGAGAGAGGGAGGGGTATTGCCAAAGATATAAGACAAGAAAAGTTTCTGGAACTGAGGGAAATGTGAATTTTCCAGGAGACTCAACAGCATACCCATGACCATGGCACATTAAAAAATAAGTGGCAAAAATAGAAAATGCCGATTGGGAATGCAGACCTTCTGGAAATCTTACACTGCAGGAATACAAAATAGTCCAGCTACTTCAGAAAACAATTTTGTGAATATCATACAAAGTTAGGCATGTAATTATTACATGACTTGGTAATCATATTACTATTTACCCAAGAGAAGTGAAAATATATGACCAAATAAAAACCTGTATATGAATATCGGTAGCAGCTTTATTTACATATAAAAGAACAACACTAATGATCATCAAGTGGTGATCAAATCAACAAACTTCAGAATATCCAAGCAATGGGCCCAAGAGCAATAAAAATTAACACACAACTGTTCTATTCCACAACATAGGCAAATACCAGAAGTACAATGCTAAGTCAGAGAAGGAAGACACTAAACCGACAAGTTCTTCATATGGTATTCTCCAAAAGACAAAATAATAGAGCAGAAATAAGATCAGTGTCTCTGGGTCTGGAGATGAGAAGTTGGAGATGGACTGAGAAGCAGCCCAAGGGAACTATTGGTGGTGCTAGAAATAGTTTCTCTCTTGATTTGGCAAATATATGACAGAATAAATTTATGTATTTATGATATTATGAGTCCCATCATAATTATTTATAATAATTTGATAAATGGACACTTATCAAACTGTAGTTTGAAAGAGTGGATTCTATTGAGAATTTCTCTTTAACAAATTTGAATTCAGTAAAAATGAAAAGTGCTACAAAGTGCTAAGGAGGAAAGATTTTTGAAAGCCTACCACAGAGTTTTGGGAATACAGCTTAATGGTAGATCACTTGGCTAGCACAAGTAAAATCCTGGGTTTGATCCCAGGGCTGCAATAAATAAATAAATTTGATTAAATATATCCACATTAATGTCATTAAGACCAATGAATACACAAAGGGCCTTTTAGAAAAAAAAAAAAAAGAAATAATCTAAGAAGGAACCAAATGCCAGAGTATCTTCAGACATACTGGAAATACTGGAAACTACAAAAATGGTAGGAAAAAATTTCAAATTTATGAAGGAAGAATAATTTTCCAAACCAGAACTTTACAAATAGCCCAACTGTCAAGGCAGATGAGAATGAAGGCAGGGCACTCCCCCCATGCCCACTTGGGAAGTTATCTAGGAACGCCTTCCAGCAAAAAGGAAAGCAGGAGTGGCAAGGTCAACGCAGCCACCAAAAGGTGCTGAATTCAAAAAGGGCAGTGAAGCCATCTCCAGAAACCAAAGTCCAGACGGATCCAAAGGATGAAGGAAGGACCCGGAGTGGAAGCATTTCATCAGAGTAGATGGAATGGGTGACCGTGTAGACAGATGGCATAAGATAAAGGTATTGTTTACAGAAGAATTTCAAAGAGAAAGAGAAGCCATGGAAAACTTCCAAGAAAACCAGATGGTCAGGGTCAGTGTTTTCAGCAGCCATGGAATGTGGTTATAGAAACCCAAGGGGCTCTGGAAGAATGTTCCAGTGGGTTCCAAGTACACATCCATGTATGTCCACATCAATGGGCAGGACTGAAACGGCTTCCCTTCCAACAGGTAGTAGAAGAATGAGGCAGAAACCACATAAAGCAAATCCCACAAACTCACTGGGAAAACTCACTGAGATAGGAATTGAAACATAGCAGAATTAATTACACTTGTGAAACGAAGATCCAACATGAGCATTTGCTATAGGAACCTGATCTAATCTGTAGGACTCAATGTTTTACTCTTGATATCAAAATGTAAACAAGGGCACATCAAATAAATTAAACAAGAAATGATGTGCAATTAAAGTAGGGTTTTGGTGGACATAATCTAAACACTGTGCAAAATATAAATATTTGCATCCTTTTCCACTTCCCCCGTGTTCAGGTGAAGTCCTTACATGGGATGATAACTCAGATTTATTCCTGGGACTTCTACATCTGGCCTCTGGCCCTCCCTACCCCTGCACATCACAACATACCTCTTGGCCCAGCATTTGGGGACATTAATCTTGACGTGATCGTCATTCCTGTCACTATTCATTGCCAGCTGGGACCAGTTCTAGGAGTAATAGACTCTTAAAAAAAAAAAAAAAATCCCTAACTAGGTTCTAAAGTATCATATTGGTGTACCAGAATAAAGAATATTTTAAAACCAAAAAAAGTTTCTTGTTCTTTATTTATTTCCTGGGACATATTTATTTTTCATAAAGTTGTTTAATGTTGTTGCTGTCTCAGACTTTAGGCCTGATATAATTACTTTGAAACCCACTGGTACCCTGTCTCCTTTGGTGTAGCTGAAATCTCCTTCCCTCTGTGATTGTGATATGTCCCATTTGTTCTTATCCCACTAACCCAAAACCCAATGCCAAGCAGCTGCTGACCACACAGTCAACCCTTGGTCAACATCATGCTCATGCAAATGAGCTCCTTTGATCAGACAGACTTTTAAAGAGTACCCAATGTGCAAGCCCCACAGGAGCACCCAGAGGAGAAGAACCTGGACAAATGCACCGTCCCCAGGTTCTGTTGACTCTGTCTGTCTCTCTCTGTCTGTCTTTCTCTGGCTCTGCTAACCCGTGAATTGAACTGCCTGTGCTTCTGGACTTCCTGTCTGTCACCTTCTGCACCCCTAAGCTCCCTGGGATATAAGGGCAATCATATTTTTTTTCTGTTTTATGAAAAGCCATTATGATTCCACTTCCTCCTTGTGTCTCACCTGAAATATACGTTTGCACCCAAATTTTATCCCATGGGGCCCTTCTAGAGAGAGTCCTCAAAACCTAACTAGAAAGAAACCATAACAAGAGAAATCACAACACAATTCCATCGGAAAGCACAATCCTTAGTGAGTTGCCTTTCAGAACATGGTGCAACTCATACACAAATGGGTGACATATATCATGTTTTTTGATCCACTTAAAGAATGTATATTCCAATATTAATTTCAAGTAAGAAATATAAAAGTGATATTTGCTAAAATTCTCTGGTTATTGTCCTCAGCAGCGTGTTAGTCATGCAATGAGGAGTTATTGAACACTTAATGGTGCCAGGACTGGCTGCACATTAGAGGTAAAATAGTGAGCAGATGATTATATGATAATATTTGTGTGTGGAAAACCTCACAATTGGTTGCAAACTTATTAGAGGGTAAAATAGATATAGAAAACAAATATAAGGCAATTGGACATCTAATTAATGAATAACGGAAAAGTGCAAAACCCACAGGACTTGACATTAAGAAAGAGGAAGGAGGTAGGAAGGATGCCTCCTAAGTGTCTCACTACTGAAGAGGATGACTTTCTAAAGAGAGCTTCTCACAATTGTCTAATAAGTACTGAAAAAAATTACCAGCCTCTCATTGGGATGGGCCATTGCCAAAGGTTCTTGGCCTATCTCAAGTTTGCACGCTCGAAGACTCATTCAACTTCTAAACTCCCTAATTACACCCTCATATTTTAAGCCTATTACAGAAGAAATTCGAATCCCATGGGTGTTTGTCCACAGGCCACAGCTGACTCAAGATAAGCCAGCAGGAACAAGTTACCTCCAAGCACAGTGGTTCTTGAACATATTTAAAGCTTGATGATTTAAGAGAGAAGGTGACTAATAAACATCTCAGAGTTCTTTCCAGATGGAAAACAAAGATTTCTTTTTTCTGATTTCCCCATAAATTTGTCATTATTTGGCAGAAATGGCCAAAATAAATGCACCAGGCTTCAAAAGAACCAGCGCCGTAAGAGACCAGATAGCAGCAAGATGAATCCACTTGTCTCTGCAGACAGACACTCTGAGCAGAGATGCGCAGGAAGGGAAGGGCGGGCACTGGGGATAATGAATTGCATCATTTCTTTGACCTCAAGATAAAAGCAAACAAGAGAAGCAAAATGTGCCACTCACCAGGCTATAAAAATGAAACCTGCCACATGGGCTCTGATCTATAGCGTGGATTCCGTCTTTTCCAGAGAGCTGGAGTATTTCCATCAGAATGCCAGCTTTCTTGTCCTGTCTACACTTCTTTGAGAAAGAGGAATGGGATTAGACAATAGGAAAAAAGGGGGGGGGGGTTAAGTTTAATTTAATTTAGCTAATCCATTAGGCCATGTTTGCTGACATTCTTCAGATTTCTGAAAGGAGGAAGTAAAACCAACCCAGCTAGCCTCCACCATGAAAACCTCAGATGCAGCCTTTTCCTCCTGCTCAGAACAGCCCTGGGGGGTGCAATCGCTTCCTAAGATTTAGATGAGGATTCCAGAATTTGGCACATTTATCAAGTTTTCCGGGATTGGAGGGTATTAGGACCTAACTTGCAATCTGGCAGCAGGGCTCTGATGGTTTTGAGCAACTTCTCTCTCCTCAGTAGGAGGTGCTGTGTAAAATGCAGAGCTGGGCGCTAATAACAAAGGTTCATAAAACAAGAGGAGAATGACACAAGATGACTTGCCCTGGAACGTAAGTCCAGGTGATGCACCTTGCAAAGCAAGGGCTTCATAGCTGAAAGCCCAGAGATGTGAAGCAAAAAGCATGTGTTCTTTGGAATCCTACAGACCCCAGTCTGTGTCAGCACTCACCCCTACTTGCTGTGTGACCTTGAACTAATTGAATAACCTCATAGCTGCAGGTGCCTCATGTAAAAAATAAATTTCCACCTCTCAAACAGTTTTGTGAGGATAAAAATGAGATGATGTGATTAAATTACCTGACAATGTGTCTGGTACACAGCATCTGCCCCCAAAATGCCAACTTCATGCCACTTCAAGTTAGGCACACTCTGCAATGGATAAATTGAGGAGAGAGTCATTAACCAAGGTACTGTCCAAGAGGCAAGGTGAAAGCAACCATGATGAAGGATTTAGAATCCACATGTATGTATGCACGTGCCTACGTATGCCCACAGACACAGATTTGAATTTTATATTTGTTAGAAACGATTTCATTTTAAACCCTTATTATAGTTACATCTATCAGAGACATAGGTAGCTGGTTCTCTACTAATAAACTTTTTTTTTTAATTTTCCAGTTAGTATCACCAGCAGGATGGTTGAATCATTCATACACTTTTCCATCCCAGCTCCCAGGAAGAGCAAGTGCAAATGTAGCAATTAGCAGAATGCAGCACCCGGCTTCAAAACCTTACCTGTCATTCTTCTGATCACAAAGCCAAGACTCACGCACTGTTTTGCAAAGATATGGTCTTCCTGGCAGTGGTTGCTATGCTGAGTCTTCATTGCTATAATTTAATTTAAATAGATACTGAGATTTTTGCCTGTCCTTTTCCTTCAATGCCACAGTCATTTTTTAGTAAAGTAGTTAAATCTCTAAAGAGACTATGATATCTGGGATTCCCTATAAATGAGCTCTGTTTCCATGAGCTGTTCATTCAACCCCTTGAAGACTCAAGCTTCACAAACAATGTGAGGATAATCACAGCAACCACCTTATCACAGGGCTGTGTAAGAATACAGTGAGGCAGTTCAGGCAAACTCTAAGGTGTGTACAGTGTGAGAATCAGGTCTCAATGAAATTATTGTTATTTATAACTGGTAGAACTTTTTTTTCAATTGCAAATGAAAAAGGCCTGAGCAAGGAGCTTCTCTCCCATAGAGCCTTCACAGTCCCAAGATTCCCTCTGATTGAAACAATCTGGGTTACTTGCTCCCCTAAAACAATGACTGATGCTACAGGAATCTGCTGCTTTGATTGACCAATTGTGGTAGGCTGAGTAACAGCACCACAAAGACATATATGTCCTAATCCCTAGAATTTATGTTACCTCATGTGATTTTGCAGATGTGATTAAATTACATTTTTTGTGAGTATGTGTGTGTGTTACTGGGGATTGAACCCAGGACCTTGTGCATTCAAAGTCACTCCGTGGTAGTGGCATTGAGGTCTTTTGGAGCACAGAGAGCACTTCATCAACTGAGCTATATTCCCAACCCTAAACTACAGATTTTGAGATGGGAAGGTAATAATGGATTATCTGCGATGGGGTCTAAGATAATCACAAGAGTCCTATAAGAAGAAAGCAGCAGGGTGCAAGGTTAGAATGCAGAAGGCAATGTGACAATGGAAACAGATTGGAGTGAGGTGACACCAGCCAAGGCCTGCCAGATCCTGTGTGAGTTACCAATGCAAGGAGCTGACTCCTCACGGGATGCATTAGGAACCAGCTCCATGCCAGTGGCCACTGTGATTGTAGCACCATGAAAACCGTTTTGAACTGTCCGCCACCGGGACTGTAAGCAGCTCAGCTTGAGACAGTGTGTCACGGTAGCATCAAGAAAACATATACACCAACCTTGGGTCAGGATCTTCATCCATTCTGGGCTCAGAACACTGGGACAAGAAAGGGCCAGGAACTATTCTCCAGATGGAAAACAGATTCTGCTCCCAGGAGTGTGTACCAGGCAGGAAAGCCCATGCTGTCCAGTACCTCAGTGTGGGTTTTGTTGTTGATTTCCGCTGTTGGTTTTCTTTTTGTAAATTCTGTTTCAATTCACAAAAAAATACGATTTTTTTCTCTTTGAGTAGCTTTTCCACTGTATCATAGCTTGTCCCTCTGTATTTGTACACTGGATTCTCGAAAGGAGTGACTTTCTCTGTTTATCTTGGACCTGTGTGACTTTGGGATAACTATCGAGTTATATTTGAAGACCACCTGTGAGACCAAGCAGTGTGTGGTTTTCCCATTAGTGTTGACCTCACCATGGAGAGGGGATCTGCCAGGAGTCGGGGACAAACCACACAAATGCAAAGCAGAGACAGGTCAGCTCGAGTGCCTGGCTTTTTTTCTTCCACTTTTTCATCCTAAAGATCCCACTCTTCTCCAAGTCATGATTTCAGAGTCTGTGGAGGAGCAATTTAAATGAACTGAGTGAGCTCTGAGCTGTCTCCTGGTTCCATGATTCAATAAGTCACTCTATGATAGTGGCATTGAGGTCTTATGGGGGCACTGCGCTGGAAATAATAGTTGAGGAAATAATATTCAAGAATTCATGAGTTGGGAATGTTAGGACCACGTTAACAAGAGCTGAGACAGAAATCAGAAGCACTACATGCCTGAGTCACCCCACCACCACCACCTCGTTTTCTCATCTGTAGCAATAGAATAACTGAATCCTTGGCACATACATTAGAGGTATTAGTGAGAAAATGAACTGAGGAAAGGGGTTATCTTTCTAAGAATGGTAGTGATCGTGATGTGTCAAAATCATCTGGGGAATTGTTTTTAATTGCAAACGGAATAATCTTGGAGATCCCATGTCCACATTAATTCTGTCCTTCTAAATAGCAGCTTTGATAATTTGATGAAGGCACCATAAGTGATTTCTATTCATCCTTATCCCCCAAGGCACCCATTCAAAAGCAGGGTCTGAAGGATATGCAGCTTCCTTTACACTTTTCTGTCTGGTCTTGGATACCATTCTACGCCCTGGTTTTCTGTGGGTGGGGACTCACTCAGACTGGAGGGGCACACAGAGCTGCCACCATCCCTGCTCTTTTAACTTGTGGGCTCTTTCTGGACCAGGGTGCAGACACAAATACAAGAACACTCCCAACATGAGGTAGCATCAGCCTGATGGGCTATAGAGGTCTCACGGATCCTCAAAGCTGGAATCCCAAGTTCCCCAGAAAAATACACTCCAGTGAGAAGTCAAAATCTGCAGGCACAACCTGCCATGCCTCCTAGTGAGATTCTGGCCACCACACCACACGTGGCAGGTTCAGGAATTCAATTTTCCCCAACAAGTCAGCATCAGGCCCTGACAGGACAGGCTACTTCATCATCTGTCTGGCAAAGAGGGACAGACCATGTTGTCAAGTCATAATGGCCCATGGAGGTACGACTCCTTCCTGGAATATTTATCATCTCGTGTCCTATTGGGCCATTGACAAGTCCTTTCCTGGACCTTTCCAAAAATGAAGCCATCTTTACTTGTTGTGATGTCATCGTTGCTATTTATCACCCAAACCACACATCCAAATCCTCAGGAGATTGAGCAAGCCAGCATAGGAGCAGAGACTAGAAAGCCAGATTAAAAAGAACAATCAGAGAAAATAAAATGTCTGCTTTATCAAATAAAGTACCTTTTTTTTTTTTGGTGGTGGTGTTGAGCGCCTTGTGAATGGGAGGCAAACATTCTACCAACTAAGTTATATCCTCAGCCCCCCATCAAATAAAGTACCTTTTAAAAGGAAAGATAATACAAAAAATTAGACTATTCCATGATTCTTATAAGAAAGGAAAGCTCAGAATAGCTACATTTAAATGACTACTTCATGATAAGACCTATTCACAACTTTATTTAATCTAGACAACAAAATTTAGGAACATGGTTGGTTTTATAAATGAAAAAGGAAATTGGGACAAAATCTAGACCCCACTCCGTAATATGTATTTCACAAGCTCAAGTTTATAAGTGAGAAGAAAAAGTTCTTCTTCCCTGTTTGGAACAGCCAGAGCATGGCTCTTGGCTTAAAGAGAATTTTCACCCTCCAGCAAAATACTCAGGGCCTTCTAGCAGGACACATGTTCCCAGCCCTGGAGAGGGACTGATCCACATCATTCTGGTCATGGGTTTAGAAAGTGACTCACTGTGGTGGGTGAGCACTCTTGGCCAACTCCTCAGGTCAGAGAAACAACCCCCATAGGATCTTGGTGTGCCCATGTCAATGACAAAAATGAAATGGGCAAAAAGAATATTCCAGAATAAGGGGACTGTTGGGCTAACAATGCCATTGACATACTGCAGAGGGGCATGGTTCTGGAGTAAGAGATCACATCTGGGGAGTCTAAAGTACACATTTCAAAGGTCCTGGAAAGTTCATTACATTTTCAAACTCAAAATAGGTGGTTGTGAAGACCTCAGAACAAGCACAAACTCATTTATATATTCTTCAGACATTTGCTGGTGCTAAAATAGAAGTAAAAAAATAAGAATAAGATATGATCACTACCCTCAGAGTTTACTGTCTGCCAGGGGAAACAGACAAGTGTACTAATGATGTCAGTACTCTGAGCCGAGTGCATTAACGAAGGTCCATAGAGGGCAGTGTTTTTCATGCTGCATGTTGAGTCCCATTGGCAGGTCATTAAATCAATTTACTGGGCTGCAGATGGCATTGTGTTTTTTTTTTTTGTTTTGTTTTGTTTTTTTGTTTTTTAAGAATGAAACAGGCTAGACTATATTAGTGTGCCATGCACAACAATAAGAGTACGAGTTTAAAGAGACAATTCTGTTCTAGTTCTCTGGAATGTGATACGTGCATAGGTTTGGCTTTTACCATGGCATCTGGGAAAGATATTTCATACTTAAGGGTATCATCAAAAATATTTGAAGACCACCAGCACAGTGTGAGTGGGGACACAGAGGAGTGGCATCTAGATACACTTAGGAAAAGGCAGAAGAGAGAAAGATTTCCCAACAAAAGAGCTCTCTCTCTCTCTCTCTCTCTCTCTCTCTCTCTCTCTCTCTCTCTCTCTCTCAATGTTGGAGGAAGAGCAGTTATTCTAAGAAAAAGAGCAGCTCATGGGAAAGAAGTCAAGAACTGAGGAGGCAGGGCAGTTCAGCAAAGCTGGGACAGGTGGAGGCTGTGAGGGGTCCTGCCTTCTGGCTGGAGTCCCATAAACTACCATCCCAGGACCAAGATCTGAGGGTGTAGAAAGGCAAGATGAAACCAGTCCTTAAAATAGATGCTCTACAAATTCAGAGATGTCAAATGTCATTTTTCTTTAGAGAACCAGAGAAAGCTTCATGAAGCGGGGAACCTCCTGGAGTTACTGTGAATATGTCATAGTTTTCGTTCAGGGATGAGCCCTGTGGCATTTGTGTGTTTAAATGTGGAAAGTTGGTGAGCAGAGAAAGACATCCCAAGGAAGTCAGAGCCAGAGAAGGAGCAGAGGCGCTGAATCAGCACACACCTCCCTGGCCCGACTGTGCAAGCCAGTTGAGTGAGTTCTCCCTACCATGCCAAGCAAAATATGACTCACTATTTGACACTGCCAAACAGGCACAATGAGGCTGGCATCTACAGTCAGGCTGGCAGGCTTCAAACCCACTTCCTTGCTGTGTGTCTTAAGTGTAGAGATCTGGTTCTTCTGTGCATCCACATCCTCTTGGGTGAAACTAGGATTTGTAATCACAGAAGTGTACTGCTTGGTGTTAGGTTTAGATCAGAGGTGTCCACCAAAAGCTCATGTGTGAGACAATGAAAGAATATTCAGAGGTGAAATGATTAGTTTATGAGAGGTGTGACCAAATTGGTGGATCAATCCACCGATATGGATTAACTGGGCAATAAATGCAGGCAGGTAGGCTATGGCTAAAGGAAGTAGGTCACTGGTGGTAGGCCTTTGGAGTTTAGATTTTGTCCTTGGTGAACAGAACTCTCTTTCTGCTTCCTGTTTCAATGTCTTGAGCTGATTTCCTCCTCCATGCTCTTCTGCCATGATGTTCTGCCTCACCCAGGCCTGGCTCAGAGCTAGGGAGTAGGCTGACCATGGACTGAGCCTCTGAAACCATGAGCCAAAATAAAATTTCTCTCCTCTCTGTTGTTCTTTTCAGGTCTTTTGGACACAGAAATGAAGAAGCTGACACACTCAGACTCCCCTTCATGGAATAACTTGACCTTCTACTGTATGTGGTGCTGTTTGCCCTCAACCTTCATCAGAAGGTCCTTGGGGTCCACCATGGAGCTGAAGTTCAGGCCATGCTCTTGCCTGAAGTCCCTGCTCAGCAGACAGCATGGCACTAATACCAACCTGGCCATATTCATCCAAGGTGGGCTTCTGCTGGGAGGATCTCCCCGGTGGGTCGGCCAAGATTTCATCAGATCTTCCCTATAGTTGGAGGCTAACTCTGTCCTTCCAGCTTCCTCCAGGATTCCTGTTCAGAGGTGTCAGGTCTGCTTTGTGCTCTGTGGCTTTCCCCACCCATTTCTGTTTCCTTCCCCTTTATCTTTCCTAGAAAAAAAAAAAAATTCCCAAGAAAACTCTGTCTCTCCTAACACTGTGAGAGCCTCTGTGTCTCAGAATGGAGACAACATGGAAATGTTGGGCTGCTCCAGCTTCTCAGTCCAGATAAGTCCAATTGGTTTCTGTGGTTTTAATATCATTTCTATGTAAACATTCTCAAATATGTGGCTGAGCCCATTTTAGTCTTCCAAACCACAGACACATGCATTGGACCCCTACCTTGCATCTCTATTAGATATCCAACAGGAAATTTGAAGTGTCCAAATTCAGACCTTTGTATTTTTGCACCCTAATCTATCTGTCCTCCAATCTTGTTCATCTCAATAAACAACACTGTATTCCTGATTGCTCAGAGCAAACACTTGGGTGTCATCCTTGACTTCTTTCATCCCCCTAATAACCCACACCCCATCCATCTGTACAGCTGTGGATTCCATGTAGAGTCATACAGACCCTGTTCATTCCTTCTCATCTGCACCAGTGCTACTGGTATGAGCACCACGTCCTCGTGCCTGGAGTACCGCAACAGTCTCCTGGTTAGACTCCCCTTTTCTGTCCTTTTCCCAATGCAATCTGTTCTCAACCAAGCAGCCATAATATCCTTTTAAATGTAAACCAGATTATTTTCTGCACAAAATCCTCCAACAGCATCTCCTTGCAATCAGGATAAAACCATAATCCTCAAAATAGCTGACAAGGCCTTGCATGATAAGGCTCCTCCTTCCCGGTTTCCAATTCTGCAGTCACCATTTTTATTCTAATCACACTGATTCTATTGTCATTCCCCAAATATTGCAGCACGCTGCCACCTCAACATTTTACACATGTGTTTTCCTTGCTCACGACGTTCTTTTCCCAGATAGCTGCATGGCTCCCTCTCTGCTCAACTTAGATCACATAGTTAACCTTAACCCACAAAATGGTGGCATTGGGAGATGGTGCCCTGCAGACGGTCATGCGCATGGATCCCTCATATGTAGATCAGTGCCCTGACAAGAGGTCCACACAGCTAGAAGGAACCATCTATGGACCATCAAATGGGATCTCACCAGACAATGAATCTAGCAGCACCAAGATATTGAACTTCTCTTCAACTCTGAAAAAGAAATATCTGTTCTTTATAAGCCACCCTATGTTATTTTGTGACAGTAACTCAATCTGGGACACCTTCCCTGCCCTCTCAAGGCAAAATTGCATTGCCTGACACTCGTTTTCTCTTCCCCACTGTACTTATTTATAATACTTTTAACATGTGAAATGACTGATAATTTCAGTCTCCCTTCTCCTCTACTAGAATATCATTTCTGGGAGAATTTATACCTTTTTATTCTGTTGTATCCCTGACACCGAGGGCAATGTCTGCATGAGGCAGGAGTCCAGAGAATGACAGGTACACAGATTAACGAGTTAGGATAATAACAATGCCGACCACGTACAGGGATTGTGACTCCAATAATCAGTGTAAATTACATAACACACTGGCTGGCCCATAGAAAGCACTCAAAGCCAGGAGATTGTGTTAACAATATCATCAAGTTTTAGTCATGACTCTTTTATGTAAGGTGGACTTATAAATCTCAGGATCCGTTCTGGGGACAAAGCTTGATGGCAATGATTAAGTAGGAACCACAGAGTCCGGACATCTCACTATAAGGCGATATATTTAGAGTCTTTAGCAGAAAATTTTAGGGTGTCACAACTCATGGAGGTAGAAATGATCATGATTAATCTACAAAAATTAGATCTCTAAACAGCTTAGCACACTGCTCATGAACACATTGTACTATAAACACCGCATGGTAGATTTCTAGTAGGAATGTCAATCTCTTCCTCAGTAGTGGGAGAACATTTAGCAGGTGTAACTGAGATAAAAGCCTATTTGGTTAGGCTGGATTCTCCTCTTTCATTGCCTAAGATGAGGAACTGTGTCTACTTTTCAACAAATAAATTAGGAATCTCTACAAGGTCAAAGTCATGTGCTAGACAAAGAGGAGGCAGAGCTAACAAGACAGGCCTGATGAATGTCTTCAGAGAGCTGCACTTCATCACAGAAGAGGGAAATAAAGAAGGAGTTGCAGTAGGCAAATTGTCATACTCTGGATCTAAAAAGTTCTCCAAAATCTCATGAGTTGTAGTCTTGGTCCCCAGTATAGCAACGTTCAGAGGTGGGGCTTTTACAAAGTGATTGGTCCATGAGGGCTCTGACCACATCTGTGGACTAGTCCACTGGTTGATGAATGGTTTACTGGGAGGTGGGAACCAGTTGTAGAAAGTAGGTAACTGAGGGAGATGCCAGGAGTGTGTGTCTTCTCCCCAGTTCCTCCACACCTCCACAACCACCCCTGCTCTCTCTGCCTTCTTGCTGCCATGAACTGAGATGCTTTGTTCCACAACATCCTCTGCCATGATATTCTGCCATACCTCAGGCCCAGGGCAATGCATACAGCAGCACAAAGTCCTAAAACTTTGGAGATGGTGAGTCAAAACAAATCTTTCCTCCTCTAATTTATTTATATCAGATATTTGGGTCCCAGCAAGAAAAATCTGTCTAACACACAGATGTCAGAGTTCTAGGAGTAGAGGGTACTCATGATAGAAACAACTAACGTTACTTGGAACGGGGATTGTGGAAGAAGGTCTCTCTTGGCTTCTAAGCATGTGGGAATATGTGTGAAGTTATCGTGATAAAAAATTGTTGATTTTAAGAAAACTCCTTGCAATGGAGTCATCCCAGTAGAGACAGCAATGGTTCTGATTAGATGGGAAATAAGGAAAATGGCTTGGAGCATGGAGACAACACAAGACCTCAAGGTCTTGGAAGTTCTGAAAGTTATTCTTGGAGGCAAAAGGAGGTTTACCTGCTGTGTCACATAGGCTGCTTGACAATAATGAGCAGTTTCTCAAAGTCTTATTAGGCTGAAAAAAAAAATCCTTAGTCCGTCTAAAACATGCTCAAAGCTAACATTAAATATTAATGAAGAATTGTTTATTTTTCAACATACACTCCGAAAATTCCTACTAATCACTTTGACCCCCAACCAGGACTTCCCTCCATCTTCATGGCCCTGAAGTTCTCTTTCTCATTCAACTCCACTCAGCTGCACGGCTGGCCTGGGCTTCGTGTACTGACCTCATTTCTTGGCTGGGGTCTATGCTTACTCTCCCTCCTTTTCTGGAGAAGAGTAATTTGCTGAACCCTTAAAGGGCCCTCCTCCAAATACCATTACCTTGGGGACTTAGGCTTCAGTACATGAAGACTGATAGGACACAAGCATTCAGGCCATAGCAGCATATAAACATGAAAAGAAAGTTTACAGTACAACACAAATTGCAAAGTTCCCACAATGATGAGCGAGTTACCCAAAGAGTGTAACAGGAAATCGGGAGATGAAGAGGCCATCAGAGTCTCGAGGGCATCTCAGAGCAAGAAGAACTTGAGCTAGGCTGTGAAAGGTTAGTAGAATCCTGGGCAAGAGCTGGATTCTAACCCAGGGATGATCAAGGTGTCAGAGTGAGTGAGGAGTCCGTAGGGAGTAACACCAGTAATGGCTGATTGAAGAACCCTGCAGTGTCCTGGGGATCCAAGAGGCTCTGTTGTCTGTCCCTCTCTGCTTGCATACTTCGTCTCATTCATTCATTCCAAAAGGGAGCTAGCTTCTCACAAGCTTTTGGGATAAGATTTTAAATCAAATCAAGGGAACAAAAAATATTTAAAGAAGAAAAGCTTGAATCATTATACTCAGCTATTTTTTTATGGTTTAAATTATTTAACTCTAAAGCTCAAGAAATTGCATGTTTAAGTGCCTAAGTAGTTTTCTGCCAACTTTTAATTAACCTCTTCTGCCATTTCTCTTTGAGAGAAATTGAAAAATATTTTCATAGTCCAACCAAAGCTTATTTTATAAAAGAATTACACAAATTTGAAAGTCACTTATAGTAATCTTTCAAAACATGTGATGTTTATAGCTGAATCCAGTCAAATTGTATTTATTTCTTATCAGCCTTAGTTATCTAGGCAGAGTTGTCTTATTAATAAGATTCAGACAAAGCCTGGACTTCCAGTGCAACGGTGGAAGCCTACAGTGATTTAAAAATGATTTTCTCCAATCAGGCTGCATCTCGTTAGTTGTGATTCCTTTCTTTTGTATTCTGATGTTTGCAGATACTCTTTTGTGGAAGCATTATTTAAATACATCCTCCCAAGTGTGCACCCACCTCTTCTTGAAAATTATTCTTTCTTTGCTCTTCTGGTTTAGAGCAGAGAATTTGTTCATGAAGCCTAAGGTTAATCTCAATAAAGAAAAGGAAGTTTCTTTTTTTTCTTTCTGCCCTTCTCCCCTTTCCGCAAAATAAGACTTTGCTTATTTGCCTAAAAAAATAGTTCTATGGCCATGTCATTCAATTTTCACTTTGATGGAGGTAGGGGAAGTCATCTACCCTCCTAGAATCCCAGAATAATTAGGCTCTTACACTCCCCAGGATATAAAGTCACCAGAAGTGATTTGTGACGGTATTAGTCAGGGTGGGCAAAGTCATGCAACAGTAACAAATATTAGAATCATGTTGGCTTAGCATGACAGAGGTTACTTTCTCCCACACACAAAGTCTAATGCTGCCTGCCCGGGATGTGCCTCCATCCAATGACTCAGGGATCCAAGCGCTGCTCATCTTATAGGCACCTGAGCATGCTGATTCTGGAATCGCTTCAGCACAAGGAGGGAAAAAGGAAACAAGCAAATCAGCCTCACCAGAAGTAACATTTGTCATTTTGCTTATACTTCTTTGGCCATAATGAGACACTTGACCTCAACCTAAGGGCAAGGAAGATTGGGAAGTGAAGAGGACACTTGGAATATTTGGAAAGCAATTCTATTCCTGCCTCAGAGACATGGATGATTGCAATTGGTTCTATGTTAAACCAAGTTGAGAAGCACATGGAAAATGGGAGATTTATTTCATTGAAAGCATTGTCAAGAACTCCCCTGGAGCACAAAGTAGACATCTTTTAGAGACAGAGAACACTTTCTGAGTGGCTTGCCACCTTCCAGCAATAAGACCTTTGGCACCTCCCATAGACACTCTGAATCTCAGTATCTTCATCTGTGAAATGGAGAGAACAGTGAAAGAACAAGGCAGTGGAGAGAACAGAATTGATAGCTGCAAAGTAACTAGCAAAGCTAAAGGCAAACGGTCCTTAAGTATCCAAATTTAAAAGTAGTGCTTAGTATTGTTATATTTTAGTGATAGTAATAAAATAAAATATCATTATCATCATGGAAAATAATTAATTGGTTGCATTATATTGAATTTACCAAAAATAATGAAAACAATTTTGAAATATAAGTATCTCTGAGACCTCCCAGTTGAGTTCAGAAGCAGCTTCGACCTGGCATTTAATTGACTTTTAATAGAAAATGGAATAGATTATTACTTTTAGAATTTCTCATTTCAGATGAAAAAAAAATGAAGCTTTTAGAGTAATTGCAGAAAATTTTAAAGGGGCCTCAGCAAAAGTGGAGAGGTGAGTTTCCATGGTGATGTCTCCACAACACAATGCGAAGGGAAGCACAGGAAGGGGGTATTTAATGAGCACTTACATGATGCTGAGCAGTGGCTTGGTACTTCATCTCCAATATGGTCTGAAACACAGGAAAAGGTTGTGCGATCAGTGAGGTCCTTACAGTGTTCTGGACAAACAGATGCAAAGGACTCTCCTGGGCAACATTTAGAAAGTACCCCGAGTGGGACACAAGCCCCCTTTGCGGTTGCTTGTGCCAGGTTCTCCCACACCACTAGGTTTCCTGCAGTTGCATTTTCCCCCCATGCCCCCATGCTGAAGGCCCCTCATTTCCCTGGCTTTAGTCCAGGCTTTGTGCCAGCCTTTCTCAGGCAGCTCTGGAGTTAACCCACAAACCAGTGTCTCCAGCACAACCTCTCGCTGGCCACCGGGCTCTGTCCTTGGATGCTCGGCTCCACCTTACAGCAGGAAGCCCATGGTAAAAATGTGGGTGAGGGGTTGTGAAGGATGGGCTGAGCAAGAAGCATCAGGGGTGCCAAGGCAGGGGCAATTTGATGGGGAGCAGAATTCTTTGATGATCTGTAGCGGTCTCCCCAGGGTTCCCTGTTAGTTGATTAAAGAAGAATAGCAAGGCAGAGGTGAGGACAGAGACACTTTGGTTGTGTTGTCAAAATGAACATTAGCAGCAAAAAACAGGTGGATGTCTCATGTTTCTGGGCTGACATATGAGCAGGACCCACTCCTGCTAGAGCACTCCTGCCAGGGAGAAGACCTGAGACTGTCATGAAGAAGCCTCACCCAAAACCACGCTGAAGAACATTGTACAGTGGGGCCAGATTCTTCAGCAACGTCTGGAAATGGGGCAGACTGAGCAAGCTTTCAGATTCAAGGAGACTAAACAGACTTGGTCCCTACATGAGCAGATCCGACACTAGAGGGGTAGTGCTTGCACGTTATCAGGACAATTGACAAACAGTGGGATGAAGATTAGATTAAAGTATTCTCTCAATGTAAGATGTCTTACCTGCAATAGCACTGTGGTTTTTGAAAGAATATTCCTATCCCTAGTGATTACATATGGAAATACTAACACGTAAAAGGGCAGGATTAAGTAATCCATTTTTCAAATGGTTCAGAAGAGAAATTACAAATTTTAGTGATGTAGTTGGTAATGTAGTTCAGTCGTAGAACATATGCTTAGTATGTACTACACACAAAAGGCAATTTTGGAATCTAAAATTTACATGCACATTGCTATTATGTATGTTTTTTCATGTGCCTATCTACATCTATCTATACACCTGTCTCTCTTTATGTACACAGAAAGGATGATATACAGATCTAGAAAAAGGTTAAATATCTATAAATTTGGAGAAAATATATAAAGAAGTTTGAGAGACAAGATAGACACCAACAAAGAGAGAATTTTACCAGGAATACAATGATCAATAAAAGAAGCTTAAATAAACCAAAGTTCCTATCAAAAGCTGGCAGTTACTGTGTGTCCATTCTCTGCTGTGGGTTGTCCTAAGCAAGTCTCCAGTGTTCTTTCTGTAATCTTCATAGCTCTGAATATGGAAATTGTGTTTTCCTTTTCATGTTCAGATTTAAGGAATGCAGAGGTGGATGAACAGCCTGCTGGATACGGCAGGTCATGGATTTGAATTTAAACCAGGCTCACTTCCTTGCCCCACAAGAAGGTGCCAAGCAGGAAGAGGTGAAGCTCCAAGCTTTAGGGATTCACAGCCCATAGGGAGGTAGAGGAGGAGGTCAGACCCACAACTGTGTACCAGGGTGCAGGGTGGCAATACTGGTGAGTTCTTCCAGCCAGGGTTACTGAACACCTGCTAGCTGGCTGTTGTGGGGCTGAGCTCTTCCCAGGCCCTGCCCTCTCAGAACTTTCACTGCAGTACATGTGATTGTCACGGCTGTGCCACATGATAGCACATAGTGGGACCAACAGATGCAGATGAGCGAGGTAAGGATGCTCCTAGGAAGAAATAGGAATATATATATATATATATATATATATATATATATATATATATATATATATATATTAGTTTTCAGAGAAGGAATGACATGAAAGCTATCATCCCTGAGTTAGAAAGGCCCAGCACCCAGAGAACCCACTAACTGGTGAATCTAGAATAAACGTGATCCGTGTGTGCTCTGTTGGGTGGATTCCATACTACTCCTGAATGAATCTCTGCCTGAGCCTGTGAGGGAACCCATTGTCTTCCCTTCTGCAGTTCCCAGCAGCCCAGTGAGAGGAGCCAGTCTAGCAGGTTAATGGCTCTGTGATTCTTGCAGGCCTCAGAGCAAGTGGGCAAGCTCCAGCAAGCCTTCCCTTGACCGATGTGGTGGTGAGAAGAATCTGAGGACGGCTGCCTGGTGACTATCCACAGTCATGGGGGTTGCTGTGTTGGGCTCACAGATTAGAGGAAATGCCTTGTTAAGGAAGCCCCTCAGATGTCCCTCCCCACTCCTACAGCCCACACTTTTTCAGTCTCTTCTTCCCACAGGGGAACACAAAGCCCCCTTCCCAATGCTGCACCCTAGGCTTTGCTCTTGCAAACAGATGCCTTGCAAAGCTACAGGCAGCCCAGGTAGGCAGGAGCAGGAGTCCTCTGCCTCTTCGCAAGATGAGAACCTCGCAGTAACAAAACCCTGAGCCTCCCTTTTCCTTGGGACTTCCCCTCCACCATGTCATAAGGTTGGGAAATGTGAGAGACCCTTGAAGGTCAAATATTTAGAGTTTTCCACGCTCCTTTTGGGGAAGCCTATGGAATCTGGAAGAGGCTGGAGCTGCTCCCACGAAGAGGGGCTCCCACCAGCCTAGGCCTCTGTCCCTTCCCTCCTGCTGGGTGGGGGATACCAATCCCAGCTGCTTGCTTGTGCTCACTCCACATATCACAGTCCTAGGTTGCATTTCACCTGAGAAGTAGATATCTCTGCCGGGGAAAAGTTTGAAGATCAGTTTTGATACTTTCTTTTTGTTGATTAAAGGAGCACAGGCTCAGAGAGGGAAAATCATTGCCTGCATTCACAAAGGTAATTAGTGGCAGAGGAGGAACAAAGTCCTAGCCTTGGGTAGGATTTCACTTTCCACTCTGGGGCATGCAGTTGGTCTGTCTGCCTTCTCTGAGCACAGTGAATGTAAAGGCCTAAAGATTTAACCCAAGAAGTGAGAAACGATGAAATAAAATCCTGAAAGTTAGGTTTCTAGCATGTTTCCACCCTCTCCTCTTGACCCCTACTGTCTGAACTCCAAAACGGAGGTGTGATAGGAAACCTGGCATCTCCTTAGGGCTCTGCCCCTGGCTCCAGTGAGCTCCCTGAGCTGCCACCTTTGCCTGCCTGGTCCTCGCCTTCCTCTCCAGAAACTAATTTGGAGCTAGAAGTTTACCCCCATCCCTTCTGGCTCTGTGATCTCCTGTAAAGAAATGTTGAGTAGCATTTACCCCCGTCTCGACAAAAAGACTGAACATGAGGCTAAACCAAAGTCGTAGATGGGAGCATTTGCTTATAATGAAAAATGATAAAGAATTATAAATTCAAGTTGCTTCCAGCTGTTGTCCTGGGGAACACAAGGGACACGAAGTCAGACCCCAGCAAAAGGGGATGAGCCATAGCGGTCAGTGTGCACTAGGAAGCAGCACTAATGGGCCAATGGGAGATAAGTGTGAGCATGTGCATGTGTGTGTATGTGTGTGGTACACACGTGTGGCATATAGCTCATTTGACTCCTGATTCCTAAGTCCCAAGAAACAGAGAACCACTGGTATAAGTCACAGAAGAGAGGCTGTCCTCAAAAGCATGAGGGTCCTTTGAAATGGCAAACTTAGTTTTCCCTAATGCTGAGCACTCCAGTTCTGTGTAACAAAGCTGGCCTAAAGACATGCTCCTGGAGGCCACCAGATTGACAGCCTGCATGCCACCTGGTGGGGGCGGGGCAGGAGGAGAGCCCAGAAGATGGCAGCCTCTGCCCCAGCAGCTCCAGGAGGGCACAGGAACCAGGCTGCAGAATTACTCAGCAAGTCCAACACACTTTTAAACACTCTCTTCCTCCTGCAGAGAAAACGGATGCTGTCTTCAATAGCTCCTCCAATATCTGTCACCTTGGAACAGTGTCATACTGTCCTTCCCTTCCTACCTTTCCTCGCCCCTCCCTTTTAGTAATAGCGCCCTTTCTCTCTCTCTTCCTCCCTCCCTCCCTCACATCCTTTCTCTTTCTCCCAAACAATGCCACTTTTCCTGTTCAGGCCCTGCAGAAATGCCATGTACATTTATTTTTAAAATGATGACAATGGTAAAATTACTGAAAACCATAAAAAGCAGTTTAAAAACTAAAAGCTTGAAGTCTTGATGCTCCAAAGAAATTATACTAATTCGATATATTCTGCAGTTGGGTATTGCCTTTCTCTGTCATGAGAATAAAATGTTATCTTTTTTTCTTTCTTTTAAAAGAAAAGTGGTCTGTCAGCATTCTTTTATGATGTCTATGGGTTGTTTCCTTTCTGTAAAGATAGAATGTTTATTTTCATAGTCATAAAAGAAATTAAGAAATGCCTACACAATTTTTACAGCTCACAGCATATATTAATATCCCCAGTTTCTTATCTTCCCTGCCTGGTTGAGGAAAAGGGACACACAAACGTCCCTCAATATCTGGGCTGAAATGGTTCCAGGACCTCTCAGGGTTAGCAAGACCCACGGATGTTCAGTCCCTTCTATAAAATGGCATGGGTCTGCCTATAACCCGTGCACCTCCCCTTCCATGCTCCTATCACCTCTAGATTGCTTACGATACCTAATGCACTGTAAGTGTTATGTGATGCCAAAAGCTGCTATACTGTATTGTTTAGGGAATAATGACAGTTTTTAAAAGTCTGTATGTGATCAATGCAGAGACAAGTTCTTTTTCTGAATATTTTTGATCTTCAACTGGTTGAATCCCTGAGAAGTCCTCAGATTAGATTCAACCAATGAATATTCAGGTTTATTTATTATTTTTCATCATTGCAAAGAGATGATATTGACTAGATCATCAAGTGGGAAGTCCTGACATGCTGTCCACATGCGGAGTTGACCGAATGCCTTCACAGGGTTTTTCCTCAATGCTGTGTTTTGAAATCAGTTGGCTCCACTCTCGTGCTTGCTGGGGATCCATTCATCTCTGAGGAGGGGTGGGAGGACAGCACGGCAGGAAGGAAGCCTGGAGCTTGAGTGTGACAGTGAGGATCAGTGTCTCTAAGGATGGCTGTGATGTGGGCCTCTGTGGTGGCAAGTCATCATCCACCCTCCCATCTGCTGCAGAAGCATCGTCACTTCTGGGCTAGCACAGATCTTCATCCTACAAGAGCAAAGCAGAAATGACACAACTTGGGCGAAACTCAGCCTCTGTGAGATGAATAGTAGGGTCCTGCAGTCTGAGAAGGGTAGGGTGCAAGGTGAGGGCCCCGAGAGCATGCCACACACTGCTCAGCACTGAGAGTGCTGCCCTCCTGCTCGGCTCCTGCCCCAGACTGCCTCTGGAATCTTGGAAGGACTTCAGTTCTGAAGGAGACTGTGTGTGCATAGGAAATCAAATTTACTACTTGCTCTTTCTGTAACACTCAAAGGCATTATACTTGTAAGTACATTAGGTGAAAATTCTCTATTTTGACAAAAATTACACAATTAACACATCAATATGTTGATTTTACAAATTCTCTAGCACATTTAAAGGTTAATTATAAACCTTAGTCAAAGTCTCCACACATCTCAATAAAAGCCCAAACTTAATATGCTGTGTTCTCTTAAGTGCCTCAATCACCTTAAAAACACACAAGAGGTGCACAAATTATCACAATCATTATAAAATCTATTGTCTTGTTTGCTGGTAATCTATGAGATAATTATGGCTTTTTATAGGTTTGCCCAAAGTCTTCATTATTTATGAGTTGTCATATATTTTATTGCATCTTTCCTAGTTATGATGACCTATCAGACACCAAAGGAAAATATTATTGCCATTCAGCTGATTGTTAGCATTCGACATTGATGATTGCTCAGCACAAGGAACCCCACTGGGTCTTCCCTGTGTTTCTTACTTGGTTTCCTCTGGGAATCAAGGTCAACTCATTGCATTAATGGGAACATCCATAAGCATGACTTTTCTTGAAAACAGATGCTGTGCTCTCTTCCTGCACTGTGTCTCCTCTGTGACATAGGTTATGGGCTGAATTGTGTCTTTCCCAAAATTTATATGTTTGGAGTCTTAACTTCTTGTGCCTCTGAATGTGATTACATTTAGAGATAAATGTTTTCAGCTAAGACATCAGGTGTTAAGGCTTCAACATACGAATTACTTGAAAAGATAATCAACCTGAGGTCACTAGAGTGGCCCCTGATCCACTACTGGGGTCTTTATAACAAAGGGAAACTGGGTCACACAAAGGGGTGATCATTTGTGGACACAGGGAGATGTCCACCCACAAGCCAGTGAGATGCCTGTTACAGACTGTCCCTCACAGCACTGGAATGATCCCATGCTGACAACACCTGCATCTTGGAGATCTCAGCTCCCAGGGCTGTGAGGTAATGAGTGGTGGGTGGTGATGGCCCCTGTCTGGGGGCAGTCATAACCATTGACTTGCAAGATGTTTAGCCTCAATTTACACTCTAACACATTATATAATTTTGCATCTCAACACACTGGTTAAATATTCCAGAGGTTCTGTTTTTTAACACATAAGAGACAGAGTTGAGATGCCAACCTTTCCTTCTGAATTTTGATCAGTCTCTCATGTAGCAATACCCCACCCACACTCTCCACCCAGTTCCCATCTGCTGCCCCTTGAACTGACTGACATGCTCTCGGTGCAAACATGTACTTGGAAGAGAACTTCATGTATTCCCATAGCCCCTCTCTAGCATTAGTTAATTTAAAAATCGCATTTACCCTTCTTTTATATTATAATTGCCATCTTATACATTTTAATGAGCTAATTTCCTCTTTCAGTGCCTGGCTTTCCTATAGACTCAATTCATTTCAATTAGTTTTAGAGCATATTCTCTTTTGATGCTCAAATTATTACAATTTGGCCAGTGGGTCTTCTAAAGCCATCTCCTGTTTCTTTCAGAATGGCTCTAGACATTTTCAGAGCTTCTGTGCTTGTTTTTTGGCAGCCACCACAGCTCTAACTCCGCCCCAAGTTTTCTCCATCCTGAGACATGTAATCAATTGATCTGCAAGGAATCTTGATTCTCTTTAGCTCAAGAACTAACTATATTGAAGAATAAGCCATGACTGCTTGGTGTGCATAACACCAGGGCAGGAGGCGACTACTGCTGGGCTGCTCTGGGAATAAAAATGAAAGCGTCTATTTCTTTTCAAGGTCATAATGTTCACAGATGCATTTTAATAAGTTATTTTAATTCTTTCACTTCAACAGGGCTAACACAGATTTTTTCACCCACAACTGCAAATGTAATTGACTCCTTTTATTTTTATTTTATTTTCATGTCCCATTGAACAATGTGGCTTTGTAATCACTTTACTGACCCTAAAGAATCCAAAGCACCTCATAAAATGCCTCTGTTTATTCTCCCTCAACTGTCAAGTTTGTCCACAAAGCAATTTGGCCGCTTTTATATACATTAGATGCCAACAGCAACACAGTCAAATCCTATAAAGTTGTACTTTACAAGTTTAAGTCCTAATTTACTAAGGATGCAATTTGCAGGCTAAGTGACCTTAACCTGCTCTCTTCACCTTGCTGGATTTTTCTCAGTTTATCTGTAATATATTTTTTAAGCTAGAAAAAGAAAAGGTCAGGTCTGAAGTTCAATGATTTGAAAATGAATAAGAAGGCCTGAGAGCGTAGCAATGGTAGAGTGCTTTTAGGGTGTATGAGGTCCTGGGTTTCTTTCTCAACACTTCCAAAGGGGGGGGGGGAGTCCATAATCAAAACTGCTTTGTTAGCTAAAGATTTTCATGGAATAATTGTGGAAGAAAGGGCAAGGAAGCTGGAAGCTCTTCTATTCCTACAGAAAAATAACATCCTCTCTCAGCCATTCTTTTCCCTTCTGAACCTGAAGCTAGAAAGGTTAAGCTGTGTGAAAGCAGTTTATTAACTTAAACCGTGGAAATTGGTTTGACGTTCTATTATAAATCACCTACTATGACAATGGCGAGCTAACTGGGGCAGTGATCTGTAATGCAGTCACCTAGGTGGAGGCAGAGAAGCCCTCACACTGTCTGTGCAGCTCAGATCTCCAATTCAGTGCTCCAGCCAGGTCTTGCCTCCATTCAGATATGCAAATGAACTTCATGGACAAGGAGCAGCCTCCACCCATGGGCCAGGTTCTCATCTTTCTCTGCACCCCTGTCCTGAAAGGATCCAAACAGAAAGGCCTCTCTTACCTGAGATAAGCCCAGCCCATGAAGGACGGTGATGCCAGGAGATGTGCCCTTCAAAGGACCGCACGTGGCTGCATTAAAGTGGTGAGTCACACAAGCCCTCCTGGACAGTGCTATTCATTCCAGTTCCCAGGAATAACACTCCAAACTCTGAATCAGAGGTGCACCTTTGCTTCCATTCTAACATAACCACAGAAAGAAGGCCCCTGATACAGCAGTTTAATTACAGTATGCAAATATTCAGGCTCCAGTTCCCTCCCAGGTTCCCCAGGTCATGCCTAGTCACAGCGGGGGAGATCACAGTCCAGAAAGAGTGCATGGTCAAAAGGGGAGAATAAAAACCAAGAGCTGAACCACAACACTGAGGTTGGGAGGGGTAAGGGAGAAGGGAGGCACACCTGCTGTCACCGCTGCCACCTCCTGATATTGTTCATTAGATTCAGCTTTGTTTAGGCTGACTATTCAGTATAGCCCAAGAGTATAAAACACATGATGCAAATAATAAATCATTTTTATATATTTCCTTTGAATTTGCATACATTCAAGCATGCTTTTGGTCTCCTGTTTTAGGAGATTTGGCAAACACCTAGAGTAGGGCCAACCCAGCCACACTCAGGATGCAGAGCAACTCCTACAACACACAGCAGCCATAGTCGTACTCCATCCACCCAGACCCTGGAGTCCTTCATGCCTGTACTTTTTCTTTTCTAGGATGTCCAATGAGTGGAAGTCAAACATAATGAATGATACATTTTGAATTGATTCACATTGTTGTGTGTGTATCTGTAACTGGTTTTTTTTGTTTGTTTGTTTTTGTTTTTTAGTGACCCTGTTTCATTCTATATTAAATGGCTTTTCCCATGTTTGTTTATTCTTTCATCAGTTTAAGGACATTAGGTTGTTTCCAGGTTTGAGTGATTGGCCATGAAACTGCTATATACCTCTATATACGTTTTCACTTAGCTTAGGTCCAGGGATAAGACTGTTAGGATGATAACATATTACTAACTTCGTAAGAATTTGCCAAACTGTTTTCTAAACTAACTGTACCATTTTGCCTTCCCACCTGCAATGTTTAAGAGTACTAATGAGCCTGGAACCTTACTACTATCTGGTTTGACCTTTGTGTTTATTACCATTGTCATCCTAATTGAGGGGTAGTGTCAACTCTCTGTGGCTTTGACTTGCACTGTCCTCATGACTAAAGTTATCTTCTCATGTGCTTACTTGCTATCGTAGAGTATCTTCAGTGACGTATTTTTAAACAACTTTTCTCTAATTTTAAATGAGCTAGTTTCTGTTTGCTGATTCCAGTAAATGATTAAATGATTTCTAAGCTTAAGATTTTTTTAATTAACTAGGTCAAACCTAAATATCCAGGATAAGTATAAACAGAATTTGGATTAATGATAGCCAAAGAAAACTGTTTGAAAAAACCAGCAGCGTTACAGTTCTAGAACAGTGCTTCTCAAAAATTAGTGCACAAATAAATCACCTGAGAATCTTGTTAAAGCTGTACATTCTGAGTAGGCAGGCCAGTGGTAGAGCCTGGGAATCTGCATTTCTAATCTGATCTTGGGTGGTGCCCAGTTGTGATCTATGCATTCATTTTGAATAAGAGTCCTGAAGACCCTGGTTTAAAACCTTTAATAACACCAAAGCTGACCAACACTCATGTAATATGTTCTTCTTTCAGAAGAAAAAGAAACATAAATTACAAAAATACATTAACCGTTTATACCTCAACCTGAGAGCATGATGCTTGGTGCTCGAACTTGACTACATAACCAGAGAGTCCAGAAACAAATATCTGTTCATAATTATGCTGCTTTAATTTTCCTGGTAAAGAACATAAAGGATGCTTCTATTTACCATACTCCGGTGAGGGAATAGTAATATTTCCTTGGCATTAAAACAATAATTTTTGCCTCCAAAATATTTGATGAAGACAGTGGTCACAGTCAAAGTGCACTCTATTTTTCTTCTTATAAACAGAGTGTGTAGGCACTGTCTGGATAGCCTAAGACCCTACTTGCAAAGCCTCTCAAAAAGAGGACACAGGAAATACCTTGGGTTCAGTAATTTCAGTAATTTTTATTTAGAATATGTTCCAAAGCACCTGTGGATATTCAAAACTAAGCACAATACTAAACTCTATATATACTGTATATTTTTCCTATACAAGCCTGTCTAGGATGAAGTTTAACTTATAAATTAAGCTTGGAAGATATTAATAACAACAATAAATAAGAGAATAATTATAGCTGTATATTACAATAATGGTTATATGAATGGTTTTTCTCTCTTTCAAAATATCTGACTGAACTGTACTCACCCTTCTTCAACAGGAGACATACAATGCCTACATGATGATATAAGCTAGGTAAATGAAGCACATTAGTACTTATGGGTTATTTGAACACAAGCACTGCAATACTGCAAGTCACTCTGAAGACTGAGAAGGCTAATACATGATTAACAGGTGGGTAGTGTATACAGCTTGGATGCACTGGAAACACCCATGATTCATACCCATGGTGAGATGAAGCAGGACAGCGTCAGACTTCATTATGCTACTCAGAGTGGCCTGCAACTTAAAACTTATGAATTATTTACTTCTGGACTATACTCTGTAAAAGTCACTTAAAATTGTATAGAATATTTTCAAAAGTTACATTAAAAACTCCTTTTATTTTTGAAGTCTTCTTCAGGCATAGAATTTTATTGTATTTCCAATTACAAAAGGATGAAAACATAGGTAACTCAGAGAGGGACATTGTCTGGGATTTAGGTCATGTAATCACTGATTTTTAGAGGATTGTGTATGTTTTAAGGGTGGAGCCAGTTTACACAGAGGCCTGTGGTGATTTTAGCAAGAAATTGTCCATCTCAGTATGTTCCCAGGCAGATTGGACACACATAAAGTCCATGACTAAGCAAAGGCATTTGGTGGGAGATAGAGGGATGTTGTTAACAGATAGTTATTTTATGTTGGTATACAGAAATCTACTCATACCTAATGTGAAATTTTTGGAAATTAAACAAATGCAAAAGTTTGAAAAGAAAAATATTTTTAAATCTTTCACCAAGAAGTCTCTCATTTAAAAGCAATCCCTGTAATAGCATGTCTAACTCCTGTTCTTTCTCACTCCATAGGTTTCTGTTCTTTGTACTTACTCTATATTTTATGCAACATCTAATGGACGAATTTTTTTCACTTCACATTTTAACAAACATTTTCCAAATTTTAAATGCTTCAAAAACATGTATACTCTGAAGTGAGCATACAAGGAGTTACTTATCTCATACAGATGACTTCCAATTAGAAGGCTGTTATATACAAAGCTGAAATGTATATTTTTCTGTATAAAATTTTTTGTCAATTTTCAGGGGTCATTTTCTTGCAGAGGAATATCTCTAGGAAAATTTCTGAATTAAAGGTTAAATGTTAGAAGTACCTTCAAACGCAAAAGCATTTGTTTGGTTTGTTTGTTTGTTTGTCATCTTGGGATCAGATCCAGGGCTTCAGGCAGGCTAGGCACAAGCTCTTCCACTGAGCTGCACCCCCGGCTTGCTCTTAGGGCCTGTTTTAGTGAACACCTGGATGCTGTATGCTGGAGAGATCCCCCCAAATTGATGCTGCAAACTCCTGGTAGCTTTAAATCATCAACTCTCATGAACATGTCTCATTCCAAGGTCCTTCCCCACAATTCAGAATCCTACCTTCCAATGTCTTCTCTGAAGTTCATCTAACCATTTTTCCAATATTGAACAAAACTTCATGGTTAGTAAAATAGAGAAAGAAAAGATCAGACACAGACAGAAAAGGAAAAGAAGAGGAGAGGAGAGAGGAAGAGAAAGGAAAAGGAAGAAAGGTGAGGAAGGGAGGGGAGGGGAGAAAGAGGAAATGGGGGAGAAAAGAGTGAGGCGGAGAGGTGAGGGGAAGGAAAGGGAGACGAGAGGAGAGGGCAGAAGAAGCACAAGAGGACATTTAATTCATTCTATTCAAAAAGCCCACAAATCTTGTGTAACTAATACTTTTCTCCAAATATTTGAGTTTGTAGAGGCTGGATCACTGGCTTCCCAATTCCAGGTCCTCTGACAACCAACCCTGGGTTGTTGTTGTCCCTGTCTCCCTGTTGGGAAGCTCTTCTCAAGAGCCACTTCCTCTTACCAGAGAAGGAAAGCACCCGCAGTTCTTCCTGCCCTGTTCTTGGTCAAAAGAAACTGGCCCCCCTGATGGGGCTCAGCAAGTAGACAATCAATTCTGGGTTTGCTCAGGGGAGAGTGACACAATATTGTGGGAGCAGGGGTCACTGTCACCATCAACATGTCAGCCCACACCTCTGCCGTGATCTCTGCTGCGCTCTTTGAGGATCAGCTCTCCTGAGTGATAGCCTTTTCTGTCTGTTCTCTTGCCCCATTGCTTCCGTGGCCCTAGTGACACTTTCAACAGTCTCTCTTTTTTAATGTAGTTTGCAGTTTGCAGGAGTCCGCTCTTTATTGCTCCTAAAGATGTCTCTGCCTGAGTCAGATAGGAAGGACTAGGTTACATTTAAAAGTTTAGCCTTGATCTTTAGAGCAATGAGAAACCACTCCATGGGTAAAAACTCTTCCAGCACAGGACTACTTATCTGAGGAGAAAATAGAGACTTGGAGCATGAATGAAATTAGGTAGTAAAAGAATGTCAGTAAGATCAGGTAGACACACATGAGATTGCGGGGAGAGTAAGAGCAGAAAGAAGGCTTCTAAGAGGGGCTGCCACACTAGGACCAAAGATGACCTCACTGAGCATCATGCAGAGACCAGGGAAGGACCGGCAAGGGACAGAGACTGCACTGTGTGTGTGCAAGCAAGTGCAGGAGGAGTTGGAGCAGAGACAACTTATGCCACTCTTGAGTCGTACAGAGCTTTGTGTTGTCTACTTGTGGAGACAAAAATAAAAATAAAAAACAGTTTGGTCATAATTTGTTCTGATGGTTTCTGATCCTGAAATACTCATCTTTAATGTGTTAAATACAAAAAAAGGCCACATCGGCACAGAGCCACCTCTGTCACCATCAAGTTTCCCCACTGATAAGATTAACTTGAAACTCTGGTTAAAAACTCATCTTCTCAAGCGCTGTTCCTGGAGATTCTGACATGCAGGGTCAAGGGTCAAACATGAAAAGAATATTGATGAGTACTTTCATGTGGGTCTTGTCATCATGAAAGGTGGAGAAACACAATCACACTTTATCTCATGTGAGGGATTCCCGTAGTCTTCTGTGGTACCACCTCAGCACCTTCTGTGGTACCACATGACAGCAGGACCTGGAGGACTCGGGAAGTACAGATTGGTGGACCTACTACAGAGTTTGTACTTCTGTGGGTCTTGGATGGGGTCTGATAATCTATATTCCTAAAAAGTTCTTGGATGACGATGTAGGTGCTAGTGCTGGACCACACTTCAAGAATTGCTGACAGAGAAGAATATAAAGTCAGTGGGTATACAGCACATTGAAGACCAGGCCTTGGTAATTACCGTCCATCGATTCTTGCCAGAAAATTCCATACCAGTCAGATACCTCAAAACAGCAAAGAGGATCCTCTATTCAGATTTGCACAGCTTGAGCCACCAGCGATCAAGGTTCCTATCCCACCCTTCATGGTTCTGTCAGAACATAAAATGAAGAATCTTGCATGTTATTCTAACTCTCGGGGATTACATAAAAAGAAAGTTTAGAGGTTAAAGGAGAGAGATGCTCCTATAGCACTGTTGTTTCCATAGTTCAGCCTTAGAGGAACTGTGATAGAATTTAAATAAGGGAAACACAGGCAATGTTTTGGTATGTGTTCCTGCATTAAGCAGAAGGCAAAGGAAATGTGGGGAAATTGTGCTGGAAGTGAACTTGGGGGCAGAGACTAGGAAGTGTTACTGGACAGAACCGAGTCTGAGCTTCTGCCATTGTCTATCAAGTAAAGACCACAAGCCCCATGCTCAGGGATGACCCTCAGGAGGGCTTTCCAATGCCAGTGATGGAATGTTCTAAGTGTTTTCCTGAATTAACTGTTCTTAATATTTACACCAACCCAATGAGTAGACATTACTAACATGATGCTTTACAAATTTGAAAAGTTGGGTTCAGAAATGTCAAGCATTTTGGTAGAAGCCAGAGGGTAAGAACTTTGGGAGCCACATTCCAACCAGGCTGATTACAGAGGTCACAGCCTAACTTCTGTGTGTTGCTGCTTTTTTCCTATCAGAATACATACTTCTTGAGCACCTGCTAACTTAAAATTAGTATTTTAACCACTTGGAATGAGGTTTAAGGAGAAGGTTTATGTTAAAAAAAAAAAAGATGCATTCCCTGCACTGAATGATATTATAATTATGGGAAGGACAGGCCTCTTCATAGCTAACTATGAGACAAGGCAGACTTATGTTCAAGGGTTATGAGCCACAGAAGAGAGTGTTAGGGTAACAGATGCCAAATCATGGATATCTGATGATAAATGGGACCTTTACCCGAACCCTAAATGAATTCTTAGCAAAACTTAACAACACATCCCTCCACAGTTAGCACCAAAAAGAGAATTCTCTGGAGGAATTTTAAAAAACAGCTTTGACCTCATTTTCAAATTCCACTTTGCTTTGCATCCCTCTCTGGTTCCCACTACACCCATCCTGCTGGCCTCAGAGGGTAATAATCTTCAAATTCTCCAGCCCAGACAAAAAGACCTTTCCATTAACTCCCCACCGTATAGCTGAGGCGAGGCTGGAATTAAAAATAATGAAAATCAATAGGCCTTTTACTAAATGCTGAAGAGCAGAAACAAGGAAATAAACAGTCCCATAATATCAAAATTTCATCTAAGAGGCTTGCCGTATCCACATGGGACTGCAGAGAGAAGAGACCGTGCCTGACTCTGTGTCCTCCAGATCCTGGTATCCCTTAACTTGCAGATGCTATTTTTACCCCATACCTATTATCTGGACTCCTCCTGGGCTAGACAAGGAGATGGAGAATGATTCTCCTTGGATCCGGTGACTGCCCCCTTGGGTCTATCCTCCTGTGTAAGAACTCACCCCTTCTCCAAGTAATTGAAAGTGATTGACTTTCCCCTCTGGGCTTCAATTTCTTTACAGCCTTTCAAAGCACACCATTGCTCCCCTGTTTGAAGTCAAGTCTGAATGCTGCCATTAATTAACCACATAAATTTGGTCCAAGCGTTAAACCTTTCTGAGTTTCCATTTCTCTGTCAGTAAAATTAAGGGTTTGTATTAACATTCTCTCAGTCCCATTTCTGATTTTTCCATAATTCTGGGACTTTCCACTGGTCTGAGTCAAATTGTTCATACCATATGTTTTGCCTCTACTGTAATAGATTAAGGTCGAAGCTGAGAGAAGTGCTCATATTCTGAGGCTCAAAGATACCTTTGTTTCTGAAGAACAAGTCTTAGTGTATAGCACCTGGATTCTCTTCCTCTCCATGCATGACATTTAAAGTACATTAGGACAATTGGAATCTAGGAGACCTTTCTCTGGCAATCTCAGTACATGTAAAAATAGCAGAGAGGTATAAACAAAAGCCAAGTCATCAGCTCCTTGCTCAGATACCATCTCTGAACCATCACAAATGTCAAGAAGAATTTAAACTAGCCTCATGACTGAAGCACATTCTCAGAATCCACAAATTATGGCCTGGGATCATTCACCAAAGAGCCATTAGCACATGCATGGAAGTGACTCTTAGCCAATGCTGGTGCTCATGAGTTTCATTTTATACGTAATACATGCATAGAATTTCAATCTGATGATGATGATAATGAAAAAGCTCAGATTCAAAGAGGAAAGGGACCCTAATGGAAGGAACAAAATAGCTTCAGGGGACTTTGCTGATATTGTCAGTATCTGTCATTGAGCTGAAGTTCGCAGCATTAGCTGGAGGATTTCACAATTCCAGAAGCCATTAGATATTTCTCCTTTGGCAGAAGGTCTAGGAAGCTGGAACCAGAAGAAATATGTAAAATGTTCCTCAGTGACTGTGGGAGGGATCAAATTCAGAAATTTATTGCAAAGGAGAATCAATGTTAGGACCCCAGGAGGATAGGCAGCAAGCATTTAGACCTGGGTACAAAACCAAGCAACCCAAAAGGCAGAGAAAGATGATACCCAGAACCATAGAAGAAAAGGGTGAGCAGAAAGCCGGCCTAGGGAAATGCCAGACAGCATCTCTAATAACGGTATTTATTGGTGCCCCTTTAACATCTTGGTAATGTAGGGGCATGGGCATCATCAAGCTTCAGTAAGACAATATGACCCACCAAAAGGAGAAAGTAGGTTGGGTCTCTTGGCTTCATGATGTCATGGGTCTACCACTGAATTTTGTTTTCCACCATCTGATTACATGGTATATTAGAGACATCTTGAAAGATAATGTTTTACAACAAACTTAAAAGCTTAAAATACCACACACTTAGTATATCAGTTGTTGTGTGTCACGAGCTAAGCCCTGGTTTTGTCAAATCCTTGCTTCCAAGTCTCATCTGAAAGCTGCCAAAAGGTGGCAGCTAGGGCCACACTCAAGTCAAGGCCTGGCTGCTAAAGCATCCTCCTCCAGGCCCATGTGGCGCTTGGCAGCACCCTGCTTCCTGAAAGCCACCAGACCCAAGATCTCAGCTCCATTGCTATCTGTCAGTGTCAGGTTCCTCAGTTCCCACAAGTGGCCTCCTTACAGGGCAGCTCACAGCCTGGGGCCCTCGCATTCTAATAGCCCACAAGGTGAGTCCCCAAATAGGACCATGTCACAATCTCCCATAACCTAATCATGTAGGTGGAAGCACATATATCCTAGTACCTTTGCTATATTCGATGGGTTAGAAGCAAATTACAGGACATGGCCCTATTTAGAAGAGATGATTCAAGGGCATGATTGCAAAGAGACCGGGGTCAGGAGCTGCCTAGAGATAGAGTGGCTCTATCACATTCCTGAATGCTATCAATGCCACTCTTCTACCTTCCTTGAAAAATTAAGCAAAGGCTCCACAGTATTAGCAATGAGCTACATCACAAAGTTAAGTACAGGTAGTTGGGTCAGACAATGGGCCTCTCATATCATGCTAGGTTAGTGGGACAAGTTTGGTTTTTCTTTCTCTTTGGTCCTGGCTGTATTTCCCAGAAACCAAAGCCTTCCTTTTCCCAAATAGGCAAGATTCATGAACTAGAAGAAATCAGATGAGTAATCCAGAAGGGAAAAGTGTAAGGCTCAACAATTTGGGTCCCCTAAATATACTGCACAAGTTGAGGCAGGCTTGGTAATAAAGGCTTGTGAATAAGACTAAGAGATTTGGTTGACTCCGTGAGTCAGCAGCGTGACGTGGCTGCCCAGAATAGCAAAGGCGACAGTGGGCTGTGACACACTGTGGAATTTATCTGGAAGGGAGGAGGAGATGACCCTTCCTCACTTTGTGCTACTGTGACGACCTGTGGAGGCTGGAGGTCCTGGCAGGTCCTTTCTTCCAAGAGGGGCCATGGGCGCATTTGAGCACTTGCAAAGGAGAAGCCTGGAGAAGATGAAGAGGGTCAAGCCACGGGGATTATAGAACGAAGAGGCCTGAGAATATTTAATCTGCAAAGACAAAATCCTAAAGTGGATAGACATATCCTTTAACCCTGGAGGGTTCTCCTAGGGACAAGCAATTAGATGGTTTTATGTGAGCCCAAGGGGCGGAACTAAAACCCACAGAGGAAGGAATAAAGGATCCGATTTCTGCTCAGGCTGAAAAACAGCTTCAGAGGCACAGCTGCCATAGCAGAGGATCAATGCTTCTCGTCGGGGTCTTCATGGAGCCCTTTCCTTATTCTCACTGACCCCAAGCACCAAATATGCAGAAACCCAGCAAAGGAGATGCCGTCCCCTTGTGCAAGGAATGTACCTTGAACAAGACAAGCCAACAAATGACTTCCATAAAACAGGGGAAGTGACAGGGGCTGGAGGAACCAACAGCCCCCATCCTCACAAGTTTATTTCTTGTCAATGTCACATGTAGGAGACCATAGCTCAGCTCCTGTGACTCTGTGTGCTTTCTTGATTTGGGGACCACACTGAAGGAACTTGGGGCAGAAGAACAAGAGAGATGGTGAGAATTTGCCGCAGGTTTGAAATTTTCCTTTGGGAAATTTGCCCTGGTTCAGCTGCTCACTGCCAGCGGACGTCACAAAGCAAGTCTGCTAACCTTTCACAGGAACAGGTCCTCTGAAATGACTATGGGAATGCAGAGGACAGAATATTCCTTTCCCCCCGGGGGAAACCAGAGACGATTTCATGGAAGAGGTAACTCTTGGAAGGACCTTTGAAGATGGAGGGGATCATCCTCAACAGCCTGAGACTAATCATTCTCCCTCTTGAAAAATCTCTATTACATCGATTATGTAGAATAATGCATTTTAATGTGAACATTTATAAATCAGTTAGCTCTGGTCTAAGAGGGATCGTTGTCTTGCCCGGAAGAGAGGGGAAAGGAATAAACATTCAGCCTTCTACTAGGGGGGAGAAATCTACAGAAATTTAAATGATGTAAATGAAATTTAACAGTTGAGAAATTACAACTTTGAAGAGCTAGGTTAATCTGGGAAGGAATGGGAGTGAATCAAGAGAAAAATAGAAGAAGCTGAATTTAATTAAGGGACCTAGAAGGAAGATATTAGTAGCTGTTCTCCGTGAGGAATAATAAATGAAAGATTGTCTGTCATTTTGGGTTGCAAAGGCATAAATTATGGTTCTCTCATGTTTCCCTCCCCAAAACAGAAAATATTTAATCTAGTTGTGAACATTCCACAGATGGAGGGAGAAAAATCATGCTGATTAAAGTTTGTTTGTTTGTTTAAAAGAAATTTTTATTTTCTGAACACCAGGAGCAAAGCAATTCCCAGTAGCGTAGAAGAGGAAAATTGTTCCTTTTCTCTTGAGCGAGGCCAGTGCATAGGGGAAGTTGGATGAGGCAAGGACGGGCACATAGCCCAAAGCACCTGAAGGCCCCTGTCGCGCATGCTTTAATTTTTAATACATTTCATTTCTGTGTTTGGGGAGTGTTTTGTTTTGTTTCCTTTTTATCCTGGTGAAAAATCACTCTTGTAAAGCTTTTGGAAGGAACAAACCAAATGCCAATTGCACCACGCCAAGCCGGTGAGAAGGAGGTTTCCCTGGGAATAATCAACGTGAAAACCACTGTCCCTGCTCGTGAGGAGCAGCATGATTTCCCTGCATTAAAAAGTGCTGTGATGTAATAAAATGACAACAATAATCACCTCAAATGCTAGTGTGGGGAGGAATACGATGTGTACCCATGGGCGAAGCTGCTGCTGCACAAGACTCAGTCTGGAGAATGGGATTTGAAAGGCCCTGATGGGGGCAGCTCTGTGTCTGCAAGGCCAACCATGTGATCACCGCGAGTGGTCATAACATTGGGTCCTGAGTATGTGCCACACTTGCTTCTCAGATATTCTAGGCATTTTCTCGTGTAATTCTCCTACGAATATCACATATGAACATACAAGTCAATAAAAATAAGTGAAAGTTACAAATAGGCTCTTCTTAAAAAAAGATCTTCAGATAGCTATTAAGCATAGGAAAAGTAACCAACCTCCTACGTCATCAAAAAAAGAAAAACAAAATCAAGTTAAAACCCACATGACACCCTTGCTGCAGTCAGCAGAGTGGCTAGAGTTGAACAGACTGGAACCTACAGGTTCTGGAGAAGAAATGCAGGGACATCACTGGTAGAGTCTGAGTTGGCCCAACCCATCTGGAAAATAGTCCCGCCTCAACAACTGGGATGGGGTGCTGGTGAGTCCAGTGATGCAACGATCCCATGCATAGGGGTGCACCAGACAGACATAAATATTTGCACAAAAAATACACACTAGAGTATTCATAGAAGCATGATTTGTGAAAGTCCTAAACTTGAAACAAATATCATCCACAGAAGGATTGCTAAGAATAGGCATAGTGTTCATACAGCACAGCACTGTTCACCAAGAGAAATGAACTTCATCCAAATACAGCATTATGGCCGAATTTACAAACAATGTCGAGCCAGAGGACTGACACCAGAGGACACGGTGTTATGGCATCAAAATAAAGTTCCAAAGTTTGCAAAATTAAACTCTAGTTTTAAATCTCAAGATGCTGGTGGCTCAGGAAGGGGTGAAAGAATATTGATGAGGGAGAGGTATAGTAGCCTCCTGGAGTGGCCCAGTGTCCCTCATTTTGCCCTGGGTGATCAGGGAAACCTGTCAGTGTCTCCTGAGCCCACTTTAATCCTGATCCAGAAGAGGGGAAAAGCCAGGTTTGATGTGCTGTTTGCCTTCCCTCTAATCTCCATGCACAAATGAATTTTCAATTTATTTTCTTCCTAAAAAGAACATCGAAGTCCTACACTAATTGATTTTTAAAAAAATAAAAAAAAAATCTCTATCACTAACCTACTCCTAATAAATGGGAAATCTAGCCAGACACAGTGGCGCATGCCTGCCATTCCAGATACATGGGCAGCTGAAGCAAGAGAATCACAAGTTTAAGACTAGCCTCAGCAACTTGGCAAGGTCCTAAGCAACTTAGCGAATCCCCATCTCAAGAAAAAAGAAAAAAAACAAAGATTCTTAAAAAGGCAGGGGATGTGGCTCAGTGATACAGTGCTTGCCTAGCATGTGCAAGGTTCTGGATTCAATCTCAGAGAGAGAGAGAGAGAGAGAGAAAGAGACAGAGACAGAGAAAGTAAGGAGGGGGGGAGGGAGGGAGGGAAGAAAGGAAGAAAGGAAGGGGGATGGAGGGAGGGAGGAAGGAGGGAGGGGAGAGAGAGAGGAGAGGGAAGGAGGGAGGGAAGAAAGGAAGGGAGGGAGGGAGGGAGAGAGAAATTAGGAGTTTAAATATATAATAAATGCTTCATTTAATAAAGATATGCATAAACAACTTTAAATGTTAAAGACTTACAAGTACACAGTACAACAAACTAATAATTTTGTTTTCCTTTTTCATTTTAACTTGTTATTTACTCAGTCTCAATCTTTGAATTGCCTTTAGGTAGTGAAATTATTAGTATTATTTTTCTTCTTTCTAATTTTCTGTAACTTTCCCAATTAGCTGCAATAAATAATTAGTACTTCTCAATAGAATGAATGCAAAAGTAAACTTTAAAAATTCAGCTTAACTCTTCAAAACATGTGCAGCCCTTCTTCGGGATCAGTGGAGAATTCTGCCATTTGAAGTTGCTCCACTGGAACTCAGGCCACGTTCCCTGGCTGCTATAGTCTGGCCTCCTCCGTGAGGATCCCATTGCCTGTCCATCCAGCTGGAAGGTAAGCTCCCAAGCCTTTGCACTAAAGCCATCTTATTTCTTTCAGTATGACCAACATTTTAAGGGTTGTTAATCATTCCTAGAAAACAATAATATCCATCTCTTGACTGATTAGATGATTTACTGATTGATAAATGCCCCAACATTTGATTTAGGGTTGCTGTTTCTTGCTTTTGCTATTATAATGCCATTCCTTCTTGTGTAATACAAAATCTAGTGTTAAAGTCCAAAGGAAAAAATGTCATAAAATATGATTTTGTAGTGTGGTTTCAAAGATTTTGAGAAATAACATATTGCATCTCATTGACCTTAAGATTTCTTTTTTTTCATTTTAATGTTTATAAAATTGGGAATATCTTGTGATTGACGGCATCACAGTGCTGGTCTCACTACCTGCTCCTTCCTGGATATAGCATAGTTATCTAGTGGCCAGGAGCCTCTGGACTAGCCACAAGTGACCTCAGCTCCTAACATTCATGCTCTTTGGTTGGACCTAGTGACTTGCTTTCAAGAACTGTAAAATGGTAAATGTGACAAGACATCACTTCTGATGTCTAGTTTCCAAAAATGCTATTGTATTTGTCTTGGATACCCTCTTTTTCTATCACCTGCTTACTCAATGAAGCAAATTGCCATGTTGTGGTATGCTCTACAAAGAAGACACTTCAGGACAAGTTGAGACGGTTTGCTGGGATAGACAGCCAGGAACTCTGGCTCCCAGTCCAACCACTTTCACCCAAGTTCATCCTCTCAGCAGCCACATGAGTGAACTTGGAAGCAGATCCTTCCCTATCCAGGGTTTGCAGTCCTGGTTAACACCTTGAACACAGCTTAAGTTGGAAGACACAACCAAACCAAATTCCTGACCCGTAGCAACTGTAATTTAAAAAAAAAAAAAAATGTGTGTTGCTTTAAGCATGAACTTTTGGGTCCTTTGTTTTACAGCAATAGGTAACTGATACATTCACACTGACTTCACTTCAACTGAAATATTTACATGATTTGAGGACATGTACTAACTGGAATTGCCATTTGTAAGATCTTTAAAATACATTAGATTTGACATTAGAATGAAAAGTTTTTTTTTCTGTAGGAAAAAAGAGCAAAAATGAAGCACTGGGGCAAAAATACAGTTTATGAAGTCAATATGCTTAGTTGTAGGAATGATCAGAAATTCTATATTATTTTACTAAGCAAGAACCAAGTTCTTTATGGGGTTGTAGAAGTTTGCCAGGATTGCTGAAACACAATACCACAGACTAGGTGACTTAAAACAACAGAAATTTATCATTTACATTCTGGAGGCCTAAAGCACAAGATCAAAGATTATCCCAGTTGAATTTTTCCAAGGTCCATTAGGGACAATCTGTTCTATGCCCTTTTCCTTGACTTAAAGATTGCCAATTTTTCCCTGTGTCTTCAGGTTGTCATCTCTCTGTCCTTGTCATCATGCCCAAAGTTCCCCGTTTTACAGGGATCTGTGTGGTTAGGGCCAACTCTAATGTCCTTACCTACCTTGACTACTTCTGCCAAGCCTCCATCTCCCAATCACATTCTATGGTCCTGGGGTTCTGACATCAAATGAATTTGGGAAACATATAGTTCAAGCTATAATACCAGGCAAAGTGACATACTCATAGATTCTGGGCATTAGGATGTGCACATCTTCAGGGGCCACCACTATGCCCATATCACAGATTTTCTTGCACTCCAGTGTGAGTTGTGTGTTGCCACTGAGAGATGGCAAACTTAGAAGAAAATGATGTTCTCTGCACTAGAACGGCTCTCTGTAATATTTTTCCCATGGAAATGGGCTGGTTGCCTGTGTTTTTCCATCAAGGGTCCCTTCTCCCTGCTCTGCCTTTTCAGAGTCACTTGCTTTGGAGGTGAACCCTGGCAAACTCACAAGTTAATTCTGGTGAATGGCACTATTCAACCTCAGTGGCAGAAGGAATTCTCCCTATATCCAGTCATTCAAAGTATATACACCAACTGTAGGCTATGCACTGTTCTGATGAACCATCTAAACTGAATCTAAAAATATGGTATTATATGTAAATACCCCTGTATCCATTTTATAAAATAAGAAGTGAGGTTCAAAGAGAATCTGTAATGGATTTGGAGGACAGAAATTCAAACTTAGGACTCCGAAGTCCTGCTCTTTAAGAATTTTCTTTGCACCCTGTGATTTCCAACCATTAACCATGTCCAGAGCAGTTACTGTCTGTTCACAGAAATGGTCCCCCAGAGGATCTGTATGTACCACAAAGCTCCTTAGACTTTATCTACCTAAGGAAGAAAGGATCATCTCATTTAATTACTTGTTATAACAACAATGCACATTTATTTCCTGTATACCGTGTGCCAGGCACTTACTGGGTAATAACATAAGAAATCTACCCTTAATGTTGTTTTCTCATTTTATAAAGAACTGAGATTATGTGATGTGAGTGAAATCAGAGGGCTAACAGTGCAGAGCTGGGATCTGACCCCCAGCCACCTCGTGGTAGAGCCTGCATCTTGGGGTTCGTGGTATCTGTTGACTGTCTATATTGGGGGAGCTCAACTCCCATCCTCTTTCTAAGTATAACTAGAGCCTGAATGACATAGGCCGTGAGCACAGGGAACTCTTGCAAATGCCAGGAAAGAGCAAACGCCATGGTCAGAATTCGAGACCAGGCCAGCGCCTGTGAGTGCTGACTGTGGGGATGGGGGTAGCCAAGAGGAGCCAGGAAGACAGGAATGAAGGAGCTTGTCAGTTTGTGGGTTTCAAGCAACCTCAGTAAATGGCACCCTCTCCCTGGCTGATGCAGCAAACACTAAGGCAATCAAGAGGTAAGCATTCCTTGTATCAGTGCCAGCTCTTGTGCTGGATTACAAGAGCTGGTGACGGGTATCCTGCCCTCCAGAGAATCCACCAAAATCTCTCTGACACTTAGCTCCATGTGGAGAGGGGTGTTCTCACTATCTTACTTATCTCCAGGGTCTACCCCAGTCCTGGGCAGAGCTGGAGAGCTGGGAGAAAGGAGTGACCAAGGGCACAGCTGAGTTCTGAAGCACCCGTGAAGTCGAGGACCCCCGCGTGAGAATAATTGTGTCAGGAACAGCCGTCCTGACAGCTTTCATAGTTAAAGGCTGATCATAATGTGGAGAGCCAATTACACTGAGAACTGAGCTTTTAAGCCTAGCATTTTCTTTTGGCAATTATTTTATGCAATACAATTATAACAATATCATGAATATCATATTTAAATACCTTAAGGATAGTTACATTCCTAGAATGTAAATACAGGGCTCAAATCCCTTCTCCTTCACTTAAAGAACTAATAATATATTGTGTAGTCCTCTATTTTTTATGGTGTGCACAGGTGAAGGTAAGAAAGAGTATAAGCATTAGACTTCGACCTACTTCTAAGTCCAGACCTGCTAAGTGCACGCTGGAACATACAACCTTCAACTTGAACTTCTCATGTTTGTATATAAGATGGGGTAAGTTGAGAATACATCCAGATCTTAACACTCAGTGGCTCAGTTAATGCCATGATTTGTAATATGTCTATATATCTCTGTCTTATTTCACATGGACTCTCCTGATTTGTACAAGACAGTCATATTTATTAGTTTCCAAAAAACTCTATTATACATGTATTGTGAGATGCTAATTTGATCACTTTATGAAATTTTTTCCAATTATGAACTAATTGCTTAAACCTCAAAGCTTGCTATGAAATAGTTATTACTACTACAAAGAGGAAAATGTAAGTAATAGATCTTCTAAGTGTCAATGTGATTATTTCAAAAGGTTTCCGACAGTCTGTGAAAAGACAATTCTAGCTTGCATGGCTTTGGTTCTATTTAGAAACTGGAATTCAAACGAAGCCATGCAGGGAGCAAGTAACATTGTCACTGTATCAGGACAATAGGGCCACATCTAGAGGACATCTCTGGGGACTCCAGGCTGGAGAGAGATGCTAGAAGTGTTCAGGGTAAGATGCAAGCTCAATGCAGAAAAGTCCCCTAAAAAGCACATCTATGCTGTAGTTTCTGTATTATTTGGCTTTATAATATATATATATTTTTTTCAAGTCTCCAATATTGGCACCTTAACATGTAAGAAATATGTCAACATTGCTAAGAATAAAGGTTTAACTTACAGTGAAAAAAAAAATAAGATGCAAGCTCAGAGACCCACATGCCAAAGACTCCTTCAGCCTTCCTAGCATACAGAGACACAGATGATTTGTTATTTTTCAGTCCATGTTTATCTGTGAGCTCCTTAAGGGGGGACTGTTTCCCCTTCTTCCCCTCAAATCACCCAGGTACCCAGCCCAGGTGCTGCTATCGAGCTGGTACCAGGTAAATGTTGGTTCAGTGAACTGATGGGGCTGCAAGGAGAGGAAAAGATTTTTGTTTTTGTTTTTGTTTCCCTGTAGAGAGTGAGTGTCTTCGAATAAGGTCTAAAAGAAAATCAAGACTTGCTCATCAGAAGATCAGCCAGCTTTGGTCCCAGGAAACCAAAATCTAAAAGAGTGCCACAATTGTCCACTGCCCTGAAGGCATTCCAGCACTCAACAGGATCTAATAATTTTACAAAGGGAAGAACTTCAGGCCTGCAATATTGCCGTTTTTATTGCACTAATGTGTGTAATTCCAGGCCAAGTTTGACAGAAGATCAGAAATAAAAGCAATATGTTGTCTGTAGTTGTTTATCCAACACAACAAATGGACTATAAGCTATTTATATGAAATTGTATTTAACAGACTGCCTCTACCTGAATCAACTAAGCATTCCTGCTCTGCAATGTCATTATCTATACAGAGCCAAGCTTGCCATTAAAAGTCACAGGCTCAGTGCCTCGGGCCCACAGTGCTTTCAGGCCCTCTAAAAATATTATAATTTCATTTAAAATCAGAAGAAAAAAGTAATATTTGAAGTTAACTAAAACATTTAAACAAAAATTCATCTTTATGCCAATATGATTATTAAATGTAATGTTTATTTGTGTATGTATGTGTGTTACTCAGTTTTTTGTTAGTATAACAAAATACTAGAGGCAGGCCAATGTATAGGTAAAGAGGCTTTCTGAATGCAGGTTCTGGCAAGGTCTCTGCCTAAGCAGCATCTCCCCATGGTGGATGGCAGTGTCAGGATGGCAATCAGGAGCAAGCCATCACATCTAGAACCAGGAAGCAAAGCGGGAGGTAGGCTAAGCTTGCACCTTTCACAGCCATCCTTTCTGGAGATTTACCAAGGGTTCACAGAGAACCACATACACCCCTCTGTTGGGCATGCTTCCTATGATCCAAGGACATCCCACTAAGCCTACTTCCTAAAGGTTCCACCAAATCCCACTACTGCTACCCTGAGAATTGAGTGGTTGACAAATGGGCCCTTGGGGGACATTCAAACCATATCTAATTTGTAGCATTATGTAAAGATGCGACCCACAGAGGTGTAAGTGCTACAAGTCAAAACTCAACCCTGTAACCACACACAACAACAGGAAACCTGCTATCGTACAAAGAACAGAAACCATGTTTCAAAAAAGAAAAACACCAAATAATCCATTGATGATAGATATGGGGACTGTTTGTAGGTAAACTGGGATCTGGGATGATTGCTTTGGGGGAAATGTGAAGGGTGAGCTGAATTGGAAGGACAGACAATCCTCCATGTTTTATGGCTCTGACCCTCATTTCCTCTCTCACAGGCAGACTGCTCTGGCTAATTAGCAAATCAAAAGAAATAGAAACAATTCTAGACCTCAGCACAATCAAATTAGTGGAGTTATTTGAGGATACCATTTTCACACAGCATAATCATGTTTTCTTTGTTTTGGTCAAAACGTGTGGAAATTATCTTGCAAACCCAATGCCTTCCCTTCTACCCAACCAGTTCTATGGATAGCTGCATTTCCTATCAGCTCTCTTCAGTTTTACAGATGATCTTTTTCAATGAAGACAGGAATGCACAATGTGCAATTAAGCAATATCCATCAAGCTTCCCATACATACAAGAAGGACCTTTTAAAAATACATTTGACTTTTAAGGTGATTCAGCAGTAAGAGCCATTAGCACAACCAGCTAAATCAAGACTTGGAAAGTTTATTAAAATTGGATTTTTAACCTGATCCCAATTTCCTCTGCTTGTAAAGAATCCCATTGGACTCCTCGATATTCATGCTATTAACCTGAAAGATTCCAACGGCCATTATGAGAGGATAAGTATACAGGGCAACTCAGTAGACAGGGCTTGCAGGTAAAATCCCCCTGAGTCTGGGCAGGTGGAGTGAAGTGGGTCCTATATAGACAGCTTCAGGAGAAGTAAGCTCACTCTTTTCTTCTCCCCCTGCCTCTCCTTCTCTTGACCTCACCAGTCATTGCACAGGAGAGGAAAAACACCACATAACAAAACCAACAACAGCAAACCACTCAATTATAAGGAGCACTGGATTGGGAGTCTATTTTTTAGTGGAAGGAAGATAAGGACGCTCTTAGTTACAAAATTGGGGAAGTCTGGACTAATGTTCTTTAAGATTGGTTAAGGGAGACCCTTTCTTGCTGTGTCATGCTGAATCAATTGCTTCACTTCTGTCAACCTCAGTTTCCATTTGTCAAATGGATACATCCTAGTTCTCTCTAACAAGGCTGCTTTAAGAACATGAGGTGCAGCTTACATAACACATATTCCCCAGTTCCCTGCACATGAGCCCTGGTTGTATCTTAGTTGCTGGTACTGTCCATGATGGACCAAACTCATAGGTCACTTCCTTTGGTTTCTACTTCACTCTTGAAACTTCCCTTCTGCTAATGCAGCTTTCAACTTAAGCAATGTCAAGGGGTTTTTGCAAAGATGGCCTCTGAGTCTACATTGTCTTTGTTTCTAACAAGATTTTATTATTCTCCCTTAGGGCAGTGGTAGCATCTCAGCTTTCCATTTCCCCCCAAGTACCTGCAGTAGTGTTGGATACATACTATGTGCTCAGTCAGTATTTTTTAATTTTTTTTTAGTTGTAGATGGATACAATACCTTTATTTTGTTTATTTATTTGTATGTGGTGCTAAGGATCCAACCCAGTGCCTCACATGTGCCAGGCAGGTGCTTTACCACTGAGTCACAATCCTAGTTCCTCAATCAACATTTTAATAGCTTAAACGAAAGCAGTGCAGAGATCAATAATCACACTCCCCCATTTTTCAGTTGATGACACTGTCTTGGGTCACATAACTAAGAAGGACCGTTGATCTTCCATGGATATCCATTCTCACATCATGGCTGTGGAGTGGGAAATATCTACCCTAAGTCATCACACCATAAAGGAAATTAAATCTATAGACTTTTTTTTTCTTTAGAGCAAGGTATGTTTCAGACATCATACAAGGGTCTGGGGGGGACAGAATGATGTCATGGTGCCCATGCTGAAGGCACTTCTCATCTTCTGGGGAGCACCAGCCCCTAGACAGATATTTTCCACAAAATGTTGGTGTTGTTACAGCAGAGGTAGGCCGTTGTGCTTAGCTTCCTGGGTAGGAAGTGTAATTCTCCTCCAGAGCCTTCAGAGAAGACTAATTAGGGGAGGTGGTAAATGTCTGCACAGAGACATGATGCTAAATAAGAACAAAATAATGCATTTGTATTTTCACTTATCTAAACATAAGAACATTATTGATTAATGAATGTGTGCTATTTTTTTTTAAACAAGAATATCTAAAGTGCCTGTTCTCAAATTCTTGTCACTTGTCAGATGGGCCTGGAGTCACTTTTGCAAATGGAAACAACTAACAGACAAAGAACTGGAGCCTGGGATTCTAGTTTCTTTCAAGTTTTTGGGATAGATAATGAAGTAGATCAGTTAATCTACCTTTGGCTTCTACGGTGTAAATAGAAGCATTGTTATCCCTCTTTGTGTCTCACAAATGAGTTGTGAAATTCATATTATGGGTGGCATAACACTTTGAAACCTTTAGAAAAAGGCATCATGACAATTTTGACTATCAAAACCTCTGCCTCTTTTGGAGAACTCATGATTTGCACTGTGCTTGGCTGCAGGTAGAAACACAAGGATACCACGATTGACAGGGCTTTATCTTAGACTGGCATTTGACCAGAAAAACCTTATACATGACTTTACACAGCTTCATAGAGTGGAGGATAAAAGCAGTCCCCTACATCTAAGTTAAATTTAAATGCTAAGGTTTTTCAAAGTGCAGCCTTAAAGTGACTTTTTAAAAGTTCACATAGCCAGGGTCATTAAAATTCCTAAAAATTTATTTTTCAAAAGGAAGTCTTGTTTCAGTCCTTTTGGACACATCTGGTCTTACCAACCAGAAAATACTGCGCTGGATGTAGCTTTGCCTTCTAAAATGGCAGAGACTAATCTTTATAGAAATTAAGGGGTTTATTCCCTGTAGACATTCCCTATAAAAACTTTCCCTTAGTTGGAAGACTATCAATTAAGAAAGAAAAAAAAAGTAAATGGCAAGTTTGAATCCTTCCAAATATTTATCTTCGAGGAGTATTTAAGATATGGAAGAGGTATTGAAATCTCATGCAAAGAAGATTGTTTTGATGTGCATTTGATTAAAAAAAAATTACCACTTTTGCTGAGCCGCCTTTGAGAATGACTTGCTTAGGCTTAGGTAGCCAGGCAGCCCAGTTTCTCCAAGATTCCAAACCCATGCTCTCCAAATCTTAAATTGAACTACTGTGTGCGGGTCGGTTCTCACACAAAACCTCTCAGCTTCAGAACTAGGGGGTGGCGGAGGGGACCTTGCTTAATTTCAGCGCTGACATTTGCCATCCTAGCACACTAGCAAAAGCAGAACGGAATTCTCCATTCCCTCTTCACAAGTCCGCATCTATGTTCTGACGCGAAACCAAAGGGAGGGTGTGTTCAGTGGCTACACGGTGCACTCTGAAGTGGGTTCCTCGAGCGGTTCCTGGCCCAGGCGGTCGCTGCTGTCCCAGCTCCGCTGCAGTGCGAATTGGAGAGAATGGCTCCCCCTGCTTCCCGGGCGGCGCAGCAATCACCCGTGCCTAAGGTGGGTCACCTGCCTGTAGGGAAACACGTGGTGCGAACACAGTGGGAGGAGCGCGTGTTTGGGGGACCGTGCAGAGCTGGGAAGTGGGGGAACAGATGGGTTCCAAGCTCGGGGTCAGAGAGTAGACAGGACATTCCAAGTTTGCAGCGACAGCGAAGTCTGCCAGTCCACTCGCCCCACCCTCCTGTAAGCGCTGGTCCCTCACCTTGGATAGAAACCCGAGGAGCCGCAACACAGGGTAGGCGGGACCAACTACTCCAGGACCCGCGGCTGACGCTTCTGCCAGGTAGGGTCCTGCTGAGCTGCCCAGCGCTGAGTGGCTCCTGGCATCCAGCGAGCGTGACTCGGGGCCGCACCGGAACCGGCCGGGCAGCAGTGGGCGCTCGCGATCCTCCTCTGCCCAACGCGCTCTCCCTCAGGGCTCGGCCTCCTTCGTCCCTCCTCCTGCTCCTGCTCCTCCTCCTGCTCCTCCCCTCTTCAGGACAGAGCACCAAAACGCCCGCCTGCAAGGTCCTCCGCGGGCTGGCAGCCTTGAGCCGCCGCCACCGCCGGTTCTCTGTGGGTGTCGGAGCCCCTTCCCCGCCCTCGTTTGGGCGTCCCGGAATTCACTCCACTCGCCGCGGGTGCTCGGCGGAGCTGCACATGGCCCAGCCTTGGAGCCGATTTAGGGAGCCCGACGGGCTGGACCACACCGCGGCTCAGGTGAGTGCAGCGCTCGTGGGGCGGGGGCCTCCAATATGGGAAGCGGCACCCAGGTGCCCTCGCCTGGCGCCCGGACTCGGGGCAAGTGCAGAACCCAATGTGAGTCGAGGCTGAAGCAGGTGGAGTGGAAAGGGAGGAGACAAGGAGAGACAGGGTCTTCTCATCGTCCTCACCTCCTTCTCTAGCACCTCAGCTCTGGAAGTCTCGAGGACTGGTCTACAAGAGCAGAAATTGGAGTTTCTGACTCTTAACGAATTGGATTTTTCCCCCTCTAGCAGATTCAGAGGTTCTCTCCAGTCCGCCGCTACGCGCCGGCGGCTTCCCATTAGGACCCTGTGCGGCGGCTGGAGCACAGCGCTCAGCCAAGCCTGGGTACCACCTGGGGCGGAGAACTAGCGGGCTGACAGTCGGCAAGTCACTCAGCCGACCGGGCATCCTGGGTGGGGACGATTTAGTCCGGCTGACCTTTGCGGTCGGTTGGAGTAAGGAGGCGATGGGGCATCTCCCGAGGGATGGGGTGCTCGCGAGGAAAGAGATTGAAGCGACAGCCCGGACTGTAAGTAGCCTATCATACGGAAACCAATTATAACTGGATCTTGATATTTCAGCTTACTTTTTACTTTTTTTTTTCCGCCTCGGTTTCTATTTCGGGTACCATGGATAGTGGAGGAGGTTGGGGGCAGGGGGATAAGGGGAGCGAACCCGCCGTGGAAGCGCTGAGCCCACTCCTCGGGAACCAGGGACTTACTGGCCCAGCCTGACTTCTCCAGGTGTGCTTTCCCAGCTGGGCGACTGACCTGGTGCTGCTCCCCCTTCTGGCACAGGCTGTCCAGGAACCCGAGGGCCGGCTTCAAGGGCCGAACCTGGAGCGCAGGAGGATGGTGAGATGGAGAAGCTGGAGCCAAAGCCATGATACGGGCACCATAGTCAAAGGGCTGTGCTGGGCTCAGCAGTTATTTTCCAGCGCTATAGGTCTTACTCTTACTACTTCCACCAAGATGGCATGAGAGCCTCCTTGCACGCCCAGGGCCTTCTCTTGGGCCAAGAGTTGCACCCCTCCCTCCCTAACCCGCTCTTTGCAGAACCAGTCGTATCCTTGACTTGCCTTGCCTTGTGCGAAACTCGCTCCTCCCCTTCCCTCAGCGTTATCCCAGGCTATTTTTATCCGCAACTTGAGCCAAGATGCTTTTTGGGGGATCCTGGGGACGCAACTCCAAATGCGCTGTCTTCAGACTGCGCTCCCAGAAGCAATTTCTTGCTACCTAGTGTAGCCCAAAGAGTATCAGGGAGAGCGGCCAGTGGGAGAAGGAGGGAGTGCAGGGCTCCGCTCCTTCTTTAGCAAACCAAGCTCTCCTCCTGCACCGCTCCAGGGCTGGATTGCTCCTCCAGACACCGGTCCAGCAGGGAGGGCAGGGAATCGGTCCTTAGCTGATTTCCAAGGAGCTCCGGCACTCAGTGTTTGGCCAGCTGCTGCCCAGGCTACAGCCAGAATACAGACAAATTCCTTCAGTTTTAGCTGTTCGTTCTCGCTTTACAATCAAATATTACCTCATTTTGTTAAGATACAATTACCAGATTTCACTCGAAGATTAATTGCAGGAATTTTATATTTTTTTTAAGGAGAGGATATAACCCAACTTTTGCCTCCCTGCATTTCAAAGCGCTCTCTTTGGTTTTCAGAATTATTTTTGCTTTCTGCTTTCCCAGCAAAAGTCGGTGCAGTTAGAATAAGCCTGACCTACTGAAATTCCAGGAGATGAATGTTTCAGCTGCAAATCCCTGCACTAGCCTTCCCTTTGTATTTCCAGTGCTTAGATAGCCCCACCACAGGATTGCAGAAAATACAATATTGAAATGGACCATTATGTTATATAAGATTTTCTCCTGCCCTAGTCAGGAAAAGATTCATTCTAAACGGAGACTTTCCAGGCTTCAGCTACCTATCTAACTCTTCCAGCAGACTTTGACAGGGATGGACAACTTCATGACTAAGCACTCCTAAATCAGCGTTTAATTAGGACAGCAGCATAGAGCGAAGCTTGTTGAGCTGTTTCTGGGCTGCAGGTCCACTATGAAGCTGCTGCTATAATAAGATGCACTCTAGCTTGAAGATGGAAAGTATTTACTGGGGAAGCTGATGACAAAGTGATGCCTTGAACTAGCAAATAGGAGTTTCCACAGGCCAGGGGGGCCTTGACTCTGCTGATGATAGGATCAGCATGGAGCCTACAGTCCTTAGCACAGTGCATCCACTTTGTAACCTTGTTAAAGGAGAGGGATTTGCATTACTGGGATTCCACAATATAGTTGGGGCTTTTACTTTTATTGTCAAAAGAAGGAACTTTCTTATTGGAAAAAAAAAAAAAAATCCCAGGCATTCTCTGAAAGGACAAGCCATGTGGAAGCTTTTCTTATTTTGAATTGAAATTTGGTGGTGACTAGAAAGAGGCCAGAAGGTGCACTGGCTGGTAGAAATCGCTTGATAGTGCACGCTGTCTTTCTGGGACTGTGGCATCTTTACTTGGTGACACATAACCACCCTGTGGAAGGAGTCCTGTTCTCTCTGTGGAGGCTAGGGTTTGGAAGGAGGGACAGATAAGTGGATGTCTAAATGGAGCCTATGCCAAGGTTGTGCTCAAGCGTTGGGTATTGGGCCAGCACTTAAACCAAGGTCCCCATGTGAGACACTTGTGGCAGGAGAATAGTAGTTTTCTGGCTGCTCAGCAGGAAATCCAGTAACTTTCCAGTCATTATAGAAGGCAGGAACTTCCCAGCTGAGTTGGAAAAACCAGGGTAGTTCCTTATCTACTGGGGGTAATTGTCTTCCTTCAACCTGGTTACATGATCCAGTGCTTTCTATTGAGACTGCCTTTTTCTGGTAGGGGAAAGAGAGAGACCTCCAGGCACTGTAGAGCCGACTTCTTGCCCCATGACCTTGGCTAAATGTTTTTCCCTCCAGGAGCTCAGGTTTTTTGTTTTGTTTTGTTTTGTTTTTTTCTTTTTCTTTTCTGCAAAATAGAGACTAATGGAATATTTGGGAGAAATAAGGAAAAAATATATGAACAGCATTTTGACAATCATAAAACCCTTATGAAACTCTTAACTAAATTGTCCTCCCACCATTTTTATTTTATGTCTATTTTAATTTTCAGGTTAATTGTAGTTTGGGTATCTCTGAGTTACGTATGCTAAATATTAAATGAGAGTGAGGATTTCATATAATTTGACATTTTCTTCTTCTGATCACTCTATGTGAATTCTACCAGCACAAGGCTTTGATGCTTCTCAGAATTATGATTGTTTTGTTTTAGTATTGTAGTTAATTTTTAGAGTATTTCTTTTTGTTTGTTTGTTTGTTTATTCTGTTTTTTTTTTTTTTTTTTTACCTTTTAGATAACATATATCTTAAGAAAATCTATTTATAGGCAGGGACTTGACATTGAATAATCTAAAAATGTAAGTTGCAGATAGGGGAGTCAGTTAAGCATCACTACTTTCATGGGATTACGTGAGTCTCTCTTGTCTAAATCTGTTCTCAGAACAGAGCTCTGGCTGTTCTAGGTGTTTTTCATATTTTTGTCCCCAAATTATCCTGGTACTTACTAGATGTTTGATAAATGTGTTTGCAAAAGTGAATGAATGATTGAATTGAATTTTCACAACAACCCTAGAGAGCAGATGGCATTATTTCTATTTAAAGATTGGGAATCAGCAGATTAGGAAACTTCATTAATTTTCTAAAAGTACAAAAGATTCCAGATTGGAACGCAGATCTGTCTGTTCTTATTTCACTCCAAGATACTGCTTGTCTTGCCCTTTCCCTCCATCTCTACTTGAACTCCTACAAAGTGTTTAGAAGATACCCAGCCACCGAAGGTCTTCTTATTTAGGGGGCACTACACTCTTGTTCTAGGGAGATGGTTTTGGTGGACAAGGTGAGGCTCTTTCTCCTTGTCCATATCTCCTAGCTCTGAACTCAGTTAAATGACCCCACCTGGGGCTTGGAATCTTGCGGGAGTAGTTAAAGGACACAAGGACAAAGGAGTGTTTATTTAGCACTGTGGGTCATGGATCAAGCGGCTGGCGTCAGCAGCAGCATCAATGTACCAAGATGTGGTCCCAGTGGAACCATTCCTTTGGCACCATCTTGACATGATCCTTAGAGCTTGGTTCCCTTCGTTTCTTTTCAGTTTCCAATCCTGGCTTTTTGGCTTCTCACCAGTTCCTAGAGGCCATCCACAATCTCCAAGCAGACTCCTTTTCCGAGTCGGGAGACATGGTTACTCACGGATGCACATAGCCTCTGCAATTCCTCTCCAGGCCTGCCTCCAACAGGAGGCATTCTGAGCTTCCTCTAACCCACAGGGAATTAAGCCCCTAGCTGTTTCAGGCCATTAGAATAATATTTACTGGGCCATAGTTTATCAATAGTTATGTGCCACCACATGAGGTCCAGAAAAATGAATACATCATTGTTCCCAGGAATAGCTTGAACATAATGGAAATGGATCCCAGTGGGCATCTTTTCTTTAATTTTTTTTTCTCCATATTGCACGCTTTTTGTTAGTTTTCCAGCAGGGGTCGCAAGCTAAGATGCTTTCAGCAACCAAGCAAGAATCAGCCCTGACAGATCAGGCCATGCCTAGGCATGAGGCCTTATGCTCAGACCCAAAACAGGGCTGCCAGTGGGCCTCAGGCCTAGCTGTGGTGCATTGTATTTATTTAATTTTCAAGATAGACTTCCCTAAGTTCGTACTTTTATGGGGAATCTACTGATTTCTGGGTAGTGACAGATTCAGTATTTCTAAATAGCACTATGTGGATCCAATAGAATATTTCTGTAATTAGATCTCATGTCTGCCTCAAAGCCTTCATTTTATGGCCTCCAGTTCCTGGGATAGGAAGGAAATTTGTCTGGAAAGGGGGATTCAGGAGAATTAGTTATCTAGAATATTCTGGATGGAGTGTCAGGGTTATGGGGTACACAGTGTTGGAATCACCTATGATTCACGTTTACACAGTTTTTGTTTTAACTCACTTGGGATGCATCTTGTCACTGTCCCAGTAAGCATTTAGAGAGATCACACTTATTCCTTGACTACATGTTTATTGAATTACTGCCTTGTGCCAAGTATTGTTTGGCTTACTAGTGACACAGTAAGGAATAAAGCAGATGGAAATCCTCACCCTTGTGCGAGGCGGAGGAAACAGACAAAAAGCAAGAGAGATAAATAAAATCTCTCCGAGTGAGATAGTGATATGCTAAGGATTCAAAATAAATCAGGGAAGGCGATGTGAAATGCCAGGGTGCTGGATGGGAGACGTGTGGCAGGTAGCCAGTGAGACTGCAGTCTGGTCTGTGGCTCCATGGAACCAAATTCCAGGTCACAGCCCAACATGAACAGGGAGTCTGGAGCCTTTATAGTTTTCTGGGAGTTGCAGTTGTGAGTTAATCCCACATAGTGGCCTCTGCTCCCCATTTTCACAAAAGTGACTCTGGAGCACATCTATTGTCAGGCTGTGTAAAGTTAGAGTACATTACTGGGAAAAAAACACCGAGGGCCAGTCCTCAAGGAAATCTCAGACCAGCGTGAAAGGCACTCATGCATGATCCCAGGTAGTTAGCTAACTGTAATGACTGAGGAGCTCACTGAGGACATCTGAACCATGGAGTGCCCCAGTTCAAAACTCCACGCTCGGCCTTGTTTTCACGGAGCCTTATTATGTGACAGGGTTAGTTCCCCTCAGTGTCTCTCACTTGCTTTATATCTGTGCTCCGTTATCAGTGATTTTTTTGAAGCTTTTATTGGCATTTTTTAAAAATTTGTGTTTTTTTTTTTTTTTTAATTGCAGCATTTCATTTTATCCTATAAAAACAAGCCAAGTGTTTAGAAAATGCCTTCTAAGTGTGAAACCTACATGTGCCCTGGGAAACTCTGATACACCTTCTTCCAAATCCAGTCCAGCCTTGGGTGTTGCCTATTGCTGGCAGGAGAGCTGTCCAGGAGATTAAGAAATAGTTGGTGTTCTTAAAATTGCAGTTTAGTGCAAAGTCAGATAAACTGGCAAACTTTCCCGTAAGAGATGAAAAATGCATCATGTACATTCCTAGGCCATCCCAATATGCCCCTCCTGTGGTCCTGTTTCTTTCTTTGATAGCCATAATTTCTTATCCTAATTGTGCAGCTAGTGTGTTTATCTCTAGTCATCTTGTTACTTGATCAACTCACTTGCGTACTATGTCTCACTCTTCCCCAGAATACATGCTCCATGAGAGCAGAGAACTGGAGGTGGATGTTTGCTTCAGTTTCTAGAACAGTACGTCCACTTCCCAGTAGTTGCTCAAAAAAGGCATTTTTCTGTCTGGAGGAATTAGGGAGGACTTCATGGGGGAAGAAATATTTAAGAAAAAAGAGAGGCGTGGGAAGAATAGCCAAAAAAAAAAAAAAAAAAAAAAAGATCCAACATAGCTGAAGTCCGTATTCCCCCAAATTCTTCTTGAGAACTCAGTAAACTATTTTTTGGATCTCCAAAATGGTGACTCCTGCTGAGTAATGGCACTTTCACAGGAACCCTTTGCACAACAGATCTCAACCTTGCAAAGTGCTCCTGCATGAAGAGAATGTAGCCATGATAATGCCTCACTTTCATATAATGTGATAACCCCATCCCCGCTCTCTCATACCCAGTCCTGCCAGGGACTAGAGGAGTTCTTAGCATCTCTATTTTATATTTAAGGAAATTGAGTCTCAAAATGAAACAACTTTTCTTGCATGCCCAGAGGGAAGGTGGCAGGCTCTGAATCTGCACCCAGGATCCTCTACCTGTGTTGAGCAGATGGTTCAAGGTAGAGATTTTTGAATTCCTGGAGGGACTAAGAAGCTCACATTTCCTATAAGTGAAGACATGTGTTTAGATTTAAAACATCCCTATCTCCTTTTATAGCCATCAAGAACTTCCATTTCAGCATTTTAAGTCTTGTCGAACTTCCCTGAGAATTCCTGCAGATTAGGTGCCTGTACATCCAGCAGTAGGTTGTTTTATGTAAATATCTTCATTTTTTTTAGGAGAGTAAATCAAAGTCCTAGATCAGTAGTTAAAATACAGTGAGAGAAAGGTGTTTGCAGATGCAAGTGAAATGAAAAGACATCCTTGCCTGGCTGTGCTCAGAAAAATAAATACTTCAGTGGCACGGAGTGAGGGTAGGCTGGGAGTTTCCTCTGAAATACTGGCTTGTGCTTAACTCCAATTACTTCTCAACCCAGATCTTCCCCAACATCCTGGATAGAAAAGAGAGACAAGGTGTCAATTACAGATTTCTGAGATTGGATTTTGGAATTACTCTTATCATAGGAAGAGTATTCCTCTGCATTCCTCTTCTGTTTGAATTTTTGGCCTATTCCTCCTGGTTGTGTCACCTTAATAGATGGATGGTTTTTCTGGGCCTTAGTTTTCTTAGCATTCTAATGAGTGTAAAAGAGATTGCAAATATGAAAGAGCAGAGCTCACTGCTTTATAAAAGGGATCTTCTTGTATAAATTTACTAAACTTAGCAAATAAAAATATAAGACATCCAATTGAATTCAAATTTCAGATAAACAACAGATAATCTGGTTAGATCCCAGATACTAAATACTATGAAATTATTTCCTGTTGGCTGGGCTGTAGCTCAGGGGTACAAGGCTTGCTTAGCATGGAAGAGCACCCTGTGTTCAATCCTCAGCACCCTCCGTTCCCAATTATTTATCTGTAACTTAAGTTTAACTGGGCATCCTGCTTTTTACTATCCTTGTTCTTCTCATAACTGTTCTGAGAGATTACTTTTTTGAAAATTCTAGAACCCTAGCAAGTTACAGCAAAGGTAGCACTGTAATCTCAAAGGTAAAGTGAGCGAGCCTGGGGGGAATGGTCCAAGATGAAAGAGAAGGGTTGTTTTCCCTGGTGAGCTAAGCAACAGAATAATCAAACCAAGGAGAGCTTATTTATTTGCTAAAAGAGCAAAACAGGACTCACTGTGCATTTAATATGTGAGTCACACTCTCTCCCGGACTAGGAAATCACCAGCCAGATTATTCTCAACGCTTTTTGGGAGGAAGGTATTTCAAGGCCTGAGGCCACAGGGGTAGTGTTGGGTCCACGAAGGCAGGGCCTTATTAAATACCAATATTGCTCCAAGCTCGTTACCGAGACCTGGAATTGGAAAAGCTGGGCTCACACAAGAGCTCCGCTGAGGACACTGAAGGGATATTTTGTGCTTTGAAAACTCACACCTGAAATTGCTCCGGCATCAGAGGAATCCAGAGCTAATAAAACTGTTAGCGGGCCTTTCAGAGCCGCTCCCCCCAGTGGATGACCTCAGGTTATAAATGATCTGTGGTCTTCCTGCGACTGCTGGAGCATGTTCTGAGGATGACTGTGAAAATATTGTGTTTCCATTTCAGGTAATAACCTGGCAGGAAATTAACAAGAATTTTGTTGCATGTGTAGTTTCCAAAGCAAGAGTTTTATGGTTTCTTCAATAGTGAGTTATCGCTTGCGCCAAAACAACCAGTTTCTGTTGCATATAATATTAATAACTCCTCATTTACCCTGAGCTGCTTCCTAGCAGTGCGTTTATATGGAATATAGACCAGAAAAATTAAACAAAAAGGCACAACAGCATTTGGTTAGCAGGAGGTATATCCAACCAGAGGGATCAGGTTAGAATACACTTCACCTCTTCTTAGCCACGCCCCAGGAGGTGAGTTGAGCCTCAAGTTACCACATCTGGGAAACGGGCATAATTAAAATCATATGAGAGGGTTGTTTAATGTTCAATTATCCAAGTAAATGATATCAAGCATATACACAGTGACTGACCTCTATATAGGCAGCGATAAAGAGGGGGGGGGAAGATTGCTGCTAGGACTAGGTAATAAGAGAAAGCAAGGCCAGCCTCTGGATAGCAAACTCTACATCATGTCCAGGGACTGCCAGCTGCATCTCGTGCATCACAGTTACAGGAGCGTGTCTCAGTCTTTCACCTTGTTTCCTTAGTCTCAATTCATATAATTCAATATACATTTATTTTAGGGGCCAACAGACTAGAAGCAGCAATGCAGAGAGAGCACGGAAGGAATGTGAGAAGACACATGTATAGGGAGAAGGAGGGAAGGAGGGAGCAAGAAGGGAGAGAGAGAGAATAAGAGAAGAGAAGAGAGGAGAGGAGAGAGACGACAGAAACCCATTAAAAGCAGACAAAAGGACATGAAGGGCATCCAGGGACATTTGTGACAAAGCAGTTCTCAGCCATCCTGGTTGAATCCCCCCTTTACACACTTAGGTAAGTCCCAGAGCTTCTCAGGACCCCACATAGTGCCTGTGATCTTGATGGAAAGGCACAAAAGTCACAATTGTCAAACTGGAAAGATGACGAATGATATAAACAGGGACATGTGCTGTGCTCTTTCCTCCCGTTCTGTGACAGGATAAAATCACAGAAAAAAGCAAAAGACAAGGGAACTGAGTGCCATCTTGTGGAAGGACTGACCACCATATCATAGTGGTCCTAGGACTGTGTGGGGGCTGTATTCAGCTTGGTTTTAAATTTCCATTAGATAAGCCTCAGTTCTTTCAGGGTGACATCTCCGCTCTCTGGACTACCCCCTGTGAGATGCTTTGCCAGGAGCACCCTGGTTTATGCCTCTCTAAGCTATCTCTGAACACCCCATGAGGACTATCACTTCTGGAGTGAAATTCATACCTGTCAATCATTCTGTAAGGCAGGACCATCTTTGCAGACAGAACCCTGTTCCCTGAGCAGTTTGTAGTTCACCATGACTCTGGGCACAAGATAATGTGAAGTATTTTATTCAATGCATTTGACATTGGGGAAGTGATTTTGCTTCTGTGAATCTTGGTTGCCTAATGTGCAAAATGGAATTATACTTTATTGTGGACTTTTGCTGTGAGAATCATATTTTGTAATGCATTTAAAGCACCCGTTAGGGAGTGATACTTAGTAAATGTCTATACTGCAGCACTTCAACACGATGATTAATGGTTCTTGCTGGAAAGCTTGATTTTGATTGGAAACCAGATTGAGAATGTCATCATGGGTCTGACTGCTCATTGCCATCCTACTCACCTCCTCTTTTTGGCAAATCCTTCCCACCAGGTGGTGAAAGGCCACAGTGTCTCCAAGTAGCTGATCTCATCACTCGGCTCTAAAAAAGGAAAAGAAAAAGGTTCAGGCCTCTCTTCTGTTAACCCGGGAAGGCAATCTTTCTCAAAACCCTCCAGAAGATTTCTCCCTTATATTGTATTAGCTAAAAACTAGGACACATGTCCACAGATTTATATATATAATAAAGAATAGGAAACTGAGGCACCGAGACATTTGAAACAGTTAGAGGTTAATTAATCAAACCTGGTAACCCTGAATTGATCGCTCTTGCCTTTGAGCAATGGTTGCACTTAAGTTTGTACATTTCAGTTGGTGATTGATCCTGCTTAGCTTCATAACTTCTTTTTTATTGCTATCTTCAGCTCAAATACAAATCTTCCGTTTTTCTGCTCTCCCCAGCTCTGTAACTTCTGCAAGGGTTTGCAAACTGCCATATTTCTCCACTATGACCTGAGCAATCTTTGCAAACCCCAAAGATAATCAGGTCCCTGCCCTGACCTCTGATACAGAATGTTACCTGGATTCCCATTATCTGGAATGGGAATGTGCAAATAGAATTATACTTTAATGGTGAAGTGCAGGGCACTTAGACACAAGAAGAGATCTCATCCCTTCTACGTGGCTGAATTGTAGTGTCACCTTGGATGAGTTAATAACTCTCTAAACCTCAGGTATTTTTTTGTAGTTTTTAATTAAATATTCATCATATACTCATTTATTTACTATTTAATCTGTTCTAGGAGCTTAAATTGTAGGAGGGTGGGGAATTTTTCTAGAGTCCCTAAACCTGGATCCAACTTGAACCAATGCCTGGCAGACGATTGGCACCCAGTGAAAAACCAGAAACCCTAATGCCTTCCATTTTCACTGAGTCATCATGGTTAAATGCACGAGTGCCTTTAATGAGGAGTTTAATCATGATGCATTTCATTCACTCAGAGTGTTCCATGCACATAGTGGGTGCATACCAGCCAGCTCCTTTGGCTGTGTTGTTTGTAGAGTCAGAGTCTCTCTGGACTGCAGGTTGTGACTGTGGCATTCACATTCTAATCCTCAGGCCTCACCCCACAACATTCTGTCTTTCACATGTACACCTCAGAATCTGACCATGATGTCCCTGTTGATCCCCTAGAGAAGTCAGAAATGTGGACATCTCCACACCCTGAACCTACTGTTTTCTCTATTTGGACACCATCCCATGCATCTTCTCCCTTTTCTCATCAGACTCAGACTGCATCATTCTGTAAGGTCTGCTGGATGGTCTCCCTACTCACTGCCACACCATTCAATGGAAGTCATAGTAGGTGTGATCGTCACCACGGATCTCTCTTCCAGGCACATGATAGGACTGTATTATTTTTCTTAGTTGAAGTTCAGCATGGGCGTGTAGAGGACAGATAGACAGGTATGTCATCTGGCCTGACCTTTAGGATCCAGCTGATGCCTGGAGCACAGCTGTATGCCCTCCCAGCTCTAGGCTTGGGACTGGTCCTGCACAAGGCACCAATTGCTATGTCTGTCGGGTCCCTGAGAGACTTGAGTGAGCAGAAGCCAGCACCCACCTGCATGGGACAAACAGCTCAACGTGTGGTGTGTGTGTGTGTGTGTGTGTGCACGTGCACACGCTGAGGTGGGGATGCTTCTTTTAGGCTAAACCAGTCTTTCCTGAGTGAGGCCCACCTGTGCAGTGCCACTGGTATGCCACTAGTTTTGCAGGTGACATGGTTATATTTGCTGTTGACTTGGTTACTTCCCTCAGGAAATGGCTTCTGGAGAGCTGGGAACACCCTGCGCCTGCTGCTTGCCCGGTGCCTGTCTGGGTGTTGGAACACAGTCACCGGTGAACTGGGGACTGAGGAGCTGAGGGGTGAAAGGAAGGGCATGCAGCCCTCAGAGTTGGGAAGTGAGAGTACCACAGTTAGAAACTGAAAGTACCACCATTATAAATAGAAATATCTTTTTTTGAGGGGAGGCTGATATTTCAGTTCAGATGGGCAGCTGCCTTCTGTTGCCTCATGAGGAATTTAAGGTGACCCAGGAAAACGTCTTCTGGCTGAGGGCAGTGCCACTTGCACTGTCCTTTCCTGACCTTGCTCTTATCTGCATCATCCTATGCACCGTCCTCTCCCTGGCCTGAAGCCACCTGCTTCAGGGGCATCTCTACTCTTTCCAGTCTTGGAGGAGCAGCCTGCCCCGTCCTGTCCTGGTCACTAGCCGTGGTTCCTTAGCTGCACAAATTCCAACAGAAACTGCAGAGAGACTCTGTGTGGCCATCAGCCATTCAGTAGATTCTGCTGACCTGGGCTACCAGGCCCCACTCCTGTCCACCATCCTGTGTTGAAAATTGTCCTCCGGCAGCCTGTTCTTTCTTGAACAGTTCTGTAAGATTCCCTGATAAGCACTAATTGTGTCATAATGACATTCTTTAAAGACAGTAGATTAAGAGCCGCTCTGTGCTTGGGATTCTGCTCTTTCTCTGTGCTTGGCTCTGTGTAGCTGTCAGCTCGGCAACAGTTCTGCACTTTCCCTGAATATTTTTTCAAAGAACATTTCAGTTCTTGGAATGTTGTAGTTCCTTTTATTTTTTTTTCCCAACAATTATTTAAGCAGAGAAAAACTAGTGGTTATCAAACCTGAACTATTCCCATTGTTGTCCTTTCATTTTTCTCCTCAATGTAGTATCACCCAGCTGTGATGGATGGAGCATATAATCCCTGAGCTCCTCCCTATGGGAAGTCTACCTCGGGTGGGTGCACTAGCTAGCATGCTGTATGTAATAGCCCTTTTAGTTCTCATGGCTGCCCATGACGGTCGGCAGTGTTCCCCTTCTTGAGGAAAACTGAGGCTCAGACAGAAAAGTAGCATTTCCAGTGGCACTTGGATTTAACCCCAAGAAGATTAAACCCACACCACTTTATTTATTGGCTTCTTTAGTTATGCACTTCAGCTTGGACTTTGTTTGAAAGTGTTGAACCTTGTTCCTGCCCTTGCCTGACCTCTGCATGTCTCTCAGGTGTCTTCTCCACAAATCATCTCTCCACACTTATTCTTCCTGGACGCCTTTGAGTTGCCAATATCACATCTATTCCATAGTCTGTTTTATATTTGCACTGGACATGATTTTTCCACACCAAGTTTTCTTCTTACACCTGGGCTTCTTGGGGTGGGGCCCCATTTTCATCCTATATTCTTGGACTGGGCCCAGTAGAAACTGATCAGGGGAGTCTGCTTCTTGAGCAAACGTCAGCTATCCCCAGGCTGTGATGAATTTGCTACTTCTACAGTATAGTAAGGGAGGTAGGAGGATAGTAATTGTCATAAGATATCTTAGAATCCAACTTGGTGATGCACAATATTAGTAGTCTCTTTGTACACAAAGAGATTCTTGAAAGAAAAATGTGGAAAGCCAATCCAGGAAGCTCAGCACAATGGTCACAGCCTCATGTAGCTTGAATCATTGTATTTTGGACAAACCTAGTGCATTTAATTAGCTTTTCATCACTGCAACAATATATCAGTGACAGTCAATTTTAAAAGATGAAAAGGTTATTTGGGTTCACATTTTGTAGGTTTCAGTCCATGTTCAGTCGCTCTGTTATTTTTCTGCCTGTGGCAGGACATTACATCATGGTGACAGCACATGACAGAGCAAGCTATGACAATGGAAAGCCCGAACAGAGCGGAAGAGACTGGCATCCCACCATCCCCTGTGAAGGCCTATCCCCAGTGACTGTAATCTCCCATGAGGCCCCACAGGCTGGGGATCAAGCCTTTCACAGACAAGCCTTAGGGGACACTTAACCAAAGATAGAAGCAATTCATTTTCTGAGGAGTGTTGGACACTAATGAATCCGCTGGTGTAGTACCAATCTAGAATACAAAGCCAAACCTGAGGATCATACCAGCTTCTGGGGACACAAATGTAGTTGTCACAGCTGAACTGCAATGTGACTGGGGGACCAAGGTGATGGAGGTCAGTTGTATTCTGCAGACACCTATGAAAACTTGTTCTCATAGAATCAGTGTTAGGGTTGAAGAGTTGCAGGGCTTTGAGTTATGTGTTATATGTGTGGATGGCCTTAGAGGGTGGCAGGAGTCTTGAAGCCCTAGCTCGTTGGTGGTTAGTGCTCACACCCGCACCATGGATTATTATGGCAGGTTCCTCTGGGAACCTTTAGAATTGGGTGCTTCCTGAGTGAACCCTTACAATAGCCTGTCAGACCCGTGGACATCACAAAAGTAGTGTCTCGGAGCCGGTGGTAGGCAGGGCCCTTTTCTGCCTCCCTTATTCCCAGCCTCTTTGCTTTCCCTTCTTGTTCATGAAGAGGAGGTGGGAGAATACAGCTGTTAAGAGGTGATAATTCATTTCTGCACCATCATTTTGTGATTTATAACACAGAACAAACCATTTCTAAATGTAATCTTAAATATTGTTTTCTTATTTCATAACACATTTATAAGGCAAAACTGGTTTCTATGGGTGAGAGAGTCTGCTATAAACTCCTGAGCATTGCTAACTGCAGTCTGTCCCTGTTCCTCTCCCAACCCAACCCTAATGTCATCTCCATTATTTTTTTTCCTATACCCTCCATGGGCCTGAGCTAACTGGGGGAAGAGATGGCAGGGATGTTGACTTTGTCTCCAATTCACTCCTCTCTGATACACAGCATGCCTATTCAAGTCTTGAGTAAATTATAGCTGCCATAGCCTGGTGATTTGGGCACATATCCTGTCATCCTTCCCATTTTGCTACCCTGTTTACGTAGGAAGATGTTGAGTGCTGTATGTGGCAAGAACTAGGATGCTGGACATCTGGGACAGTTCTCAGGCCCCCTCCTGTACCAAAGAATTCTGTGTACTCCTGAATGTTGTGTATATGGAGTGAGAAGCTGGGAACTCAATCCCTGACCTCATGCATGCTAAGCGCATGCTCTGCCTCTGAGCTAAACCCCAACACTCACTCCCAAGCTGACATAACTCTTGTAAGCAGGCAAATTCCCTGGAGTAAACCTGTCTTCTCCAGCCCAGAAGGTCATTAAGTGACCCCCTTGGAGCCAGAAGAATGGAAATATTTTTCCACTACAAGCAAAGTTCCTTTGCCCCTGCCTCAGGCAGAAGAACTTTTTCCAATGGTATATTCTATTGTCACTGAGAAACTTTTTATACAATACTTGTCTTGTTTTGTTCAGACCACTATATCCTACTATGACAACATAAATTGGAATTTTATTTTTTCCTTTCGTGGTGCTAGGGATTGAACCCATGGGTTGCTTATAGACAGGAAATTTATTTCTCACAGTTCTGGAGGCTGGAAAGTCAGAAATCAGAGTGCCATCATAGAAGAGAGTTCTGGTGAGATGCTCTTATAAGTTGCAAACTGTCACATTCCCATCATATTCCACATGGTGGAAAGAGCTTGAACTAGCTTGGGGACCTTTTCATTTCACAACAATCACATCAACAAGGGCTAATCACTTCCTAGAAGCCCTCGCCTCCAAAACCATTACAATGGGAAGTATATTTCAACATATGAATTTTGGAGCTGCACAAACATTCAACTCCATCATTGTCCATTTTCTGCTGCTATAATAGAATACCTGAGGCTAGGTAATTTGCATAAAGAGAAATATATTTGATTTATGGTTTCTGTATCTGAAAGCATGGAAGCTGGCATCAGGTGTGGGCTGTCATGCTGCATTATTCCATGATAGAGGGTGGAAGGACAAGAGAGGTTCTCAAGCAAGAAATTGTAGCCTCGAGTCCCTTTATAATCCAACCATGTGTGTGGAGCCATCATGGTCTAAGCACCTCCCATTAGGCCCTGCCTACTAAGACTACTGCATCTGGAATTAAGTCTCCAGTTCATGCATTTTGGAGGACATAGTCAAACAAAAGCAGGTTCATAACCAGACAGTATTTTTCTCTTCATCTGATTCTGTCCCCATAATGACTGAACATTTTTATAGCTTGCCCCATCTCGCTATCTACCTCTCCATCAGGTCCTAGTTTCCGTTCTTATCCACTGAATGTGTGCTAAGTCGGATCTGATCACAATGAGCCGCGATTTGAGAGACCTTCCCCCAGGAGGGTCTTCTTTCCTACCAAAGGTGGTTTAACTGCCTTTATCAATGAGACCTTAGCAGCTTAGAAATGGAATGCATGTGGCTACCCTTTCCTGTGTAGTGTTTGATAAGTGACAAGCCTGGTGGAAGTGACAAGACTTTGTGGTTAACTTTTAGCAGTGACCATTTTGTTTGGAATTTAGGATAATTGTTAAGAAAAGCATTCTTTTTTTTAATTCCATTTTAAGGTGGATATGAAAAGATTTTTGAATTGGTGCCTCAGTTGTTTCCCTTTGTCAATGAGGGCCTGGAGTATTTCATGTCTTGCTCAAGGTCACATGGAACATGGGCAGATTCAGGCGTAAACCCCAGCTCCTCACCTCCAGCTCAGCACCCCAACCACTCTCGAGCATTGACCCCTCCAAGTCAAGAACTTTGTGGAGATGAATTTCACAATATTATCTGAGTTAGTGACATTGATTGCCTGGATAGAACCCTATTAGCCACCACAATCGGAGACAGAGTCTGATAGCGACAGTGACTGACATTTCTTGTGGTGTTTTCATTTGCTGGGCTCTTTCTTTAACCCTTCTTGCAGTGATATCTTGTTCGATGCTCTTGATGTCCCATGAATCTGGTACTGTTGCCAGGCCCATATGTCAGATGAGGAAATGAGGTGCATGCTGGGCTCTCTGGCTCACAAAGATAATCCTAGCAGCTCGAGAGGCTCAGACAGGAGGATTATAAGTTCAAATCAGCCTCAGCAACTTAGTGAGACCCTGTCTAAATAAAATATAAAAAGGACTGGGGATGTGGCTTAGTGGTTAACTGCCCCTTGATTCAATCCCTTGTACAATTAGAAAAAGAAGAAGAAGAGAAGAAAAAAAAAAAAAAAAAAAAACGAGGCACATGAGTCACATGGCACATGGCAGCCTCTTGGTCACGTAGAGGGAGCCCAAGCAGGATCAAGATTCAAATCCACATTTTAACCACCTGCATCCCATTCTGAGCTCCAATAATTTTTCCAGATGATTCCAGAATCTCTTCTCCCCCTTCCTTGTCTCAAATGCTTTATTAAGTGATAACAAATCATATTTTAAAAGCATAAATTATAAATCAATCATTTTGTGTCAACATTCAGAAGCAATGAATGACAAGGCCCGTGATGACTTGTGCCATTGCATGTGAGCTGGAGATATTGGAATTACAATAAATGATGACAAGAGATTGCAGAGAGGGTTGTGTCGAGGGCAAGATCTGGGTGGTATTGTAAGTTGGGGTAGATTACATGACATTTAAATATTTTAAGATGAACAAGATAATAAAACAGGTATGCCCTGTTTAAAGTAAATCATTGTGGATAAATTCAGCTTGAATGAGAGGCACACGAGGCAATAATTCATTTTGTGGAACCCAAAGCATCAGAATAAAGGGAATAGAACTTGAATAGCGTTTTACTTGTTTTTCAAGTAAGGGACAAATGGAAGTCACAGCAGTGGGGGGCGGAGGAGGAACTAGGCACATTGCTTTACTCAGTGCTATCACATTGACAGCAGCAGATTTATTTTAAAAAAGAAAAAAATATGGCCAACATAAATTCAAAACATGCTTCCTGGCCCCTCTTTCTTTGTTCCCATTCCAGTTTCCTGGAGCTCCATGCAGGCTGGCTGATACCACAGTCATCCGTCTCTCTGTGGCTCATTTTGTGGTGCCTGGCAATACAAATGGTCCCTGACTTATAATGGTTCAACTTTCAGTATTTCAACTTTAGGATGGTGTGAAAGAGAAAGGCATATTTTGAATTTTGAATTTTGAGCTTTTCCTAGGCTAGTGATACCTGGTACAATCCTGTCCTTCCATGCTCCACAGCAGCAGTGAGAGGTGGCTCCCAGTTACCCAAGGGGTGACCAGGGGAACAACGGATACTCCACTGTGCCATGCAGCTAGGCTGGGCTGTTCAGTGGGTCACATGTGCTCAATGAATTTTCGACTTAATGATATTTTCAGCTTATGGGGGACATAACCCCATGGTGTGTGAACAGGACATAACCCATTATGGGTCAAGGAGCATGTGCACTCAGTACCTACTTCAATATTTGTTTTTAAATGATTGTGATAAACCAAGCATGCATGTGCCAAAATATCCCGAGTAAAAGTTTTCAAAAATTTCCATTAACTGTCCCCAAGTCAGAACTTGTCTGTGCAGAAGTGGCATTGCTGGAATTTGTGCTCAGGACCCATTTCTCGTTCCTCTACTGTGTTTCTAAGTTCCTCAGGAGACACTGCAGCCTCTGAAGGTTCCTACTGCCTTGTGTCCACCATCCCCTGCCTTAACCTGAGTGCCCACAGCAAACCCTGGTATAGACCTCCTTGTACCCAGGCTGGCACATCACTGTTCCACTCTACTTGTGGGACTTTCCTTTATTTTACTTTTATGTGGTGCTAAGGATCGAACCCAGTGCCTCAAGCATGCTAGGCAAGCACTCTACCTCTGGGCCACAGCCCCAGTCCCCTACTTGTGGGACTTTCTGCAGAGTAAACTCCAGGTCTCCTTCAAGACCATGTCCACACACCACCTTTCCTGTGGCCTCCTACCAGGCGCTGCCTGCTCCTCTAGCTCCGTCTCTCCCCTTGGGCTCTGGTTGGCCTAGCTCCATCCGTGTCTACTCTGAAACCTAGGGCTTAGCTCCTTCCGGGTCTGTCTTCCAATTACGGGGCTCTCATTGAGGACAGTGAATGGACAACCTCTGTGTCTCCAGGAACTCGGGACAGCCTTCGAAACCATGTATATGCCTTGTAACAATGAGTGATCCCCCTATGTGTGATGAGGAGTAGCTTAGTCTTATGTCTTTGTTTTTTTATTTATTACATTAATAAAAACCAGGTCATGTTGCATAGATATCCCTAGTTGAATCTTGAAAAATCCAGAGATCAGACCACCCTGGCCTCTGGTCTCCAGCAAGTTCTGCCAGAGTTGGCAGCAGCTCCTTGCCATAGTCCCCACCTGCCAACTGGCTCCACACATGGATGTCACCTGCCTGAATCCAGGAGGCAGTTCTGTAGTTCTGTGTTTACACAGCTGAAGGGGACCCACACAAACTCCTTCCTCCCCTGCTGTTTATGTGCTGGTAATGTGTCAGTCGGCTGGGGCCACTGTCAGCCAACAGGACAGATTGGTTCAACAGCTGTCATTTATTCCTCTCACTCTGGGTGTTGGAAGCCCAAGATCAAGGTATTGGCATACTCAGTTCCTGCAGGTCCCCTTCTTGGTTTGCACATGGCCACCTTCTCCCTGTCTTCACCAGTAGGGAAAGAGAACTATGGTCCTGTCCTTTCCTTTCGAGGGCCCCACCTTCATGACCTTGTGTCAACCTAACCATCTCCCAAAGTTCTCCCCTTCAAATGCCCTCACACGGGGGGGTCAAGGTTTTAATGCATGAGGATTGGCAGGACCCAAGCCTTCAGTCTGTAATAGACTGAAGAAATGAAACAAATCCTCACTGTGCCTTTGACCATCCCAGAGAAAGAATTCACTTTGGTTTTGACATATCTGATTCTCATCTTCCCCGGGCCAGCTCACAGGAAGAGCAGATCCCCATGTGTCTGGAGTTCAATGGCGAGGGAAGAAGGAGACCTTGGTTTCCTTCAGCTCAGCCCCCACAGGCCCGACTTTGGGGTTCCTATTCTTTGCCAAACTCAGTTTCCTTTTCTGCAAAATCATAAGACAGAACAAGTTGAAGGCACGTGACCCTTTGGCCTCCCATGCCACTAGGATCTTTTTATGTCACTTTCTGGAGAAACACACGGGGTTTGTGGGTGCTCACCACCTGTGGAGTGATGAGTGACGCAGGGGGGCTTCCGCAGCCGAGATGGCACCTGGCAGAGGGTGCAGGGTGAACCCTACCTGGGCAATGCTGAAGCCACCCATTCCAGAGTGAGCCGAGGCAGCCCAGCCTCCCCTCTGCTCACAGGGCCCTGTTTCCACTCAGCTGCACTGAGTAATAGGAGAGGCCCTGTCCGCCCTCCTGTCACAGAGCTCTGCCACGCACTGCCTGTGCCAGTGTGTTTCTGCGTCTGATGAAGGATTTATTTAGGTCACTGCTGCCTTCTCTACCCAGCAATGCAGATGAAGCACTCTGAGAGAGCGAGCCTCCTCCTCCTCCGCCGGGGCCTGCCACTGCACACACCTGGCCGGCGGCATTCATTCGGGAGGCATTTATAAAGGACCTGCTTCGTGCCCTTCCACAAGCAGGGAGCCTGGATAATTTCCATTGTCGCTGTCCTTTCTTCCTTGAGCCTCTGTCTGGTTGAGTCACTGCAGTACTTTGGATCGTGAACAAATGCGTTTGACTAATTATCATCCCTGAATCCCATTTAGACCATGCAGCATTTTTCTTTTTAGAGACAAAAATAGCTACCATCATGTGAAGGCTTGCCACGGGCCAGGCAATATGGCAATATCTGAAGTACCCTGTATATACTGTTTATTTTAATCCTCACCATAAATATATAATACCAATGTGTTTGATCTCAGGCTTCTAGTTCCAGGGCTTTCTTGGGGATTTTAAATTATGGGACTGAGATTCAAGCCTGGGGTTTGGGGCTCTAAATCCTCTGCTAATTCCAGCAAACCCCACTGTAACCCAGTCCCCCCATGATACTACCTCTGTAATCAGCCAGGTCCCTCTGTGTGTTGTCTACCACAGTGGTTTTTAATCCTGGAATTAAAAAAAAAAAAAAAAAAAAAAACATCTCAATCACAGTAAGAAATCTAGAGAAGGCAGAGAACACCCTTCCACAAGCATCCACTTTCCAAGCCTATTCTAGGGGTTCCAGCTACCCTGTGAAGGTCTTAGGAATGCAGAGTCTCAAACCTCTGCCCAGCCCTTCCGGAATAAAATCTGCCTTTTTACATGGACCTCCAAGTTGCTCTGTGCCTCCTGCTGTTTGGAAAGATCTGTGCCAGGTTATTGCATCCTGCATGCAGAGCTGTGGTCACCTCCCTCTGCACCGTTCATCCCAACCCTGGGGCTCTAGTCTTCTCTAAAGTGAACTATAATGTTTGTGAGGTGACATCAGGTCACACTGTGGAGCATATTGTACTTACCATTTGCCATGGAGCATTCAGAGGCTCCCAGACAACGTTGAGATTAAATCTTTGCCTCCAAATCCCTGATTCTGGAAGGATACCATGCTACCTCCCTTGGGGGTCTCCAAGGCATCTCCATCCTTGCATGCTAGAAAGTTATGTTCATTATCCAGTTAACCTTTTGCAAATGTGGAACCCCCAGCATTACCCAGGACTCATGGGGGCATAGAATGCCTGGAAGTGTTGCATCCTAAGAGGCTCAATCTTTCTCAAGGGAAAAGTGGGGTCAATTACACTTCATTTTCCCCCAGGCATTAAATGTGGTCCAAGGAAATGGATTAACAGGTGTGGTGGGTCTTTGCTCTCCTACCCTGAACTCTTTGCACTCCACCCCACCACACAGTGATTACCATAAGTCCAAACCACAGTGAATGTCAACATCTGTTGACGAGTGTCATGTATAGGCAATTTCAAGAAAATAAATATTTATGCAGGTCTTGAAATATCAGTGTCCTTTCGCAGACTGACAGGCACACGCTCAACTCTTCCCTGTCTCTAAGTTTCCAAAATGACCTGCCAAGGATGAAAATTTGACACCATGGCAACAGGCTATTAAGTAATTGTACGAAAGATGAAAGTGAAGACATTTTTGACTCTTCAAGATGAACAAACAACCTTACACTTTTGATTGCCTGGAAGTTTAGTTGCATAAAAAATGACAGCTCTGTTGTTGAAGCTGTCTTTACTCAGGTTTCAGTACATTCCAGAAATTAAATCACTCGACACCATGGGATGCTTGGAGGAAGCAGCTTTTCACGGCAGTACTTTAGGTCCCCTAATTTCTGCTATCTTATGCTTACGTGTGAGCTCCATGTGGAATGCACTCCCCACTGCCCACAGGGATGCAGCCCCACTGAGGGGGGTGGGCAAGCATGGCAAGGCCTTTGGAGATGGCTCATGGAATCTGTTTTTGACCCTCCCTGATTCTGTGACCTTGAGGAGGTCATTCAACCTTAGTAGCATGCTTCCCTGTCTACCAGGGTTCCAGGCAGGCTATTGACGTTTGTTGAATGCCTACTATGTGCCAGGCCTAAGCTACCTACTGGGCATGAGTAGCCTTATTTAATCATGATGACACCCTGATGAAGTAGGCGTAAGTCCCTTCTATAGTGGGGCACACTGAGGTCCCCAGAGAAAGGACACTTACCTGATCTTTCTTGTTTTTCCCTACTCCTCACCATCTTTTCACCACTTTCAATAAAGTGAAAACAGCCACCTCTCCTTAGTGTGGCAAGTCTTAGAAGAGAGAATTTATATGCAAATGATCACCTTACCTCCAGGCACACAGAGATGCTCAGCAAGTGATCATTCCCTTTCCACCTCTTGTTAAATCCCATAAACTACTTGGGCTGAGTGTTTTGATCACTGTGTACCATAGACGGTTCTTCGCCCATGCCAGCCAAGTCACCTTCCTGTCAGGGTCTGAGAAGCTGGCCTGCAGACGGGGGATGCAGGTGTCTCTGTTCCTAATGCATTCAATTTACCTCTCATGAAATATTCTACATACTTCATTTGATCCATGAATCTTTTCCAGTGGTGGGACTAAGAGAATATATTATAGTTAATTACATTTGAAATCTAGGTCATGATGTGAATTATGTAATAAGGAGACTTAAGGAGAAAATTAAAATATTTTCGAAGGGTTATTTCATAGCTTTCCCTCCTTTTTAATTAAAATGTTTTCTAGACTCTCAGGTGATTGAGTCCAATCACCAGTAGAAGTGGGGAGTCCTCCTTTCAACATCTGGTTTCCACTTGACTCTCTAGGGAGGGAAGACTTGCTAATACTTGATGAAGTAGTTTGCATAAACTGTCAAGTTTCTCTTTCTGCTAAATTAAAACCCTTCCCTAGTAACTTCTAGTCATTGGCTGAAGTGTCCACGGCATTGGAAGACTTCATGCAGCAAGTAGGGCCTCTGGCATGTACTAAGTACTAGAAATCACACCAGACCCTGGGCCACGCAGCAAAGGCAGACGAAACACCAACAGAGTGACAGTGTGCGGTGCTAAGTGCAGGCAGTCCCTAAGCAATGTGTATATGAGGCCTAGAATATGGGATGATGTGACAGGAAGTGATTAAAAGAGAGAGGTGGGCTCATGCTGTAAGGAAAGCTGGTGTTTGAAATAAAATTCAAATGACAAGAAAGAGCCAGCCTCAGAAAGCCAAGGGAGCAGAAAATTCCATGGCCACAGTTGGTGGGCTCATAGGGACAGAAAGGTACGCTGGGCTGGAGCTTGGCTGTAGGACCACAGTGAGGCCTGTGGGGCAGTCCAGTCCGATTTTAGCAGTCTCCAACCTAGGAAAGAAATTGGAACGAATTCCAAGGACAAGGGAAGCCTCCATCTGGAAACTGCTGTATACTGCCCACTGTGGTCCTCTGCCTGGTGTGTGGTCAATATCTTCACAGTCAAGATCTTCTTGTGCTGCTCATGGAGAGGACTTGGGTCTTTTGAAGTCTTGAAACTCAGGGACTGGCTTGTCACTGCAACACTCAGAAAACAACCTCCCTGATAAGGGAAGTAAACAGAGAGGTGGCCAGACCTCCCTTTGGGACTTATTGTCCCTCTGCAAAAGGAAGGAGGGTTCCCTTTGCCCATGCTAGCCAGGCTGGCTCTTCAAAGAAACCCTGCCCTTCAGCCAAGAATTGGTGCCAGGTGCGGATTTTCAAGAGGACTGAAGAAAAACCAAGAGGCCCAGTGACCAGAAAGCAGATGCCCTGATTCTTGGTGGAGAATCAAACCCAGGGGTGACTAACCCCAGGCCTTGCCAAGGAGCAAGGCCCCACTGTGCCTTCTCATGCTGAGTTTGATCCCTAGTTCTGCCTCTTGCTTCCTCCATAGACCACTTCATTCCTCTGAGCCTTGGTTTTGACCCTAAGATTGTTTCCTTGAGGGATCATGGTGAGGTGAGCAGGAAGATAGTGGTGTGCTGAGCTGCCAGCCCAGGGCCAGCCTAATGCAAATGCCTCAGATGGGAGATGTGGTCCTTGCTGTTGCCAAGGGACTGGGCCCCTACTCCAGGTGCTGGGGAGCACTCTGTCTCCAAGCCCTTAGCAGCTATGGCCTCCCAAATTTCAGGAAGTGGCTGGTGTTCAGTATTACCTGGCTCATTCCTTGTGGGGGAATAGTACATGTATCTCTGCTCTTTGCAAGTGCACACTCACTTTCTTGGTCCTTATTCTGCTCAAGAGCTCCTCCTCTGTGAGAGGGGAGAGCATGTCACTATGATGCGAGAGCTTTCAGATGAAGAGCACAGCTGTGCCCATTGCCCTCTGTGCCCTGCACCTCAGTTGCTGCATGTCACGTGGACCTGGGGTGAGCAGTGAGGGGAAAGGTACACACACTTGGTGTTCAAGGCTTAGTACCAAAGGATGCATAACAGCTTCTTCATTGTTTATAGAGCTTATATGTCAGAGCAATGGCATTTGGATATATTGGGTTACCAAAAATACATTAGTTGGTTTTTGATGTGGCTCTTTGAAAATTTAAAAGTGCAGATGTAGCTCACACTATATTTTTGTTGGACAGCCCTGGTACATTTTATCTTATTTCAATCTTAGATAGAGTAATAATTGGAGGGTGGTGGAAATGTTATCATTTAAAAGATGAAGAAACTGTGAGAGGCTAAGTTGCTTTCACTAAAATCAAAACTAGAGCCAGGACTCTGACTCCACAGCCTGTGTGCTTCTCTCAGACCCCTCTACTGAAAAGAACAAATGGATGTGTTCAACACCTGATGCATATACCCAGTGTGTTGGTGGCTGATGCATTGTCACTGCTGGGTACGTTGTTGGGCTTTTCTTCCTTGGGACCCCCAAAACGCTGTCATCATTTTACCTTAAGACCATTTTCTTGGGAGACAGTAGCCTCCAAACTATAGGATTAGAGTTCAGGACCCAAAAGTTCTAGGCCCAGAGAGTTTCCATGTCTGTGGGCAAGTCACCTCAGGGCCTCCTCAACAACGAAATGAAAAGCAAGGACTAAGGACTGTTTTCTGCTTTGAGGTTTGAAATCCCATGTCAAGGTCAAAGTGGCCCAGATAAGGGCTGATCTGCTCACCTGAACTTGAAGATCTTTCCTTGCCTGAGAATGTCATGAAAAGGCCCGGAAATTCTGTGTGTGTCACTAGGAAGTCCAACTATCAAACCACGACAAGAAATTAACTGCCAGTGGCTAATGTTTATGCATATTTACTACATTACATATGTTAATATGTTATATGTGTTAATGAATATATGTTATATTTAGATGTGCATATACATATAGTTTTATACACACATCAAAGACTTACTAAACATGTATCTATAGCTGTGTCGAGAGCCCTGTATATGTGTGTGTACATGTTTACATCTATTTCATGTACATATATAAGACATTAGCTGAATTTTTTCCCACACACCTCAAATATTTTTGGAATGAAAAACAACTAGACATAAGTAAATTCATTTTTGGAAAGTGTTAAAGCAGAAACCAGGAGATTTTAAACTACTAACTGCACAGTTTTTTTTGTTTTGTTTTGTTTTAATAAAGGACAAACTATATTTAGTTTCTTCTCTGCTGTCTGCTGGCAATTCCCCTTTAGGGAGAAATCCCAGATGCACACTCTGCTGACCAGAATGCCTGGTGTTAGCGTGGAAAGAGCACCGATATAAAGAGTCAGATAATATAAATTTCAGCTCTGACCACTGCCTCTATCACATAGGTGTTGAATAATTTGCATCCCATTGCTTCCTGAGTCTGGATGCAGAACTAAGAGAGGGGCCAGAGGGCCCACTGCACAGAGGCTGCTCTCTAGCGCATAGGAGCTACTTCCTCCCTCACGTCACCCTCTCCCACCAATTGCCAGTGCGTGCGCACACACATACACACACACACACATGCCCACACACACAGGCATACGTACATACCCCCAAACATGAAAAAAGCAAACACAACTGGTCCGTTTGGTTGACCCACATGAGCACTGAGAAGGAAGTGAAATTTGAAACAGTCTGAGACTTTGAGCTGAGTAAAGCAAAGGACCTGTTGCATGCAGCTCATCCCAGTAGCTGAACCAAACTAGAAACACCTGCTGCTTTGTCTCCCTAGAGACTGTTTCTCCTAAAGAGTTTTGTGGCTGATGGTCCCTTCTCCCATGTTCTGTGTGTGGTTCTCTGTGTCCAACATTAGTTGCTCACTTTCAATGTTTTCCAAAGCCTATAACCCTGTACCTGAGGCAGATACATCAACTGGCTTGATCATCCAAACGGAAGCCCTGGATTTGTTCTTTGTTTATACAGTCTAATAATGTTTTAAACCAATGAAGTGAGTTTTAAACCTGAGGGATCCTCTTGGTGCAGAAGAGTTTTACTGGCTTTCTAAACCCTACAGCCCCCTTGCTGGGCCTGCCTCCAACTCTTCCCTTAACATGTTTAAACAGGAATAACTTATATGAAAGCTTCCAATCTCCCTTTGGAGAGAGTGTCACACACAGGTTGTTGTATAGAAAGCATCAACCCTGACTTGTCCACATTTGGGAACCCTTAGCTTCTAGCCCCACAATCTCTGTGAACTTAAGGGACTTTATTATCTGAATGTGATAAATCCCAGACATAGGAGACATTTGGTAGAGGAGAGGCAGTTGGTGGAAAGAGAACCCTGCATTAGAGTTTTGAATTTAGGCTCTGAATTTTGAAAAACATGAAATATTTGTGTCCTTAGGCCTTGTATCTACACAGTGATGGTGACAGTTATCCTGGTTTCCTATCTTACTCTGGAGTGTTGTGATGACAATCATCTGAGACAACCGTGAGCCACTTTATGTATTGTAAAGGCTGGTACACAAGAAGGCCGTTTGCTCTTTCTGGTAGCCTCACCTTTTTAATCCCTCTGGGCCTACTTCAAACATTTCCTTTTCTCTGCAGACTTTCCCAGTTGTTTCAGGCAAATGAAAGAACAGGTGTCCTCACAGAACCCCACTGAACTCCCATCATAACATACAGCACCCTGCTGCCTGGAGTCAGGTTGCACCTGTTATCATTTGACAGATTCATCCGCAAAGCAAACCAGCCCAGACTCCGTGATTCAAAACCACAATCACATATTCTCTCTCAGGAGCCAGGACAGTTGTGCTGTACACAGTGGACTTGCGGGGCCACTCTGCTGCATGAATCTCTCACCTTCCCCTGAGATCAGCAGTTGGCCAGATCACTTTCTTCTCATGGCGACGGCACAAATGCGGGAGTGCACAGCTCTTGAGGAAGGGTTTGGTCTGGATGTTGTCATGTCTGTTCACATGGTACCATGGTCCGAGCCAGAATCACGTTGCTGAGAAGCACCATGCTCCACAAAGAGGCCATGGCAAGGACGGGGTGCTGGGGGAAGAGCTGGGACTCAGTCTTGGACATGGGTTCATCTGCCCTATTAAATTAGGAGCCCCTAACTGGGGAGGTGGGATGCAGAAACAAAGACTGCTTCTGCACCATCTGCCCCTGTGCCAGGAGGGGCTGCCAGGTGCTAGATATTTCACTGACGTTTGCTGAAGTCCAAAGGATTTTTCCAACTCTTTTCTTTATAGCAGAGGTTGGCAAATTATGGCTGGTGGGGGCAAGTCTGGTCCTGTTTGGGTGGGGCTAGCAAGCCAAACATGTAAGTGCTTGCAAAAAGAAAACAAATAAAAGAGAATAATAGTAATATGAATAAGATTTAATATTGGAATTTCAGCATCCATAGAGAAAGTTTGGTTGGAGTCCATCCACACCCATTCCTTTGTCTATTCTTTTGTTGCTTTAGATGGGTAACAGCACAGTTGGAACTGGAGTTGCCTTAGAGACCATATGTCCCCCAGAGCCGAAAATATTTACTCTCTAGGCTTTTGCTGAGAATGTCTGCCAACCCCTGCTTTACAGGATACAGAAAGAAAGAGAGTCCTGGGGAGGTGGATATAGCACCCAGGTCTACAGTTGTCACCTGGATTATTCCTGTGTTTATTGGGGGTTAATATTTTCCCTTTCCTCTTTAGTAATTGGCAGCCTGGGACACTCATGCACCACTGACTAGGAGGCATTCCCTGCTGAGAGCTTCATGACCCAGCGGTGCGGGGCCCAGTGAAGCCACCGTGGTGTCCAGCATGGCCGCGCTACTACTGGGCGCGGTGCTGCTGGTGACACAGCCCCAGCTGGTGCCTTCCCGCCCTGCGGCCTCCGGGATGGAGCCCAATCAGCAGGAGCTCCTGCGGAAAGCAGGCACCCTCCGGGATGACATGCAAGACAGCGGGGCCACCAACGGCTCTGCTCAGCAGCTGCCGCAGACCATCATCATCGGAGTGCGCAAGGGCGGCACCCGCGCACTGCTGGAGATGCTCAGCCTGCACCCGGACGTGGCAGCCGCAGAAAACGAGGTGCACTTCTTCGACTGGGAGGAGCATTACAGCCACGGCCTGGGCTGGTACCTCAGCCAGATGCCCTTCTCCTTCCCATACCAGCTCACGGTGGAAAAGACCCCCGCCTACTTCACGTCGCCCAAAGTGCCTGAGAGAGTCCACAGCATGAACCCCTCCATCCGGCTGCTGCTCATCCTGCGAGACCCGTCGGAGCGCGTGCTGTCAGACTACACCCAAGTGTTCTACAACCACATGCAGAAGCGCAAGCCCTACCCATCGATCGAGGAGTTCCTGCTGCGGGATGGCCGGCTCAACGTGGACTACAAGGCGCTCAACCGCAGCCTGTACCACCTGCACATGCAGAACTGGCTGCGCTTCTTCCCGCTGCGCCACATCCACATCGTGGACGGCGACCGCCTCATCAGGAACCCCTTCCCCGAGATCCAGAAGGTTGAGAGGTTCCTGAAGCTGTCGCCCCAGATCAACGCCTCGAACTTCTACTTTAACAAAACCAAGGGCTTTTACTGTTTGAGGGACAGTGGCCGGGACCGCTGCTTACATGAGTCCAAAGGCCGGGCTCACCCCCAGGTCGACCCCAAACTACTCAACAAACTGCACGAATATTTCCACGAGCCAAACAAGAAATTCTTCGAGCTGGTGGGCAGGACATTTGACTGGCACTGATTTGCAGTAAGCTAGGCTCAGAGCCTTTCCAGTTGTAACTTCTGGTTGTACATCTAGAGGGAAAAAGAATTTTAAAAGGGCATTTAAGCTATAATTTATTTGTAAAAATCCATAAATTACTTCTGTACAGTATTAGATTCACAATTGCCATATATACTAGTTATATTTTTCTACTTGTTAAATGGAGGGCATTTTGTATTGTTTTTCATGGTTGTTAACATTGTGTAATATGTCTCTATATGAAGGAACTAAACTATTTCACTGAAAAAAAAATAGATTTTTCTGGAAATGATGTCTTTTCTTGAATATAATTAACTTGCCCCCAACTCAGAACAGTTATCTGTGTTGCATTCATTGCAGAATCTATATTCTTCTGTTACTTGGGGAAAAAAAAATGTCTTCATGGCGATTATGGTCCTCTCTCCTCCTCTCCTTTCTGTTTGGTTCTTTTAATTTTTAATGTTTCATTGTGGTCATCAGCTTTATTTTTTTTTCCTACTTGCATTGTAAGATGTATCTTCACTGAGATTCCCTATTGTTTTTGGAGTTGGCACTTTCACCCACTCCCAATATCAGCCTGAATGTGAATTTTAACCCTATGTACAGTCAAAGTGGATAAGGTGATATTAAGGATGGAGAAGCAGGGAATAACTGGCAAGAAGATCCCTATCATCCAGCTTTGCCTCAAAGGGTGTTTGCACATATTTCTGATTTCATCATTGGGCAAAACCTACAATAAACAGGATTAATCCTTGGCTTTCAAAATGGTCTTGGGGCTGTGTACTTGGCCCCGGGTGACAACTGACCTCCAGAAAGCTACTTGGAATAGAAAACAAAATTGTCAAATCTGTGTCTGTCTCCATTCTGTAGATTCTGTGAAAATCTGACTAAAGGTCTAGCCTTTGCCTTAGTCTGGGCATTTATCTATTTCCTAAAATATCAATTTGCAGTTATGAACATGTATCCCACACTCACTGAGACCTAAATATGGGTATGTTCTAAAATCACCTCCAGATATGGAGTTCTGGATGTGAAAGAAATTTTAAACCACCAAGGGTTGAAGTTGAGAAGTGAAAGAGTACATTTTGGGGGACAGACATGAGGAAGCCCCTGCACCTGCTTCCAGAGTGAGTTTCACTTCTGTCCCCTGAATAGGCGTGCTGCTGGGGTGGGGAGCCTGCTCAGACCCTTAGATTCTCATGCCCTCCTCAATCAGCCAGATTTTTACAATTAAATAGGTTGAATAATTTTTTCTTATGAATTTGGAAACATATTCATTAGATGAAGAGAGAAAAGACAAGCAAAATAAATCCCTTTCTGGGACATGGTTTATTCTTAAGGAAAAGAAGAAAAATAGGCATTATTAATCAATAACTATACCCAAAACTCACAGAATCTTCCCAAAGTACCTTCAAGATGAGGGAATTATTATGGCAAGTTCAAAAAGGAGGGAATAGTCTCAAGAACATGAGGAATGTGGCCGGGTCACATTGATTATAAGCCAGGGCTTGGAGTTCAGTTACAGCTAAAGTATAGGTTGTTTATTTATGTATGCATTTATTAATACCTACTGTTTATAAGCTCAAGAGGAAAAGCTCAGATTCAGAGATGGTTAGCTCTTCCTGACTTGACCTGACATTTTTTTTTCTGGTGCCAAAAGCCTTCCGCCCTGAGAGGTGTGCCCCTGCTAGAGGAAGGGCAAGAAGGAGCCTGCATTTTTCTCAGCAGCCTTATCGGGGAAGTGAGTCATCCTGGTTGTGTTTCAGCAGCTCCTGCCTGACCTGACCTTAGCATGGCCCATGCTCCACCCCAGGCCGTGCACAGGCTGCAGAAAGAGAGCCTTCCTCTTCAGAACCCATTAAGGCTGCTATTAACATACCATCTCCCCGGAGGGAGTAATAGGAATATTTGTAGCCGACTTCCCATGGACTTGTATGAGGCAATATCCCGAGTACTTTCCTCTGTAACACATTGATGGATTTTGCTTTGATCACATTCATTTAAGAACTAAAGAAATGAGTGGGCCAAAAAAGGTGTAATCAAGCTCCCAAGGCTATCCAGGATAGTAGTGACTGGGAGAAAACTCTCCCATGAGAATCTCTGATTCTGAAGAGGATGGTCTTTGCACACCACCCACAGATACCCATTTCCTCGGAAGGATGGTGTGATTGAAGCCTGGACTGTCACAGCCAGGAATAGAAGAAGACAGAACCAGAACTAGGGACATGAACAAGCTGCTAGACCTGGCGTAGTGGAAAGTAGGAGTGACCCAGTGTAAAGTGGTGAAACTTCTGGCCTGGACATAGAGTCTTAACTAAGAGAATGTTCATGCATGTCTATCATGAGCAAGGGGTCGAGGTTCCCAGTAGCAGCTCTATCCACTTTTGATTCAACCTGCTAATCTTGGGGAAGGAACAGGAATAAGAAACCCAAACTTCAGACCCCAGGTGTTTCGATCTCATATGAGCACTGTCACATTCAGAGGATACCACAGTAGATCCAGGCCTATTCTGGTAGGTCCAAAATGCAAAGTCTCAGAAGCCAAATGACATTTGTTTCCTCCTGAGCCTGCCTAATATCAATTCTGACAACAGAGCCAGTTGCCAACTGGAGGGAGTGAGGTTCCTGCCTCTACCAAAGCCCATGGGCAGTCTGGAGGCTTTCATGAAAGCTCCTTCCAGAGACCAGCTGAACAAAGGCTCAGCTAGGGATTGGAAAGATATATGGCACTTGTGCTCCTGGCTCAGGACAGTGCTTGCCCCATCCTTCCTCCTGGAATCAGAGAGTGCTGCAATTCTGTTAGCACCGCTCTCAGGCTGCAAATTGGCTAGTTTGGGGAAAAGAGATGTGGCATTGCACACAGCTGCCTCCCCTATCCTGTAGACTGTTGTCCGCTGAAAGGAGGTGAGGGCAGCACAGGCCTGTTGCCTCTGGGGTGGGGTCAGAGGTCACCACCACTCGTTGAAATTGTATTTTTCTTTTGAGCCCCTAATACGAACCAAGCTTGGATATAAAAAAGAAGCATAACAGAATTAATTGTCACTAACTATTTTGGGTTTTATTAAGACGAAAAGGAAGCCAGGAGGGCAAGAAAAATGTCACTGAGCTGTGTACAGACAGGGCAGTGCAATGCGCACATGATAATTCAGCCACATCCCTGGAAGGAATCAACGAGCCCCATTAAAACAGGGGAGTAAGCAGAGCAATAAGAAATGGTCCTGCCTGCAAATCATGTTTCTAGAAGGAAAGGAATATTGCCTGCTCCAAGGAAGGACGGGTCCAGTGATAGAACATGTGGGTGTGGAGGATCACAGAGGTGAGACATGGCAGGTACTGCTCCACCAGTGCTTCTCAGAAATAGTAAGAAATGAAGAATGTCCCCAAAGGGCACATGGTAGAGCTATGACCTATAGTTACTCATGGGCTTCGGAGCCCCTGCCCTTTTATAGGAAGGCTTTGGGGAGGAATGTCTGTGGAGTCAGAAAGATGGAAAGCAATATTGTCATCTGAACTGGATACGGGGATAAGGACAGCTTGAGGAATCAACAGTGGGGAGAGGGAAGGGTGGGAGGGTGCAGGGAGAGGCTTGTCCAGTGGGCATGCCAAGTGGGAATAGGTTATATCCTCTGAGCAGCCACTACCTATCAGGCACTTGTGGCCTCAACAGCTGCTTTCCAAAGGCTGAGGTGTTGGAAGATTACTTATCATGCACCCGTGTATCTTTGGCTCCTGTGCAGGTGTGTTGCATAAAAATAACTATCATTTATTACACACCTGCTATGTACTTGGTATTTTAAATGTGTTGCTCCTAACTCCCATAACACCTCTGATGAGTAGGATATGGTGCACTAATTTTACAGAGGAGAAAAGTCAAATTCAGACATGGAAGTGTTATGGCGAGATTGCAATAAATCACTAAGTCGATCTTAGAGCAGGAGATGGAAACTTATTCACCAGCTGGTGGTCCGGATCCACCAACTGACAGGCCAAGTCTACACCCTTTGACCCCCTCCTGGGGTCTGAGTATACCTTTTGTAGTCCCAAACCATATTAATCATAAGTGGCTGTTGCTATGATTCAAAACCATAAACAAATATCATGAGATCTAAAATCATAAGCAGAAGAGCGAGTGGGTCAAAACATCCTTAGTTGAGCACAAGTTAAAGAATGGTTACCAACATCTAGACAAACCAATCTCTGAGAAAAATGAGAACCAAAGAGAGAACTATTTTACATTGTATAAGAATTGCCATTTTGTGTTGCCAAACATGCTAAGCTAAGCGACTGTTGATAGGTAGAGAGGCAGGGCTTTCCCAGGGAAGAAGCAGTTTTACGTGATGTGGGGTCTCAGGGTTAGATGGACTCTGTTTGGTAATGACCAAATCTAGGCCCATGTAGCCTGGCCCATAACAGAAGGGTTTGCAGGTGATGACAGGGTCCTTTCTTGTTACCTCTGGAATCTTCTCCAGGGTCCTGGGTCTGTCCGCAGGGCAGGGTTGTCAAGGGAACTATGGGAATCTGGGATGTGAGACGGACAGATGGGGGTGCCAAGGTTCCCTTTGAGCAAATAGTGGCGGTGATTCAATGCCACAGGGAGGTGATAGAACATGTTCCGCTAGCAGAAGTTCACTTAGGAGACCTGAGTTTGAGCCAAAGACCAGAGTAGGCTCCCCAGTGAGCCACAGGAGACAGGAGTCAGACTTAAGATGTCATTCAGTTGAGTTGCTTGACTGAGTAGTTTAATAAACGAAGTAGCCTGGGCTCCTCAGATATCAAGGTCTTTGCTCCATTTCCCCCAATTCCTAGTTTGACAAAGGAAGAGAAAAGTAATCAGAGCCACAAAGCCAGGTCTTGGTCCTGTGGCCTTAAGCTAATTCTCAGAGCCTTAATTTCCATTTTTGTTAAAATGGGTTGATATTTCATTCTATTTGGGGAAAAATTCAATGAGAAAAAGATCTGATAAACCACACCCTTGCCACATATATGATGTGGCTGAGTGGTTAAGAGAATTTAGGGACTTTGGGAGACAGATCAAAACTAATTTTGAAGCTGGGTGTGGTGGTGCACGCCTATAATCCTGGTGGCTTTGGAGGCTGAGGCAGGAGAAAGGCGAATTCAAAGCTAGTCTCAGCAAAAGCGAGGAAGGGGAAGCAAGTCTGTGAGATCCTGTCTCTAAATAAAATATAAAATAAGGCTGGGGATGTAGCTCAGTGAACGAGTGCCCTGAGTTCAACCCCTGGTACCCACCCCCCCAAAAAAAAGCTGGTTATGAACAAGTCAGAAGAGATCCCTTTTGCTTTTGTGCCCTCCCTCACACTTCACTCTATGACTATAGCTGATCCTGCCCCATTCAGATCCGACTTGCAGGGTAGTGCTCCTACCCTATGTGTAACAGATTTGGCTACTAATGGCTCATCCCAAGCTATTTTTGTAAGGATGTCCTTTAGTAGGAGCAGCCTTACCAGGAGATATCTGGAAAATGATGCCCCCTCTTCTGGGGGTGGTTTGAGAGTAGGGTCTAACTGGGAGTGTGGGGAGTGTGGTTGGTGCGTGAACAGTCTAATCTTCTTGCTTCTGCACAGAAAAACCTGTGCTGAGGATTACAACCATTTCAATTCAATGAGACAGCATAAAATAAGGCTGTTTTATTGGCTGGCATATAGAAATGTTAAATATAATAGTAGAGGAAATTGTTAACCAATAAGCTGACTATTGAAATAGTATCAATGCATCAATGTCGAATATAGACTTCAACTTCATGAAATATTTCTGATCCCACAAAAACAGATGCCTTGCTCCATCTTGTAATATAGGGTATGGCATCTCTCTCTGCTGGCTATGTACTCACCTGGAACTAGCACATGGACTTGTCTTCCTTGGATCGCTACCTCCTGGCACCTCGCATAGTGTCTGGCCAGATGGAAAGTAGCTTCAAGAGTTAGTAGAAAGAACTTATTTGTGGATTGAATGATAACTCTAGTCTAGCTGTCAATCTAATGTGAAAATCCTGTCCACCCCCTCCCAGTCTCAGGACCTTGCCTCTTCCTGGGAATACTTTTTCTGACCCAGGTACTTGTAGGTGCTTTACAACATGCTCTCTTATTCAGTACTCACAAAACTCCTGGGGAAATAATCCATCCAAATTCCATATGGTTGCTTATCATACTGCTAGCAAATAGTGCAATACTTGGCATAGAGTTACAAATATTTATTAACTAAGTAAATCATCCAAATGACCAATTTCTTTCCGCCATGCCATACTTTGCAGTCTCCTCTTAAATATATAGCTAATGGATAGTTCAGTGTTTTCTAAGACAACCCATTTATCACCAAAGTGGGCTACTGAAATTCAGACTTCCTGTACCGAAGCCTACATCCCCCTCACTTCCTTCCATGGATCTCAGCTCTACAACCAGTTGTCATGAGAAATATATCTTTTATCACTTTCTCATGTTAGTTTCTCACTGACCTTGGATTAGGAAGACCTGGATTTAGAAGTTTAGCTTGTTGTGGTTTGGATGTGAAGTGTCCCCCATAAGCTCTGGGTGAGAAAATGCAAGAAGGTTTAGAGGAGAAATGATTGAATTATGAGTCTTTGCACAGTCCTTGAAATAATCCCACTGACTGGATTAACTGAGTAGTAACTGAAGGTGGGTAGGGTGAGGCTGGAGAAAGTGGGAGCTGGGATCCTGGATTTGGGGTGTATATTTTAATGTCTGGAGAGTGGAGTCTCTCTGCTTCTGATCATCATGCAAGCTATCTCCCGCCACCACATTTTTCTGCTACGTTGTTCTGCCTCACCTCCAGCCGCAAGGAATGGGGCCAGCTATCTATAGACTGTGACCTCTGAAACTGAGCCCCTGAATAAACTTTTCCTCCTCTACAATTGACCTAGTTGGGTGTTTTAGTCACAGCAGTGGAAAAGCTGACTGGAATGGAGTTCAACCTTTTTCATGGCCACATGAACTTGGACAGTTTATGAACTTCTCTGAACTTTTAGTACCTTTCTGGAAAACTGGAGTAATAACTCCTTTCATTCAAAAATCCTTTGAGTCCAAATATGGATCATGGACAAGGTTCAAGTATAAGAGATCATCATTTTATAAACTCTCTTCTGCTGTGCTGTAACTTTCTGTGGTTCCTGGTAAGCTCTTCTTCATGTGTCATTTTTTACAGAGGGTAAAGGGAGTAAAGAGCTGAATACTGACTAGGAGGCAGATGAGTGAGGTGGATACCACCAGCTCATGCAATCTCACATTCACCACTGAGACAATTACTACCTTAGCCTTCTTGTATGGATGAGAAAACCAAAGCACAAACCTATGTCCAGTGTCAGCTAGTGAATGACAGAGCTAGAAATGTTCCCCGAGTAGTCTCTTGGTAGCTAGCATACTTAACCTCCAGGCTGCCCTGCCTTTCAGTGAAGAAGAGAAACTATTTTTCAACATATCTATCCATGGAAAGAGTAAGAACACAAAGAGGTAAAGATGGAAATCAGCAACCCAGGCTAAGTATCAGCCAAAGACTGTGGTAGGCAGAATTCGAGGATGGTCCCCAAAATACCTGCCTCCTGTTATATACATCTTGTCGAGCATCCTCCCCTTGAATGTGGAGGCATATGAGATGAAGGTGGGATAGCTACTCTCTTGGTTAGGATTTAATATGGGAAAGGTAATGGGATGTGGCTACGTTAATGTGTTAACAGACTTCATGTTAGCAGATTAGAGAGAGGGATGCCCTACTGGCTTTGGAGGTATCACTTGCCGTGTGAAAGAGGCCTGGGAGAGGGTGACATGGCAAAGGACTGAATTTTTCCAACAACCTGCGAGCATGGACAGAACCCAGAGTTCCTGATGAGGAATAATTTGGCTGAAGCCTTGATTGGTCCTTGGAGAAATGAAAAACAGAGCTGGGGCATACCTGGACCCCCAATCCATGAAAACTGAGGAGATAGATGCATGCTAGTTTAAACTGTTAAATTTGATGTAATTTGTTTAGAAAATATGCTAGTAATACAGAGACTTAAGTCTATTTACTAGCCCATCCCTCTTGGCTGATACTCAGAGTCTATAAATCTTACTTCAAAAAGAATAGAATTAAAGGCTTTTGTTACCCAGGAATACATTTCCATTGTATAATAACCAGTCTTCCCTTAAGATTATTCAGGGATAACAATTGTCAATATTTTGTCTTATATACTTCTAGATTTTTCCAACTTGGAAATCACGTGACCACACTGTATAGCTATGTATTTGTGGTCTATTCACTGGCTTCCCAAGGAAAGACCCATGCTGACTGGGCAAACCCGTGCCTCACATGGTTCTCTGCCTACTCAGGTACTCAGATAGGAGTTGCTGGCTACACTTATGCTCCCTATTTAGCAGTGTTTTGGGTGTGAGAGGAAAACCAATAAAACTTTAGCAGACCTGTTGTACCAGTTACATATGCCTGTGTACCAAACCATTCCAAAGAATGATGGTTTAAAGAAAGAATTTATTATCTCCTAAGTTTCTGAGAATTAGTAGGCGCAGATGGCAGGAATACTTGGGGTTCATCCAGTTATGGTCAGATGGTGGCTAAGGTGGAAGTCATCAGAAGGTTGAACTGGGAAGATGCCCAAGGTGTCTTCTTTAATCCCATTTGGTGCCCACATTGAGATGACTGCAATGCCTGGGTAGAGACTAGGCATCATTCTCTCTCTCTCCCTCTCTCTCTTGCTATGTAGCCAACTTGAAGTTATGGCCAACATCACAGTGTGGCAGACTTGTGGTTTATATGGTAGCTGGCTGGGGCCAGAGTGTTCTAAAAGGCCCAAGCAAAAGTGTAAAGTGTTGCTTAGGGAAACGATTTTCATATTATATTGCTTCAACAATGCCAACCCAGGAAAATGGACATAGCACCTCTTTAATAGATCTTTGGTCATATTTAAAATGGGAGATTAATATAGGTATAAGCTTTCATAATATGAAGGTTCATTATGCAAATATAAGACATCATTACCATAATTCCTTGGGCCTACTTTGACCTAAGGTGATAAATTATTTGCAATCCCATCTTTTGATTATATGTGATGGTGAGGAAATGATTTTGCATAGATCTATTTGATCCATAAATAGGATGCAAGCATATATTCCAGTGCTGCTTCCTCTGAATTTTATTATAGCTCAACCAAACCATGTGAGGAAAGACACACTTTGAACAGATTGTGGGTTGGGGTCAACTTCATGTTAGGAAAGCACAAACCCTGGCAGACCCATCACGCCTCTTAGACAATTTGTCAAGCATTAAAGAATGCTACTGAAGCATTTAACACTGGATATTAAAAGCTGTATACAGAATTCAAAAGAGAATGCATGGCAGATTCTATTTCCACTTTCTTTAATTTGGAAGTTCTATCTTTAGTAGCAATTTACATTTTCCACACAATTAAAGACTGTACCTAGTTCTGATTTGCACTTCAAGTATCCAATTCAGCTGTGATTTACATTTCTTTTCTCTATTTATCTGTTTATTTTCTACTCAGTAAGAAAACTGGGTTTTAAATGTTGGCATCTTCACTTAAAATCCGGGTAATATTAGGCAACTCTGATTAACCCTTTCAGAAGGTCAGTTTGCTTGTGTGCTAAATGGAAATAACATTTGATTGAAGGAATGGTTGTGGGAACAGCCTTAATGTATGTATATTTGTTCCAATCATTTCTCTTTTAACATACTTTGTGTACACCCATGCAAAGGGTCTATACGTAGGAATCCACTGCCAACGACTGAACATTTCTTCAGATATCATTGCGTTGCCCTGAACATTAGGGCTAGTACATCTGAAACCAAATTTATGCCTCTAAACCTAAATCAGAGCCATGGGCAAATGGGAAGTGATATAGTCAGAGGTATATACTCTATTTGGACCTTTATCACTATTCCTGGTTCAGAGCTCCTAAAACCCTAGGATTTTTCTACATGTTAAGAGCCATAAATGTGATAAGAGAATTTGGGGTAATTTATAACAAGCCACACCTGAGATTACCTGAAGGGAGAGACCTTTGCAAAGCTTCTGAACAACCATAGGGTGGGAGCTGGCTGCCCTGGGAGCCCCCTTGTCCTAAGGATCTAAGTTTTCCTTCGCCTCTTTTCCACTCTCCCTCTGCTGATGTCCTGGGGACAGAGAGATGTACAGAGAGTAAAGTTGGTGAACAGTGACCAGCTATTTAATCAGCCAGTGTAGAAGGAAGTGTTATTGTCCAACGTCCATTGGTTTTTATCAAGCAATCCTCCTGAACCAAGCATCCACTAAAACCCAGAAGGGCATAGTCAAGAGCTTCTGGTGGAACTGCCAGGCAATTCTGCAAGGCTGTGACCAAAACACCCAACAATAACAATGCAGAAAAGGGAAAGTCTGTTTGGCTCACAGTTTCAGAGATTTCATGCATGGTCTGACCACTCCATTGCTCTAGGCCCAAAGGAGGCAGAACATCAATGTGGAAGAGTGTGGTAGAGGGGCACTGCTCTGTTCCTGGTGACAAGGAATCAGAGACAGAGGAAAGACATTGGACAGGCGAAAAGTGAACCAGGGCATGTCCCCAGTGACCCACCTCCTCCAGCCACGCCTCCTACAGTTATCACCCAATCAATCTATCCCCACTAGGATCCACTGATTAGGTCACACACCTCTCACCACCCAATGGTCTCACCTCTGAACATTGCTGCATTAACACAGGAGCTTTGGGGGGACATCTCATACACAAGCCATAGAAGTTGGAGAACATGTGTAGTTCCTGGGAGGGCAGCGTGCTTGGAGAGGACAGGGAAGCTTCTTGACCCCTCCCCTGTACTGTGAGCTACGCACTCTCTCACTTGGAAGTTTCTGAGTGTATCCTTTAGTCGTAAACCAGGAATCGAGTACGTAAGCTGTTTTCTGAGTTCTGTGAGTTGTGGTAGCTTTTACTGACCCAGAGGGAGAGTTTGCAAGGAACTTAATTTGTAGCTGGTGGGCCAGAAACACAGGTGGCAGCCTTGACCTGCAAGTGGCTTCTGAAGTGGGGTTAATCATGGGACCAAGACCCTACTCTACAGAATCTGATGTTGCCTTAGGAAACTCAAATAAATTGGAGGACACCCAGTTGGTTGGTATCTCCTGAGGAGAACTGCTTGGAGTTGGGAAAGACCCACATATTTGGTGACCAGAGGGTGAGTTGAGTAAAGAGAAATAGTTTGCTTTTTCTGAACTACAAAAAAAAATGCAGTTTTTGAGACAATAAAGGTCATTTTATTTTCCTGAAATATTCAAATAATGGAAAAGAAAAGGTTGAGTGTTATCTCTGTTCCTTCTTCTCATACATAGGGAGATACAGATGAAAGATAATTTTAAAAGAAAACTGCTTCTACTAAATAGTTTGGGAATTTACCTTTTCAAGTAGAGAAGTCTATTAACTATTTTCCAAAAACATAAAAAGACTATGCATTTTTTTTTCTATTTGCTGTCATTTTTTTCAATTTGTACCAGTCCTTTAAAATTCAATTTCTCCTCTCCCAAGATGTATAGTTTATTTTTTTCTTCGTTCTGAGGAGAGGGAATAACAACTTTGAAAAAAGAACCCTTAAAGATTTTTTTGTTTTGTTTTGTACCCAGAGTTAAACACAAGGGCACTTAACCACTGAGCCATATCCCAGCATACTTTTGGTTTATTTTTAAATTTTGAGACAGGGTCTTGATAAATTGCTTAGGTCTTCATTAAATTTCTGAGGCTGATCTTGAAATTGTCATCCTCCTGCTTCAGCCTCCGAAGTCACTGGAATTACAGTTGTGTGCCACAATACATGACTACCAGAAAAAAATTTAAAATTCAAGGGGTATCCTAGCTATTTCTATTTATATGTTAAAAGTCAGTCTCACCTTTTATAATTATCAAGAGGTAAAAGCAACTCAAGTATCCATAACAGTTGTCCAGATAAACAAAACATGATCTATCCATACAATGGAATATTGTTCAGGTATGAAAACTAATAAGTTTTGATATATGGTACAGCATGAATAGCACAAAATAACAAATATTTTATGATTCCACTTATGTAAAATACTTAGAATGGCAAATTCACCGAGGGAGAAAGTTGATTATAGGTTTCCAGGGGAGAGGGGAGGGAGTGACAAGGAGCTACTGGTTAATAAGTACAAAGTTTCTGTTTTGGGTAATGACATGTTTTGAAAATATTGATGAAGCATGCACAATATGTTGATTATAATTAATGCCTCTGAATCATGTATTTGAAATAATTAACATGACACAGCATATGTATTTTACCATAATTTTATATCTATATACTATATATATGTGCACATGTATATGCATATATATGTATGTACAGTGCACATTTTCATATTATATATACATATGTGTATGTGTATATGTGTGCATATGTATGTGTGTGTGTCTGTGTGTGTACTCAAAAAGGAGAAATGTCCAATCTCAGTCTGTTCATTAACTTTGTATTTAATTCCAAGCAAGTCGACTTTGTTCTTGATTCCTTTTGCAGAATATGCAAAAAGACTTCCATAAGAGCTCTGAATCCAGGGTCATTTTTGCATGACAATTTCAGTTTACAATTGATGCATTATTTATCAGCTTGTAGAAAGGAAATAGACATGATGCCTAATGTGAAGCAAACCTCATTAGATCCACTTTCATGTGCCTAACTTGTGACTTCACTTCAAACCAAATAAGTCATTTACACTTAAAATTTAAACCACTGCACACAGAGTTTTTAATTTCACCCATGCCAAGAAGTGCATCTTTCCTATCTAAGTCACGTTGTTCCCAGTCTACCTGTAAAATATCCAAAAATCACAACTTCAAGGTAAATGCGTGATCGGCCAGTCCTTCCCAGGATGGAAATGAACCCATAACCTTGTCAGTTCCCTAAATTTATTTGTAAAATATATTTTTTAGTTGTAGTTAGACACAATATCTTTATTTTATTTACTTTTATGTGGTGCTGATGATCAAACCCAGTGCCTTTCAGGAACTAGGTGAGCACTCTACCACTGAACCGTGACCCCAGGCCCCCCCAAAATATTTGATCCTGACTTGAGCACAGCTGAGAACACTGCTTAAAATAATTACCAAAACAATGAAGTTTGTAATGGGTAAAAGCAGATCATATACTTGATCTCTATGAAAAGTGAAAAAAAAAAAAAAACAGAGTAGAATAACAAGAAGGGGCATCTTAAAATCTCTCCTGTCTGTTCTTTCATACCTGTCTGTCACATAGACTAACTGACTAGGTTTTACTGTGTTGCATATGTAGCTTCTTCCTAGACACTAAGGGGAAAAGACATTACACTATTGAAATAGGACTGGCTCTACTGAACTCCATACCTAGATACAAAGTTTACAATAAACTTAGTCTTAGAGAGAGATTGATGCCTACTCTGGTTTTAATGTGTCTCCAAAATGTTCGTTTGCTGGAAACTTTATCCCCAAATTAATATGATGATGGTATTTAGAGGTGGGATCTTTGTGGGTAATTTGGACTAGATGAAGCCCTGAGGTGAGGCCCCATGATGGCATTAGAGGCTGTATAAGAAGTGAAGGGGGCCGGAGCCACCAAGCCCACTTTCTCCATGTGCTGCCTCCCACCGTGACAAGATGCTGCAAAGACCCTTGCCCTTGCCCGATGCCAGGGTCCCTTCTTGAACTCCACGTCCTCTAGAATTGTAAGCCAAGCAGATAGGTGTTTTTTTTCCTGCCCGGATTACCCTGTCCTGTCTTTGCTTCCCATGGTTTGGGTGTCTGTTTGCACTCCAAGATCCAAATGAATGAAAAGTGGCTGACGGACAGTCCTTGCCTTGGAGGAGTCCACGGCCTGGTAGAGGAGGTGGGAATGTGGACACAAACTGAACTTTCTTCTGTGTTCCTGACCACCCTGCTGAACCGTCGGCTCTCTGACCTGTGGATTGGCATGTAATTACAGTGTGGCCATTTCTCCTGCCAGTCAAAGTGCACAGCCAGGTTCTTGCCTCTGGGAGGATATGCCTTTTCCACTGTCCCCAGGAATGTGCTGGAATGGGACTGCGGTGCTCAGCTGACCACTTCCTTGTGTTGCCTGCACCTTCTTCATGACCATCTGGAAACCAGGCCTGATTCTTCTCTTCTGCGGTTTGATCACAGAGGACCTCCCAGCAGGCCACAGGTATGGGTCAGGGGGAGAAGGGAGTGCAGTGGGGGTGGGGACATGGGCCCCTTTTCCATGTAACTTGCTTGTTTGATAATAATGGGACCTCTTTGCTGCTTGTATGAGATCTAAATAATCTAAATATGCTCTTGGTGGATAAATGATTAATAAATATCCACTGATTGCTATCTCACATGTATTTAACTCTCAACTCAAATATCACCTCCATTAGTAAAGTTTGTGGAATACCACTTACCACCATGTAACTTGTAACGACTTATTTAAAATTGCCGTTTATGTTTCTTCATCAAACTGATTATTAGATATGTTATATATTGAATAATATTGGAAATTTTCTCCCTGTTTCACTTTTCTTATGCCATCATTCTCTACGTATTAACTGAGTGCTTATTATGTGCCAGGCACCATGCAGCTTCCCTAGAAGAAGCCTGTCTCCATAAGGATAGGGAATTTATATTTTCAGTTTCCTCTTGGACCCTAAGAACCTAGAAGAGTGCCTCAACCATAAAGTCAATGCATGGTAAATGAATGAATAAATGATTTTTATCTGATACAGACATTGTCACCACATCTGTGTGATAGAATGCATCTCAGAATTTGCCTCATGATTTCATGTGCCAAAATCTCTTCTCACTGTGGAAGGTGAGGCTCAGCAACATCAAGTAATTTCCTCATGGACATACAGCTAGAGAGGGACAGAGAATTTGAATCCACCATAGCTCCATACTCTACCCACTGTTGTGTGTGCAGAAGTGCATGGACTTGCTGCTCAGTGGCAGGAAATAGTGGTGGATCTGCAAAGATTGCAGGTACTTGAGGACATCATCATGCCTGGACGTCACCACTAACTCCATCTGAAATAGATGTGCAGGGTTTCTAAATAGCCAAGGTTTGGATATGTGAAAAAAATAAATCACCTTAGTGGTTTATGGAAAAAAAAAAAAAGAGGAGGAGAGAAGGGGGGAAAGTAGCAGGGAGACATTTAATCAGATTTTATTTGCATGAGTAGTTTATCCTTGGCCACCCACTGAACAGTGGAAGTTGTTTACTGTCCTGGAGAGATTTCCCAATCTTCTTGTGAAGCATTCCTACACAGTCTTCAGTGGAGAGCCAGGAGGCCCCTCCCAGGCAGAAGCCTCCCTCCTATTCAGGGCTGTCTCCTGGATACTTCCCCAGCTCTGCTGCTCTGGCCAGGGACCAGGGGCTCAATCAAGCCCTGCCCTCCCAGCACAAAGACAAGTGCCTGTGTGCCAACACAGGACTGGATTCTCCAGACACAGAGGGGGTTGCCCAGGGAGGTCCCCCAGTCCTCAGAGCTGCTGTTCATGTGTGTGTGTAGATGATAGGACAGTGGGCTGGAGAAAGTGCTGCAGGAAGATTCAGTTCATCTGTTCACTAGCTCTGTGATTTTAGAAGAGGCTCTTTACCTCTCTGAGCCTCAGATTTTCTTCTGTAAAACAGTGACATTGAACTAGATAACTTAGAAGATCTTTGCACGTCCTAAAATGTTGTAAATTCTCCTAGGTAAGAAAAAGAGGGGGATTTTTTTTCTTTCATCTGGTTTTCCTTCCTTCTCTTCCTCCTTTCTTCTTAGGCAGTCTCTCTCTCTCTCTCTCTCTCTCTCTCTCTCTCTCTCTCTCTCTCTCTCTCTCCCCCCGCCCCCGCCTCCTTCCCTCCCTCCCTCCCCTCTCTCCCTCATAAGTGTACCAAACTTTTTACTTTTGAGTAAGTCGAAGGTCCTGTGGCTGAAATCAGTACCTTAGATGTTGAAAACTGTACCACTAAGAAGTCAGTAAATAATTTATTAGAGCTGTGAATATTTTGTTGTGTTCCTTAGATGGATTTGAGGACTCCCTTGCAGCCATCTTTTCCTTTATTCTAAGAATTATCAACACACAATCCCCATTTCTTGGAAAGTCACCTCTTGCATCCTGATCTTTTAGATACGGGGTCTGGCTGTGGACTTGGATGTGTGCACCGATTTTCCCAGTCTCCAGTTTTGCTGGCCAGCTCTTTCTGGGGAAGGAGCGGTTAGGTCAGCAGGTCCACATTGTCTAGAGCTGGGACCTGGCAAAGACAGGAGAAAGGACACTGACTTGGAGTGCTCTGCAAACTAAGATAATGACATCTTATCATTACGCAGATAGAGGTGGGTTCTGGAGGGTGTTTCTCGGCATACAGGAGAGAGTACAAAGATGAGGGACTGAAGAAGCTGCTTTCTCTAAGATATTGTGCCATTCCAGAGAATGACTTCATTGGGGTCCAGTAAGAAAGTAACACTCACATCCCAATCCCTTTCCTCCTGAGCCACACAGTCAACAGGAACAAATGGCAGAGGGGACAACTGTGCTGAAGCCACCTGGACTCTCAGTGGACTTAAAGTGAGCTAGAAATATGCTTTAGAGTATAAACTCTGTGAGATTTAGGGGTGCTGCTACTGTAAGGCAAACAAAGCTTAAGCAGACTAGTACCGCCCACAGGACTAGAATGACCCCCTCGCTGTGGGTGCATCTGCACTGCTTTGGGGCTGGAAGAAAACATGGGAAGACATGGAATGGGAGGAGCTGGGAGGATTCAGTGGCATCCCCTTGGGGATAACTGTAAACGTGAACTTGCTTGGAGACAATGAACGTCTTTTGTGTGTTTTACCACCTTGACCCTTGACAATGACTCCTTAGGACAGGAAGCTGGGGTGGCTTCCGCCTGACTGTCTCAAACCAAAGTCCAGTTCAGCCCCACAGGCAACACGGACCCCACACTGCCTTTTCTCTGCTCTGCTCTCTGCTTGCACTAGTGTCACTGTCACCTAGGTATTCTCACACCATGGTGCATATTTTATTTTATTATCATTGCACTAGAGACAATGGACTTTTCCTACTAAAGTCCTTGACATATTCATAAGCTGAGAAAAAAACAACAAAAAACTAATGTTTGAAATACTTTGTGATTGGCTCCCCTTCCTGTGACAAATACTTTGGAGTTTGAACCCCCGTGAGCTCTTGTTCCACAGCTGTGGAAGCTGATACAATTAAAAGGGTTTCAAATGTGGAGGGATTTTTGTTTCCTTGGCAATCTCCTAATTCAAACAACTTCAAGTTTTTAAATGTCACACTTGCAATGTGCTATAGTCATTAATAAACATGAATGGATTTTTGAGGTTCAGGGAAATGGCAGTAAATAAAGGGATGAGAACATGGATGAAGAAAGCAGGTGCACAGTGTGGGGAGCTCCCTTCCTCTCCTGGCCGACATTTATAAAGTCAAGGTTGGCCACGGGGGCTGGCTGTGACGTTCAAGGGAAGCAGGGGAGGTTTTTTAAATCATGGGACAAATGCTGCCTTTTTCCACTCAGACACCTTGATGGCTGCCCATCAAAAGAAGATGATTTTGTTTCTTTTTTCCTCCTACAACATAGCATTCATGGTCAAGTCCTGGCCCGACTTCACCTTTCAATCTTCTTTCTCTGCTACTTGATGTGCGTGACTGTTTAAGCCACAAAAGTACCAGACATGATAGCCTGAATTTCCAGACAGGCCATGTGTTTCCATGTCTCCATGCCTTCTCAAAACATCTTCTTCCCATTTCCACCTGGCAGTGGCCTCTGTGACTTTCAGAGTCCCGCTGACTCATTAGCTCTTGGAAGTAACTTACCCAGTGTTCATGGGTAAAAGGACTCAGCACCTCTGTGGCAACCCCTCCAAAAAAAAAAAAAAAATTGGAAAAAGATTGGCGTTCAGTGAAATGCTCCCCCAAGACCTAATTCAACACAGACCTGTGTCCCCAACCAGGCCCAAGTCCCAGAGCTTGCCTTTGTTACCGTGTCTCCTGTGCAGCTCATGTGGTACTGTCTCATAGTAGATATTCAATAAAAATTCTGGAATAATATTTAAATATTTGATAAAAAGCTACAGAAGCCCCTTTACCTCCCTTAATTAATTACTTCCTCTCTCCACATTGAGAAGAGTATTAGCATCGGTCAGGGCAGTAGGAACAGGCAGCCCTGGGTGCAGGCAACGAAGGACATAATTGTCTGTATAGAGTTTAAAATGAGCAATGAACACAATTTAAAGTAGGCCTATTTCCTGTTACTACCGTGCACTAGCAATTCCAAACAATGCCAGTGAGGGGAAACGCCCTCCCTCCGGCCATTCTTGCTTTTCACCCCTCCTTGACAGGCCACGGTCAGGGTCAGGATGGGTCAGGATTTCCTGCCTGGTGCAGAGTTCTATCCAGTGCCCTGTTTTTATTGTGCTCTCTCCTAGGGTTCATGTACCTTCATGTGTTTGACAACTATTCATAGAGTAACTAATACAGGCATTATATCCAGTGACTAACAGGATCATCCCGAGATCTTGGAGCTCAGATTCTACTTGGGAGAGATGGAAAAATGCGATGAATATGTGCACACAACATTCACACACACACACACACGTCACAGGATGGTTTCCCCATCATGATGGAGGAGGGAGGCCTTCACATGGGTGTAGTGACAGTGACAAGTTGGCATAATAAGGTGATCTGAGGTCCCCATAATGAGAAGTCAAAGACGGGCAAAGCAGGAAGGTGCTCAGCAGAGAGAGGGCGTGGGTGAAGCCCGAGGTGGGAAGATGCAGGAGGACAGCCATGTGAAGTGCCCAGTGAGGTCACCAGCCTCCGCTTCGGCCGTCTTTTCAATTGCACGCACAGGCCTATCTCTTCAGGACAGCTGTGCTCTGCACACACTCCAGATTTGATATCCAGACACAGGGCAGAGGTTGGCAAAGGCACAGAGCGTGCTCTGTCCCCAAGCCATCGCTCCGTGGCTGACTCTCAAGGTGGCAGCACTGCACATTTGAACAGAGCCTCAGCGTCTCCCTCTCCACCCTCATCTCTCGCTCCCCATCACACCATCCAGCTGTGCGTGGACGTGGCTTCACTCCCTTTCCTTCTCCCTCTTCTGTATTGAGTCCCCCCGGAGTTGTCTGCAATGATCGGAATACATTCTGTGTCTCTGAACTGAGGAAGGAGTTAGTCTCCCCTGTCATATGTTAATGGTATTAAGAGGCTAACAATTTAATCCAATAATGGTGTGTGGAGGTGGGGACTTTGGAAAGAGATTAGTAAATTCCATCCAGGTGGAGCCCCTGTATTGAATCCTGGTGGCTCTATAAGAAGCGGGAGCAATATCAGACAGGGGCGTCTTATATATGTGTAAGCTCTGTGTCTGATGTCTCTCTTAGGACTGTCCTACCAAGAAGGTCATTCTACCAGAGCTGAGCAATGCCAGTTCTATACCCTTGAAGATCCAAAACTGTAAGCTAAATAAACTTGTTTATAAAGTTAGCTTGCCTCAGCTATTTCATTACAGCAATGGAGAGCTGACTCATACACGGCTCATCTCATCCAGCACATTAATTCAACAAATAAAGCAACTGAATCTCAGAAGGGCTGAATTACTTACTTGGGGTCACACAGCTATTCAATGGCAGTGCCTGAGCTATTAATATGGCTTACCCTTCTTTCAACATGCTGAAGGTGTGGAGACTTTTCACATAGAGAAAAGAAATTGAGGTGGACAAGCCTAATGAAGAGGTTCTTAGTAGAGGTTTTCAAGAGGAGGATCTCTTTTTCCTTTTTGCAACTCACTTTCTCTCTAGATGCTTCTGTCTTTCAAAATATACAGTCCCATTTATGTAGGCACTAATAGATTACAAGGACCCCAATAGATTACATGCTAGTTTGTTTGATATTTTGCAAGCATCAAGCCTATCTGCATATCTGACACATGAACTACGCTTCACAGCCATTGCTACACTGAGCCTCTGGGTCACTGGTCATTTGTGTAACTAATTCAGCCCAAGCCAAGCCAGAGAGGTGGATTTGGAAAGCTGGTGGAATGCACTTTAATAACCACCATTCTGAGTCTCTGGAATATAATTTGATAAGCAGCAGCAAGCTGCTATCTCTCCAGTGTCTCTTATGCTGTTTACTCTTTTCAGTTTGGAAAGTGGAAAACCAAGAAGCTATCTAGTCTCTTTAAGAAATGTATGAGGAGAGTGAGCAGACTTCCCCTCAGGCCTGTTGTGTGAGGATCAGAGGGGAAAATGTGCACGTTCCAATGGTAAAATAAGCAGAAACAGAGAAAATTGATCAAACATTCCAACAATATTTTAAAGGCAATTGTAATAAAAGTAAATATGTCCCAACTATCAAAATGTTAGATATATATATATATATATATATAAATAATTTATAAATATGTAACATTAAACATTGATAAAGTGCTACTAATTAAAACATGCTACTACAACAATCTCAAGCTCAGATGTCAAAAGCATTCCAGAAAGCAACTGGGCATGTGTAGCAACTTAAAAACAAGTGTGATTAATTGTGCTTCAGGAGACTTCTTATAAAGAAATAACAATATCTAAAGTAAAGACACATGAACAAAGTCTTCATAAGTGATACTGTAATCGTGATAGAGTTGTAAAACTGATACATATACACATATATAATGGTATATATGTATACATGTGTGTTTTTAATAGACACATCATCTGCTTTCAATATCACTCATATATCTATATGAGAGACACAGCTTGCTTGAATATCTTATATGCACCAGGCCCATCTGACATAATGTCTAGGGTTAATATTCTGAGTCTCTGGAATATAACTTCCTCAATCATTCATGTGACTGATTGAGCATTGGCCAGACAATGCCAGAAAGATTGGAAGTGTAACATTAACAAGGCTTGTATTGGTGACAACATCTTATATATTTCTTGTCATTTCATATCCATTGTCTTGCATTTCATGGTGTTAGAGGCTGTTAATCTCATGATTTGGCACCTAGGGTTAATTCTGAGAACTGTGCCTAGAGGAGAAAAATAAAAACAAAGAGGAACAACAGGAAGCCTTACTTCCAAAGACATCCATTAGAACATTTATAATCATGACAGCTTATAAACAAATCAAGTAGCAAAACCTACATGTCAAACGGTAAGACAAGGTTAAGTTATTTGCAGCCTGGAAACACAGTGGTGTATTATGGAGTCTTTATGTCACAATTTTTAGAAGATTACATGAAAATGAAGGAAAATGTTTATAATGTTAGATGGAAATGCAAGTTAAAAATGAGCAGAGCCTTTTAATATACAAACATATTCGTCTCTACAGGAAGAAGACAAAAATTGACTCAGAAAACAAGGTGGGTTTGTGTGGTGTGACTGTGGACTGGTCATCATTCTCTCTCTCTCTCCCTCCTTTTCTTCCTTTCTTCCTCTTGCTTTCTCCTTTTCCCCCTACAACTTTTTGTCAGTCATTTAAAATGAAAACATAATAACATTAAGATGCACAGTGCTTCTTCAGAGGAAACAAGCCATCAGTTGAGGACAAAGTAAGGGTTATCAGTGTTTTATCCACACTTTATTCAACTAAGTCACAGGGGATATCCACCATCATCACAGGGAGGTGTTCTCCTAAGAGATGCCGAGGACTGATGTTTAAGTCAATTATTAAAAGACTTGAGAACATTTTTAAATGGAAGATTTACAAAATATTTTGGGGCTTAGTGGAATATTTAGGGAAAACACATTTTATACCTAGCTTTTGAATTCATTTTTTTTTTTTTATAAAATGCTTCTCAAAATCTGTCACAGAGTGTTAGACTTGACAGTGGCAGTGTCCAGATTTTAAGGTGTCTATTAAATTAAGCCTTGTGAACTTGGAACTTTTCTTTGTGCAGATGGCTGAGACAGATTCTGTTTGATTTCAAGGGTCTCTGTCACTTCTCTGAGGAAAAACTAATTATTAGTTTCAAATAACCTGTGGCAATGAGGATGTCCATAAGAAAAATTTGAGATAATCTGAGATGAGTTTATCAATGAGGTTAATTATAAAAGGTTGAGAGGGCTGTAGGGGGAACCACAGAAGTTAATGGGAAAACCTTCCTAATAAGAGGAAGAAGGTGGGAAAGACAGTTACCAGCCACCTTTGGCTGCAGAGGAGAGTGACTTCAATCTCTGATCCACCTGGGACCCATGGAAATAAGTAACCGATGGCTCTCCTCCCAGATGTCAATGGCCTACTGGATGCTGCTTAAATCCATTGGTCCATCCAACCAGAAGCGAGAATGGAGTCCATAGCGATCCGGTCACTGGAAAAAATATTGGACTCAGAGGGACAGACAGAGGACAGCCTAAACACAGTTCACAAGCAGAAGCGTCAACCTTATCAAACAGTGTTCTTTTCATTCTTGGTGTTGATGTAGAGAGGCTGAGGACCATAGGAAAGCTAAGAAGGAACGGTGTTCAAGCAGATGACCTGGAATCTTCCATTTAATCCTGAGGCCTTATGGCTCCAAGGAACCTCACCTGAATTACAGAGAAACACATAACGGCTGTGCTTTATGGTCACCTTCTTCAAGTCGGGAAACAGAACTCTTTGTCCCTTTAATTCAGCAGTAACATTTTCTGGCACCCACACTGATTATCTCTGGAAGACTTTTACAGAGCAATAAAACCAATGGTATATTTAATTGAGGTATGAGTGTTGACGACCAACAAGCACAGTCTGGGATGAATATGGAATGAGAGAGCTTTTCTTCTGTCCCCTGGAGATGCGGGTGTAGGAGAGGCGCATTTTAACAGTGAGAGCCAACCCATATTATGTTCCCCACATGGGCCAGGCACTGAGCTGTCTCTTTGATCTAACTCCTTTAATCCTTCCAGGAGCAGTGTGAACCTTGCCCTTTGTAGCCACGTCCTACTTCTCTGTGAAGGGGACAGAGAGAGGGAGCTGTGCTGCTCAGGTTTCTGCTGCAGAAATCATAATTGGTCCCTGATTCTAGCTCAGGCCCTCTGAATCCATACCCCTGCTTACTGACACTGCATTCCCAAGAGCTGCCCACCCTGCTCAATGACTGACGGCAGCAGGGTCCTCCACTCCATGCCAGTGAGAAACACGAGTCCTCTAAGGGGTGACACTGGCTCAAGAACACCTATAGGCCTGCCCAGAACTCTCTTGAAATTGCACTGCAAAAATCCTTCCTAATCCTCAACCCTCTTGTCTTTCATAGCTCTCCCATCTTCTCCTGCCCACTCCTTGCTATAGACTGAACGGTGTCCCCTGTTCACCAGATTCATCCCCCTTGTGAAAATGTCTGGAGGTAGAGTCTTAAGCAGTTCTAGAGCTTGGAGGTGTAATTCAAAGTTCCTTTGTTATAAAATCAATTCCCAATTCATATTCGGAGATAGGGGCTCGAGAAGGTAATTTGGGGCTAGGTGAGGTCATGAGGTGGGGCCACCGTGATGGCATTGATACCTGAATAAGAAGAGGAAGATCCATCAGAGCCAGCACACTTGCTCTGCCTCACTATGCGATAGCCTCCAGAACCATGAGCTAAATTAACTTCTGTTCTTCATAAATTACTCCATCTCAAGTGTTTTGTTAGAGCAACAGAACTAAGACCAGGAGGTAATTAAACTAGGTCATAAGAATAAGGTTTTGATCCTATAGTACTGTGACCTTATGTAACAGGAAGTGTGTGTGTGTGCGCGTGTGTGCGCGCGCGCGTGTGTATGAAAGATCTGCCTCTCTTCCTTCCACAAGAGGACACAGTGAGAAGGCACTGTAAGCCCAGAAGAGTCCTTACTGTCTACTGAATTGAATGGGATCTTGATCTTGGATTGCCCAGACTCCAGAACTGTGAGAAAGTAAATAGCTGTTATTTAAGCCAACCTGTCTAGGGATATTGTTACATCTGCCTGAGTTGACTAACACACCACCCAGTAATCATCTCACACGTCTGACCCCATCTTAGCACAGGTTCTCAGTGGGCCCAAACTAGTGCCATCAGAAGTTCTTGGGGCTCCTTAAGTTTGTGGACCTAGGGAGGACCAAGGCTCAGGGGCAAAGCCAGGCAGTCAGGCACAGGAGTCTCCTTGCTTGCCCACAGAGCTGTATGCATGACCTCCTGCATTTCTGAGCAGCTTAGCTTCCTATAAACATGATCTGGAGCACATGCTATCCTCCTTTAACCAAAAAATGTTTGCTACTATGATGTTTGGCTGCCTTTTTGTTGTTTTGAAAACTTCTCTATTGCAGCAAAAAGCATCTCATATTTTTGTTGTTATTATTATTATTATTATTGTTATTATTATTCTTATTCTTCTTCTTATTATTATTATTGTTAGTGTTATTATTACTCTCTTGGACTGGTAAGTTATACAGAATGAAAGTAAATGGGTTCCAGCGTTAACTAGCTATGAGGCTTCAGACACATTGACTGCCGTGAGTACTCGTTGAATTATGTGAAAAAGTGAGAATATCCATTCCTGACTCCTGGGTCACTTAGAGGACAAATTGAGCTAATATTTATAAACTAAGGCTGTCAGATGCTACATAAAGATACACAAATAACACATGCCATCCCTGGTTGGATGATCTTCTGATGTATTTGAACTGGTTAGTCATAAATCTGTTGCTCGGAAGTCAACAAAGTATTCTCCCTTGTGATCATGGCCTTTACTCCTCTGCCCATGTCTACTGTGCCATATCCAATGGACAGATTTTGGAAAATTCCATTCAGAAACTTTTCCTGGCTTTGACATTTCCCCATATGTTCCTATGGACCAGGAGAAAACATATGTGTTTTCTAGCCTGGTTATTTCATTCCCAGAATGTCTCATGGACTCCATCATCAAGTACTGAATAGACTGAGTTATTGTCACAGCCTATGTCAAAAGCTGCTTTTTCTAAGGGGAAAGAAATAGGGGAGGTCATTCTTTCTCACTAAAATGTGGTCTTCAATGAAACGTGCTGCTTTCTCCTGCTTTGAAAGGGTTTTCAACTTAGAAAGTTGAAGTGCGTATGTGTGTGTGTGTGTGTGTGTAACCATCTCTCCAGTAGTGCTAGATATGGGGTGCTATATTCAAAGGATAATGGCATTAGGTTAAAATGGGTATTAATGTGGATCTGCTGCTAATGAGCTGTTACCTAGATGGTTTTTAACATCTTTGTGTTTAATCTCTGCAGTAGGAAAATGAGAAATATTTTATCTATCTCAGGATTTCTTTTGAGAATTAAATGCTGATGTGCATAATTACCTAAATAAATCAGCACTGATATTGTACATATATAAGCCTGATATTTTAATTAAGTTGGTACCCACAACACCTTTACTCTCCTACAAATGATAAGTCTTCAATGCTCTTCAGGGTTTTCAAAATCTTCTAGAAGAGAACTCCCATTATTTATTTCCAAGAATGTGTAGGATGGCCTGCTGGGGTTTGGCCATCCCACTCACGATTAATATTTTGTTTTGCTTTGTTTTCTCTTTGGTTTTGTTTTAACTGGAGTGTTTTAATTTTCTACATCAAATATACCTTTTGTAAAAATAAAATTTCAGGCCACATATAATACTCCTTTGGCCAGGCATTTTTTATTGCCTATCTGGTATTTAAATGGCCTTCTTGGACTATACTGTACATGTGGACAGTCCCATTGAATTGTTCGTTGGGTAATACCTGAATTTTGAGGAATATGCAGCAGGTGGCATTTGCAGTTGCTCTAAGTTCTGGAAGAACTATTCCATTCTGTTAAGAACAATGAGTCTTATTTAGTTGCCTTCTTGAAGTGGTTTTTATTGAGTATTAGGTCATTTCTAAAGAGTCTTTCTTTGTTTTTGTTCTTCAGATCATTTCTTAATATGTCTCTGGGAATTACAAGTCCTGATGCTGACATATATGGAATATAATGGACCATGATTCCTTCATAATATTAAGCTTCCAGGTTTGTGTGGCCCTGGATGAAGTGACTGTGTCAACGTTGAGTTGGTCCCTTGCTGTTGCAATTGATGAACCACAAGTCTGTGACTCTGGCTTGTCTACGTGTTATCATATGCCATTTTATGCTGCCTTTCCATATGTGTCTTCACTGAAAAATAAACTAAAACATTAATCAGACATTAAATTTAGGATCCTGAGATGAATCCAGAACCTGTGACATTCTGACACCACACTCTGATTGGACCTCAGAGTGTCCTCTTTAGAACAAGACATGGCCTCGTGGTGGAGCTGATTCTGCTCAGAGCAGGGACCACGTCTGAAGCCTCAGCAGCAACCCCAGGGGGAGGGCAGCCAAGCGCAAGTGATCAAAATTCCTGCTCCTCACTTGTGACCCTCTGAATTTGGGCAAGTTACTTAACTCTACTACAGAGGTTTCCTCCCCAAATTCATGCTGAAAGGTAATCCTCAGTGCGGTGGGTCTGGAATGGGAGGGAGGCGATTAGGTCATGAGGGTGGAGCCCTCCTGATGGTGGTTAGTGTTTTTCATAGAGGAGACCCCAGAGGGCTGCCTCACCCCTTTTGCCATGTGAGGACACAAGAAGGCAGCAGTTCTCTCTGGATGAATGCAAGCTCTCCCCAGACACCTGCTGACACCTTGATCTTGAACTTCCCAGCCTCCAGAACAACAAGAATACATTTCTGTTGTATAAGCTACCCAGTCTATGGCATTTTGTTATAGGAGCCAGAAAAAAATAAGATGACTTGTAGGTCTGTGCTTCCTCATCCTCAAAATAAGGTTCATGGAATCGGCTTGATAGTCTTTTGTGGGGGACTAACTAGAGTCTCATACCTAGTGCCCATGCCTAGCAAGCCCTCCATAACTCTAATCTATTATGATTCCTGAGTAGAAGCTCACTGCTTTGGCTCAAGGCTGCTCCTAATGTCACACTGAGCTTTCCAACAGATCCTGGTCAAGCTGCACATGTTCCTGCTGTAGCCCCACAACTTCTCAGTGGCTACAGAAACTTATTTCATTTGCAGCCTTTTTCTCCTATCTGTAAAAGGAGGATCCGAGCATCATTAGGGGTGTTGAAAGGAAGACATGAGTTAATCTATAGTATATATTTAATAAAATCTCTGAGCATCTACCAAAATGTATACAAAACTGAGGACATAAACGAAAACGTTTTGAAACACAGCACACGGAGCCTGCTCAGTTAAGAATCCCAACATTGTGTCCACCTGCTGATGCTCATCCCTTCATTCCTTTAGCAGTCAACTTACATTCATTGTAAGTGTATTCATTCATAATACACAACTTTCATTCTCCTTTTGGCTTCGAGCTGAAACGTTCCCCTAAAAGTTCATGTAGTAGGCAATTCTGTAATGTTCAGGGATGAAATAGTTGGATCATTATGTGGGTTCTGACCTCACCAATGGATTAATCCACTTGATGGATTAGTAATTTGAGTATCCTTCCTGGGAGGTGATGAAAACTATTGGCAGGTGGGGGTGTAGTTAGGGGATGTAGGCCACTGGGGTTGTGGCCTTTGGGCTTACATCTACCCCTGCCCCTTCCTGTCTCTCCCTGCTCCATGGCTGACATAACTGAGCAGCTTTCCTCCTCCACCATCCCCTTCTGCTGTAGTGTTCTGCCTCACTCCAGCCCAGAGCAATGGAGGCAGCCAAGCACGGACTGGGACCATGAGCCAAAATAAACTTCTTCTCCTTGTTCTTGTTGGGTAATTTGTTCACAGAAACAAAAGGCTGACTAGCAGTTCTTTCTCCAACATTGCTTTTTGTTTTGTTTTGTAGTTTACAATTCGTTGTGGGTTCTTCTTGTTCTGTTTTGAGGTCGGAGGACAGTTTCCTTTAAAGACAGGCCTCAGGCAGGCAGCCCCACCTCTGTTCTTTTTTTTTTTTTCTTATTTTTTTCTTTTTTTTTAAACTGATGGATAGAAATTCCTGCCATAACATCTGAATTTGGGGATCACTGAGGACTTCAGTATTTTATTAAATGTTGGTAATAACATTACTCATTCATTGAATTATTATGGGGATTAAAGGAGTTAGCATACAAAGCTACAAAGTGTACTCAATACAATTTTTTTTGTATTGAGTTCATTTATCCCTTTATTGTTCATTTATCCCTTTAAATCTGATTTTCATTAGTACCTATATCTGACAAAGATAATATATATTTTAAAAATCAACCCACTCTGTTCTTCCTGATTGTCACAGGAAGTCAAAATTCACTTAAGCTAACTAAATATATTAAGAGGTGGAAAAGTGAAAATCTGCTAAGTAAATATTCATAAAGTGCAATTTACTAAATGAAAAGCTGTGCTAAATGAATATGCATAAAATAAAATATCATTGGACAGGTACAAATTTAACAAAGTTATAAAATTCATTAACCAATGAACACAATTATCCATTAACAAATTAGTCATCTTTATCTGCTTCAGAAATGAAACCATGACTCCAGGGCCTATGAGACTGATCTTCTCCTACTGAAGACTATTAATATAGGAACATTGAACATGGAGGGAAGGAAGGAGGTGGCTATTTGGGGGGACTTTTTTATTCTTCTTCTTAACTGCTTTAATGATAACCAGAGTCTTTGGTCAGTGGAGATCCCTGTAAACCATGCACCAGGGAAGGACACAACTTTAATTTTTTTGTTTTTTATTCACCTTTAACAATTAATAAATGTCAATGGACATATGTAATTTTCACAAGAGTCCCAGAGAGAAGGTCTGGGGATGTAGCTCAGTGGTAGATATGAAGCAGTGGGTTCAGTCCCCAGCTCCTCAAAAGTAGCTATCATATCACAGAAAACATTCAGCTTTTGGTTTTAGGGGGATTGGCTTATTTCGCTTAGCATGATATTCTCCAGCTCCATTCATTTACCAGCAAATGCCATAATTTCATTCTTCTTTAAGGCTTAGTTATATATATATATATATATATATATATACATATACATATATATAATTTTTATCCATTCATTTGTTGAAGGGCACCTAGATTGGTTCCATAGTTTAGCTACTGTGAATTAAGCTGCTATAAACATTGATGTGCCTGCATCACTACCATAAAAAAAAAAAGTAGTGATCATTAGCTTATTGTACAGGTGACCCCAGGGCATTTCAGAGAGGTTTCTTGGGCTTCAGCAGGTTGCTTACCATAGTTTGATCTCAGAGCAGGAACTTGATGGACGCAAGATTGTCTCATTCATAAGTCTGTTTTGTTCCCTTGCACCCTGGCCAGCAGCAATGTTAACCTGGGTAACAATGGCAACTGCTAGATGATAACTGAGTTTTAAAGACAAATTCTTCCTTCCGTGCTGGCTAAGTTTACACACTTGCTGCCCAACCTGCTCCAAGTGGTGTCGTGGTGTCGTTCTCAGCAAGTTTACTGTCCTCATTTCACAAGCAAAACTACTGTTCATCGCCCTCAGCAAAGCACTGATAAGAACAGGGCTTTATCACACTGGAATGCCTTTCAGTTAAATTTAAGGGAAGCCCCGAGGCCGTTTTCCTTAACACCAGCTGGAATCAGTCAAGTTCATTTTCTTGAAGAGAAAGAATGTGCACATTTAAGGGAGGTAGAGGACCCAGGCTCAGACATTCAGAGCTGGGCACGTCACATATGTGCTCCTCTCTCTTCCTCAGAAGTGAGAAAACTGACTCTTATGATTTCTATTGGCCACTGGCATAGCTCAAGAAAAAAAATAACAGTATTTAGGCTGAAATGAAAGTGTTATGAGTTGAATCATGTCTCCCCCAAATAAATGTTTAAAGCTTTCACTCCCAGTGCCTTAGAGTGTGAACTTATTTGGGGACAAGGTCTATACAGATACCCAAGTTAAAATGAGGTTATCAGGGTGGGTCATGACCCCATATGATTTCTTATAAAAGGGGACTTTGACAAAGGGACACATATGAAGGGAAGACAGTGTGGAGAGACACTGGAAGGGTCATCTATTTACAGGCCAAGGACAGAGACCTGGCACAGCCACTCCCTCAATGCCCTCAGAATGAACCAACTGCACTCCACCCTTCACCTTGGACTTCCAACTGCAGAACTGTTGGAGGACACACTTCTGCTGCTTCAGCCACTCAGCTTGCTGGGGTCTTCTCAGAGGCCACCCATACTGTTCTACCTCATCCCTTTCTCCTCTGCTGCAGAACACCAGCTTCGTCCCACTGTCCTCCTTGTCTTCCACCTCCACCTGACAGTCGCCCAGCCCTGCGACAGCCCTGAAGCAAACTCTTCATAAATAGATGTAGAATGGATCTGACCTTATGAAGCTCAGACCGAAACTAGACATTTTCCAGAAACTCACTGAAATACCTACTGATCCCACCTAGGTCACACTTCAAATGATGCCTTTACTGAACAAGGCATAAAAGAGGTCACTCTGCACCCTAAATCAATATTGAGAATCAACTCTGGGAAAATGTTTAGCGCAGACTTCACTGTCTTAATTGTCATTGACTGTGGTTCCTGAAGACTCATCAAGTAGGACAGGTGTATAAAAGATGATTACAGGATATATAACCACATTAGTTCCCAGCAGGAGGGTGGACGGAATCAGATACCTTTCTGGGATCCAAAGACCTGGGAGGATGAGACCTTTCTGGGGCACTGCTTAAATCCCTGTGACTTGTGTCCTCTTCCCCATTCTCTAGTGGCTGTGCCTGGTGTAACAGCATAGGAGAGAACTTGTTAGGATTCACTCAGACAAGTTAGCTCCCTGAGTCTCAGCAAATTACATTTTCTAGAGTGACTACATTTTTGGTAATTGGTACAAGTTGGCTCATTAAAAAAAAAATCTTTATATTTTGAATTACAAATATACTTGCTGGAATTCTTTTCATAATGACAAAGCACATTTTCCTGTGTTCTAAGACAGGGCATTTAGAAAATCACTTTCATTTTCATGATGTCTTGGGGGATGCTGTGCTACAATGAAGTGGTTCCCTGAGCATGATTTTAGGTAATTAAGACCTTACCTTTGATTAATACCCAGCATATAAAGAACTCAAAAGGCTTAACATCAAAAACAACAAATAACCTAATCAATAAATGGGCAATAAACCACACAGACATAAAAAAGTGGCCAACAAATATATATATATATATAGTCAACAATATATATATATATATATATATATATATATATATATATATATATATATATTGTCAACATCTTTAGCAATCGGGGAAACACGAATCAAAACTATACATATTTCATCTTACTCCAGTTAGAATGACAATCATGAGGCAAATAATAATAAACACTGGTAAGGGTGTGGGAAAAAAGGATCACTTTGAACTGTAGTGGGATGGTAAATTAGTACAATTACTATGAAAATCAATATGGAGTTTCCTCAAAAGACTATAAATGGAACAACCATATGACCCAGCTATATCACTCCTTGGTATTTATCCAAAATAATTGAAGTCATCATACCATAGAGATACATGCATACCCATGTTTATAACAGCACAATTCACAAATAGCCAGATTTTAGAAGAAGCCTAGGTGTCTGTCAGTGGATGAATGAATAAAGATCATATAGATCCCCAATGGAGTTTACTTAGTCATAAAGAAGAATAAAATTATGTCATTTACAAGGAAATGGATGGATCTGGAGACTATTATGTTACATAAAATAATTTGAACTTAGAAAGTTTAGGGTCCTATGTTTTCTTTCATATATGAAAGTTGGGGATAAACTTGGAAAAAAAGCCCTCATGAAAACAGATGGGAAACAGTAGAGTAGAGGAAGGGAACTGTGAAAGGAAAGAGAGAAGGGAAGCAGGATACTGGGAAATGAAATTGGCCAAATTATGTTATGTGCATCTGCAACAGATATGTCACAATGAATTCCACTATTATATATAATTATATTCCAATTAAAAATGAAGTGAAAACTTATTAAAAATAAATTGCATTGACAGCTGAAAGGGAAGGGGTATAAAACCTTACCTTCGAATGATGAGAACTACCATTCTTTTGAAATTTCAGTTTCTTTTTGGTAGAACTTACATTAGTTGAGAGATCATGCATGTTCTAATAAGAATTTAGAAGTTGGTAGGATTTGTTAGAAAGAAATGATCTATTGTGAGTGAAAGTGATAAATACCTGGCACATGCTACTTTATTTACCCCTAAATCTCTTTTCTACCTGATTTAAGAATACAATGCCCAACTCCTGAGAACTATAAATACTATAAAGCTTAATGGATGCTACAGGATGGCCTGAGAACTGTGCTTTGAGAACTGTACCTGAGTTTTAGTTTCCGGTATTTTCTGGTAACATAAAGCATGTGCATATGAACCCATGTGTGGGAACCCGTGTGCCCTTTCTGATCCTCATTCATTTGGTGATTAGTCAGCACTTCAAGACAAACATGGCATCCAATCATGCTGTGTGGATCTGCTAGGACTGTTGTGATTGTTCTGTTGTCTCATGGTTCTGGAGTCCAGAAGTCCAAGATAAAGTTGCCATCAGGGCTACTACTTTGAGAGGGCTGTTAGAGAGAAGTCCATGTAATGCTTCTTTTTAAGCTTCAGGAGGTTGCTGGCAACCGTTGGTGTTTCTTGGTTTGTTGACACATTCTAAACTTGGTCTTCCTCTTTAAATGGGCACTGGTCAATGGGCACTATTTCCAAACTTACTCTTTTTGTAAGGGCACCATATATATTGAAGTAGGGCCCACTCTGGTGACTTCATTTTAAGTTCTGTAAGGTACTCAGGGTTAGGACTTTTACATGTATTTGGAAGATTACAACTTAACCCATGGCACCTGGCATTCTCAGGAACTAACTCTGCCACTGGGGAAGCCACTTGACATCCTTTGGTCTCAGTTGCCTCATCTTGGAGAGAAACAATGCTGCTGTGGACATTTCTAAGGACAAGTGAGGCAGTACTTCCAGACTATCCAGGTGCTATTCAGTGCTATTTGACCAGTGAGCTGCAAATGCCACCATAAAGCATGATATTGGAGCATCTCTGTCCTAATCCATAAAAGGGGAAGTGAACAATGTTTAATCAGCACCTTCTCTGTGCCAGCACAACTCCAGCTGAGATTGGGAACTGAGGTTTGCCAAGCTCTACCTAACAGGGCTGTGTTGGTTGGTGTACAAACATTTACTTGCTCATCTTAAGCATCTTCCTTTTTCTTCACTGAAACATTATGAGAGGATTTTGCCTTGTGGGGAAGTCAGGGGATGGCCCAGCTAGTGGGATGTGCCCTCAGGGATGGAGGCTTCCTAAGCAGAGGCTGAAGAGCTCTTCTGTGGGAGCGCACTTGAGGTCCTGAAGCCTGCACCTGTCCACCAGTGTCCCTGAGCCTTGGGAGGTTTGAGATGCCCTGGCAGGTGTCCTAGCAGGACAGCATCGTGCAGAAGGAACTGGTTCCATAAAGCACATGCGGGGAGGTGGGGGCTTGGCACCATCGATCCCTGAGGCACTCAGCTTGGACAGTTTCACTGATACAAGAAGCTGATCAAAAGCCCCTGAAATATTTCTGGGATGGAGAACACATTGTACAGGTGTCTGAGGTCAGATGATTATAGTGGAAATTTAGGTCAATGATACTTACAGGGTTCCATCTGTGTCCATGAATAGAGATCACTAGAGAATATCCAGGTTCCACAATCATCATTTAATTTTAGTCTTATAAAAACCTGTTGGGAAGTTATTGTTTCCTTAGGAGGAAACTGAGTGTCTCCAGTTAAACTATCTGGCTGTCAGTGTGTTTCCCAAGCCACTGTTATATTGCCTGCACAGTTTGGGCTGCATGAACCCACTACTTTTTCTTCTTTTGTACTCACTATTTCTTTGTAATTTATTTCCACGTGGGGCTGTCCTCAGAAACAGTACACTTGAAATCAAAGGCTTTCTATGATATATGTATCTCACACACATATATTCCATGTCAAATACACAGGAAAATAAATATATAATTATTAAAAATTAAAATCATTACTCAGTAATTACAAAATATTTTATATATGATATATATATATATATATATATATATATATATATATGCATATATCTATGTCCAAGGAAAATGATAGAATTTGTGCATATAGAAAATAGTATATGAGTATACAGAAAACATTATTTAAGATAGTTAAAAATAGAAATAACTCATGTGTCCATAAACAGGTCAGTAGATAAAGAAGATATATCTGTGAAATGAAATATTATTAAAACACAAAAGAAAATGAAGCTCTGCTACATGCTAAATAGGTGGACCCAAGCATCATGCTGGTAAAAGAAGCCAGACACAATAGTGCAGTGTTATATAATCTATTTTATATGAAATACCCAGAGTAGGCACATTCATATAGACAGAAGACAGGTTAATTGGGGGAGGCTGGGGGAGGAGAATGGAGAATGATGCTACTGTAGGATGAAGAAAAAGTTTTGAGATTAAACAAGTTGGTGTTTATGCAACAGTATGAAGATACTAAATTCTATTGAATCTTTCACTTTAATATGGGCAATTGTACGTTACATGAATTTCACCTTGATTAAAAAAAATCTTATTTTTGTCACATAAAATTGTCATGTGTGTCAACAGAGGCAAAAAGTAGATACTTTAGGAAACAAATGGAGGATCCTCAGCTCACAAAATAGTGCTATTGAATTTCAAACGCTTTATTATGGCTCCAACCTTCTGCCCCACTTTGCCTTATCCTGCAACAAGCCTTGAAATGGAAATCCCCAGCTTTGATTTTAGCAGAATGATCACAGACAAAGGGCTCTGCAATTGCGTAAGAGGAGGGTGGCATGACCGGGAGGAAAAAGAAAGAAAGAGGATCATTGATCTAAATGTAGGGGTCACAACCACACACCACACTCAGAGTGAGCACATGGGGCTTCCCCTCGGTGGGCACAGCCTTGGCTGATTGCCAAGCACAGGTCTTGCCAGGAACTGTTAGGTTGACAGGAAATGGGGAGGAATGTCTGAGGCCATCGGCTTTGTGTGTACCTGTCGCACCTGGCTAGCCTTGAATGCTGAATTGCACCTGACAGGCACTGGCAAACCTTTTGAATTCCAAAGGATGTTGGCCATGGGTGATGGGACATATAACCCTGATGAGAAGGGAGATGTGTGTGAACAGGAACTCCTCCAGGAGGCATAGGATTTCAGGAAAGAACCCCCCAGGGACCTGGCTGCACCAGCCATCACCTGCCGTCCTCTCTGACATCAATCTCCTTCTCTTTCTCTTTGGAATGTACACAGGATCCTTTTCCTTGTTTTAACAAAGCATCAGATCCCATGATTTCAGGTCCTTTTGTACACTTCTCTGCCAGAACTGCCCACTTCTGTTTCTCCACATCTTGCTCACTCCTCAAGCCAAGGAAGTCTGGACTCCACCACCCCGCTGACAGCTCCTGGTGCTTTCACGCCGACCTGACTGTTCTCCAGGTGATTTTTGGCAGGCCTGCCACACCCTGGGGTTTGGAACACTCCCATTTCTTGGTACTCCCAGCCCAGGTGTTGGCTCCTCCTCTGTCCCCTCCACTGATTGTAAACAGAGTGGAGCAGGAGGATGTTTTTTTTTTGTTCATCCCTCTTCCCCAAGCACTCCCCTGTGCTTGAATCAAAATGCAACCCTTAGGGGGAAGGAATTAATAAATACCTGGAATTTCTAGGTGGAAGACCTCAATTCCATCTTCAAGCTGCTCTGAGCTTTTAAACAGAAGCAATAGGCTGCACCTCACTGTAAATCCCCCTGAATAGCATCCAAACTATGAACATGATGGTTGGAAGTCTTCAAGTGCTCAGTGAAAATTTGTTCTTGACTCTGTGAATCCCCCGAGTATTAAGGAAGTAGATTTCTTCCATTCTCAAAATACCATGGCTAACAGTTCTACCTGGGAATGAGACTAAACTGAGTTTTAATTTCAGTTCTACCATGTGATAGAAGGTGACCCAGATCAAACCCAAGCTTTAGACTCTGTGTCTGTAAATTGGGAAAAATCACTCCCGTGTAGTAAATACTGAAACAATACCCATCTGTTTTAATTAAGCTGAATTAAATGAGATTGCATGCAATCAATTTTGCTATAATGTGACATAAAAGTTTCTGAAAGATCATTGCACTGTTTAGAATCATGCAGTAGAAATCACAGGGCTAACAGTAAAAAACAGTTTAGAGGCATCACAAAAATTTCATCACTGACATTTTGTAAGAAAAAAGTGTAGAAACCTAATGAGAAATGGCAGCACAGTTTCACCCATGTGAAAGGATGGGATTCTTTGAGAAATGTGGTCCTTGACCTTGAAGAAGACCTGAGTTCACAGCTTGTGAGCAATGGTGAGGTGGTAACAAGTAACTAAATGGGAAGCTGTCATTTCCAGATGTGATGCATGTGTGTGGCTCACCACCCAGGCCAGGGACTGGAGGAACTGGTGAACGTTGGTGGTGCTGAAGGTGTGTGTTATATGTACACAGGTTGGTTCAGGTGGGTTGATTTTATTTGTTTGTCTGTATCTCTGGTGGAGGAAATCCTGCTGAGCCATATTAAATTTGAATTATACTCACAATTTTCCCTGATAGAACAGTCTTGTAATTGTTTTATAAAAATAAGCATTGTATCAGCTCAGGTTACAAGTACCAGCCGAATCCCTGACCAGCACTAGGCATCCAATAAATGGTCATTCTTAGTCCCTCCTATTTCCCCCCACTACGCTGATCTTCCTGAGGGCAGGTGCTGTGTTTTGTTCACTTTGGGCTTTGGGGGACTAGCACCCATTAGCTAATATAGTCAAAGGGTGTTCCTGGGATGGTGGTAACAAAGCAGGGCTGTAGTCTCTGGAGAAGAGGCTCTAAGACAGAGGCACACACACAGGGGAAGATATCCAAATCCTGAATTCAGCTGACCCAATGCTGTACTTCAGAGAACTGACCCATCCTGGATCCTCCTCCAGGCAAAGGGACAAATGTTTCTCACAGCGAGAAGTGGAGGGCTTCACAGGAAGGAAATGTCCTCAAAAAAGTTAGAACATAAACATAGAGTCAGGATTTGGCTCCTGGCTTCTAGTACTTGCCTTTCCCATTGTGCCACTGTCCACCAGTCCCTGTGACAACATAGGCACGTCTGTGAAGTACCACCATCATAGAGCACAGAGCGGCCCTGGCGTTTTGTCAGGGATCCTACTCAACCTCCTCAGCCATCATGTTATGGTAGATTGTTATTCATATTTTACAAATGAGGGGAGTGACCTCAGAGAAGAAATGTGACTTGTCAAAGATACCCACAAAGTATAGCAGGAGTGGTGACTCAAAATCATTAACTCCTCCTCTGAGATGGGGCAAGGATGGCCCAGGTTGCTTGCTTTGTGAGGGGTGGGGAGGATGGGCAAGGGGGTGAGTAATGGACATCAATGCAGTCTGCTCTCTGCAAAGGGCACTAACTCTATCAGTGCAGAACATCATTCTGCTGTTTCCCTAATAGAAGCATAAATATGGCCCTTCCCTGCAATGAGCAATTTTCTTGGCTCTGCTGACACAATGGGAAATATCCTCAGTGAGAAAATTAAATATGGGTGCCACAGGACTATTAGAGAAACAAATGGCTTTACACACCCTCCTCCTCCCCTCTGCCGCACTGTCGTCTTTCCTCAGGCTGGCATGAAGCCCTGCATGAGGGCCAGTGTCCTGGCAGAGTAGAGAGGTTTGAGATGCCTGGGCCATGGCCTTGTAAGATCAATCATTCACTCACTGATTTGACTCACTTTTAGGGGAAAATAATGTGAGGTTCCACATAGCATCTGGGATTCAAATTTGTAAGCAACTCTCTGGGCTTTGTCTCTGAGGAGCTGTGAACTGGGGCAGGTGATGTGATATTTCTGAGCTCCAGGTTATCCTGGGCAGGTTTCTTTATCTATAATGTGGAGATCATCATTATCATTATAGGCATCATTATGAAAGTGCCTCCCTCATTGGCTTGTTCCAGAATGGCTGGGGTTAGCCCCCCAAGTCAAGAAAAGAGGTTGCATAGAGAGGGAACGCACCCTACTCAGAGAGTGGCTCTTTTTTCCTTATATAGGGGAGACCAGGGCCTGTGTTCAACAATGTGGAGGTCTTAGACAGCAGCGAACGTAGCCCTGTCCTCATGGAGCTCACTGTCCTGCACACCGTGTGCCAGGGAACCTATGTGCCTGGCCCCCAGCCTGGATTTCAGAGAACACTCCCCTCTCTTGCAGTGTGAAGAGCCTCTTCTATATTCTAACCATTTTGCAGCTACCTCAGAAAAGTGCTTATGGATGTAGCCTGTAAGTATTGAGAAAAATACAATGACAAAGGACTGCCATGAATTAATAAAGATTTAAAGTGCCTTTGTACTTTATTCTATAAAGCATTATTAATATGCACTGGAAAGAATATTGGAGCATAGAGAGGAAAGGCATTTTGTTTGGTCTGGGGACAAAGCCTGCTGTACATATGGGTTCAAGACCTCTTATAATCACTCCAGGCTCCCATTCCCATGGCCTCCCATTTGAACAAACAAGACTCACAGGAACATCCACCTCCTGGGCCTCTTAATAAAAAGCAAGGGTGACTGGTGTGTTCTGTGAAGAGATGAAACCCAGAGAGGCAATGATGTGTTGAAAGCTAGGCAGGGCTACCCAGAGAGAAGGTAATAAATTCAGTGCCTCAATAGCACATACAGTGTCAGCAGGGACTTAAGGGATAGAGGGTGGAGCTGCTCCCCAAATGTATCATTAAGAGTCAACCCCAGGAAAGGAAAGAGATAAATATAGTAACTAATGCAACTTGGCAAGATCACAAAACATTAACTATGTCTTTCCAAAGTAGTGGGCCTTGCTCGGCTGGGGGAGGGGAAATGCATTGGTGGCAACACATCTGCTCTCTACTGTTCATCTTTTCTTCTGTTTTTCCTCAAAATATACACATCTGGCAAAGACTAGCATTTGAAAGTCTGTTGATGTAGAGAGCATAGTCTTTGGAGGTACACTTTTAATTACCATGCTTGACTAATACTCAAAAGCTCATAATAACAGAAAAAAGTATATGGCATTTTTTTTTCAGATGGTAAAGATCAATAGTCCAGATGGAGATTTATACCACCCAGTAAGAGATCACTAACAGAGGTTGGACCCCTGTGTTGAAGGCATCCCTGCCACTCCTGGCCTAAGCTAAAGCCATCTCCCAGGTGAATACAGAGTAGCCTCTGAACTGGTCTCACTACTCCTTCTCCACTCTCCTCCAATATCACCCTCCATCTGTGTGACAGCCAGAGGGAGCCTCAGCTTTGCCTCTGACCATGCCATCTTGGATAAAATCCTTCCAACATCTCTGTTACTCTTGGAATCAAACAAACACTCCTGACCTGGCCTGCAAAATTCTCCTTCTTCTTTGACACTGACTGAAACTCCATCTCCCTGTTCCCATCTGTGCCTCAAGAACAGTGGCTTTGTGCATCCTTCTCAGGCCCTGCACATGAGTTTCATGGACAATTTGAAAGACCTCCACTTGCCCCTGCCTCTAGCATGTGGATACCCCCCAAAAATCACATTCCTTATTTTACTATCTTTTTTAAGAAATTGCCTCTATCTGAACTTATTTTGACCCTTTACTTGCTAATTTATTTATTGTCTATGGACACACTACTAAGTCATAGATTCCAGGGGAAGCAGGACCTCATCTGTCTTGGTAACACCAAGTGCCTAGGACTTTGGGGATGAGCAACAAAACTTTGTTGAGTGAATTAATAAAATAACTTGGTAGATCTGCAAGGTTTTGGAATGGCCTAGAGAAATCTAGGAAGCCTTTATAGAAAAAGAAAAATTAGAAGTCTGGCAGAAGGGTAAATGGTTAACTGTGTTAAAATAAGATGTTAGTTCCTACACTGATGTCACTCAACATTTGTGTTCTCACTTGATTGTTCATACCCATACTTGGAGGTAGGAAGGTCTTCTATAACATCACGATATTTATGCCCTTAAAATAATAAAATATTTGGGATGAATAAAGTCACTTAAGGTCATATGATGAGCAAGAGGTGGATCCAGGATTCATACTCAGATCTGCCCAACTCTAAAGCCAGTTTGGCCACTGAGCTATGGTGCTGCTTTGCTCCAAGAACTCAGCCATCCGTAGTCAATTCCAGGTAATAAAAGTGTGTAACTTATACAATTTGACCACTTCTTGACAGTTTCATGTGTGCATATTCATTGTCTAAAACCCTCTACATTCTTATTGTCCCAATGATTGTGAAGGCCATCGTGTCCTTTGGTCATCTTGACTGGTCCAGGTATGAGCTCAAGGTTTTTGTCTCCATATGAAAAAACATGGTAAATCATACAGGTCCCTAACATCATCACTGCCATTAACTGAGAGTGCTGCTGCAGTTTTACTAGTAAAATTGCAGCTCTGGTACACAGAGTGTGTAGAATAAGCCCATAACTCTGCCTTGAGAATATTTATCATTACAAACTTGAATGGGGCTTTCACTTGTATACCAAGCATTGGGCACTTCATATGCAAATATGGCACTGTCCGTAAGAACGTAATAAAATAACTTGGCATTCCACTGAAGAAATTGAGTATAGAAGATGATTGTGAGACTATGTTGGAGTCTCACAATAAAAGGGAGAACTGAGCTCTGAGGAGCCAGGTTAGAGAAGAGGGAACCCCATAAGAGATGGCTTTCTGTAAAAGGCATATGTCGGAACTGCATTTTGTAGAATTAATCGTTATTGCACCATTTATACAGGTGGGAAGATTATTCAGGTGGTATGGTAGAGGAGGGAGTGATTTGCACAGAAGCAAGAGGCCTGTGACACAAGAGGACAGGCAGCCCCATCATCAAAGATCACTGGCTGGACCAGGAAGCTCAAGACATCATGTCATGAGAGCCTCTGGTCAACCAACTTTCATGCTGTTCTGGGAAGCTGGAATCTTTCCCTGCAGGTGCAGGGGACTTGGTATATAATACTGAGTCAAAGCAGAAGCAATGGGCACAGCTGCACTCATTCTTTCTTTACTCTGTGGCAAGCACTCTCTTAAGTCCTCTACAAAGAGTCTGTCACCTTGACGACAACCATATGGGAGGCTGTTGACAGAATAACACCCCCCAGAAGATGTCCATAGACTAATCCCAAAAATTTATAAATATGTTAACTTACATGAGAAAAGGGACTTTGTGGCTGTGATGAAGTTAGAGACCTTGGGTTTTCTCTGTAGATCCAATATTATGACAGAGTTCCTTACAGGACAAGGGGAGGGTGGGAGTAAGAGAAGAAGTCACTGAGGAAGCAAATTGGAGGGATGTGTGGTCATCAGCCAAGTGACACAGCCTCTCAAAGCTGGAAAGGGATGGGAAAAGGATGTGTCTCCAGAAAGAACCAGCTCTGTCCACTCTTTGTACAATTCATACATTCAGAACTGTATGATGATACATTATTTTGGTTCAGGTTATGAGGTGTCTGGAAACTTCATATAGCAGCAATGGGAAACCCATACCTCAATTTAGGTATAAAAATTATCTTAATTTTAACAAAAAATAAAGTAAGAACCCTCAGAGGGGTCTATTTGTCAAAGATCAAAAAATTGCTGAAGTGTCGTAATCAAATGAAATCACTGCACAGTGTTGCTACCTCTGCACAAGCCCAGAATTCCCCTGGCTGAATTAAAGGAGGATTCTTGTCAATTTCTTCGACTCCCCATTCCTGGCAACACCCTTGATGCAATAAGTCGTACCAACCAATATGTCACTTCTTACAAAATAAATGAGAACGAAGGGATCTTTTACTCCTGCCAAAAAAAACTCAAGAAGATGGGGAAAAACACAGGTTATTAACATCTCTTTGAGATTAGTGAATCTGAATTTAAAAATTAGATTGGATGATAAAAAGCACATTCTTCATAAATATTTAATCTCCGTCAGCATGACAGTAATTAGAGAGCTGAGTGGAGCACACTGCTGGTGGTGGTGGGCTGCCCCCGATTCCAAAACGGAAGGCCTCATTTTGCGGCTTTATATTCTTTCCATGAGAAGTAAATGTCTGGCATCCAAGAAAATGAGATACTGCCTCAGCCAGCAACATTTTATTTCAAATGCCCCAAAATGATGATTTTTAAATTGTTGAACTCATAGTAAATCTGCCTTCTATTTTAAGGCCATAATGGACCTGAAAGTTATATATTGTCATCTTCAACAGCTAGCCATTTCTTTTTTCCTCTTCTCTCTGCCTCTTGGGGTGAATCAGGCTCCTCTCTGAGTGCACAGGCCTTGGTCATGCCCTTCCACATCAACTCAGATGCCAGATTTGGCCCTGAGGTGTGCCTGGGTTAAAACATCGTGATAAATGTGAAGCAGGACTAGAAAGTGCTTGCCCACTGGAGCTTGCCCTTATCTTTGTCTCAGAATCCCAAATGTGAATGAGCTGGGGCGTGCTGCTTAGCTGGTCAAAGGCATGTGACCCAGCCGCCTTCTTCCCAAGGTGGCCGTAAGCCAACTGCCACACATGAAGTTTTCCCATCTGACATTATCTAGAAAGCCACCAGCTGACCAGCTACTGACACCTGATACATGACTGAGAACAGCACAGACCAGCAGAATCATGTGGCTGAACCTGGACCAAATCGCCCATCTGCAGAATCTAGAGCAAAAACAAACAAACAAATAAACAAACAAACAATCAATTCATCCAGTTTCAGGTTGACATGTTATGCAGCAAAGCTTAACTGATATATTTTCCTATTCATTCAAGCATATTTTTGTGTTATCACTATTAAAATTACTAAAATAAAGTCTTGAAGCAAAATAAAAGAAGCCACAGCTCATCCTTGCAAGCAGAAGCTCTGCGGGGGCAAATCTCCACCCTTGAAGGGACTAAGGGACTAACCTGGTAGTCACCTGCCGCCTCCCTCACACTCTACATACTGCCTCCTCCTTGGCTTCACTGTGTGGCCAGACTTATTGGAAAGGTAGCCCGCCACTCAATTTGACCTTTGTAGAGCATGGTCCTTCCTGGCTTACTCTGGCCTGGTTTCTGCTTTTATCATTCCACATCCCTGTTCATATGGAGGTGTTTCTTAGGATTCTATTATTTGGTGACAAGCTATAGAAATCCAAATTGAACAAGCTCGTAATCTAAAAAGTGTGATCGGATCAGGGGATAGAGGAGCTCACGGAACCCGAGTAGAACTCAACACCACATCAGCCGTCACTTGTTCTCTTTGTATTTTGCCTTTGGGTCTTTCCCCATGTTTGTTTCTCTCCTCTCATTTTCTGCAGACTGTCTCTATTTTTAAGCATATAAAACAGAAAAAGGAATGAGGTCAGCTAATAACCTCTGGGTTGCACTGCTCCGGCACAGGGAGCAGCCGGGCCTTTCGTCCTCAGATGGATTCTGCAGTCCTGGAGGGCCCTTCAATTGGCCCAACTTGACTGAGGCCCCCACCTCTGTACTCACCAGTTGTGACCAGAGTCTGGGTTGTAGTGTAATTACTGAGAATCTCCCATGGTAACCATGCAGATAGAACTGGTAAAGGAAGGTACAGGTCTCAGCTAATGAGAAAATCAAAGGAGTGAAGTGGACACCGGGAAGGCAGAGCAACAGGGATTCCCCCTGACTCCACTCTTGATGCTCAGGCACTTGCTCTGTTCATACATCGCAGCTTCTTAATTTTCCATCCTAAGTGACTCAAGTTTCCTACCATAGGTTTTCCAAGCAGCTCTCAGAGATGTAACTTTACTTTTTCATGATTGTATGATAATTGTCTATAGTGGTAACTTACATTTGCATGAAGACAGGAGCAGTTTTCTACGTGGCTCAGATTCTGGCCTATCATAAAACCCCAATAAATGTGAATGGTTGAGTGAATAAAGGTAATTTTAAGGTCTGGAAGCAAGAAATAAACTCACAGACTTCTGTATTCTGAATCCACTATACACTGTCCCTGTTATGAAATGAGGAAAAAATGAGACATCAGAATGTTAGATAATCTGCCCAAGTTGATCCAAGTAATACACAGGAAAGCCTGGACTTCAATCTCTAGATTTTCACTTCAGAATCCTTGCTTCTGCCTGTTCTGTTCTATGGATTCTCCAGACTCCCTGACATGCAGCGGTGGGGGTGCAACCTTAACCAGGAAAAAGTAAGAAAGAAGTTTGATGCAGCACAGGCTGGCCATCGATCCAGAGGATAAATCACATTTTCTTGGACAAATACAGTAAAGATAATGATGGCCTGAATGGAACTCATTGAGATCAATTTTCTAGATTACCTCTTCAATCACAAAGTGAAATTCATGGTCAGCCATGTGGCTGCACCCAATGTGCTCCCTGGAAAGATTTCCTTCATGTGTACATCTTCAGAATCTGGTGCTAGAAGTCTATTTTCTACTGTAAGAAGTTCCCTGTTGAGGACCTCATTACAAATGTTTTGATTCCCAGGATAGGAGATTTGGTAAGAAAGACAATTTGAGGGGTTTTAACAGGAATCCTTTGGAAAGACATGCTGTTCCGATTCTTTAAGTGATCTGACTTCTCCCAGACATTCTTTATCCACATTTCCCTATTCACACACAGTTACCTGGGGCCTCAGATCTCTAAATAGGAGTTGGAAATTCTTTCCCAAACAGATGTATGTTCCTGATATTCTGTTCTCTCTTAGCACGCTATTGACTTTCGAAAGTGACTCTGAACACAGTACAGTGATCTGATGAAGTGCCTCTGAACCTTAGTTGCAATGCATACATCCAAGACCAAGATTCAGCAGTGAATAGATTAGCCAATGAGTTCTCTACAGCACAAGAATTCCCAGGGACATCGTCATTGCTCTCACTGAATGCTGGCTACTTACACTCCTACCTGTGGTAATTGCATGATGTGGGGGCTAAGAGTATACAGTGTGTAAACTGCATGAGTTAAAGTGCCAGCTCTGCTCCCCACAGCTGTGTGACTGTGTGACTTTAGACATGTTGGCACAGTCAAGACCTTCTAGACATGTTGGCACAGTCAAGAGCAACTTTCTACCCCAGAGTTTGATAATACTGTTATGGTGGAATCTAAGAAACCGTTTTCAGCCTTCATTTTACTTGACTTCTTAACAATAGTTGGCACAACTCACCAAACCACCTTGCAAATGGCCTTTCTTTGGTGGCCAAGGCATCTATTTCTTTTACACTTTTTCAGCTCTTTCTTGTGTCTTTGCCCGACACCAGATTCCCACATAACTCACAGGCCGATGACCAAAGCTTGACACTGAGAGTTCCACACTGTCCTCTCAACCACTCTACTGATATTTTCTCATGAAAATTCTCTTTTGAACTTGCTGCTGACCCACAATTCTCCCATTCAGTGATCTGTGCACGCTGTCTGCAGGAGCAGGCACAGTGAACAGGGGCGACTTCATCAGGGCTTCTAGGCTACGAACTTCATTAATAATTCTAGAAAGACACACAGGGATTCCTTGTACTCACAGTAACAGCTTAATGGAAAGGTCCTATGAAATGCCAAAAAGATACTTCATTTAAAGTCTTCAAAGTGCACTTGTTTCTTCAAGGCTGAGTTGTTTAAGTAAACAGGAGTGATGGGAAGTCTGGTTGGTTACACATTGCCTGGACGTTTTCATGGAAAATTCTTATGCAAATAAACATTGTACTGTGATGTACAGTGGTGCTGAGGGACATCACAGTTAAAACTAAGAAAATGAAAATAAGACAGGATGGTGACGACGATGATCATGAGGAGGAGAATGGTAAGTCACCCTCAGTCCCATCATTCAAAGGCTGTCAGGATTATGGGTGAGATCTTCTTCTAGAAGCATAGATCCAAAAATGTAAGTTAAGAGTGTGGATATATATTTAATGAGCTGAATTTCTGATTCCAGCCCCATACGTAGCAGCGATCCAACCTTGCACGTGTGTTCTGATGTCTCCATCAGTTAGTTCCCTGTCTGTGAGGTCATTGTGTCAATACCACCTGTTTGACAGGATGGTGAGAATTTAACCATGAAGATTTAGTTGAGTCTGGGGTCAAGCCATGCAGAGACCTTAGCTATTCTTATTTTAATATAAACTTTATAATCTAAATTTGTCACATATACCATTAATACTTATAATATAAAATGTTGGTATACTCATTTCTAATACTTCATGCAACTCTGCTCTAATTTGAGTTGTCATTTTATGATAAGAAATTTTCATGATGTAACATTCACATTCACATATCATTTTTTGTAGCTAAAAATAAAAAGATATGTGTAATCAACCCTTTTCATTGACATTTAAGCTCTTTCAAAAAATTTGCAATTACAAATAATGTTGTGATGAGTCTGTTTATATATACTCTCTTTTTAAGGACACATTTCAGAAATGAAATGATTGAATTAAATATTTTGGATATTTATAAAACTTTTGATACATATTGCTGCATTGCTCTCACAAGGGATTGTAACAATTTACACAAAATTGCAATCCATGAGATTTTGTGTCTTTACTTAAAACCATTCCATACTGACTTTTCAAAAAGAGATCTTTGCAAATTTGATATTTAAGTAACAAGACTTCATTGTGATGATTTAAGTCTTGGATGACTTTAAGTACAGAGGAGTTAGATCATTTTCTCATTTCTTTATAAACAAATGCATTTCCACTATGAAAAAAGTATTCTTTTCTCATTTATGCAAAGACATCTAAGTACTTTTCCTATTGATTTATTTGAACTGTCTCTTCATTATTCATGGTGATCCTCTCACAAATCTACTACAAATAGGATTTCTCAGTAATAAATATACATGGTCTTTTTATATACCATTGGCTTTTCTACTCATTGCTTTGTTTTAACTTGCAAGCCATATAATCTTTTGTTTCATCTACACCTTCTACCATTAGAAAGGACTTCTGCCAGCAGAGCAATAATTTTCAAAATTTGGTCTACAGCATCAAAATGACCAGGCATTCTGGTTAAAATGAACTGTACCAATTCAAATCTTCTTGGGGAGAACCTGAAAATCTGTACTTTATATTTTCTTTGTGATTCTTATTTTGTAAAAAAATTGGAGAAACACTGCTTTGGTGATATGAATTGCCATTTTCTTCTAGGCTTAGGGTATCCAATGGCTCATATTGTAGTACTTTATTTTGATGAGAGGTATATGAACATTTTTTATTCAAAAGGAGAGGCATTAACTCACCCATATATATAACTTTATAAATTTATCACTTAAAAGCACAGTTGTTAAGATTTAGGGATTGCATTTCTGCTTTATATTTTTGTTCTTTCCTCTCTCTGTTTAGGTGTGGTTCAATCACATTCTTTGGATTTTTTTGTAGCTTTATAGTGTTTTAATAGCTGATAATATTAGTTCTCCCACATTAGACTTCTGTTTTAAAACAATTCTTTGCTATTTTTACATTCTTATATTTTACAAGATAAATTTGGATAAATCCTTCCTAGTTAAGTAGTCATTCTGTCATGATTTTGATAGAAATTGCTTTATACTTAAAAGCTATTTGAAAAGAAATAATAGTCTTTAGTCTTCTCATCCAGAAGTATGATCTACATTCTGATTATTCAAGTATTATTTTATGTTTCTCGGTGATGTTTGTAGTTTTCAATAAATAACCCTGCACATTTCTTCTTGAAAATGCTTCTAAGTGTTTTTTTTTAAATTCTATTTAGTTTATTTTGATATGTGTAATAGGATATTTTTTGATTAGTTCTTTTTTTTAATCTTGTTTTTGCTGAATATATGGTTACTATTTATTCAGTTTGTTGAATTCTCCTTGATCTCAACGGTTCTTTGGGTGATTTCTTTGTGTAAAAGTTTCTTAACTGATTATCTATTGGTACATAACTTTTTTTTCCAAACAGCGATGCTTTGTACAATATTTTTTTCTGTTTTTATCTGTGCAGTATAGTTACACATAGTAGCAGGTTTTATTTGGCATATTCATAGATGTATGAAACATAATCGGTCCATTTCAATCCCCATTTCCTTCCCTCTAGCCTCCGCCATCCCTATCCTCTGGGGACAATATTTATCTCACAGTTTTTGTGTGTCCAGAATTGATCTGCAGCTCACTGGCCCTTCTGGTTCAGAAAGTCACAGGCTGTGAGCAAGTGTCATATAGGGCCACATGGTCACCTCAAGGCTCCCCTGTGGGATGAACCTTTCCAGGCTCACTCACATGACTTTGGGTGGGATTCATTTCTTCATGAGCTATTGGGTTGAAGGCCTTGGCTTCTTCCTGTCTACTGACCAGTGGCCACTTGATAGCCTGCCACATGAAATCTCTACTGGCAGCTGTGTAAGAGTGAGAAGAACAAGAGAGGGAAGAGAGAAAGGTCAAAATTTTCACAACTTGATTTTGGAAATGGCTTTCCATCATCTTTGCTGCATTCCATTGGTTAGAACTGAGTCCCTGGGTAGGTCCAGCCTGCCCTCAAGGGAAGGACTGTGCACAAGGAATGAGGACTAATAGGGTGGGGATGATGGGTGTCAGCTTGAAATCTGCCCACTGCAGGAACATTTTTACAGATTTAATGAATAATTCCAACCATAATTTTAAAATTAAGTTACTCTTTCTACTGCCAAGTAATCCCAAAAGCATTCACTTTCAATAAACTAGAAAGACTGGAGATTTCTGTATAAGAATTCCACAGCTGGATGTCTGAACTTTTGGTTGCTTTTGCAGAGCTCCTGGATTGGACACAATGGGCTCTACCACACCTGACCGAGAGCATATTTAGCCAGAACGTGATCACATCAGCCCAGGCACTCACTCTTCTATATGCATAACTTTTTCTTCTCATACAATCCCCGAAAGGCAAATGGTGTTCAGTTCAGAGTACAGTGCTGGATGATGTATAAAATTTCAGGGTAGATAAAGTGGAGAATGGTTCTTCTCTTGCCTAATCTCCAAACCAGAGTGGGACTGTACTTTATTAGTGAAGAATTAAGATGACGTCTCTTTCATTTCTTTTGAAATAGAGAATCGAAAGTTCAAGGGGCTTCTGCAGCATTCAGAAGTTTGCAATCCAGGACTCTACAAGCACTACAGAAAATGACACTAATCGCTTAAGGGAGTTGGAAACTGAGTGCTTTATTCCATCTTCAAGGAGAAAGAAACAGTCAATGATTCCTTCTTGCAACAATAGACACTTTCGTCTGCACCCAGTTGAAAGGAGGAAATAAAAGAGGTGTTAAGTGGGAATTGACAAGTAAGCCTGGACTTCCAAAGCCAAGTGATAATGAGCTTCCACATTTTCAGATCTCTCCTCCATTATCATATCCATACTGTCATGATATGTGTTTTCTCAACCAAACCCAGGTATTGGACTAAAGATTCTTCTTGAAAACCAGGTAGTTGAATTTAACAATAATGAAAACAACTCCGATTGTGTAAGTAAATCCTTGTGATGAAAAAGATACAACATGGAGTTTGGAATTCCAACCTGGGTTTGAATTTGGCCGTTCCACTCCAAGTTCATGGTTCATGCAGCCTTGGAAAACTGCCTCTCTGAGTCTGTTGCATATCTGGCAATGATAATCCCTTGCTCATGTATCTGTGTTCATTCAACACATGTTAATTGAGCACCTATTTATGTAGCAGACATTCGTTTTTATTCTAGAGATATGATAGTAAACCAAGTGGTGTCTTAGTAAGAAGAGAGAAGTAATCAGATGTACGAATAAATTCAATAAAGATATGTGACGAATAGGGTTGATTTGGTAGCCCCTGAGGTCAGGGTAGTCTTCCTGGAGGAGTTGGTCAATGCTTAAACTTTATGGATGGGAAGACTGAGGTCAGGAGAAGACATAGGAGTGTGCCCTACAATGCCATACTTTGGTTTAGTCCAGGGTCTTCCGCCTGCAGTTAATTGGGTTGCTCTGTACTGAAGCTTTACCCTCTGGTCTGTGCAGCTGAAGATATTAAAGTTCTGGAAATTGTGAGTTTAGCTTTTTCCACTTCTGGAATCTGGTCTGGAACTCTCTTGACTCCCAGCTGAGTGGTCCTTGTCCTGAGAGTGCTGACAACTCCCTGTCCTACATAGCTACAGACAAGGACATGCAGAGAACATTCAGGAGGGTGAGTGCAGCAGAGAAATAAGCTGGGAACAGTGGACACAGACAGAAAAACTCTGCACCTACTAGAGTCCTGTCCCCTCACATCTGTGCTCCTTATTCTTCATCCTAACATTCTGATCTGATGCACTTGCTGCATGCCTGACACCCCTCTACCATCAGAATAAAGCCAGATCCCGGCCAGGAAGGGGTGACTTCATGGTCTGGCACCGACTCACCACTACATCTTTCACACTCACCACTCCTCTTATCACGATCTGGAAACACTGAGCTCATTGCCATTTCAAAAAATGTGCTCTGCTCCCTGGTATCTCTGGATTTGCATGTGTTTTTCTGTCTAGCTACAATGTCTCTTTGTTCCCTTGATTTACCCCAAACAAGCTATTCATCCTTTGAGCTTTGGTTTTGACATCAACGTCTCTGGTCAACCACCAAGAACTCCCACGGTGCAGGGAACGCGCTAGGCACAGTGTTGTACTAAGCTCCATCACCACACCTGACACCCTTCACCCCTGCACCCCTGAGCTGACTATCGTCTCTCCTCTTGTCCCCAGCCCACTAGACCATAATCAGTTTCACTTAACTGAGTCATGATAGAAAGACAACAAAAAAAGTGGTTGAATAAATTGACGAGAGGTGTTTGTATGGAAAACCACAGACATAAGCAGGTCTGACTAAGAATTTGGAACTTTCTTTTGAGCTTTATTGGTATGTAATTGGTATACAAAATAGCATATATTTTAAGCATACAGCATAGACATCTCATAAACAAAAACATGGTTAAATGATTATCACAATGAAGCTAATTAACATATCCATCACCTCACAGAGTTTGTTACCTTTGTGTATGTCCATGTAGGGTAATAGCATGTCAGATCAACTCTAGCAAATTTCAAGTTCATGACACAGTATTGTCAACTCTAGTCACCATGTTGTACATTGGATCTCTAACTTGCTCATCCTCTGTCACTGAATCATGCACCTTTTGACCAATCTTTCCCTATTTTGCTTTGCCTTTCTATGCCTGGTTTATTTCAGTTGGTATAATATCCTCCAGTTTCATCTGCATACTTGCAAATAGCAGCACTTCCTGCTTCTTAAAAAGCTCGATAGTGCCCTATGGTGTGTGAGGATGCGCTTGCATGCACATGTGTACAGGTTTGCTGTTATTGCTCTGTTCATATTTTCTATTTCCTCATCATGTAGTCTTAGTAGGCTGCATGCATCTAGAAATATAATTATTTCTTCTGGGTTGGTAGCTTTGTTGGAATATCATGGCTCATAGTAGTCTCAATGGTCCTTTGTACATCTGTGGTACCAGTTGTAATGTTTCCTCTTTTATTTCTAATTTAGTTTTTGAGTCCTCTTGCTTTGTTTTCTTAGTTAACTCAGATAAAGGCTTATCAATTTCATCATCCTTTCAATAGAAACGACTCTTAGTTCCACTGATTTTTGTTCTCTATCGCCTTTCTTGTTGCTAGGAATCTGAGGACTCAGGAGAGAACAGGGCCGTGGAATAGGTATTGGTCTTCTCTAGGACTAGATCATACTGTGATTTTGTGCTGAAAACTGTGTTGGACTTCTCAGATCTAAAAGGAGGCCTGTGTGAGACACTGCTAGCTTCAGAAGGCTACTATAGCAAAGTACCACAAATGGGGTGTGGCATTTTCATCCCTGTAACCAAAATTCCTCACAAGAACAGCCAAGAGGAAGAACAGTTTGGCTTGGCTTATGATTTTAGACATTCAGTCCATGATCCACTGCCTCCAAGGCAGAAACGTCATGGTGGAAGGATGTGCAGAGGAAAGCTATTCTGCTCATGGCAGCTGGGAAGCAAAGAGAGAGAGGAAGGGGCAGGGACAGATGTAGTTCAGGCCACGTCCCCAGTGACCTGCTTCCTCCAGCCACACCCGATCTTCCTATAGTTGGCACCCAGTAAATATCAATGGATTAATCCAGCCAATGCATCGATGGGCCGAGCTCTGTACCTTGCTGCACTGGGGTCATGCTTTCAACCTGTGAGGTTTTCAGAGGAATTTCCAGGTCCAAACCATAGCAGCAATGTGTATGTATCAGAAACTGTCTCACAATTTTGGTGGCAGAAGTCCAAGGCCAAGGTGTCAGTAAGGCTGGTGTCTTCTGAGGATGTGAGGGGAGAATTATTTCAAGCTCTCTCTTTGGCTTGTTGATAGATGTATTTTTCTCTGTCTCCACATTCTCTTCCCTCTCTGTATGTCCATGTCCAAATTTCCTTTTTATAAAGATATCATTCATGTTTGACCAAGCGTTGACCCTGTTCCAGAATTGCACATGAAATCTCCCTGCTTCCAAATGACCTCACACCCTAAGGTACTACAAATTAGGACTTGAACCTATGAATTTTGCGGTGCATACAACTTAATCCACAACAGGTCTGTGGTGAATGACCTTTATAATTCATGTCTACAGGAAACCTTAGATTCTAAACCTATTTAGAAATAGGTTCTTTGAAGGAACAATTAGGTAAGATTTGTGAGACAATAAATATCCATCTCTTAAACCCTCAGGTTTTGGTCCTTCGACATAACAGCTCCAGGAAATTAACACAGGGTCTAAAATGTGTGTGTATTTAAGATTAGAGATGTCCTAACCAGTTTTGCTGAGGTGTACAATGCAAATCCTAATTCAAGAGAAAGAAGTTATAAGAATGTATTAGGTAGTCAGGGCTCAAATCTGTCAAACCCAAGAGAACAAAGAGACTGTTTATTAAAAAGATAGCTTTGGGGTTAGAGAAATCTGGGTTCATATCCTAAGTCTACCACTTACAAAGTGAATACTTTGGAAAAGTTCATTCAGATATCAAAGACTTCATCTAGCTAATGCATTAATGGTCAGAGTCCTAAGGATTCCCAATGCTTTGACTCCTTGGTACTGTGGCTTCCTGCTGTTACTAGTGAAGATAACAGCTCCCTCCTGCCTAGGACTGAGAATGGAATATAAGGTTGATTGTGTACAAAGTGTTTTGAAGTGTCTGGCAGCTCAAAGTAAATGAGACAGATAGGGAAGCAATAACTCACAGAAAGTGGCCCAGTCACAGGTGAAGGTGTGTATATAGGGGTCTGCAGCATGATGTGCATTGGGCTTGTTCACTCCTGCCCTAGGAGAAGAAATACCCAGTTCTCTCCCTCTGAGGAGGAAGAGCTTTTCATAACAGTGGCCACATGGAGCTCTTTACATTGTTTTAAGAAGACTGGGAATGGGAGTGATTCTGTATCCTCAGGAGGCTGTCACTCTTATTTTGGGGAAGTCAGGTAAGGTACAAACACTGCTCTTCCTGAGTTCCCACAGTCATCCAAGCAACAGGAATGAAAACTCAACCCCCCAAAACCAAAAGCAATCTGTTTGTCAAATGCATCATTCAAAACTCCCAGGACTCTCTATTTCCATGCACATCATTAACAAGCATAAGCACAGCCTCAGTGATCATGTTAGTCCAGGCTGATGTTTGTGGCTTGAGCGGCTTTAGCAAAGAGCACTCCGTCTTAGGCAGGACAAGGTTGGTCTTGCCAAGCTTATTAACCCTGCTTCTGAGCCCTGGGATTTGCAACTATCATCTGTTTATAAGGAAAGTGATTATTTGTTTTATTTCATTATTTCTTTTCCGTTTCTTGTTGCATTTCCCTGGAATTTTCTTTAAGCACTTACACCCAATAAAAATACTTTAGGGAACAGTAAATTTCCAGAAGGGTAAACATACCAAGTTTTACTTTTTGTGAACTTTAACAAGAAATTCTCTACCCAATTGGAAGGTGAAGTTCAAATTCTTTCCATATTCAACAGCCCTCACGGTGACAGCAAACAAGCTCTTCAAGACAAGATGGCAGGAAGCGTCACCCCTGGAAAAAATTACTCCAGTGAGACACTCATCCCAGAGAAGCCATGTGACTCTTTCCAGGTCCTTGAAGTCAGAGTCAAAACAACCTCCCCCTCCATGCCTCATTTTTGTGAACCTGCCATTCTGAACCAGGGGCAGGGACAGAGAATAAAAATCAGCAGGTGAGGTCAGCCATCCATACAGAAGCTTGTCTCTGTCTTTAAAAGCAGAATAATAAACCCAGGCACTGGGTACACCCGAGACCCATGTGTTTCGATCCAGGTGGGGGGCAGCAGAAACATTGCCCACATAGTAATCTCAATCACCATGATGATAATACTTTGGGAATATCCAGGAGGAGGGCAAAGAAGGTGCAGATTGCTTTGCTGGTGTTTATTAAGTGTCATGCAGTCTAAGCAGATTTGATATTCTTATGGCTATTGTATAGATAAATCACACAAAAATATTAATTATAGGTCAGACCTAAGCTGCCTGATGTAAAGACCTAGGATGCAAAACACCATCATTTTACTGGAAGGCATTGGAGGAAAGTGTCTGACTGCCGGGTATCTGACTGCCTTTGAATAGGTAGTCCTCTAGTCACTTGCTACGTGACTTTGAGCAAGCCTTTGACTTGTTTCTCAGTGTTCTCATCTACAATATGGAGATCAGTTTGTTCAAATATGTATGAAGTGCCTACTCCATGCCAGGTGCTGAGAACAGAAGAGAGAGAAGAAGAGACAATTCCTGTACTTCTGGATTTAACCTTCTGGTGGAAAATGAGTAAGTACATATGCAAATGATACTGCGTGTTACATAGCTGTTAGTATTATGAGGAAAATAAAGCAGAGGAAAAGATTGGGATTACAGGAGTGAGAAGAAAGGAATGTCTGGGGAAGCCCTGACCCCAGGAGAGTGACATTTGAACAGAGATCTGAGGGGTACAGAGGTAACCCATGGAGAGATTTGCAGGAACAGCATTTTAGCAGAGGGAACAGTGGGTACACGGGATCATGCCTGGCACATTTGAGGAGAGAAGCTGGGACAATGTATCTGGAGCTGAGTGAGCAAGGGATAAGAGCTTAGAAGGAGAATCAAGCTGGGGCAAGACAGGTCCAGACCTGCTCAGCCCTAGAACATTGGGTTTCCTCTAAGATGGGGATCACTGGAGGGCTTGAAAGGCTCGCTGATATGATGTGGCATATTTTCCAAGGAGCTTCCTGGTTCTTATGTGGATAATATAATGGGCATAATATTGTATGTAATGATGCAGGTTCTATTTACAAATTTCCAGCACCCTAATAGCTCCTGGTTAGAGGGCCATGGAGACAGTACAGAGCTGCAATGGCGAGGTGAGGAGGACCAGCGGAGCAGAGGAAATCAGAGAGTGCTGTCAGGGCATTAGTCAATGGGACCAAAAGTTGGGCTGTGTCCAGGGGAATACATTCAGAAGCATGAGGACTATAGCCATGCCCCAAGCAAGATGACTGTGGCTTGTATGAGGACAACGGCTGGGATGAGATATGTAGGGTCAGAATCCAGATATAACTGGATAATAACTGAATGCCCTTCGTGGGTGGTTGTTTGGGGAGTAAATGGGCTACCTTATGTAAAACATTCCCCTAATAACACAAGCGTTGTGTGCTGTGGCATGGGTAGGCACATCATCATGGGAGGTCACATACCAGGAAATTTGTCTCTTATAAAATCAACAGTCTGTCCTTCCTCCCTCTCTTCCTCCCTTCCTTTATGCTTTTTCCCATTTCCCCTCCCTCCCTCCCTCTGTTCAAGCATCATGGATCCATTCAAGAACAGATTATTATGATGGCCAGCCACACAGGGTCTGGAGTCAGACTTGGATTAAACCCTGGCCATACCATTAAATAACTGTGATGCTTTGAGCAAGATCAAAATTCCCAACTTCTTATAACTTTTGTCTCTTCATCCCTTAAGTGGGCACAATAATGGTATCTACTGCCGTTTAAAGTCTGAGCTAATTTGTGTAAAACCATTAGTCTAATTCCCACGGTGAGAAATTCTTCATAAACCTGGTTATTATTATTTATTATGTTATCAAATCTGCATTGTCACCAATAAACATTATATGATATGTAGAAGGTACAAATTATATGTACATGGGCCCAGCTCTCTAATAGCTCATGGTCTAGAAAGGCAGCACAGAGCTGTTAGGAGGTAAGAGGTGCAGAGCAGCAGAGCAAAGACACATACCCTGTCCTCTCAGGGCCGTTTCAGTGGAACCTCATGCAGCCCTGGATTCAAACAAGGCTTCCTGGATCAGGGGAAGGATCCTCACTGAACTTCCTATGTGCATGCATAGATGTGGCCCGGTGAGTCCTGGGATCAGGTGTATCCACTGGACACTCATTTTAAAAAGCCAAATGTAAATGGATTGGAAAGGGGATTGGTGGAGTTGAGGGAGGGAAGTGCTGGGGACTACATTGGAGAGGGTGGTGTTGCATGCTTTTAGGATAATGTCAGGATATATCCTGGTGTTGTATGCAACTAAAAAGAATAAATAGATAAATAAATAAATAGATGGATAAATAAATAAAAAGGATTCCTGGAGGAAGAGATATTTAAACTCAGCCCTAAGGGATTAGTGGAAATGAGCCAGGCAAGTCGGAGTTGGAGTTAGAGTTTCCCAGCAGCCTTCAGGTACAGGAGGGAAGGAATGTGGACAAAGATCCCCAGACAAGGTAGATCCAGTCATCGAGTGTCAGCTGTTTCAAGAGACGAGAGGAGAGAAATCTTTGAATAATCAGGTGGCTGTTAAACTGATAAAATTAAGTGAATATTAAAACTCATGACACTGACTTGTTCATTTCTCCATCCTTCTAGGTCGCCTTAGAAGGGATGTGTGACCACATGGCACCTGCCTCAGCTAACGTTCTTGTGACAATGTCAATCAGGGGGGAGAGAAACAGGCTCGCCACTCCCCACAGCAGCCTCTCCTCTTATGACCCTGCCCCCTCTGTTTTTCTTAATATCCTCTGGGTCACTGAACAGTGAACATCTGACAACACTTTCTGCAGTTTCTCCTCCTGCAAGTACACACACTCACGAACACACACACAGAGATAAGCACACACACATGCACACACACAGATAAGCACATGGACCTTCACTCTGCTCAACTCAGATTTATGCTAATTCGCCCTCCATTATCTCTCCTCTTTTCCAGTCCTTTCCAATGTCATTACTATGATGTCACTCCGCTTGCTGCCACAGCCCCACAACTCACCCACATGGTGCTCTGTTCCCAGGACAGTCAGTGGTGGGAGCACCATTGCTGCCAGATCATTCTCTAAAAGCAAGGGCCGGCAAACATTTTATAAAGGGTCAGGTAGTAAATACTTTGGGTCCTGCAGGCCCCAAGATCTATGCTGCAATTAAGTCTGCCATCCAAACAGTGTGGCTCTGTTTCAAAAACACTTCATTCACTAGAATAGGTAGAGGCCAGAGTTGGCCCTGTTCTTAAGCAAAACTCACTGTCACCCCACAACCATTGTCCACACATTCTCAGTTCTTAGCTGAGGATTAAACCTACTAAACACCTCTTCTTATCTGAGGTTTGACAGTTTTTCCTCTGGGCGCCCCTCCCTCTCACTGTAGGTCTCAGCTTCCTGCCTCACCAAATCGTCCTTCTTCTGAGTATACCCAATTGTATGCTTCTTCTACCAAAATTGGTTTGTTAAAAATCTTCCTGATCTTTCAGATCCATCTCTATAATAGCTCTGTACCCCACAGCTCTTTTCAGAGCAAATTTATCTCAGAGAGTCAGGAAGAAGTCATTGGCGATTAATGATCCTACTGATAGGCTTCAGTAGAGAAGATACTTCTGTCACCTTGTCTAAGACAGTTAGACCACTGCTCTTCACTATAAATTCTTCTCCTTGTGGAGTGAGGTGCCCACATCCTCTCAAATCTGAGCAGGCTCTGTGATTCCTCCGACCACAAAATATGGCAAAAGAAACTAAGCTTTCAGTCTCATGGGTGAGACTGGCATTGCCACTTTCTCTGCCTGGAACTCCCTCTGGGAGCAACACCATGGGAAGAATATGACTAATTTGAGACCAGCTGCCATATCCTGGATGCCAGATGTTGGGGCTCAGGCGAAAGGTCTTAGGCGAGCCAGCCTCCTGTGCCCAGCAAGGTCCAGATGTGTGAGCTCAGTGGTTTTGAGTCATCCCCATTAGTCCATCCACAGCACCACACATCTGAATGGTACCCACCTGCAGCACAGGAACCCAAGGGATTGTCCAGCTCAACCCTGCCCAAGCTCCCCACCTACAGAATCAAAGACAAAACACAGTGGTTGCAATTTCTAAAGTCATTACCTTTGGAGCTTTTTCATAACAGGACAGTAAATGAATACAACAGAGGCTTCCAGGCCTGCACACCCACTCTCCCTGGTCGATAGGAATTTCACACTCCCATTCATTTTGTTAGTTGCATTCCCCTGTGCCTAGAATGATCCTCTGCTGTTAATTATCCCTTGCATTCTTCCTTTTATTGCCTTTTAACAACCTTATTTTACTTTTTCAGTATCATGTGAAATATTGTCTCCCCTAGAACTCTGTTCTGAGTTATTCACCGATTCTTTAATCTCCAGGCACATGGTTTAGAGGTTCATCAAGGTGGTTGAGTTGTTTGGAGGAGTTTCTTTTACTGCGTTTGCCTTCTCCAGTGGGTAGCGATTTTTTCAGAGGAAAGAACCATGCCTTCCTCATGTGTGCAGCTATGCTCTTGGGGTGGTCATTGGCCATTAGCAGTCCCTTAACAAGCCTTTTTTGAGTTAATCAATGCATATAAGATGTGGGATTTGCACTCTTGAAGTTGACCTGCTGGGTTTAAGTTGATGAAGGAAATCTGCTGTGTTCCCGACAAATCAAATCCAAACTTTCCCCTTCCTCATTTCAAAGGAAAAGCAAAATAAGTTTTGCTCATTTGCAACATCTAATGTATTTCAGGAAAAAAAAAATGGAAGGTATGTTTTGCTCTGATAATAAGTAATCTTTAGTTCACGGTAATTTAATGTGGCAAAGGTTTATCTCTCACATGTCACAGTCCAGTGCAGATTAGGAGCTTCCAGGTCAACTCTCCTCCAAAAGTGGCCAGGTATTCAGTCTTCTGTCCAAGACCTCTACCAGTACTGGAGTCCTTTCCATCTAGTCAAAGAGATAGCAGGAGGTAGGCTGGGGAGCACAGACCACTATTGATTGCATGAGACAGAGTGATATATCATTTCTCATGTTCCGCTCGGCAAGCACTAAATTACATGGTCTCCACCCCAAAACAGAGACAACTGCAAATGTAGTCTTTTCGTGCATCCAGGAAGAGGAAAGGATATGGAAATATACACTGTCTCTGTTACAGAGGTGACAAAGAACCAACTCCAACAACTCATGGTTTAAATCACCTATTTTATCTATTTTTTTTTTTCTTTAACAAAGGATCCCTCAGCCAAGTGGTCCTTGAGGCTCATTTTCTTACCTGAAGCTGAGAGTCTAGCACAATGATTCTCCAGTGGGATCACTTAACCCCCCTCTCCACCATCAGGGGAATTCTGGCAGTGTCTGGACACAATCTCGATTGTCATAACCCAGGGACTTTACCAGCCTTTAGGGGATAAAGGTCAGGGATGCTGAAAATCATCACCCACACAGGACAAGGGCCTACAGCAAAGAACCACTTGGTCCAAAATGTTAGTAACGGGGAGGTGGAGGATGAGCTGCCAGAGGCTGTAGCTGCTCAGTCCAGGGAGAAGCTGCAAGGATGCAATCCTGCTCCACGCCATATTCCACCCTCCAGCAAGGACACAAGTATGTCTCTACAAGGCAGCTCCACAATTCTCAAGGGCAGCAATGGGGACCAAGCTCTGTGTGAGCATTTTTAAGCCTCTGTTTTGGTCTGTTTGTCAATGTCCCACTGGAAAGCAATTTAGCTCTTAGGGGAAGAGCTGAAAATTGGCTGTTTTTCAAGCTAAAAGAAAAATGTTATGTGATATTTGGATGGAAGCCCTATTTTGTAGCCTCAAGCTCTATTTAATAAATAGGTATAAAAATTCAATGCATTACAATAACGTGTTCCTTTTTACACAGAACATTCACAGTGATTTGTAATGTTCAAACTGTGAGATATGGTGTCAATTGTCCAGGTTCAAATCCTAGCATTGTCACTTTCCAAGGACCATAGAATAAGTAGCATAATCTTTCTGTACTTCTATTTCTCATCTGTAAACTAGGAATAATGATAATAATAACTCCTAATAGGTTTTGGGGAAAGACACAAATGGAATAATACATGTAAGACAACTGCGTACGCCCTAGAATACAGTAATTTTTCAATAAATAGTGTTGGTATTACTGATAGGCAGTACGTTTCTATGATATTTGGAAGGAAACACAGCTGGGTTCCAAGTCCTCTGTTAGGGTAGCAGGAATTTGTTGGGTCTTTCCTTCTGTTCTTCCTGAAAGAGCAAGTGGAGAAGTGACAATATGTCTTCATGTATAGCTTTGGAAGAAATGTGTATGCAGCCAGGATTGTCACTCAAGCCCTTTGTGACTTGGAGAAAAGAAGACTGGTAGGCATCTGCAGGTGCCATCAACAACCTGAGAGTTGTCAGGTAAATGGGGATTGAATGTGTGCTCTGTCACATTGGATCACTTGAGTGAAATTCATAGGATGTTGCTGCTTTATTAAATGGAAGATGCGAACAATCATGGTCTCAAGCAAGGGATGGGCCTTTCTTGCATCTTAAGCTAGTTTCCTAGAAGCAGCCTTTAATATGATGACGCACTATTAGTGAAAGACAGAGAAATGGAAAGTAGGATGATTGAGGAAATGCTGAGGAGGTGTATCAGGTGGAGCACAAGAGGCCAATCCTTGGACAATGATGTTGGTTTAATCCCACGGGGGCCTTGGAAAAAGTAATGGTCGTACTCAGCTTCTGAGTCAGGGAAAGGAAGCTGCAGTGCCTCTATCCCTGTGCTCCTCACTGGCTAAGCCCTGGGGAGGCCATGGCATACTTTCTCATGCACTTGTGGCTCTTTTGCTGTTGTACCTGCAGGCAGTGAGGCCGGGAGCCATGCAGCAGCTCTCCACTTGCTGCTATTTGTGAACGACACAATGGAAATGGGTGGGGAGATAATATAAAAGGATTTGTGAAAAATTGTCAGTGACACTCCAACATCAGCAGATCTGCCTCGTCTGTTGTGATATTTCATTTCCTGGTAAAGCTAAGCAGAGGCTGTCACCAAGATATAGTGAGTCTCAGAGTGGTTTAACACAGACTTTCTTTAGAAAGGTGCATTACTAATGCTTCATTTACATCAAAGTTGTGAAACATTTAAAAACAAATTGCCTGTTATTCAAACAGGAAAGGAGGAGGTTAAATCATTGCTGTTTGCAGACAACATGATCTTATATGTAGAAAAGCCTAAAAACGCTTTCAAATAATTGTTATAACTGATGAATTAATTCAGCAAGATTGCAGGATAGAAATCAAAATAAAAAATCAGTTGCTTTTTTATACACTATTAATGAAGTTGCTGAGAAAGAAATTTTTTTAAAAAGTCTCATTCACAATAGCTACTCAAAATGAAAACACCTAGGAATAAATTAAACCAAGGAAGAGAAAGATTTCTACAATGAAAATTGTAGAAGCAAGAAAGTACACACACACAAATGGAAAGATATCCTATGTTTATGTATTGAAAAAAATTAATATTGTTAAAATGTTCATACTACTCAGCATGACCTACAGATTCAACTCAATTCTTAGCAAAATATCAATTAAAATTATCCACAAAAATAGAAAAAATACTCCTAAAATGTATTTTAAAAATCCAAAGACCCCAAATAGCCAAAGCAATCCAAAGGAGAAAGAAGGAAGCTGTGGACATTATATTGCCTCACTTCAAAACACACCACAAAGCTATGGGAACCAGATGACGCATGACTGGCATCCAGAAACACAGACCTATGGACTAGAGAAGAGAACCAAAAACGAATCCCGTATTCCCTCCAACTGATGTCCAACAAATGCAGCAAGAACATACATTGGAGAAAGGATGGTGCTGAGTAAATTGCACATCGAAATACAGAAGAAAGAAAATAGGCCTTCCTCTGGCACCCTATATAAAACTAACCCCAAATGGATCAAAGATTTAAGTGTAAGATGAAAGACCATGAAACTACTAGAAGAAAATATAGGAGAAATGACCCAGGACCTTAGTCTCAGCCAGAATTTGTTGGATACAGCCTTAATGGCACAGCCAACAAAAGCAAAAATTAGCAAATGAGATTATATCAGACTAAAAGCCTTCTGTATTACAAAGGAAATAACCCACAGAGCAAAGAGATAACCTTCAGAAAATATTTGCAAACTATTCATCTGAGAACAAATTAATTTCCAGAATGCACAAGAAGCTTGAACAACTCGACAGAGGAAAAGAAAAAAGAAAGAAAGAAAAGAAAAAAAAAATAAAGACAACCCAAAACAAACAGAAAAAATGAAATACTCTGATTTAAAATAGCAAATGACCTGAATAGACATTTTTCAAAAGAGGATACACAAATGAACAACAAATATAGAAAAACATGCTCAAATTACTAATTATCAGTAAAATGCAAATCAAAATCATAATGAGATGTCATCACCCCAGTTAGAATGACTCTTGTCATAAAACCAAAAACCAAAAAAAATAACTATTTTTATGGAGGATTTCAAGAAAGGGAGCACTCCTACACAGTTGGTGGGCATGTATATTAGTGCAGTCATTATGGAAAATAGTGTGGAGAATCTTCACAAGACAGAAACAGAACTATCATACGATCCAGCACTCTCACTGCTGGGGATATAGTAAAAGGAAAAGAAATCAGTCTGCGAAGACACATCTGCCTTCCCACGTTTGTTGGAGCACTATTCATAAGAGCTAAGACATGTAATCAACTCAGTTGTTCATGGATGGATGAATGGATAAAGAAAATAGGAACTGGAATATTGTTCAGCTATTAAAAGAATAAAATTCTGACATTTGTAACAACATAATTGAGATTGTAGAAAACTATGTTAAGTGAAAGAAGCCAGGCACAGAAAGAGAAATTTTGCATATTCTCAGTTATGTGAAAGTTAGAAAGTGTCCCCCAAGGAAGTAGAGAAAAAAAACATTGGTTAGCAGCGCGGGGGAGGGGTGAGAGAGGGGAGGATATGGGAGGAAGGTTCATGGGTACAGAGGTGCATTTGTGTAGGAGGAATAACTTCCAAAGTTCTGTAGCACAGTAGGATAACTACGGTTCACAGCATTTAATTGAATATTTCAAACTAGCCAGGTGAGAGAATATTGATTGCTCATAAACAGAAAGAAAGGATAAATGTCTGCGGTGATGGATGTGCCAATTACCTTGATCTCATCATTGCACATTATATACATGACTGAACTGCCACACTGTACCCCATACGTATATAAAAGTACTATGTAAACTAAAGTAAAAGAAACATCATGCTTAGAGAAAACTTCCCCCAATACATAAGCATGGTCTCCAGGTGACCTGTGTCCACCTCGCTCCTCCCTGGCAGCTCGGAGGCTCTGGCTTCTTATCCTTGCTCTGTACTCTCTCGGCTGAAGAATCTTGAAAAAATCACCCCAAACGCTTTTTCTTCAGTTACTTCATCTGTAAAAATACAGACAACTGTGCTTACCTCTTGACTCCAATCAGATTTATATATCTGGGTCACAGTCATGTTTATGTGCACACTGCATGCACTCTACATAGAAACAGAGGAAATTAAGGCAGGGAGATTAAACTCTCTCTTGAGTCACTTGAGAAGAACAGGAATCTTTCCTGTCCCACAGACTCTTTCTCGGACACAATTTCTAATCCACCATTTTGCATGGAAAGTAAAATAACGCCAGATAGACTATAGGGAAACAATAGCTTCACACCCAACAGCACTGCCATCGCCCGGGTGGTGGCCTCCATCCATTCTACCTGGCACGTGACCTAAGGAGTTACCTGTGCTCACTGGGCCTCAGCGCTCTCTGCTGCAAGCCTGGGCTCTGTGGCCACAGAGCTCCTTCCAGCTCTTCCTGCCTTTGATGGCAGGAAGCACCAACAGGAAGCATTCAGATGTGAATGGAGCAGCGGGGCTCAGTGGGGAGGTGGGAGCCTCCATGGCCCACAAGTGGAAATGAGAAGACAGCCAGCTGCCTGGAGAACTTGTATCCTCTGCTGGTCTGGGTCCACATAGAAGTTATTTATTTGTTTCTTTTCAAAGTTATTTCCAACCCTGAGTTTTGGAATTTGGTATTGATTAACAAAATCATAAATGTAAAGAAGGTTCCCTAAGAGGTACTTAAAGTTTGAGGAGGAGGAAGAACAGTCACATGCAGTGGCCACTCCTACCCTGAGCACTGGAGGTTACAAGGCACCCTGAATAGCTCTTTGAAACACTTCACCAAATGACTCTGTTGGGTCCCCCTATTAAGCAATCTGCTTCAGAAAGTTCCTTATTCTCCTGAACTGGAAAAGTCCCACAATTTCATTATTCTGGGGGGCTTGGTGCTGCCTCTTTTGAGAGATTTATCTGCCTGGCAAGAGGCCTGTATTACCTTGCTTGCTGGGCCTTGATAAGTGTCCCCGAACAAAGAGAAAACAATTTGTACAACTCTTCCAGTCAATTGGAGGCTTGGCTGTGGGATGAACAAAGCCCTGTTCCATCCCACGGTGCCAATTTGCCCTTATCAAGTGCAACAGAGAAAATGTGGGACGTGTTACCATCAGTATGGGAAAGCACTCCCAACAAAACGAGAAAACAGTGATTGGACTCGTTTTATCAACCCAGAGCTAGCTCCACAGCAATTCTCACACAATTACGCCATGTTAGAATAGCCTCACCATATGGCTGGGCATTGATCATTTTGCTGTGATGTTAATTTAATACGTAGTGTGGATGTTCACTTGTTTTGTTAATAATTTTTTTTTAATTTTGGCATTCTGATTGTATCCCATAATGTGTGCACATTGACAGATTTTTTTTTAATAAAAAAAAATATTGACATTTGTAGAAAAAAGATCTCCTGCACAAACACCAGGCTAAGGCAGGTGTGGTGGTGCAAGCCTGTAGTTCTGGCAACTCACAAGCATGAAGCAAGAGGATTGCAAGTTCTAGACCAGCCTTGCAAGTTAATGAGACCCTGTCTCAACATAAAATAAAAATAAATAAAATAAAAAGTGCTGGGGCTGGTTCAGAGGAAGAGTGCCTGCTAGCAGGTGCAAAGTTCTGGGTTCAATTAATTCCCAGTACCACACAAATAATAATAATAATAATAATAATAATAATAATAATAATAATAATAAAATAATAATAAAAATGCTATTTGAACTTTCATAGGAAACTAGGAGAGGCTCAGTTGTCATTACTGGCCTAAGAACACAGGGCTCACTAAGGCTGAGTGGTAACTAACTTCGGTCAGAGTTCAGTCCAGGACAATTTTATAGGGAGATATCTTTTCTATGCCAGAACCCTGGCATTTCTTTAATAAAATACTTTACAAGGATTGTGTTGTGATGTGGTCACAATGAACTCGTCTCTCAGACTACTGGGGAAAAGAAGATGTAATCAGAACCAAAAGATGTCCTGCCTGTGTTCTGAGATCTTGGGGACAAATCACATTACCTGGGGGGCAGAAAAGAGCCCACGCAGACATAAGAAAGCCACTGATGAGACAGAAAACGGTCCTAAACAGGCTGCCTTGCACTGTCGAGATGCTTTATTTTCTGACTTATGTTTCCCAGAACCTGTAGGATTCTGGCAGATCCCCAAGTCCGCTGCAGGACTGAGAAAGAGAGTTTGGGGCTTTCTACCTTCTGCCTCAGCCATGCCCTTTGATAGTCACCCATTTTCTAATCTAGGACCTTCATGAACACTTTCCTTTGGGAAGAAGGTCTACCATGGGATAAAATGTTTGAAACGGCTGGTCTAATCCCACCTGCTCTCTTCTAAAAGTGGAAGAACCTAGCACTGCAGAGACCATGGGACCTTACCATGGGCAGAGCCTCATCCTGAAGGAACATCCCATTTCATGACTCCCAGTTCCACTAACAGGGTTGACTGAACAATAGGGAACCACATACTCAGATGCCAGAATGTTTAGGCTGACCTTAGCTTTGGAGGGCAGAGGTGTTTGGAGGCTGGAGATAGGGCTGCTGGGAGATGCATCCTTTATTGTAAAGCAAAGAAGCTGGAATTTGGGGATTGGGAGCAGTAATACTAGAATACCAGTGACAACTCTAAGGACATTGTCTTCACAAAAAAAAATATTATTTATTAAATTTAAATGGTTATTTATGAATAATTTCTAACTTTCATGGCCATTCCAACTGTCCCTGCTGTCAGCAGGTATCTCTGACTTCTGTCTCGACCACAGAAAAATTCATCTTGCATACAATCACCTGAGGGTCTTTCTAACAAACAAAAGTGGACCCTGTTACTCTTTGGCTGGGAACATCTTGGTGGCCCTTCTTCTCCATGTCCATTGATTTCTTCTCTGGATTCATCTCTTATCTAGTTACCTTGTTCTACACATTCTAAGCACAATTATTTATGTTCTTCCTTCACATATCTGTCCCTGCTTTACAAATAAGCACCCTGGCACAAGTAAGCCCTTTTGTTTGAAACACATTTACTGTACATCTTCACCTGGAAAATTCAAGGTTCAAGACTTATCCTAAGAATTGCCTGAATCAGGAACTTGGTTTTATATATGCATCCTGTGTTAGATAAATGTTATATAACACACATTTATCAAGCAGTTTCCAGATTCTGGTTGAATCTGCTCCTGTGACTCTGTCTGCCATTAGCGAACACCTTAGGGTGGGACTAATGTTATACTCTCTCAAGCCTTATAATGCTCAGCCAAGGTCTTGGCATATAAAAGTTGTACAATAAATGCCCATTGAACTTAAATGTCTCTATTTTATATTCCATCTATTGGTTAAAACTCTTTGATTGAAGGAAACATAAACCAACGCAGATAAACTGAAGCCAAAAAAAAATGGATTCAATGGGGGTGTGCAGGAGTATTTAATATCTTAAGGTGGGAAACTGTTTTAGTCATATTTTCCACTGCTGAGACTGAAAGAGTTGCCAAGAAAAACTTAGGAGAGGAAAATTTTATTTGGGGGTCACAGTTTCAGAAGTCAAAGTCCATAGATGGCTGACTGCATGGCTCTGTTCCTGAGATGAGGCAGAACATCAAGGCAGAGGGGCGTGATAAAGGAAAGAAGCTCAGCAACCAGGAAGAAAAGAGGGAGCTCCTTTCACCAGGGACAAAATCAGTGACCCACCTCCTTCAGCCACAGCCTACGTGCTTATGGTTACCACAGCGTGATCCACACCAGTGGATGAATCCATCAATGAGGTCAAAGCTCACAAAAATCTAATCTCTGCACCTCTGAATATTCTCACACTGTCTTACACATGAGTTTTGGGGGACACCTCATATCTAAACCGTAATAGGAGATCAGAGGGACATCATGGGGGCTGATGTCAGGAGGATGAAGTCCTTTGTTGAAGAAGGAAACTCAAATTCTCTCATGCTTGAGGGTCTGATGAATTCTCTTCTTAATTTCTTTCTGAGGATCTCCTTCCTCTGCCTCCAAGTCCACAGGGAGAGAAGCCATCCCCTTACACTAGCTCAACCTAAAACCTTCAAAGCTTGATTTGAAGAGAATCTGACTCTCTCTACTTGACAACCAACCATTGCCAGGGGCAGCACTAAATGTAATGTGAAAGCTACATTCACCCATTTATTTGGATCTGCTTCAAGAGAAGTAGTTGTGGGCTACACAGGCATCTCAAAAATTGTCGGTCCCCAAATGTGCACCAAGAGTAGGCACCATTTTGCCAGGCTGGAATTCCCCAAGTTTCTCCACAGAGATCGAGTTCCTCAGGGCCATCAAGCTTGAGAGGAGACAAACACAATGCTGTGGTCTCATACGTGTGGGAAATGCTCAGTCAAACACACTTAAATATGTGTCTTTATTACAACATTTCTCAATGAATTTAACATGCAAATATGATTTATGAAATGGAAACAAAGAGGGACTCAGGAGTTGCATTCTCTAAACTTGTTTTTTCCAGAGAAAACGTTTTTCCCAAGAAATATCTCACAGCAGCAGAATTCTGTGGAATACACTTGGAGAACCCTGAAGTAGTCCAATGCTAATTATTTCACCCTGTGAGTAGAAATACCTTCCAGTCAATGTGTTACACTCCACCGATTTATAGTACTGGCATTTCCTAGACTGTACTTAGGAATCATTGAAGGGCTGTAAATTCCTCCTCCTCTCTTCCCTGTTCCCACTAGGTGTGAATCATGATTTCCCCTGGGAACATTACTCAAATAGAATTTTCTTCTCCATTCAGCTTTAGACCCAATTAAAAGTCTGCTGTGGTTTAGCAGATTCAACTTAGGATGTGGCCACTAGTTCTTCTTAAATAGTTGTTTCAGCAAATAGAAATGGGCTGGTAAAACAATGATTGTTGTTCACAGGGTGCAGAACAATATACTTGCATGCTTCCATGTTGCTGATGGAGCCAGGTCCTCTCCTCAAGTTCTTACTAAGCACGTTCTCGATTCCTGGTTCTTGGGGGGGGGCATTGATCCCAAGATAAATAAGACCAGGCTCCAACCTGAAGGTGCTCACATTTTAGTGGAAAAGACAGTCTTGACACATCAGCAGGTAACTTCAAATGTGATAAATGCCTTGTTGTAGGAAACAAGTGGAAAAGGCAGAGCATAGAGCCAGGTGAGCTATTCTGGAGGAGGTGGCAGAAAATATTCCTAGAGAAAGTGACACCTATTCTGTTTTGTTGAAAGGTTAAGTGTTCTTGACCAAAACTGGAAACCATTTTATGCATGAGTAAGAAGAAAGAGGAGGTCAAGGTCAATACCCTGGGTCCTGCTAATAGTTATGTGTCTGGCAGAGGAAATGAACTCAGGGCAGAAGAGAAGCATCTAGACAGCTGGGAGAAGAACAAAGGAGAAGGATGTTCAGGTGGACAAGAGGGCTTCAGGAAAAGAAGACAAAGAAAAAGAAAACAACAAGGAAAAAAGCCTCAAGTAGGCTGCAGAAAATCCAACAGAAAGCTGAAGTCACTGGTTCAAGTCCACATCTGGAGCTTGAGAATATTAGGGGCTTCCAAAATAGCAGATGGGGTTCCCATGAACTCTTTCCATTTTTTATCAATGTAAATCTTAAATTTGCTGATGATAATATCTCAATAAATGCCACCTTTAACAGAAACATGTCAAAACCTGAGACTGAAGGAAAGGGATGCAAAGAAGAGTCAGGTGGGCTAAAGGCTGATAGACATTTCTATCTGACTGTCCTGCAAACAACAGCCAAAAACTCACCCTGCAATCAGGAGGCATCTGGTTTATATTAGATACCATGAATCAGCAACCAGGTGAGTTTATATTTATGAAAGCTACTTCACCCTGTGGACATAAGTCACCTTTTTAGAGTGGGAATTTGACCAGAAGGTCCCTATGAGTTCCTCCAGGGAAGCTGAGCTCCCTGCAAGGCCTAGGTGAAGAGACAGAGACTTTGTTCTCTGGAGTCATACCCCAACTGGAAATGCACTCTTTCCCCTCCAACTTCAGAGAGGACGTAGACTTTCACACAGAGGTTGGAGATACTCTTGGACAAGACTGAACTTCCTTGGATGTAATAATAGCTAGAGAAAGGAGAAGAACAAGAAAAGTTTTTCTTCCTAGCTGTTCCAGAGGCAGCCATGACTTGCTCATGACCTTGGCAGGACACTTCAGCTCTGTGTGTTATTTATCGGTGCATGGCAGATGGCCCCCACACTGGAGTAAGGTGTCAGCGGAATGTCAGAGGGCTGGGGGTCCACGTCCAGGAAAGCTCTCTCCCACCCTGGCAGGTTGGTGCTGCTGTTGGAGGGAGGCTTCAGCTCTCTGCAGGGTGGTTGGAATGTGTCTCAAAACTCAGTGGCTGGCTTTCCCCAGAGTGAGCAATTTGTAAGATGACTGAGTCCCAGAAGTCACACAGTATTGCTTCTTCTGTATCCTATTGGTCAGATAGGTCGGCCTGAATTCTGTGTGGGAGGGAACACAGGACGGCATAGTGTCTCCAGAGGGCCTCCCTCAGGGGTCATCTCAGGACTGTCCGCCACGCTCTGTAAACTTCACTTTCTCACAGTCAAATACAAATACAGGTGCTGGTACTTTGTTCTTGTCACCCGTGTGGAACAGGATATGTCAACTTGGGAAGTTCAGCATTTTCTGCTTCTTGTTGTCTCTTCCAAGTCAGAATTGACGAAATAGAATTTGTAGCGAGTCCAAGGAACTGGTCTGGGAATGTGGAGGAAAATTCCCTTTTGGTTGGGGAGTGGTTCCACGCGGAAGGTAGAACGTGACTTGGGCCTTTGAAGATGCGCAGAGTTTCAACAGTCAGAGGAGAGGGGGTGCAGTAGAGCAGCAGGGCTAAGACATTGGCAAGACAGGGACTAAGAGGCACAGAAATGTAAGGACGGAGCGGAGAAGTAGGGCTCTGCTGGATGGAGCTCATGTGTGTGCTTGTGGATACCAAGCAGGGTGAGTCAGACAGAAGAGGAACCAGAGGGGGAGCCTAGAAGTCACCACACAGTCAACTTCCCAAATGCCAAAGTCAGGCTTGAAGACAGACCTCATTTTCTGAGCAAATGTTCCTTTTTGGAGAAGGCATATTTAGCAAAAGGATTCCCACATGCTGGTCATTTGCATATAAATTTCATAACTTTCGTCACATGGATGTATGCAGCCCCTAAAATGTCATATTAGTCAGCTCTTCATCACTGTGACCAAGACACCTGAAAAGAACAACTTGGAGGAGGAAAAGTTTTTTTGGCTTAGGGCTTAAGAGGTCTGGTCCATGGTTGGCCGATTCCACTGCTTTGGACCTGAGGCAAGACACAACATCATGGTAGAAGGATGAGGCAGGGGAAAAGGACTTACCTCATAGCAGCTGAGAAGGAGAGAGAGAGAGAGAGAGAGAGAGAGAGAGAGAGAGAGAGAGAGAGAGAGAGATAAGATATAATCCCCAAGTCCACACCCGCAGGACCAGCCATGCCCCACCTGCCTACTGTTGCTGCCCACCACAATAGTCATTTCAAATAATCCACTGATGAGGTTCCAGCTCTAGCAATTTAATCATTTCGCCTGTATTAACAGAGGAGCTTTGGGGGAGACCTCTTAGGCAAACCAGAACAGATGTCAGCCATGACTCTCACCTTCAGTAACTCCCTCCTTCTTGGGGGTCTCTGGATTTAAGGACTGACTTCCTGGGAGTAGAACATGCCCCCTGTCATGAACTGCCCGATGAAGAGGCCCATGGAGCAAGGAGGTCTTCAGCCCATCTTGAAACTTGCAAACTTCTGGGTCAGAGACACTGGATGCTGTGCTGGGCCTAGAGGAGCTGTGAGGACAAGAGTCCCTCACAGTGGACACCTGGTTCTAGTCCTCTGTGGGACAGTCAACAGGATGCCCAGTCAAGCCCCACAAAGTTTGCAAAGTTCCCACTCTTCACCCTTAGAGATTACTGACCACACACCTGGAAAAAAATCAGTCGGTGTTGTTTGTTTTTTCTCTTGCATAAAAATACTTCCCAGTTTTCCTGCTGCCTACTTTAAAGTTCATTCAAATGCCTATTTTGCTCAGCCAGGATCAACTTCGTCTCTGGGATCAATCACTGTGTACCAAAAGAGACACGGTCAGGACCTCATTTTTCTAAGTTCAGAGCGGCTCATCAAACATCACTCCAGGTCAATTGGGGCTGCCTGTTATAATGACAAAATCCATGCCTTCAATTTCTTAATTAACTAAATACAATGAAGTCTGTAAATTGACCAAAGCAGGGAGGGTCTCCAATGGAATTAATTAGAATATTGTGGGGGAGGACTTGACGATTAATCCAGACTTTATAAACCTATGGGGATTTTTACGAGAGCCCAAAATAAAACATGTTTCTATTTTAAAAATTAATTTAGAAAGTGATATTTACTCCAGCAGATTTTTTTTTTTTTCTATTGGAGGGGGAAGTCATAAAGCATGTCAGCTTACTTCCCAGGGTGCCATCTAAAAAGGGCTCTCTTTGACATTCTGGATAAACAATGAGCTTTGAAAACTGTCCAGGGCAGTGCCATAGGTGGGCAGGTGGGGATGTGTTATAAACTTCATCAGCCTCCTTTTCCCCAATGATGCATGTGAATCATTGCTGATAGAATCACATTTTCTACCTTACATTAAGTATAAATAAAAAATTATTAGAAGATTTTGCAATGAACTATTGAAACCTATGTGCAAAATTAGAATGCTCAATATGTAGCAACAAGTCAAGTCCCAGAGCTTTGTGGCCCCATACTGGGAGAATTCATGGACATCTATTCTCTACAGTGCAATGCTCTGGACCCTCTTGGGGGTTAGGATAAGGCACCTGCCTTTGCCTTCAAGGAGAACACAGGTGTGCAGAGAGCTTGAATGTTCAGAAGTCTAGGAAAGTGAGTGTTATGTAGGACCAGCGACTATGCATGGGGACATGGTAGCAAACAGAATAATATGATTTTTTCCATCCAGGGGCCTGAAGAATCTTCATTCAGAGTCAGAGGCTTAAGCTAAGCTGGGAAAGACAAGAAGTATCACCTGTCATGGGTCGAGAGGCCTAGAGAACATGTTCAGCCCCTTAAGGAGCATTGTGCAGGGTCCAGCATGGCTGCTGCACTGAGTTTTTCTGAGTCTCCTTATAGTCGAAGTGATAGTGGTTGGATAATAGCAGTTGAATTGACTAAGCCAGAGTCTTAGTGATAATGAATTAAAAATGCAATTAGTAAAACAACAAAAACAAAACAAAACAAAAACAATCAACAATAAAAGAAATGCAATTAGCTATTTTACATTGCTTTCACAAATGCAAATTAGAAAGGATACTTGATAAATTATGTAGAAAACAGAGGTTAATAGATCCCAGCCTGGGCTGTAATTATCTGTCAATTTCTGGAGGAAGGTGGTTTACAGTCTGCATTAACAGGGTAAGGGAAGAAAAGAACCGTCAGTTACTGGGCCCTGTGCTTTATGCCCAATTTCTAGTTGACTTTTCTGACCTCCATTCAAGAAAGGTCATATGATGCCCAGTGTATAGACAGAAATCAAGACCCAGAAACAGAAGTCATGAGTCAAAATTCACACAATGACTGAAAAGCCTGATTGCATCTGGCATACTGTTTCCCCGAAGTTCAAACTCTGTTTCACTAGTAGTTGAGGTTTTTTTGTTGTTGTTGTTTTAATTCCATGATGTAGTGATACTTGACTTCAAATGATGATATCGGAAAATTTATTAGTGACTATTTTTGTTTTAAGAAACTTAGCTAACGATGTACTTCACCAAACAATTGTGAATTAACAAAACCAGGGCATGTGCATATTAGAAGAATATCTGAAATTCACAATTTAGTTTAAAAATATATACCCATTAATTCAGAATATGAAACTGCAAGTTCACTAGTATTTACCCTTCAAACTACCACAATTAACAATAGGAAAGTTTGATTAAATTATACTAATTTACAGCAGCAAGGTATTGAGTGGCCAATGAGAATACAGCTTTCAAGAGTAAAAAGCATACCCAGAAAAAAATAATTTCCAATTAACACATTCTTAAAATTTTATATATAACAAACAGTTTAACAGAAAACATCTTTATTATTCCTTCTGAGCAGATGTAAATGTAAGACCTCAGATAGATTTTGTATTCCTCCATTTTTGAAATAGGGTCCTCTGCTTTAGGAACAATGTACAATAAATATCTCCAAATAATAATGTTAGCATGTGATAAATTAGCCCTGTGATTTATACAGGAAAGGTGAATAAATGTGACAGTATTTGTAGCAAGATCAAAAAAGCAGACATCGCACTTAATTCCAAAGCCAGCCATCACTCCAAGATGCCTCCTATTTCCAGCCACGGTCCTTGTATCTACTTCTGTCACTTTCTCCATACCCTTTGTGGCTCATCTTCTTTTGTGTGAACTTGTGCAACGCCCCATCTGCTGTGATTCACCCTGTTCTAATTATGCATCCACATCGTGTCTCTATAAACCAAAATTTTATCAGGTTTTATAATTAATCAGCGCCTCCCAGGTAAAAGATGCAAATGCAACATTTTAAAAAGATGTTATTGCTGAAAGTAACTTGCACAGGTCTGAACACATTCGGTGCAAATGGTGATTTGGGACAGAGAAGACTCACACATCTTAATTCCTTCAGTGTCCTAGGAGGCTGCTAGGTCCAAGGCAAGAAAGGGCTGAGAACCTGGCCTCCTCCGGGCATCTCACCACAGCTCTGCCTTTTGCTAGTTGGGAGACCTGGCAAATCATTCAACCTCCCTGTCTCTCAATGTTCTCTTCTTCAGGATGAGAAATAATCCCTGGCTTTTCTTTCAGGTCTGGGAGACTTGCCCCCTGTTTGCTGAGACATTTTTTCCTCTAACTCAAATGAACCATCACTATCTGCAACAGACAGTATTGAGCATCTCTTTATATAAGACACAAGATTTGGAGATTTGGAGTTCCCTTTTAGGTCTGCTACTCAACAAGACAGGCCCAGAAATCATTTCTCTATATCCTTACCTATTATTTATCAAAAATTTGTGTGATATCTCTACCATATCACCTACAAGAATTAACTTTTCATCTCCATTCTACAGATAAGGACAGTGAGGCACAGGGGGTTCAGGAACCTGTTCAAAGTCCAGCAAGTCAGAGTCCAGGTGTTTAGCTATGACCCAACACAGTCTCTCAATGAAAGAAAACCTTTTCTTAGTACATCTGTATGGAACAGTGGAAAGAACACCCTTCTCAGGATGGAACATACCCAGGTCCTAGCTGATTCCCACCTGGACAGTCCTTAGCTGCATGGCTTTAGGCAGCAAACAAATGGTCACCTATAATCTGAGATTGTGATACCTACCTCATTGAGTTGAATTTCTAAATAAGTTAGAAGATAAAATATTGGTGTAAAATTCTTAATCAGCATGTGAAACATACAAGAGCTTCCATTGTCACTTCCAACAAATAATGGAATAAAGATATGAAAATTTCAAGGACAGGTCTATAAAAGTCACTGATAATAAAAACGGCTTTATATTATTCACTTCTGTTATGGTTTGGATATGAGGTGTCCCCCAAAAGCTCATGTGTGAGACAGTGCAATGTTCAGAGGACAAATGATTGGGTTGTAAGAGTCTTAACCCAATTGGTGATTTAATAACCCCATAGGGATTAACTGAGTATGGGGACTGAAGTGGTGGGGGGTGTCTAGAGGAGGGGGGAATCACGGTGTGGCTTTGAGATATATATTTGAATCTGGAAAGTGGAGAACTCGCTCTCTGCTTCTTGACACCATGATGTGAACTGGTTCCCTCCCCCACCCTCTCCTGTCTTGATGTTTAGCCTCACCTCAAGCTGAGGAATGGAGCAGGCATTCTATGGACTAAGACCTCTGAAACCGTGAGCCCTCAAAAAAATTCTTCCTCCTCTACGTTGTGCTGGTCTTGTGGTTTAGTCGCAGCAGTGAAAGAGCTGACTAAGGCAACCTCTGAGCCAGGCATCGCATACACCTTCCCTAGTTCCCTTGGTACAGCCCAATAAGATTTATAAAGTCTTCCCTTCATCCTATTCTAGTTAGCTTTTGTGTGGTCGTGGCCAACTTATCAGACAAGAACAACTTAGAAAAAGGCAAGTTTATTTAGGGCTCACAGTTTCATAGGTCTCAGTCCATAGATGGCCAACTCCATTGCCCTGGGTCCACAATGAAGTAGCAAGTCCGTCATGGAGAAAGGGTCCAGAGGAGGAAAACTTCTCAGCTCATGGTGAGGCCAAGAAGCAAGGGACAGGGAGGGGCCATAGGACAGATGCACCTTTCCAGGCCATGTACCCTGTGACCCACCTCCTCCAGCTGTGCCCCACCTTGCAGTTATCACCCACTCAATCCTTTCAAACTACGATAGAACTGATTAGGTCACAACTCTCACAATCCAATCATTTTACCTCCACATATTCCTGTGGCAAGAGAAGAGCCTTGGCACCACCTCACATCCAAATCACAACCCCCTCACAAAGATCAAATGGTGAATGCTCAGAAAAAGTTGATAACTCACGGAGGACATAGAAGGTACCTGACAGAGGCTTTGTATGTGGTAGTTCATAGGCCAAAGCCTCGACTCTTGCCCTTTAATTTCCTGATAGACTTGTTACTAACTGCTGCCTGATAAATCCATAGTTCTCTGGAGGCTAGGAACTGTCTTTAAGTTATTGTATGTGGGTCTCATTCTAGCCAGCATTACAGATGACATAGGAACAAATTAACATTTGACTGGAAGAGTGAATAAGTGCATCAAAGAAGCTGGGCTTACCAGCCCCCAATTCTGTTTGACTCCTTGGTTGGAAAGGGCTAAGGCTCTGGGCTGACAGTGGACTTCTGTTTGATCATCCAGAATGGGTGAGGCCTCAACACCAATAATAATGGGGCCCACCAGCTCCAACCAGAAGATGATGATATAGCAGACAAGGGGCTTCTTCTGTGGCCCCATAGAGCTGAAATCCCAACACATTCACGAACCCCCTGGGCTCGCTGGCTGACAGGTCCTCCAGTGGAATGATAAAATGGGAACCTCCTTCAACATCACCCCAACATCCCCACACTGACCTCTGGCCTCTGGCCTCTCATTGGATCCATGCAGCATGATCTCTCCCAGAAAATCACTTCAAAATGATGCCCACTGGCAAGGTGAGCTGCTGATCAGATTCTTGGCAGATCAATGACTTGACCCTGGGGAGTGCGGGATGTGTTGTTTCCTTTCCACAATGTATGAATGGTACTTAACCTTTCAAGGAGGCCACCCTTGAATACTTAAGTAGGTGGCTTTTGATCTGAGTGTTGAAGAATAGGTCAGAACTTTCTGAGGGGAGATAAGACAGATAAGACTGGGGATTGCAAGAAGGAACATCATGGACAAAAATGTGAAGAGGAGAGCCTAAGAACAGTGACCAAGCTGAGTGTTCTGAGCATCCATCTACTTTGTGCCGGGTTCTGAGCAGGAAGCTTTATATCCTTTCTCTCATGCTGGATGTGATTACTTTGATCTTCCTTGTATGGATGGAAAATCTGAGGCACAGAGGAATGTTCAGCTACTTGCATGCCAGGTTAGCTGACCTAAGCACACTTTTTCTAGAAGGACGAAAGGTAGAAGGTGATCCAAATATGGCTATTGCCAGATGCTTGTGGGAGATTTGTTGTTTGGGTTTTAAGTGATGGATTTATAACTTGGTGAGCAGGAGGTGAGCAGGATGGCCAGAAGTTACAGGTAGGAACTAGAAAGATTTCATCTCAGGAGTTATGGCACCTCTGTTTGGGCAGTCTGTGGGTAAGATAACTGCTTTTATGAAGACAGGACAGGAGAGTTTCAAATCTGCAGGTGGCATCTGAGTAACCACATATCTTCCCCTGAGCGTGGACGATGTCCCCACCCTATTAGACATTGTTCTTTCATTCATTCATTCTTCACTCCTCAAATGAGCACGTGAGACTTCCTTGGAGCCAGACATGGCCAGTCCCTGGGCACCAAGCTGATCAACTGCTCTGCAGCTCAGCCTTCACAGGACCACTCTCAAGATCTCGTACAAGCAGATGAGTCTGCAAAAGGAAGTGTGAATGTGAGAGAGGGCCAGAGAAAGGAGAAAGCCATGCCCCTTGGGTGCAGCTGACGAGGAAAGAGTTCAGATGGATCCTCGAGAAAGTAGAGCTAATTGACATCTGCCTTCATAGCTGGGGCAAGGGCTGAGCAGCTGCCTGAGGACCAGGGAATATGCTGGAAGCTAGAGAAAGTTCTTCCAGCCTCTGTACTTGAAATCTGAAAAGTCACCAAAGCGTGTCACAGGTCCACCTTGAGCTTTGTGTCTTTGAGGAAATTGGCTTCTCATGAACCGTAAACTGCAAAATTCCAGAGTTGGGATCCATCATCTAAGGCATTGCTTCTGATTATCACTAAGGACACACTCAATTCTACATGATGTGGCTCCTAAAAATTATTTCCAGCTCCTCTTGCAAATATATGCAAATATGCTTGTCCAGAGGAGGCGTCTGCATTGTACATACTGCATTGTATCAATGTGACAGTCTCTCTCTCTCTCTCTCTCTCTCTCTCTCTCTCTCTCTCTCTCTCTCTCTTTCTCAAATCTGGTTTTTGCTTACCATTTGTCTTTCTCTCATGCTTTTTGTCCTTCTCACTTGTCATCATCCTGGGATCAATTTGGTGCAACTGTGAGACTTCTGAGCCAGGTAGTGATCCCATGCAGTTTCAAAACATGACATAGTAAGAACAATCCTTCCCGCATGCACAGGGCTTGATAGTGTATGAGGTGATTCTCCATTCCTCCATCAATTCTTGCCACCACTCTGGAGCAGAGGGATTCAATGGCTCAGCCACGAGTTTGTTGAGGACCTTCTAGCTGCATATATACCTAGTGAGTCAGAGGTGGCCACTTTCCTTCAGTATGCACCAAGAACCATCTGGAAACTTGAAATAAGTCTGGACTCCCTTGAGGATTCTCATTCACCAGCTATAAGGAATCTGCACTTTTACCAACTCCTTTGGTGGTTCTGATGGAGCTGGCCTACACTTAGAGAAAAGAGGTCTGATACAAGACTGTTCCAAACTTGTGGTGCATCAGGGTCACCTGGGATCTTGATAAGATGCAGTTCTGAGTTGGCAGGTTTAGGGTAAGGACTGAGACTAGACTTTCTAACAAGCTCCCTGGGGTGATCATGCTACTGGTCTAAAGACCATACTGGGTAGAGCAGGGTCAGTAGTCATTGTTCTCCTGTAGTTCACAAGTCTGGAAAACACAGAGGTCAGAGGAGCACTTCAAAAACCACAGAATCAATAAGCAGTAGAGCTGGACTCATGACCAAGTTGTTTCACTGTTAAGCTGGGAATTCCCAAAGGAAGGAATGGTAGGAATCTGGGTCTATTGCATTTAGATTTTATGGGAGACCTGAGATGCTAACAGGATCTAACATGCTGCAACCTCTAAAGAATCCTGCCATTCATCCCTGCCAGCAGGATGCTCCTGAGTTTGCTCCACCACCTTCCTTTCCCCAGGACTCTCACTACCTCCCCCAGGGAGTCCAGGGCCATCAAAAGCTTATGCCCTACAGAATCTCATGTATTTGAGTTAAAATATCAGCTGTGGCAATTATAATGATGTTAATGTAATATTGATATTACTTCCTAATTAGTAAGATTTTTTTCCATTTCCCTGAACTTCAGCTTCTATTTCCATGCTGTGGGGATTGTCTCTGTCTCCCAGAATAGCACAGACACGGACTAAGAGGCCAGAAATGGCAGGTAAGTTTAAGGAGATGCTTAGCAGTGATCTCCAACTGATGAGGGAGAGGTGAAGTGGGTTGACACAGAACCCAGGCCAAGCTGGGGGCAAACGGAGTCAGGACTTGAACTCTGAACCCTCTGCTCTTGGTTTTTCTTGTCCATCCCCTGGTACTTTGAGCTTTTGAAGATCAGTAATGGAGACCTTTAATAATCATAAAGACACTCAGAGAGGAGGCGCAGGGCAAGTGAGGGACAAAGGCAGCATCCCTGGGTCCTCATCACTGGTAAACTCAATTGTCCCTTATTCTTGGAGCCTGGTACTCACTCCATGGATGACTGCTCCTGGTTATGTTATGAATGCAAGGCCCAGTAGCTACAGAGCCAGCTCAAAAGGCATTGAATATCTTTAGGGCCTATTCTGATTCAATTTCTGGGCAAGGAATGAATAAGCTCTTGGAGCCATTTGTTACCAATTACATCTATTGGAATCCCAGCAGCATCCGTCCATACACCTAGGGGACATGTTTCTCTCCCTTCCTGTCTACTCTGTGGTCTCACTTTGCATGGCCAGCTAGAAGCCAGAAGCCCTGCCCCAAGACTGCACTTTGCCTCTTTCCACTGTGTGGATTCCTTTCTCCAGGACCTGCTAGGAGATCCTCTAGCCCAGGCAGAGCCCAGGCCCCACTCTCCATCCTGCCTGAAACACACCTTAAAGTCTCCTCTTTAGACAGGCTAGACTGAAAGCTGAAGAGGGGCTTCCTGTGCAGGTTCCTGTCGTGTGGTGTCATGCTCTTCTCCTTAACTGCAGAATATGGGAATCACACCAAGCTAAAAGGGAGATGGCTAAGAAAGGACAGTGCAGGAGCAGTCTGCTGTGAATCTGAAGGGGCTCAGTCCCTGCTCTGCTGTGCCATAACTGGGTGGTCTTAGGTTACTCTTTGTGCCTCAGCTTCTACTTTTGTCAAATAATGCTCAAAACAGTTGTATTAACTTCCTGTGAGTGTTATGAAAATGCAAGGCCTAGTTATTAAGATGACACATGCAGGCACATGCAGGAGACACAGAGAGTTGTGCCACTGTGGGACACACAGCAGATGCTGATGATCATTAGGGCAGGAAAAGGGCTCTGGACCACTTCAGACCCAGGCCTGGCCACACAGACTCTTGGATGGCCTAACTGGGACTCTTTGTGAATGGCTTCATCACTTCAGACATCAGATCAAGAGAAGTCACATCATTTTCTACCAGACACCCTTCATTTGTGAGCCCAGGAGACGAGATGGGACAGATGTGCTCTCTGTGAGACACAGACCCTGAATGAGTCACAGTACGTGGCCATCAGTGAGGGGACCAGTTTTCTATTTTCTTTGTGACTATTATTGCTATTTCTGCTTCTAACTCAGTGAGAGTGGCAATGTGCACAGAGGAACCCCTTATGGATCTTGGAAGATTGGCCATGTGGAGTGGGTGATGCGGGCCAGGGAGGAACATGCCTCCAAATTGCTTCCTCTGAGATGCTCAGTTGGACGCCTGGATCAGAACCAGATGCACAGAGACCCCAGGAGGTCCTGAATGCCCATCAATTTTCCCAGCATGCTTCATCTTCTTGGGAGCCTTATTTGTGTGTCCATGGGGTCCCAGTTTGATTCATTCAGCAGATGTTTATGGGTTATGCCTACATGCTAGGCACAGGCTGCTGTTCAGCACACAGGCAGAGTTCTGATACTTATCAGCCTCGTGACATTCACAACCTGGAGGGCAGACAATTTCAGAGCAGGGCAGGAAGGACAATTTCCACTCCTGGAGGGAGGGCCATGGCACAAGGATGGGGTACAGAGACTCAGGCTGGGAACTGACTGGGAAAGGCTTCCTGGAAAAGCCCATTCTGATGGAATGAGATTAGGTGTCACTACCCACTCAAAACGGGTGGCATCTTAATCAGGGGTGGGAGGCCTGCATGTTGCCTACCTCAGTGCCTTCATCTAATTATGGAGACAGGAAAGGACAGCACAGAGTGCGAGTGCTGAGCTGCCACTTGGGATAAGGCTCTTGCCATTTAGAGATCTAGAAACCACAATATGAATTTATTGCAAGTGACCTCCAATGTCAGTGGCAGCTAGAAATGTGTGTTGACTATGATCTAAATTCTGTTCACACATGTTGGGGGGTTACTAAGCAGAAGTGAAGCACCGAGTGGAAAGGTGAGCTTGCGAGATGAGAATGAAACTGGGGAATTTGAAGAGCAAAAGGGGAAACAGTAACTATCAAGAGACAACAGGCAGCAAATGAGGTGCGTGCTGGCACAGGATGCGTAGCCATCTGTCTAGTGGTTAGCCATGATGAGTGCGGAGCCAGGCAAGCTTGGGCCCCAAAACACACTTCCCCTGCTCTGGATATGACCTCAGAGGATTGGACACTTGGATTCTCAGGAGGGATGTAATGCCTAATCAGGAACACTATTGTCAACTGTTGTCCTGGGCTAATGACTGCCAGATTGAGTGAGAAAAACACAGGGGCCTCAGTTAAATCTCAATTTCAGATAAACAATGATTATTTTAGTACAAGACCATCTAAATATTATACAGGATATAAATGTACTAAAACTGCTTTTTTATTTGAAATTCCAATTTAATTTGATTTTCCTGTATTTTATCTGAGGGTCTTTCCTGGGTGCAAATCCTAATTTATCCATTTCTTTATTATCTACACCCCAAGACTAGAGATGAGAGGGAATTATCCCCAAATAACTATTTTATAATTTAAAATAATGGGACTATCTTAAGATAGCTCATCCTTTGACACCCACTGCAAATATCTCCTTTCCCATGAGGTCTTCTAGACACCCACCTGCTTAGGGTGACATTTGCCTTCTCTACAATCTGAATTCACTCACAGGCTATAATTGCAGACTTAATTAGTGTTATCTTCTGAACTTTCACTCTTTTTTTTTTGATCAGTTCCATATCACTAATGGGATCTTTAGCATGTCAAGAGTCAATCCCACATCTCATCCTTGAACCTCAGTCTCTTTTATCCCAACTGCAAATCCTAAGTTTAGCCACAGGGTGGAGGGCTCAAGTATTGAAGGGTTCCCTCTCATTCAATGTCTTCAGCTTTTAAATGTGGAACCTGAGATCCAGGTGGTTTAAATAATTCACACAAGACTATCCCACGAGTACATCTATTCAAACGTGTTGTTTATTGAGCATCTTTTATATACCAGGGACAAAGGGAGAGGAATAAACAAAATGGAAATGATCCGTGAATAAACAATATAATTTCCAAGAGTGAGAGACTCAGCCAGAGAGAGATGTGACACGGAACGAAGCAAGCACTGTGTTATGTGGGGTGATAAGAAAGACTATTTGGAAAGAAGGAACAGTGGCACAGGAACCTGAATAAGTTCAGGCAACTGATCATTTAGAGATAATCTAAGAGAAAATTGAGATTTCCCAATTTAAAATCCAAACAGAGTATATACAAGTGGTTTTAAACTATGGGTCTAAGGAATCCAAGAAAAAAAAAAAGGCCATGCTATACCTGGAAAAATCCTGGACTAGGGTGATATGATTCTAAGGAGGAATTCTTCAAAAACTCAGAGGACAGGAAGCAATATGTGCTGTATGAATCCAAGCACCCGCCCCAGAGGAGGCTAAGTAAAAACTATGCCTTAAAAACTAAGTAGGATTGGGCTCTGAGAAGCCCAGAGAAAGCTTTAAAAAGTTAATGCCTGCCTCTCCCCACTCTGTTAATTGCTCTTCAGAATATAAAAGAAATTAAATAACAACAGCTCCAATTAAATCATAGCAGCTACCACTTCCTGCGGTAATGAGCAAGATAGATCTCATGTAATTAATCCTGAGCCCCAGAAGCTACTTTCACCCCTCGGAAATCGCTCTCAGCCATTCTCTTTTCAGTGGAACGCTGAGGATTTCTAGTTGCCTTTTATGTTTGGTGTGTTATTAATACTCAAAATACCTCTGTGTAAAACATTAATTGCCTGCCTGCCAGCTCACACTGAATATGAATAGTTGGTCTGTTGAAAATAAATCCATCCTTATGCCTTGCTGGGGAGCTGACCTTACAGGTGCAGCTCTGCAGAATCCTTGATGAATCTGATGTGCACCCTTCATCCCACATGGAAGATCTGTCAATGCCGCCAGGCCCCCAAGAAAAAAAAATCACATTAGGGATCAGAAGCAGACAGAAGCAGGACGCTACCAGTTGTGGGTGCTACTTGTTGTGGGCAAGCATCCTGGGAGCAAATTAAAGAGATGATGGCTTTGGTACAACTGTGCTTGAAAGGGAAGTCGGAAAGGGAGCATTGCTAGCTCTTCTCTGCCTTTGCTGGAGGAAGCAGAGGGAGGAGGGAGGAGGGAGCCAGCAGGTGCTCATTGCCTTGCAGGGAAAAGCCCTGCTCTTTATGAAGCATGGCTCTGGAGGGCTCAAGGGACTTCTCCTGGATTCCTTAACTGCGGATCACAACCTGCATCAGCATTTATGAACCAATGACCTTCAAACCTTGACCTCCAGTCTTGGCCGTCACTGTAGCTCCCTGTGCTCCATCAGAACACCCAGCGTGTCTCCATCTTGTCTGGCTCAGGAGCCTGGCAGCAGATACAAATGGCCATCAGACGGCTGATAACGTAAGTGATTGGAACACTTTTTTTTTTTTTTTTTATAAAAGGACAACTAACAAAGTTGTAGACAAAGTTCAGGAAACCAACAAGGGAAGCAGTACCCCAAACTGGGAGTAAAGGGGCATGGACATCCTTAGGCCTGAAAGGGCAAAGGATGAGAAGGGGCCACAGCATCTGGAAAGGGCAGCCATGGAGAGGACCCCCAGCCAGGACAGGGCCTGTGACAGAGGGATGCCGCGGCCACTCAGGAAGGAGCCAGGGAGCTGCATGCCTGCTTTCCCTCACCGCCCACTTCCTGGTGATTCTGCACTTTATGTTGGTTTTCGACCTGGATGTCAGAGGGTAAGGATGCCCAGTTATACCAGGGTCCACTTCTCAGGATGAAGGATGGAAAAAGAGGTGAGTCACTCAGAAGTCCAATAGCTTGCAGTCACCCTCCATATCTGTGCTCCTACATCCATGGATTATGTCTGAACCAGCATATAAAGACATTTTTCCCTTGTCGTCACTCCCTAAACAGCACAGCATAACAACGAATTACATAGCATTTACATTGTGTTAGGCATTCCAAGTAATCTAGAGATGATATAAATATACAGAAGGATTTGTGTCATTTTTATGCAAATACTACAACCTTGCGTACAAGGGCATCGAGAGCCTACAGAGTGTTGTGCCTGCAGAAGCCACGGAAGCACTCTCCCAAGGATACCAGAGATTAGTGGGCTAGTGCATACCTCAAAGCAACCAAGCCCACCCCAAACCTCCGCCTACCCCAGTCCTCCTCATCAGGAGAGGGATGCCATCTGCTGCCCACGGTGTCCAAAGCAATGCTGTGTGCTGTTCCTCAGTCTCCCCCACACCCCGCCCTTTCCTTCAGCCCCAACTTAAATCCTCAGCAACTCCTGGAGATCAACTTACTAAACATCCTTCCCCCATCTTGCCCCCATCCTGTCCCCATCTCTACTGTCTCCATTTTGAACTAAGACACACGTTTCCCTGTCATACAGATGATCACAGTGGTCTCCAAGTTGGTCTCCTCCTTCTATTTCTCTTCTGAAATCCATCACTAAGACTTAGAACAAAATCCAGGTTCCTCATTTGTTTTTCCAAAGATGCATGTCATGGGTCCCTGCCATTATTTCTTACTACTAACTGCCTTAGCCACCCATGTCCAGCCATATGGGCCTCGTCCTGCCCTTTAAGTAAACCAAAATCATCCCTGAATTGGGATCTTTGCACCAGATATAACTTGCTGGACCCAAAAGGCATCCTTTCCATTTTTATATATGAAGTTAAATGTCACCCTCTCAGTGACGCTTTCCAGACCACCTAATCTAAAGTGGGCACTGGGTCACTCTTTGTCATCTCACCTTGTTTTAGGTCGTTCTTTTGGGTTTTGTTTTGGTTTTAGTTCAACTTTCACTGAAATCCAAAGCCTAAGAGGTCAATAGCCTTGTTTTATTTATGCAGAAAAATAACTGGGGATCTGATATTTCTGATGGAATATTTGAAGTAGTTAATACACACACACACACACACACACACATATACACACATGTACATATATGTGTATAGATATACACATACATATGTAATTAACATTTATATATTATTTGTATATGTAACTTATACTTTAGATATAATTAACATTTATATGTAATAGAAATGTGCACATATGCATATTCATATTATGCATATATACACATATATATTTAAATACCCCTAATACAAGGGAAGAAAGGATAAATGACACATTTTTATATTTGGATAGACATTAAATGAATTTAAATCAGGACTCTATTACTTATAAACTCTGAAAGACTATGGGGGAAATTATCATGTTTCTATGCCTCTGCTTTTTTATCTATCAAATGATTATAATGCTACACATTTCATAGGATTTGAGAGGATTAAATTAGAAAATGCATATAATATACTCAGCAAATTGCAAAGCAAGGAGGTTATACCTTATAAATATTAAAATTGTAATTTTTTATGAAATAAAATTATGGGTGGTGTTAGGGTAGGGAACCAAAGCATTTACGCAGAGCCACTAAGAATGCCCGAGGTGTTTCACTTCACGTACTCCATTTGGAACTGGAACAGTTTCATTTTCCCCTGTAGAGCCAACGTCTCAGATACAGAGTAGACACTTGCTCTGTGCAAATTAATGAATGAGTAGATGATCAGCAATGTAATCAAATGTAAAGGTTTGCAATCCAAATCAAATTAATCTCTTTGCTCATGAAGACATTTACTGAGTGCTATCTGTGTGCCAGTCATGTTCTAGGCAATGGGAAGGCAGCAATGAATAAAACAAACATGCCCATATGAAGCTTATATTAAGAAAAATAAATCAGGGAAAGAAAATAGGGCATGCTGGAGGATTGTGATTTTAAATAGACATCTCACAAATGGCCTCATTGAGAAAGTGACTCTTTAGGGAAAGAGGAATAGGAAATGAAGAAGTAGGACAGGCAGTTATCTGGAGAACAATGATCCAGATCCAAGAAAGCAGGTACAAAGGACCTGAGGTGACGGTGTCCCTGATGTTCAAGGGCAGATGAGAATCCAGCTTGCTGGTATGGAAAAGCAGACAGTAGTGTAGGTGGGGGGCAGAGATGTCCCAGTGGCCAGAAAGCATAGCACATGTTTTAGTCAGCTTTGTGTCACTTTGACCAAGAGTTCTGACAAGAATAACTTAAAGGAGGCAAAGTTTATTTTGGCTCATAGTTTCAGAGATTCAGTCCATGGTCAGCCAAATGCCCAGTTCTGAGGTGAGGTAGAGCACCAGAGAAAGGGCGTGGAGGAGAAAAGCAGCTCAGGCTGAGGCAACGGGAAGCAGCGAGACTGAGCTCCACTCACCAAGGAGAAAATATAAACCCCAAAGCTACCACCCAGTGACCTACTGCCTCCAGCCACATCCTCTCTATCTACAGTTACCACCCAGTGAATTCACATCAGTGGATGAATCCACTGGATAGGTAACACCTACCATTATCCAATCACTTCACCTCTGAACATTCTTGCATTGTCTCACCTTGTATCAAACCATCAGAGACCAGAAGGAACTGCAAGGAAATGAATTCATGTAGCAAGTGTAGCAAGTAAGCAATGGGGCAGTAGGATTTGACTGACAACAGGAGAGGCTGCCATTGCTTGGCTGCGACCAGCTGACATGGCAGAGACTCTGGTTGGGATCACATGAACCAGTATGGGAACAAAGGCTGGGGTCAAAAAGTGGTCAGATTCAGAAGTTGCTGGCCAGTGAACTGAGTGTGAAAAATAGGAGAAATGTCCTAGAAGTTGCAGAGATAAAAATCTGCATTTAGTTTTATGGTCTTTTTTCATTAACTCTTATTTGGTACTATGTCCATATCTTTGGATTTTGGTTGTTTTAAAATTTATGGAAATACTTTTCCAAGAGTAGTGAGTCAGAATGAGCATACATGTCCTCAAGTGACCTTCACCTGACCCATCTAGACAGGATAGCAGTGTTTCTCGAAGTTTGCTCCTGGCAATATTTTCCCCATGAAACTTCAATGGAATTTTTGATAAGGAAAAAAAATTCAAATAAATTTGTTAAGGACAAAGTGAAGCAATATATTTATGAGACTGACCAGATCCATTAATATGTTTCTGCACATTGTGAGTCTTCAAGATCATAGGACTACTGGGGTACTATGGACTGAGCTATTCTCCCAGAATACATGTGCGGAAGTCCTAACACTCAGCTGCTCAGAATGTGGCTGCAATTGGAGATAGGGCCTTTAAGAGGCAATCAAGGTGAGGTGGTGTCAGATCTATAGACTCTAATCCAGTCTGACTGACGTCCTTGTAAGGAGAGGGGACTGAAATCCAGACATGCACAGGAAAAACAGTGCAAGGACATGTGGGAAAGTCGCAGTCAACAAGTCAAGGATACAGGCCTCGGAAGAACCTGTCAACATCTTGATCTTGGACTTCTAGCCCCCAAACTGTGAGAAAATGAATGACTGCTTTTGCAGTAACTCTGTCTCTGGTATTTATTTTGTCGTGGCAGCCCAGGTAAACCAATATAGAACATGTCTCCATTTCACTAGATCTTGCCGAGGGGAGTTCAGCTCTATGCCTTGGCACTAATAGCAGATCAAGATCACTCAGGAAATATGAGAGGCACTAGGCAGGTGAGCGATCGCCAAGAATGTTCCTAGAAAACAGCAGAAGTGACTTTCCAGTGACTACGTTAAAAAGCCATCAAGAAACAGAAAGTGAAAACATATGAAAGGCAAGAAAAGCGGGCTTCCCGTCAAGTGCACACTGGGGCATTTTTTTGTTTACTCTCAGGACCAGAAAGATGATGAAAATCAGGACACCCAGCTGAGGGTGCATCGTAGACTCTTAGGTAACCAAAGGCGATGCTTGGCCCTCATCCAACAGACAGCTGCTGGGATGAGCAGGAAGGGCAGGGAATGGAAAGAACGGATAATTGCTGAATCCATTATTATTCATTAACCTAGCACTTGAGATGCTTGGGAGGCACTCTGCTCTGTTAATGGCATTTGGTTTTGATGTTTTCTTGAGATAATCCCGCTGGCAAGTTCTCAAAAGGTGTGCATACGTGGGAGTGTTGGTGGTGACTGGGACACACCATCAAGGGCAGCACTTCATGAAAAACCATCCATAGGAGACCTTGCAAAGGGTATGCTGATAAAGGTGCTGCTTGAGAAGAATTAAAGAGCTTTCTGCCTTCCTACCCAGTTGATCCACTACTCTTTAAAGGTTTCCCATAATTTACCAAGAGGAAGAATTAAGTACTCTCCCTGAAGTGTTTAAAAAAAGTAGCATGGGCTGCAGAGATAATTAATTTCTTCCCTGAAGACTTGTCCTCAACACTGATGAGGTGTTACAAAGAGAAATTTCATGTTTCCTATCAGCACTTTCAGATGGTACCATTAACTACCAGACTAATCATGAAATGGATCACAAGATAGGAATGAATACAGACTAGCAGGAAGCTTCTAGGGAGGATTTGGCATTGAAAATTGCATGCGCTGAATTTCTTTAGAGCAAACTTGAACATTGAGAGTTCCCATCTTGAAGAGCATAGCTCAATAGTGAGATAATTTTAAAATTATGCTAATGTTTCAGGACTCTTATCCCTGAATACACATTAATTAGCTCTATATAGACATTGGTGTTCAGGAATCCTGTTTCTGTGCCTCATGCAAAACATACTTATATATAAGTCTTCCTGTTTCTTCCCATTTCCAATTTCCGCTCCTTATCAAAGCTCTCACAGCAAGCATTAATCTCTACCCTTCTTAGTCATCTGTAGGCCTTACATTCTATCTTGCATAGTATCCTATCTATTCCATAAGGTTCCATAGTATTCATTTTTAGAGTCATTAAAGATAAATTAAGCCAGGTGTAGTGGCACATGACTATAATCCCAAAGGTTCAGGAGGCTGAGGCAAGAAAATCATGACTTCAAAGCCAGCCTCAGCAAAGGTGAGATACTAGGCAGCTCAGTGAGACTCTGTCTCTAGACAAAATACAAAATTGGGCTGGGGATGTGGCTCAGTGGTTGAGTGGCCCTGAGTTCAATCCCTGGTACCCCCTCCACACAAAATAAATAAATAAATAAATAAATAACCTTTGAAGTAGAATGGCCTCAAAACTAAACTCGGCTTTCTTATCTATGGCATGGAGATTTTATTACCTTCCATGAAGTACTCTTGTGAAATTAGAGGGAATGCACAAAAACCACTATGAAGTCATATATACTGCCTTTTTAATTATTATTTTTGTTATTATCATTAAAACTTATCATAGTCTAATTCATAATTCTCATTTGATTATTGAATGGACTGAGGTTTATAAAATACCTCATTTGGCACAGAGTTAGCAGGACCAAATTTATAACAGGTGTTCAAGAAAACAACTTACTAACAGTGGAATGAACCTGACCCAACTTTCCCACATACATCTATGACTATACCACAGTAAATCTCACCATCATGCATATTCAAAAGACAGTAACTAAAAAAATAAAACTCTGAGTAATTGGCAGAAAGATCGGTAGAGCAGAGGGAAGGGAAGGAGGTAGGGAGGAAAATAATGGGGACTAAATTAGAGCAAATTAAATTCCAAGCCTTTATAATTATTTCAACTAAATCCTAATGTTTTGTGTAACTAAAAAGAACTAATAAAAAATAAAAATTAAAACAACTTACTAGCTGCATGGATACTGCCAAAGGTATCGGAGCTTTCTTTTTTGCTTTTGTGAAGCTACAGCAACCCTATCTGTCTTGGGCAGTACGTTTGAAGACTACATAACATAACAAATGCAACACAACCTGGGTGGAAACTGGTATATTTCAGACTCTTAGTAAATATTAGAAAAGCAATAAATAAATGAACTAATTGCAAGATAAATAGGTTCAAGAAGGATGAAATTGTCTCTCTTGGGCCTTCATGCTACTGGAAAATAGGGAGTTCACTATGAAGGTCTGAGCTTTAGTTACATTAAGAAAAAAAATATAAACATTTTATCTAAATGGTATGAAGTCCTAGGAATTGGGAGAAAATGGAGAGTCTCTTTAGGGAGAAGACTTAAACCAAGGACACAAGCCGACCTTGACTGTTCTGAATGGTCAGGATTTTCAGGAGTGGGCTGAGGAGGGGTGGCAGGCTAAAGAATCTAATAATTGATATTTCTTATTTAAATAAAAGCAGTCTTCATGATATAAAGCAAAATAAATTGGATTTTCTTATGTTTATTTACATTTTCTACAGTTCACGAGTCTTTGCTAAAATTAAACACAAGAAAGGTGGACACCACATATTACAGTGTTCACGACTTCTAAAGCATTAGTCCAGTCCTTGCAAGCTAAATACCAACTCATTATTAAGAAAAAGAAGATGAAGTGGCTTATGCCCATGCCAAATCCCTAGCTATAGCAGCAGAAACAAATAGAAAATCTGCTCCAATGTCCTAAACTCCTCTGGAGAAGGAAACTAGAAGAAAGAAAAGCCACATTCTGTTTTGTGAAATCTAATAAGAACTATTTACCTAGCCAGGCAAGGTGGCACATGCCTGTAACCCCAAAGACTCAGGAAGCTGAGGTAGTAGGATCTTAGGTTTGAGGCCAGCCTCAGCAACTTAGTGAGAATATGTTTCAAAATAAAATATAAAAAAAATACATAAAAAGGGCTGGGGATGTGGCTTAGTAATTAAGGACCTCTGGGTTCAATTCCCAGGGCCAAAAAAGAACAAAAACAGCTATTCACCTAAGTGATAGAAATTATGCATTTCAAAACTTTTGAAACAAGAATTCACTTTATAATACTTGATACACAGAGTTGTAATGCAAGTTTTAGGCAAATTGGAACAAATAACATGAGGAAGTGTCTTTATTTAATTGGCCCAAAGTTGCCATACTGGCTAGTACCAGGACTAGGTAGGGAGAAAACATTCTTAATTTGTCAAGAGATATGAAATCCAAAAGAATTAAATCAGCATGTTGTAGTGATATATGCATTCCAATATTTATAGTAGCACAACTCACAGCAGTCAAGTTGTGGATCAGCCTAGGTATTCCTCAAGAAATAAATGGATAAAGAAAATGTGCTATATAGACACAGTGGAGTTCTACTCAGCCATAAATAAAATTTAAATTATGTCATTTGCAGAAAAATATATAGAATTGAAGACCATCTTGCTAAGTGAAATTACCATACTCAGAAAGCCAAGGGTTGGATGTTTTCTCCCATATGAAGTGGCTAGAAAGAAAAATGGAATTTAACAAAAGGGGATCTCATAAAAATAGAAGGGAGCTTAGTAGAGGAGACATAGGAGAAGAAGGATGAGAGAGGAAAGGAATGAAAGGGGAAGAACTGGGGAATAAAATTGACCAAGTTAACTTATATGCATATATGAAAATCTCACTTTATGTATAATTATAACGCACCAGTGAAAAAATATACATGCAAATAAGTGGAAAGATGACCAGAAGTACAGAGGAAGGAGAACATGGGAAGAGAGGAGAGAAAGAGAAAGGGAACGTATTAGAGAATGAATTCAAATAAATTAGGAGTGCACATATATGATTATATCACATGAATCTCACTCCTTTGTAATTGTAATGCAAGGAACTTTGATTGGGCAAAGGGGAGGGAGGTAGGAAGGGTTCATGTGGGCAGGAATGATGGTGGAATGAGATGGACATCATTACCCTAGGTACATGTACCAGATGGTGTGACACTACATCACGTACAACCATAGAAATGTAAAGTTGTGCTGCAATTCTGTACAATGAATCAAAATGCATTCTGCTGTCATACATACCTAATTAAAATTAATTAATTAATTAAAAAATAAAAGATTATTCAAAATGAAAAAGAAAGTCACGACCAAGGGTCTTCGGGCACTGGTATTCACAGTGCCAGAACTGTCTGGAGAAGGTGCTACTTCTCCTGAAGCCTCTGAAAAGAATGGTGCTATATTTAAAATTCACAAGGCCAGATGAGCCTCCAGTAAAGGAAATCTGGCATTTGTCAAGAGAAATGTGACAGAGAGTGAAAAATTGTTTCATCTAGTTAAGTCCAAAGGGTGGGTACAAAATGGAACATTTGATGATGGTGCCAGGGGATTAGAAACAAGATAGACTGGGAGGTGTAGGGTGTGGAGCATCGATTAATTATTCATGTACAAAATGGCAAATTTATGCAAAATCCACCCTTGTATAGGAGCAGAGATATATGTCTGAGCTTAAAGGAAAAGATCAGATCTGTATATGTCCAAGGAATTGACAGGGAGTATAAAGGCTTTTGAGACATAAAATCCTGAAAAGATTTTATATGAAAACCTGAAGACAAATTCTGAGACTGCTGCATAAATATTAATTCAACCCAAATGTCAAATAAGTCACAGGAAGTTTCCACCTCCTATTACCATATTCGGTCCTGATGTCTCATGCTACTGGCATTCATCTGTCCCTTGCCCCTGTCTCAATCATTTCCATGATCAGTTCTGGTTTATCTGCTTTCCTTCTGCTCATCATGCAAAACTTAAAATTTCAAGAGGAACAGGGTAAACTCAAACTATAGAGTCGTATATACTCCTTCCAGAAGCCCCTGGGACTCAGGGTAACAGAATCTAAACCCCCATTGAAAGACCTTACCGCAGGAGACAGCATCAGTGGAAGGGGTCAATAGACTTTTACAAGTGGTGACACAGCTGGGTTAGGGATTGCTGGTTAACACAGGAGGGACAATGACACATGACACAATAGAACTGAGGCAGGGGGAGAAGCAGAGGAGACCTAAGAAGAAGCCAGTTGAACCCAGAAGTATGTCACAAATTAAAGGTATCAGGTGCCTTTGTCTTGTGACTTTGGGGGCATAAAACAAGAAAACTGCTTAAAGACCATAAGACCATCTCCCCTTGCTAAGAAATATAGTGAGGCAATGACAAGAAAACAGAGGCTTCTCACCAGAGTAGATGACTGCCGCAGTCTGGCTGGGCACAATCAGGAGCCACTTGTCAAAAGAAACTAACTTTATTTTTAGAACCACACACGCCAAACAAAACAGCCTCTCACGAAAAACCCTCAGAGCCTCAACTGCCACCACCGGCTTCCCACAAGCCTCTCTCTCCCCCACAAGCTTCTCTCCACCTCCCACAATCCTGCTCTTGAGGCCAATTGGCTGGGTCACGTGGGCGGAGCCAAAAAAGTCCCCCAATGAGCAGCTCCGTGGTCTGAAAGGGCAGGGAAACAGCTCAATGAGCATCACTGCAGAGGAGCCAATCATCTAGATGTTGCTGGGGCCGAGGAGCCAATCAGCTAGATGTTGCTGGGGCTGCTGTGAGCCAATCATCAGCCGGCAGCTGGAAGTTTGCTGGCAGCTGGAATTTGCTGGGGCCCCTTCGGCTGTGGCTCTCAACAGATGACAGTGGGCCCAACAAAGGGCAGGAGGGAAGGGCTGTGGGGAAGAGGAGGTGATATGGGAAGTCAACAAACAGCTGAAACAGCCCATCCCTGCGCGTCCCATAGGAGCTAGCATCCAGAGATCCACTGGCAGTGTATCGGAGGATTCCTTGGCTGAAGAAAGAGGCCAACAGGAGATAAAATTCCTAAGACAGAATCACTTAAAAGGGCAGCTGAGAAACAGCCGTGATCACCCTGACCACCTAACAGGAGAATAGTCCAGGCAACAGAAGCCACAGTCTTGCAGAGTTGTGCTCTAGGCTTTTACAGGCAACACTGAACTTGAACAAGAGGCAGCAGATATTTAAGGAAAGACTCTAACATCAGAGAATAATGTCATAATTGAAAACACAGTTTTTGAATCTGTAACAAGATTGGGAAATTTTAAAAATATGAACATGTGCAGAAAAGCATCTATAGGAAATTAAAACATTACAACTGCAATTAAAGATTAGAATTTTAGAAGATCACAGGAATTTTCACAACTGATTAGTGAAGTTCTAGGAGGGAGGAAGCAGAGAAAAAGAAAAGAAGTTTTCTAAGGGCAAAAATTGGAAATTTACTATATTATTAAAGGGTATGTATTCTACTAGTGAAAAATGCAATAAGTCACATTATTGTGAAATGTCCAGAGGACAAGGGACTTAGACAATGTCCCAATGTATTTTACAAATAATATAGAGGATACACATACAGAACTAGGAATCAGAATGGCATAAGACTTCTCCAAATCAATATTAGAAGCAACATCAAAAATGACTTCAAAGTTCTGAAAATGTGAATTCTATACCTAGCTAAACTATTATTTGGGATGGTAAAAGACATTTAAAGTATCCAAGGCCTCAAAGGTTCTCTCCAAGATTGTTTTATGACTCCAATGAACCAAAAATGGAGTCACCATTTCCCAAAAATGAGATTGCTACACAGAAGAGAGCTGAGGAACAGTGAGGGAAAGAACAGTGGATTAGCTTTTTGCCACTGTGAGCAAAAGACCTCACAAGAACACCTTAGAGGGGGAAAAGTTGATTTTGGCTTATGACTTCAGAGGTTTAGTCTATGGTCAGCTGACTCCATAGCTCTGGGTCTGCTGTGAGGTATGACATGATAGGGGAAGTGTGGAAGGGAGGGGGCGGCTCCTCTGGTGGCAGCCAGGAAGCACAGGGTAAGCAAGGGGCCCTAGCAAGGATGAACCCTTCCAGGCAGCCCCAGGTGACTCAGCTCCTCCAGCCGCAGTTGCCTGCCTACAGTTACTTCTCCTTCAGTCCATTCAAACTAGGATGGACTGACCTCCCTGCATGAACACAAGAGCTTTTGGAGGATACCTCACATCTAAACCACAACACAGATAAACTGAGATTCCAAGGAGAGATATCCCAGAACAACCAAAAGTTAAGCAAGTGTTAGTTTAGCAGATTATCTACCATGGAGATTTCTTAATTTGGCATTCACCTGGCTTGGCTTCGCTCTGAAGTGCTTTGTAGTGTGTAATACAGTTGGATGTTGAATCAATCATTTTTACCCCCCAAAAAAGAAAATGAAAAACACAGAACAAATTTTGAGTCCTGGGGAAGTGAGCTATATGGAGAGGAAAATTAACCAAAGCATAAGAGAATTATTGGTAGAATTATTGGTAGAATTCACATAAGAGATAAAAGTTGAATACTGGTTTATCCAAAACAAATAGTAAAACTATACTGGGTGGACAGTGGTGCTGGAGATCATGGAGGTTTGTGTTGAGGTGTGGGGTGAGATGTAGAATTTCATCTTCCACAGTAGAACATCATTAGCTAACACCAAAAAACAAAAATGGGCAGTTTGTTTAGCTGCATGTGTTGTTGAAGTGTGAATCACTGTGAGCATGTTTTCTGTGCATTTATGTGGAGGTCTGGTTGGCTCAGGAATGAGCTCTCTCAGTAGCTATTTTGAAGCTATCAAAAGCAAACTTTCTCAAAATTTCAGAGAGAAAGCATTAGTAACATCTGAATACTGAAAGGCAAAAAGTCTGGAAATTCTTATAGAATGTTTTCCTTTGGAGGAAATTGTGACATTCTAGTAGCTCTAAGAATCATTACAATTCCAGCAATTTCAGCGGTAGTGGAGGCTGGGGAAGAATTGATGAGGTTGTAAAGGCATCTCTCTTGGTGTCAGGAAAGGACTGATGGAGAAGTCTTGAGAAATATTTTTAATTTTGATGAAAGTGGTCTCCATTAGCTGATGCCCTCAAGCACTAACATTTTGAAGGCAGGAGTGTGAGCTTCGGGGAACAAGGCTGCAAAAAATTCCACACACTGCACTGCTGGGTGAACATGACACTGGAGATCTATTTGAGACTCCTGATACTAGGCTTGTTATCATATAGTTGATGCTCCACATTTCCAAGTTCCAAAACTTTCGAGTAGTCTACACTCAACCTTGGTTTTCTCATAAATCTGTTATTTTTAGGCACCATTTTACAGAACTCTAGGGGTTTTTCTGTTGTTATTGTTTGCTTCTTTGTTTCTTTTTTGATAACACATTTGACATTATAGCAGAAATATCTGTTCTTAGAAATAGAGAAATGCCAAAATTGACATAAAAAATAGATAAAATTATTATTCTTAGAAAGCAGCAATTGAGGGTAGAGAGATATGGGGTGGGAGACTCTTCTTTTTAAGCTCACTATATGTAACTTTGATTAAAAAAAAATAGACTTTAAACACAATAATAATTTCCAACAAAAAGGATCTGAGCAGAGAAAGTTATCTGCCTAACAATAGAGAAAATCAGATAAACTCACACCCTTCTTAATACACAACACTTGCAAATGTGGAAGACATCACAGCAAATAGCCTGAAACCAGGTGAGTGAACTGCAGGATGTTAACTAGAAACAAAAGTAGAGAAGGGATTAAAATCCAGGGTGGTAGGCGTAAGTTCTCAGTCATGAGTGAAGAAGAAAGAAAAGTCAGAGAGTTAGTTAGGGAAGTGGGGATCTCAGGAAGTGGACTCCTTGGCTTTGGGAAGCAAATATGAAGCCAAGACCCTCATATGGCCCTGTCCAAGCTTCTCTGCCTTGACGATATAAAAGAACAAAGATAGCTCTCCTGAGAGCCATTATTTACTTAGCCATGGTTTTGCTCTCATGCCTGTTTGAGTGTTATTTTCACATTGTTCCCTTAAGCTAATGAATTAAATCAAAATATGGTCCCAGGCTGGTTATAACTTGGGGTCCAAAATCAAAGACAAAACATATCCTTATTAAGGCCGGACTAGGGAGCCACATTATAAAATTCAGCAGAACTCGAATTCACAGAACAAAATTACAAAGTCCACAAAGGACACAATGTTTAGGATTTCAACAAGTCTTTATCAAGACTAGTTCTGCACCAGGCACTAATCTGGGGTAAGAATAAAAAAGAAAAATGCCTCCAGAGGAATTTATGTTCAAGTGAAGGAGACAGACCAAGTACAAGCCCTAGCCTACATTACATACTGTGGTGGGAGCTAGTTGGGATGGCCAGGTAAGTTGCAGGGTCTCTATAAATCTCAGCTCCTTCCCATGATTTTACCTTCAGGTGACAATTATGTTACTGTAGGTGCTTTTGGAGATGTTTTGGAAGAGGACCCCATGTGTCTTCCTTACAGAGTTTGAACAATTTGAGAAATACTATTTGAAAAATATAGAGACTGACTCTTACCTTTATTAACCATTGAAGCCAAACGAAGCATGTAGTTCAAAGCACAAGTTAACAGCACCTCTGTCCTGACCTCCAAGATTCAACAACTGGTTCCCCCATCCAGCCCTTGCAGGACCCGGAAGCAGGCTGCCAGGCTCAACTTGCAGCATGAGGAGCAGAAGGAAGATTGAACTCCTGTGCACAGCTGGCTTCTAAGAGGAAGCAGAGCAGCTTATGCTAAGTGAAGTTAGCCAATCTCCAAAAAACAAATGCTGAATGCCTTCTCTGATATGAGGGGGGTGACTCAAAATGGGGAAGAGAGGAAGAACATGGGAAGAAGATTACCTCTACATAGGGAAGAGGGGTGGGAGGGAAAGGAAGGGAGAAAGGAAATTGCATGGATGCTGGAAGGAGACCCTCATTGTTATACAAAATACATGTATGAAGATGTGAGAAAAAAAAATAGTGTTACCCTAGATTAGGTAGAGAGAAGTGATGGAAGGGGAGGGGAGGGGTTGGGGAGATAGGAAGGATAGTAGAATCAAACAGACATTATTATTACTGTGTGTATATATGTGACTGCATGCCCAATGTGATTCTGCAACCTGTATACTCAGGAAAATGAGAAATTATATCCTATCTGATTCAAATGTATGATATGTCAAGGTCATTGTACTGTCATGTGTAACTAATTAAAACAAATTAAAAAAAATAAAAATAAATTCAAAAAATAAAGAGGAAGCAGAGGTGGGTCAAACGATACCTGCCAATTCTTCGCAAATTAGGCACTTTAGTGCACCTACCTCACCATCCCCCAAAGAAAGTGGAGGGCAAAGACCAAGCTGGAGGTCTGACATTTACTTAAAGTAACGACTGTCCAGGAAATGAGGGGAGGGCAGCTTGTCACACTCCACAGTGGCCCATAAATACATTAGGACAATTACCATTGTGGGTAAATGAGGGGTGGATATGTTAATTAGCTCGAGTTAATCATGCCACAATATGTTATATCAAAACATAACATTGTACCCCATAGATATATACAACTAGGATTTGTGAGTCAAAAATAATATTAATAAAAAACAACTAAGGGTGTGTGTTGGGGAGGGGCATATTCTGTCATTCCTCTGAGGTTTGCAGGAGTGAATCTCATACATGTTGTGGCTGGTCAGGAAGACATGGCCATTCTGCCTTCCCAAGAGGAGGGACATGAGGGGTTCCCATGAAGGATAAAGATGTTGCTTCTTACTCATTCCTGAGCCTGGGATTCTAGCAAATGGGAATTGTAGTTCCCTCCAGCACTGTTTTAGCCAAGGTCAGATGGATAGTCCATTCAATACCATTTTCAGAAATTTCACATATTATGCATAAAGGAGTCCATTGATATGAAGTCTAACTCTAGGGGGATTTTTAAAAAATGTAGACTTAATTGCACTTTCAGTCATTTAACAGAAAAAAAAAATATGTATCATTTTGTGTCAATACCCAGAAAGAGTTGGAATACTTCATGTTAGAAACAAAATGAGCACATATTATTCTGATGTTCTTTTTTTCAAATCCCCAAATCCCTGTATTTCTGTCAGGTATGATGGTGCTTTTTATTTCAGCAATGAATGTGCAATGACACCACTTCTTAGAAATTCTAGACCAAAGAGGGAAAGGTCTCCCCAGCTCTCCATTTCTGAAAACAATCTCTCATTCTCAACTTTCCCCTCCCTTCCTCTCATCTCCAGCATGACCCAGATTGTTCTCCCGAGGTACGGAGGTTGGAAAGTCACCTTCTTTTCACACAATCTGAGGCCCTGTTTTAGTGACAATTGTGCTGTGTCCTCTGAAGGAGGCCATCTGTCCACCTTGGCGGATGTGAGTGTCTCATTACCTGTCAGGGTTTCTAAGTTGGCTCTTGGTATTGGGTCAGGATCCATGCCTTTCAATTTTTCAGCTCTGATGCTGATGGTACCAGAGGCTCCTTCTGGTGCCAGGGAGATGACTTCATAAGCTCTCTGGGCCCTTCAGGAGCATTTGATCGGGGCCCTAATTACTCAGTTATCATTGGCCTTCTGTCCCTATCACCAGGCCACTCACACATCAACCCCACGTGGTGATTGGATTGTAAATCATAGACTGTGGACACGGTTTCTCAATTATTCACTGTTTCCCAAATAGGGCAGAGGGTGAAATAATGAAAGGAACAGGTTGACCAAAAAAACTGCTACAAAGGCTCATTATTTGCAACCCAAATTAACTTTTCCACGGACCAGTAATGTCAGGTTAGTTAGCAATATAAAGAGATTTGTCTTTCTGAACTCAATTCAGATACCCTTATTGAAATAAAAAATAGAAGGTAATTGCAAACCTTCCAATGACCTTATTAATCATTATAAATCCAATTATGGCCCTTTCTTCCTCAAACTGAGAAAACATGTTATGAAGTAATTAAGTCACTTTTTATATCTCCAGGACAAACTTCAGTCTAAGGCCAGTTTTCAGGGTGAGAGAAATAATTGGGAAAGTATCAAGGTGAGGGAACTGGCATTTATTGGAAGCTTATTAGTTATTAATCATTTTTCTAGTATGCCTGCTTTTGGTTATCCCATGCATGTGTCCCAATAAAATTTGGTGTAAAAACCAGACCGCAGATCAGATTTCTCTATTATTAAACTAGACATTTTTGCTATTTGTAACACTGAAGTTTATTTGGTTAACACATGTTTAAGTGCACAGATTGTGTTGTTACCTATAAGAACTATGCCATAGCTGATTTCTAGAACATATTTACCTTTCTCAACAGACTTTATGCTATTGAACAACAACTCATTTTTCCCACCTAAGACTCTGTCAATCACCATTCTACTTATTCTGTTTCTGAGTTGGACTCTTTTGGTTCTATATATAAACGAGATCATGCAATATTTGTCTTCCTGTATTTTGCTTATTACACTTAGCATAAGGTCCTCTATGTTCATCCGTGTTATTAAATAAGGCAGGATTTCTTTCTTATTAAAGGGTGAATAGTATTCCATCATGCACACATAGCACATTTTATTGATACATTCACCTGTTGATGAACATGCAGATTAATTCCATAGGTTGCTACAGTGACCATAGGAGGGAAGATACCTAGTCAAGATCCTGCTTTTAATTCTTTGGGATAATATCCAGAAATGGATTTGCTAGAACATAAGGTAATTCTGTTTTTTAATCTTTTAGGGAATCTCCATACCCTTTTCCATAATAGCTGCACCATTTTGCACTAACAGGGCAGCTATGTTAACATTTATTATCAGATAGATAGATAGATAGATAGGCACATAGATATGATAGCCATCTGAACAGATGTGTTGCAATATCTCATTGCAGTTTTGATTTACATTTTCCTGACTAGTGATATTGAGCATCTTCTCAGATATCTCTCAGCCATTTTTATGTTTACTTTTAAAAAATTTTTTAGTTGTTGGTGAACATTTATTTTATTCATTTATTTATATGTGGTACTGAGAAACAAACCCAGTGCCTCACACAGGCAAGGCAAGTGCTCTATCACTAAGCCACAACCCCCAGCCCCTTTTTATGTGTACTTTGGAGAAATGTGTAGTTAAGTCCTCTAAAACTAGAATTCTTTAAAAAAAAAAAATAGGGGAAACCTATCACGACATCAATCTCAACATTTTTTTTTACTACAACAAATTCTCAGACATCAAAAGCAAAAATTGACAAGCAAGATGGAATCAAATTAAAAACTTTTACATGGAAAAGGAAACATTTAACAGAACAAAAATGCAGCCTATGAAATGCAGAAAATATTTGCAACTATTGTGTCTGACAAGGGATTAATCTCCAAAATACATACAGGATTGCTCCAACTTAATAGCCAAAACACAAATAACTGATTTATGATATCCCTTTAGATGCACATAGCCACCCTGTGAGGCAAAGGCTAGAAGCTGCACTATTTAGATGAAGAAAGGATCATTTGCATAAGTTAAGCAACTAATCCAAAGCACCCAGTCGTGGAGTTAGAAACCAGGCTATATGAGAACCCTGGGCAGGTTGGGCCTGATTTCTGACTCCACAGATGAGTGCTTTGGGGTGCTCCACGCAGTCCTTGAATGTGAGGCTCTGTGAACACATATTAAGCTCTCACTATGCACTGTTGTATACTCTACAAGCTCTGAAGAGAGAGCTTTAAGAAAATCCCAACTGTGCATGGGGTGGCAGACATTAAAAGAGCACTCACAAAATGTAAGTTCAGACATCCATTTTCTGGTATGACACGTTGCACATGTGAAGTCACCACTGCTACCCTGGCAAAGAGTAAAAGGTGAGGAAAATCAACAACTGTCCTTGGATCCACAGGGTGATGGAGGCAGCAGGGAGAACCACCACTCTGAAGGGAGGAGTCACAGCTTACCAGGAGCAGAAGACATTGCTGAAACCAGGTAGGTAAATTTAAATTATAACCGACTTACTGCTGAAATCGAGAGAAAAACTCCTGGGTCCTGGTGGTAGCGGGAGCTCTGCACGCTCCTGAATTTCACCCTCAGGAGCCCTATTAGATTCTCATTGTTAAGGTCAGAATCTTAACATCTTTCTAGCAGAAGAGAAATACCTAATCCCAGTCCCCTTTAGCCCTGCTCTTTCACCTAAGGAGGGGGTGGGGGGCAAGAAGCACGTGAGAAAGGGTTCAGGCTTGCAGGCTCAGGACTGAGCACCACCATTGGACTAGAGGAAGCTTCTCTTTCCCCCACATTTACCTCAATAGGGTTCCTGTTAATTTACAGGGGACTATAACTGAAATACAGCTATAATCAGGTAGCCCTGACTTGTTTCTTTCCCCACTGTCTTCACTTTAATTCAGGGTCTCATCATCCTTCTCCCAAACTAGTGGACTATCTTCTTAATAGGTATTGCTTACCCTCCAATCTCCAGTCTCTACTCACCTCCATTGATTTTTTTGTTTTTAAATAGAACATCTAGTCATTGCTTATGGTTCTTGCTTTGTTGGTTGGACTTAGTAAGTACATGGTTCACCTTAGTGCAGGAGCACTGTGATCAGAACATCTTGGTTCAGTCCTTGGCTACATCTCACCAGCTGTATCTGACCCAGGGGATTCTGCCTAGCCTGCTTGTGGAGGGATGCTTCATTGCTGGCATGGAGATAAAATAGCACTCATGTATATCTTCACGCTATCAACTATCAATTTCTTTCATTCAATCTGCTGCTTTCCATGTGCCAGGCACTATTTCAGGTTTAGAGATGAAACAATGATTCTTTAAGTCAATCAAACCATCTGGAATACCTTGGGCAAATCAAAGGAATGAACTTATCTTCCACAGAAGAAGAAATGAAGAGGAATAAACCAAAATAGCCAGTGATCAACCCAGCTGCACCCTCACATCCCACCTCCATGAGTCAAGGTCATTCAAAAGGACACCTGGTCCATATAGAGAAAAGACCCCAGATGATGTTCACAGTTAGTAACAGAGAGAAAAATGAGAATATGGAATCCAGGGACTCCTCAGGATCGGACATCCTGGGCCAAGGGCTGCAAATTATGAACTATGGATAAGGACAAGTTTTTTAAATTCCATAAGCCTTGTTCTTTCACGTCTAAAATGTAGATAGCAATGGTCTTAGCCACATGGAATTATTGTGGTAATTAAACAAAGTGTTGCATAGGAAGTGCTGAGCATCCTTCCTGGTGTGGGTTGAACACTCTGTAAATCTGGATGATGATTATCATTAGCCCTCAGTCAGGAGAAACTACTGGTTGGAATGGTCAAGGAGTTGCAAGGCCCGTTCACAGAGCAGGCAGTTGGCCATATTGTCCAGCCTCACCGAGTTGACTTGCACTTGCTTACCCTATGCACTGGTAGCTAGTTTCCTACCACAATGCCATGGCTCCTTTTCTGTGGCTTTCTTATCCATGGATAGTGTTCAGGTCACACTCGGAGAGGGCTGAGAGTCCCTGGAGGCAGCCTCTGTCAATGACAGACAGGGGTTCTTGGACAAATAACCCAGTAGCCCTGCCCTCAGGCAAGGAGACTCCGAAGACTGTTCCCTGCTGCTTTTCAAACCCTCCCCATGGGAATGAGCCTAGGTCCCACATGGTAATCTTCCATGTACCATCTCACCTCTCCCTGGCTTCCCAGATTACCTCCCAGTTGAACTATCTGAACTCCCATCTTTGTCTCAAGTCAAACTTCTGAGGAGACTCAACCAACAATGGTAAGATTTTTTTTTTTAACAAGTAAGAAGGGCATTCTAGTTGGGGTGGGAGGAAATGTGAGTCATAGAAATATAAAAGTGAGTGCAGGATGAGACTCAGTGGGGTCTCAATCAATGTTTCCTCTCCCCAGTTTACTCCACTCGGGCCTTCTGCTTGGACTGCTATATCACAACTTGATAAACTGGGAGACTTATAAACAAGAGAAATTGATTTCTACCAATTCTGGAGGTTGAAGTCCCAAGATCAAGGTGCCATCAGAGTAGGTGTGTGGCAAGGGCTGCTTCCTGGCTCAGGGGTGGCTCCTTACACATGCCATATCCTCGCAAAGACTTAGGGAGCTGCCTGGGGTCTTGTGTAAGGCCATTCCTAGCTTGCGACGACAGCTCTTCCCATATGATATACTCACCTCCATATTCCCTCATGTTGGGGAATTAAGATTTTAACTTATGACATTTGGGGACATGAATATTCACATTTGACCCTGATAACCAGAAATCAAACTGCCAAATGTGATGAGTGAAACTCCTGGCCACATGGATCTGCCCAGCATGATCCTTGAGTCCAGGATGTCAGGTCAATGGGCTACTGGGATACCCCGCCACTCACTGAAGAGCAGTGGAAAGGCAGGTGGCATTGTGGGGGGAAAGGCTGAGAACCTAGAGCTGAGGTCCTGAGTCAACCCTGGCCCTTGGGCTGCCCCAGCACTTAACAGTAATACATAGCTTGCTAACTCCTTAAGACAATCATAGGAAACCTGGTACAAACAGGCCATGTACCAGCTGCAAGGCATAGCTATTAGGGGGTAGTGTCCCATTTACAAATGGTTGAAGATGGTGATTTGTCTTCAGTATTCATACAACAATTGCTATTGTGCAAAATATATCCTCAAATCTTACAGATCTTAACTCATCCAACCCCACACAAATTCTACATGTCAGGTCCTCTCGTCATCCCAGTTTTGCAGAACAAGAAACTGAGCCATTGCAGAGCAAAGAGATTTTCCCCAGGTGGTACAGACTGTCAGTGGTGGAGTTAGAGTTCTACCATGTTGACGGTTCCTCCCTAGAGCGCTTGACATTGCTCACAAGGCCATGCTGCTTTCCTGGGCTCTTGCCCCTCCTGACTATCACTCCTTCTGCATGTGTCCAATTCATCTGTCCGGCCATTCCCCCAAAACTATTCATGTAATCATACATGTCCACAGCATAGGTCTAGACCCAGAGGGCCTACTGTGTGGTGACTGTGGGGCACCATGGTTTCCAGATCCTTCAGGGACATGATGGGATCCAAGTGCATGTGACTTTGCAAGTTCATTATTTGTGCCCACTTGGCTGGGCCATGGTGCCCCAAAATTTGATGGAATATTATCATGAATATTTCTTTGAGGGTGTGCTGGATGAGATTAGCATTAAAAATCAGTAGAGTTTGAATAAAGTAAATTGTACTCCAAAAAGTGGTTGGGCCTCATCCAATCAGTAGATAGCCTGAGTAGAACAGAAGATTGACTTTGAAGAAAAGACTGAGCACGAAGGGATTCTGCTGACAGATCACCCCTGGACTTAACCTGCATCTTTTCCCTGTCCTTGACCTGTGCTGCAGGTTTAAAACTTACCAATCCTCTGACAATCACATGAGCCAGTTTTTAAAGTCCCTTTCTCTCTCTCCCTTAGGATATACCATCTAGAGATAATAGGCCTATTGGTTCTGTTTCTTTGGAGATATCTGACCACTATAATACAGCATTTGTGTAATTAAAGGACTAACAGTGAACAAACATACAAAATTATTTTCATGCAGAAAACAAAACAAGGAGAGAGACACAGCGTTTGAAAATTTATGCTTTCAAAGAGCATTCATCACGATGGTTCCCCATCTCTGCAGGCTCTGCTGCAGAATCTGAATGCTCATTCAGTGGCTATCAGCTACTGGTGCAGAGCTGTGAATGGCAAAAACCGTGGGGCCAAAGGGTGGAGATGGCCTGACTGCGAGGAGAGGCCAGACCTCCTCAACATCTGGGCTGTCAGTGTAGGTAAAGCCGGGGCCTTCCTCCTGCCTAAAGATGCCTAAGAGCTCTGCGACCACATCTGCTACTCTGCCTCCTGCTGGGCTTTGAGATGCTGTAGCAAGAACCATCTCAGGGACACTGCAGCTGAGGACGTGCATTGCCCAAATGGATCATTTTTAAAGAGCCAAGGAATGCTCGTTGAACACTCTCTTCCTCCTTCTAGAAATTTTGCTTAGCTCCCAAACTTATCCTTGGCACAAAGAGGAATTCAGGCCAGAGTGGAAGAAGAAAGCAGAATCTGAGGGATCAGGAAAATAAGACCCAAAGAAGCTTTAAGAAAGGAGTGGAGGCTGTGAGCTCACATCACCTGCAGCAGAGTTTAGAAACGTCTCCATGGGATTTGTCAGCAGATAACTGACCCTCAACAAGGCAGCACTGGCTCCTTGGAGGTGACCAACCCCTAATTCATGAGTCTAATATCTCTTGTGATTCAGCAGATGTCAGGGGAAGAACACATGAGACCTGTGGCAGCAGCTTTGGCACTTTACCCAGATCCCTTGAATTCCTTTTATATTTATGTATTTGCTGGTTTCCTGAATTATTCAGTGAACCCTCAAGAGCCCCAAGCCTTCTTGGCTTCCAATGCCAGCCCCTGTCCCTTTCCTTGGCAGGAGTACTTACAGGCTATCTTCAGGCACAGGTAACAGGAAGTGGCAAGCATTTATTCCTCTGTGACAGTCCTTGACCAATGACATATAGTGCAGAGGTCTGCAAGCCCATTCTCTTGCTTTGAGAGGAACCCCTTACAGTGAAGAGTCTCCCTCTGAGTGACAGTGGGAGCCAGTTCTCCAGGAGGCTTTGCCTGAGCCCTGGGTCTCTTCCCTTCTCTTCCTTCCTGTTTTGCTCCCCACCCTCTCTAACCATCTCTGCCTGAAGAGGACATCTTCCTTAATAATTCAGTTACACATAAATCCTTACTTCAGCACTGACTCTTGGGAACTTCACTTAAAACGGATGCTTTTGAGAAGGACATTAAATGACTAATTCCAAACAAGAGTTTGGAAAGATGATTTTGGTTGAGTAATCAGCATGATCTTGGGGTCAGAGATGGCAAAGCACTCAGAAGAAAGGATGATGAGGCACTGGGACAGGCCTAAGGGTGAGGATGGAATGAAGGAAGGACTGGAGGAGTCCCCATCTGGTTGAAGAAGACAGAGATGGCAGTGAGGGACTAAGTACCCAAATGTCCTTCATCTTTTCTTTTTGAAATGAGCAGGCACCAGGATTGGATCCGAAAGGTAGATACACAGTTTCTTCCTCCAGCTCCACTGGACAGGTATGGGTCTGCCATCCAGAGCCTTGTGCTGAGCACCTATTAAGTGCCCGTTGTGTGCTGTCATCCTCATCTGCAGTAGAGCAGCACAGCTTGTATTTTCCAAATGCCTGAACACTTTCTCTATCTAATAGCGCACCCTCCTTGGGACCTTGGCACTCTAAACTTTGAAGGAAACTTAGATGGGTGCCTGAGGACTCAGAATCTCCTGCCCTCCCTTAGGAATAGCAGGAGGGCTACTCCAGGGTGGGGGTCTTAGACTGCATCCCAAGACTAGGCAAGACCCTGTGGGTCCAGAATGGTCTCAAACACTGAGCATGGGCAAAGAGTGGTCAAAGAGATAACAAGTTGTATTTATGTTCATGTTAATGGGTTGGAACTTTAATTATTATTAGGGTAGTGGGTTAGTGACTTTTTAAAAGATGTATTTTAATTATGACATATTAATTATATATATATATATATATATATACACACACATATACAATTATATGTATATATGTATATGTATACATGCATATAGATAGTTATGGTACTTGTGATGCTTTAGTACATGTATATATTGTGCAATGATCAAATCAGAGCAATTAGCACATCCATCACTTCCAACATTTGACATTTCTTTGTGGTGATAACACTTAAAATTGTCTCTTCTACCTAGATTGAAATACACAATACACTATTAGAGGAGAATGGTATTCAGATCCCCTACACATCTTAAGTAGATGACTGACAACAGCAGTAGCAAGGTGGCCCTGTTCCACTGGCACAGAGTGAGCTTCCTCCTTGCATTATCTCAACTGGGCTGGGACCCCACAGTGTGTGTCTACTTCTGATAAGACAAGAGTATTTCCATATGCCTACAATTTCTGGGCAGCCATGCCAACCCTGTCTTCTGAAGGTATTCACATACAGCTTGTTTTTATTTCTTTTAATTTAGAAATTGCCCTGTGAGACTGACATATTCTTGTGTGGTGTCTTTTTTTTTTCTGCTGCTTTGCTACTTCTTAGGGTAACTGTCTCACAGAACTAATAATTAGCATACAATTAAATACAAAAGCAATCAACCCAGGAAGACGCCTCCTATAATTTGCTGCAATTTTGCCAGGGTCCTGCATCCCCTTCATTGTTTGATAACTCTAGCCTAGGTGGCAAAACATTCAATTATGAGCAGTCCCAATATTTAAGGAATACCTGGATGCAATACAAAATCAAACAAATTAGGGCTGACTTGTTTCTTTTGCAGCCCACAGAGATGGACATCGGCAGGTGGGACTACACGCACATTGACCCGAGGTCTGTTGGAGCCGCTAATGAAGGCAATCTGGCCAAGCAACCTTGGAAATCATACAGGGCAGCTCTTTGTCACGGCTCTCTTTGCTTTACTGTTGAAACATTTTCTTAGGAGAGCAATGCTGTGTTACCAGAGCAGGTTGTGTGGCAAATATAATTCCAAGGGCAATGCTAATCATTTGGTAAAAGAGACAGCCAGGAGCTGTTTGTTGAAGTTCGTTGTCTGCCAAGCACTTAATGAATATTGTTCCTGATCCCCACAATAATCCTGCCAGTGGGTCTATTGTCCTTATTATACACTTGAAAACACAAAGACTCACAAAGACTAGCAGAAACTTATTTTGGTAGGCAGTCAGGAAAGAAAGAGAAACATTTTGGATTTTCTGGGGAAGTACATGCCGATTGGGGAAAGATATATTCACTAGTGTAATATAAAATGGTGTTTTGAAAATCCAAAAAAAAAAATTGTTTCTACACATATAGAAGTAATTGATATAGGTCTCGATCTTCCCTCCCTGCAGGGCTGGTAGATGACAAATCCTGTGTTGGGTGAATCAGATTTTTCAGGTACACAGGGCACCTTTGTGTGACTGAAGTTCCAGAAGATGTTTAAGAGATGAAGGACCCATGATGTTCAAGATTATCAAAACAGTTGAAGGCAGGGTGTTCTCTCAAGTGGATGGAGGATTGAAAAAAGTGGACATAGTAAGTGACATTTGAACCATGACCCAAGGGAGGTTCTACAGAGTAAGGCCCTGAGGGAAGACATGACAGGTGCACCCAGGGGCCAGTGCGGCTGCTGGTGGAAGAGTCAGAGGAGGAGCAACAGAAACCACACTAAGGGCCCATGGATCCTGGTAAGATTTTTGAACTCATTGAATAATGAACCACTCAACACATAAGAGTAATGGCCAACACTTTCCTGCCAGCCCGTGTTCTAAATACTCCCCAAGGAGAAAGCTCACGGGATTCTCCCAATAATTCCTCTTCATGGATGTGGAGACAGAACTGGCTCAAGGTCTTTCTGTTGGCAAAGAGAGGGACCTGAAGCTGAAGAGAGGCAGGAGGTCCATTTTTATACATTTGTTCCCCTAAGAACTGTGTGACAATGCTGCTCAAACAACACCTAGAGCCATAAACAGGGTCCCAGGAAAGTGAGGAACAGAGCACCTGCCTCATTCTGCAGGACTTGGATTTTTTTTAAGCCTGCAAAAGGCGTACTTCATCAATCCTCAAGCCCTTCAAGCAGCGAGGAGATTAATTTACTAATTATAGCACCAGTGCCAATCATGAAGACATTTTTAGAAAATGCATTGTTTAAGGTTTAAGCTATTGAGTGACATTAACTCAACAAGTCTTTAATGGGAGGGTCAGGGGTAAAGGGTGAATGTCAGAATCAGCTTCCCAGCAGGATTCGGAACTAGTTCCAGAGAGACCTGTTGTTAGAAATATTAACACGATGCAGCTTGTGGATATTCCTGCCTGCCGCTTCCTCTGCAGGCTGGAATAAAGTATGGACCACAAGTATGGCAGAGAAAAAAATCACACCCAGAAACTTTGCCTTATGGGATCTTGGGTTTTAGCTGTTTCTGTCATTTGTTATTAATATGGTTTTCAGAGAAGTTATGAAATCTTCAGGTGCATCAGTTCTCTCACCAACAAAATGGAGAGGGTAAGACCTATTTTGAGGGATTTGGAGGAAATGTAAAGATGCTCAGTACAAAGACTACTGCAGGACCTGAAAGATGATATTCTCATCTCTCCCAGAAGTAGGAGTAGGACAGAAGTGACCCAAGACTGGGGATATATTCTGAGCATCTGGAACTAAGAAGTACTGATATTATAAGTTTAGGAAACCAACAACAAGAGAGATTATAGGTTCTAACATCAGAGATTCTAATTGTCAGGGTCAGTGGCCTAGACAAAATTGAGATGAGAGTCAGGAACCAGAATGAGAGCATCAAAGTGAGCTGAAAGCAGGGCAGGAGGGCAGCTCAGACCTGGACAAGAACATAGACCGCCAGGCATGAGAGATGAGGGCCCTGGGCTGACTTTAAAGCTTCTAAGACTCTGTGAATGCCTCACTGCCATTCACTGATTCATATGTTTTCTCTTTTTTTCTTTGTTCTTTTTAGATATACATGACATTGAGTGTATTTGTACATATTATAAATATATGGAGTATTGCTTATTCTAATTAGGATCCCATTGTGTGGTCGTACATGATGTGGAGTTACAGTGGTTGTATATTCACATATGAACATAGAATTTATTCTACTGTCTTTCATATTCTTCTCCATGCTCCCTTTCCTTCATTTCCTTTTGTCTTTATTCAGCCATAAAGAAGAATTAAATTATGGCATTTGCAGGTAAATGGATGGAACTGAAGACTATCATTAAGACCAAATGTTTTCTCTCTCATATGTGGATGCTGACTCACAACAAGGGAGGGTGGGAAGTGGGAAGAATAGAAGTCCATTGGATTCATGGGTTTTAGATTTTTATTATTTTCTTTTTTTTCCAGTTATTTTTCCAAAGTCACTGAGCATCTACAATACGTCAGTGCTGTTCCAGCTACTGAGGTAGAGCAATGAGCAAAGTAGGCAGGGTCCCTACTCACAATGACCTCGTGTTTTCTAGGGAAATAGATGATGAGCCCACTATTAAACTAGTTTTGAAAAATATATATATTTATTATTTAAGTAACATGAAAATAAATGGGAAAGTGCTTAGGAAGTAAGTAGTAGTTACTTTAGATACATTGGTCCGAGTAGTTCTTTTTTTCTTCTTGGGTTTTCTTTTGAATTTTTCAAATGTTGTAGAGAATAAAAGAATAGAATACATATATGAACAACTTGAACCATTCCAAACAAAGTTGTAGGCATCATGATAGCTCATCCCAAAATATGGTAGTACTGAGTTCATTAGGGCAAAATGCACTTTCTGTGCATCTCAGTGCCATTATCACGACCAAGATATAGCATGATTCAATCATATCAGATAATGGCTTTGTGGGCCAGATAGTCAATATTTTAGACTTTGTTAGACTGAATTAAAAATTGAGAATATTATAGGTACTTATAATGGCTATGTGATAGGACAATTCAGGATATTCAACTTTTATTACTTAAAAAGATCACAGAAAATTTATATTGATTTAATGAAAATTGAGCACATTTGTGTAATATATATCTACAAATGAGAATGATAGAATTTAGGGGGTAAGTGATAACATTTCACTTAATTAAGATTCAAAGTTTATGTTCACCATCATCAAGTCAATTGCAAATATTCATCTGTTAAAGCCAATCTGCAGGAAGGTCTTACATATTTCATATTTGAAAATGTCTTTTTAGAGCTAGGTATGCCAAATATTGATATCAACTCAAGAGCATCAACTCAAGAGCACATGATTGAGCATATTCATCATTTGGAAGACATTTACAGAATTTCATTAGATTCTTTTCTACATTTGCCTTTTAATATGTTATTACACATTAATCACTTTCAAGTGGAGCTTAGGTGGAGGCTCCTCAATTGTGCATTTGAACAGGTTTTGAAATATAGAAATTTCCTTTGCACATACATTGAGGTCTGAAAAACATTGCTTGAACTGCAGTTTGAGTTCAGAAAATATATTCTCAGTTTCTGTAGGAATAGAAATATTATATCTTCCTTTAATTTGGGTTAGCTGAGAAGTTATAGAGTGGGTTACTTGTGATTCAAACAGCATTAGTCATCATTAAAATAACTTTAACCACAGTATAACTTTTGGAACTCCCTAACACACCCTAAACATTTTTTTGGTACCAAGGATTGAACCCAGGGGTGCTAAACCCCAAATTATACCCCCAACCCCCTGTTTTATTTTTCATTTTGAGACAGGGAGTTGTTAAGTTGCTTAGGGCATGGCTAAGTTGTTGAAGCTGGCTTTGAACTTGTGATACTCCTGCATCAGCCTCCCAGGCTACTGGATTACAGGTGTGTGCCATCATACCTGGCACACCTCAGACTTTTATGTTGAAAATTTTTAAACATTATCAAGGACACTGGAAAAATCTGATTTCTAAATCCATTAAATGTTATATACTTGTGGTTGAGGGCAAATTTTCATGTTCAGAAAAAAATTAATCTTGCCTCTCCAAACAATTGCCATAAAACATTGAGCCACTGAATGGTTATGTGATAGGACAATTCAGGATATTCAGCTTTTATTACTTAAAAAAGAATCACAGACCTGAAAATATAATAGTTAAGTCCACAAGTGCAAGTGAAGATCTCTGTTGACATTACTAGTTTAGTAAAATATAAAAGGTTCCAACATTTTTCACAAAGTAACTATTTATGAATAACATAATAAATAGAGGTAGCCTTCAAATATCTTACACTTCAACAAGTTTCATAAATTTGTCCAAATAGACCTTTCTGTGCTTCATTGGTAACATTAGTAACAACAAATCTTAGTAGTTTCCACTTCAGGTCTTACTGAAATAGTTTTTTTATTACTTCTTTGAAAATATTCTCCCCTGTGTTTTTCCATATACACTAAAGATAGATCCCTATTTCAACACTTAAACCCAGCATGCCCAAATAATGGACTCACAAGCAGCCTGAGTAACATTTATACACAAATCAAAGCCAAGGAAAACACCTCAAGTACTTTCCTGACTTGTTTTTATATTTTTTAACTGACTGTTGATGTTGCTCCAAATATTCTCAACTCTTTCATCCACCATCCTCAGCAAAAGCAAATAACCTAATATTTGATTTTCTCTTAGTACTTTCCTTCAGCTGCTGTAATCAAACACAAATTAACTTATGAATCTTTATATATTCATTTTTTGAAATGCTAAAAAGACAAAACCACAAATTGGGCTAGTTGTAAAGAAAAGAGGTTTACTTTGGCTCATATTTCTGAAGTCCAATGTCAAAGGACTACATCAGGTGATGCCTTATTTGCAGCAGAATCCGAATAGTGCAAGGCCTTGTATGGCAAGAGTTAAGGAACCTGTGAGTGAGCATTATAGTCTCTCTCTTCTTATAAAACTACCAGTATTCAATTATGGGGATCCACCCCATGACCTGATCTAATCGTCTCCCAAAGGCCTCACCTTGAAACATCATAATACCTCCGACAGGAATTAAATTCCAACATGTATTTCAGAGGGGACAAACCATATTCAAACCATAGCATCTATGTAACTGATTTTGTGGCAACAGCCTTCACTTGTCAAAAGCTCCTACCATGTGCTTTCTATATGGAGAAATTTAGGAAGCAAATGCCAAATAAAAACTGTAGGCTATGTACTAAGGAATTCTAGCAAAAATAATTATGTGAATTAAAGTCTTGTCAAAATCAGAAGTGGTCTCTGAAATGAAAGGCTGTGGTGCTCCTGTGGTTTGTAATACTAGAATCTGACTTCGGCTCTGAAGCCAGTGTGTTAAAGAAGTAGGGATTCTAGTAAGATCTAAAGAAACTGTGGCTGTATCTCAGACAGCAATAGGAAGATGCAATGTGAACAATCTACAAGATAAACAGCAGCCAGACAGAGAAGGGCATTTAAATCATCTGGGGATTGGAGAGGTCATGATCAAGTTTTCACTTAAAAGATATCCTCTGATCATAAGTCAGGAGTAACATTTGTATGAGGACGACCAGTTAAGAAGCGAGTGCAATAACCCTGGTAAGAGATGAAGGTGGCTTAGACCACCTTCACTGTAATGCTCAATCAATATGTGTCACAAGCATGCATGCACAATGAGCAGTCTCTGTGCCCACCCTGACCAGTGAGTGTCTTTCTGGCAGACCCCAGCTCATCTGCATATAAGACTCATATGCATCTCCTTGGTGTCTTTTCCAGTGCTGACCCCACATTGACCTCCCCAGGCAGAAGGAACCACAGCCTTCTCACTCTGGAGACACTACATGTCCTTGCCTTCATCCTGTGCCTACCATTAAACTTTACCCTTCATGAAGTCAAGGACCACATTCCCAGACCAGGCTCAGACATGCAGGTATTAATATTCTTGATGAAGGATTCTTCTGTGACACTCATGAAGCAGAGGATATTTCAGCCTGTGAGTGAAGTTTCACAGAAATGGTGGAGAGTGGTGGAGAGAGTAATTATTTAGAAACCTCTTTCTTAATCTGGGTTCTCCCCGATTTTTAGTGTGATCTTGAGGATAAAATCTTTCCAGTGCTGAACCTCAGATTACTTCAATGTAAAAATAAATAAACTTCAATAAGAATTGAGTGATTTATTTGATTTAGGCATGGTAATATCAAAAATTACCTCAGCAATATTTGGAAATAAATACAATTGTTTTTCCTTCATAATATAAAATAACAAATAAAGACAAAGAACTGTTCATTAACTTATGCATTGTCACACAGCCAGTAAGTGGTGGCAGTCTGGGTAAACCTAGGTAGTGTAGCAACAGAACTGTTATTCCTGACCATGTCACTAGAAAACTGTAGGAATGTTCTCTGAAGATCCCTTCCAATCTGGCACTCAATGTTGTCCTGATGCTGATGGTGGGAAAGCAGCCTGTGGGGAAATGGAGGCCAGCTGAGCAGGAAAGGAACAAAATTTGCACAGTTACGAATCCCGGTTCTTGTGGATAATCGCACTGCGGTAGGTGGCATTATTTAACATGCCATCATATTGCTGATGTTGATAGCTGAGGGATGCACCAGAATAATACAGATATGTCCAAAACCCACTTTTGCTTTCAGACCATGGGGTTCTGCAGGGTTGCAGTGGACTTGGTGAAGAACCACGATAACCCACCAGAGACTGGCACGCCCTCAAAGACAAGCACGTTCACAGTGGCTGACACAACTATTAAACTGAATGATAAAATGAAGCAGGAAACACACACAAAAAAACTAAACTCCATGTGACGTTCACGTTAGGAATGCAAAGTACCTCCCGAAGTCTGTCAGACACTTCAAGCTGGTCCCAAAGATAAGGGATAATGTGGTGGTTGGTTTTTCATGATTTCTCATCTTCACTGTCAGCCTCAAACTTGATAAAATGGAATAATTCCAGGTTTATTAGTGTCAAGGCACATTTAGGGCTCCTGTGAGAGACAGGTAAAAGGCAGAGTGGGGCAAGGTGCTCTCAGAGGCCGCCAGCTACTAATTGCAGGTGTGGGGAAACCACAAGCCCCAGTGACAGGAGACAGGAAGCAGGGGTGATGAAGCTGGCCATTTTCCACCTTGCAGCCACCAGGTTGCTAAAAGCCACCTCACACACACCTGTCACATAAAGCTATTCTCAAACTCACCGGGATGATTTACTCCACAGGGGCTACATCACGGGGACTTCTGTGCACAAAGTAAAATGGCTTGTGCCTGAGGGCGCACCCTTTTCTTCTAACTTGTTGGCTTTCTGAGGGAATGGCAAAGCTTGTGTAGGCACACACTCGGTGGCAGAGTCAAAGAAACAGCCCTATTGAGGGAAGGGAGGAAAGAAATCATGTTTATAAGCGACTATTATGGTTTTAAGTGCTTATATTATTTCACTGAAATATCCCAACCCACTTCAGGATTTGAGCACATTATTCTCATCTTACAAATTAACCCCCAAGATTTAGAGATGGAAACAAATGGCTTGATCAACACCACAGGAAGGCGAGAATCTACTCCAGGTTGTCCAGCCTGGAAGCCTCTACTCCCTTCACCTCATGATGCCATTTCCCACTGAGATGTGCCAAAGGCTAGCTCTCTCGTTCTCTTTGCATGGATCTACCTTGTCTGTGTTCTACTCAAACATTAATTATCCCTGACTCAGGTTTACAAACCAGCGTTCATTCAGAGATGGGGCCTAAAGTATTAATACTTAATTCAGATGCACTTGTTGTACAGACTTCAAACTGTAAAAGCACAAGAAGAAAATATTGGAGTGGAGGGCATTCTGGTTAGAGGACAGAAAGACAGAGCGGTGAAGGACATAAACCTTGTGGGTGGGTAGGCCTGTCTTGTGGACTTTCCTGGCCCCATCCATCTTTGCCTCCCTTCGGCAAATTGCAGCTGTCTAAAGACAGCATCCTGTTGGATGAGGAATCAAGGTAGGTAACCTCTGAGTTCTTCCCCAAAATGCACAAACAAAAACTGGACCTTTCCTAGTAAATGCAGGAAAATTATTTTTTGGCAGAGCAGATATTTCACCAGCCTCTCTTCCAATATTGAACGTACCTCCTTGTCTCTGTGACCCATGCACACACTGGGACTCAGGCACCGTTGTTTATCCTCAGGAGGAAGGGGATTGAAAGCAGAGAACGTCACCCTCGTGGCAGCAGCAGGATAATGTTGACATTGGTTGAGGATCAAGACACTGTCCTTTTGGCACTCACCGACCCCTTCCTCTAAGGAGGAAGTTTCAATGTCTGCTGCAGGCAGGGGGGTGGGCTACTTTGCTCAGGTTCCTTGACCCAGCACATTGCAGGGTTTTTGATGAAGTGACTTTGATGAACAGCGTGCTGCTGGTTTGTCTGGACTCGACTCCTCATTAGGCTGTGAGTCCTCGGAGGGAATTGCTGTGAAGGCCTGTGCCCTCCCAGCTCCTGCCCCTAAGGCTCTTGGATCTCAGTTTTTCAGTGCGTATCTGAGTGTCGTCTTTGGTCTCCAGGAGGACAAGGATCAGATCCACCAAATGTGTCACTGTACCTGGAACCTTACCAGCTGCAGAGAGTCTGGTGTAGGTGCGTATAAACATGGGTTGAGTGGATGTATGCAAGCATGAACGCACTTTCAGAAGATAGATTGTTACCCTTTTTTTCTCTTTAAAATGCAGAGAAAGAAGTTCATGAATCACACGGAACACCCCCACATGTTGAATATTATGTCAAGCACTTAACATACATTATTTCACGGGGCTTAGTATGATCGTTCTCATATGAGGAAAAAGAAGCTCAGGGTAGTAGGGTAACTTTTCCAAGGCCACACAGCAAGCAAAAACCAGAGTTGTGAATCACATTCATGGACGCTTTATTCTAACAGTTAAAGGTTATTTCAGTTTAGTTTGCCTTTACCATGCCCAAAATTTTTGAAGTTCACAGAATAGGCAATTGTGGGCTGGAAAAATATGGAAGAAGGAATGGATAATTGGATTTACATGGCTATTTGGGTGCAGGTGTGGGCTTATCAATAGAATGGAATGGAAAAAAAATCACAAGCAGAATTTAGAAGTTTCCATTAGTGAAGATTCTCAGTTGCTAGCAAAAGAATTTAAGTTTGTCCTTGTGGTCACCTAGAAAGATGAGGTCACAAATGAACCTTGTCAAAATAGATGCAATCCTTCTATGCACATCACAACACTCAGGCTACACACTCAACAAGTGTCCCACTTTGCAAGGCTTTCCGAGGAAGGTGATGAGGGGAAGAACATAGAGGATTAGCTCTTGTAGTTACACCATTGATATGGAGTCTGGGGCCTTTGAAGATATGCATCGCCAGATCTATATAGACAGAAATCAGATACTAAATAAATAAACAAATAAATGGAGAGGATCAGATTCTTGAATCAGGCTAAGCCAATCACCAACATACACAGGAGAAAATTGTGACTCCCTAATCTCCTGGGATACAGGGGTTGTTTGTTTTAGGAAAAAAAGCAAGAAGAATAAACTTGTCCATCTAATTCTTCTAAAACCCCAAATCCCACAGTTTTCAGCTCGCCTCCAAGAGCTGTTGGGAAAAACGGGCTCTGTTCCCAGATGTCTGCAGCATGGTGGGAATGAAAGCCAGGACTCAGGAGTCACGGGATGCCAGAGTCTTGTAGGTGTACTCTTAACATTGAATCCTCAGCAAAGATGAATGTGAGGATCTTGGCAAATGGCAGCCAGGTAAGAGTGAAGAGTCCCCAAATCAGAGAGTATTGATGGAGACCCTCACTTAGTCAGGGGCTTGCGAGAGCCTCCCCACAGGGATGGGGCTGGCTTATCAAGCAGTTCCCACATTAGCCACTGGAAGTGGAGACCTACACAGATGCAAAGGCATTGGCATTCTCAGTCAGTCACTTGGTTCTGAAGGGTAGGAAAGCAGGACCGTTCCATCCCAATGTTCTTGGAGGGCAAATGCCAGTCTACCATGTCTGGCAAAGCCAACTGTTTTTCAAAGCAGATTAAGGTCTTCTTGCCTGGTCCCTGCTTATCAGAGAGGCAGCTTTGCTTTGGCAGTCTCTAATCTTCTCCCAGCCACTGGTCTTTAAGGGGAAAGTGTGGCCAGGGCACCATAAACTTTTTGCAAACCAGACACTAGCTATTGCTATGGAAATTCTGGTAGTTTCTGGGGGCTTAAAGGCTGATCAACTTGCTGAAGCATGATGCAAATGGCTTCTGTCATGTTACAGCTTTTGTAGGGCATTGGGTTCCTATTCTCACAGCTATTTTTCGATGCAGAATCTCCTAGCCTGTGGCTTTATCTTAACAAATCCCCCAAGGAATTTCACATTTGAAATCTTTTATAGATTTACAATGATTTATTTTTCTCCTTTTCTCTCCCATTAGGTCCCAACACAAACTACAGTCAGTTGGCCTATCCTCCTCTCTGGATCTTCCTTTTGAAATCAGTCTGAACCAGCCAGCTTTGAATGTCAATTCTCATCTATGCTAATGGTACAACCTTGGGAAAATGGCTTTATTTCTCTGAGCCTCGGTTTCCCAGATGTCAAACTGAAATGATTATAATAGCAACATAAAGAGTTGTTGAGGACTAAAGGAGATCATCATTAGGAGATTCACTACAGAGTAGAGGCCTGTCATTCCTTGGTTTCTGCTTCCTTTGTCTTCTCCCTCCAAGATGTATGTGTCTATAAGAAAAAATATAATGAGATTCTACAATTCTCATCTCATTAACTCACACAAATTCTTCAATATCCAACTTAAAAGTTAGTTATTTCAGTATCTTTTTCCTTCTTCTCCCTGGGAAGCAAACACTGCTTATCCTATGCTTCAATTGCACCTTGTATCTCTTATAGTACTCTGTATGCTTCCTAATAACTACCATTCACAAAATCCTTTATTTAGCAAGTATTTATTAAGCCACTTATATCCCAGGACCAAGGACTCTACTAAGTGCCAGGGATACCATCAGAATAAGATGCTCCTAATCTAATGAAGCAACAATCTATTTCTCCCTATGGATCTGAAAAGAACTCATGAATTTTTGGAGCAATTGTTCAATACGATGCCTGGATTGAAAACATCTGAAGATTCACAGGCAATGGTGTTGTTATACCACACTAGAGGCCCTAAGTAGTGTCGTTGTGAATCAAGGCCTGCATCTGTCCCCCTCCACTCTATCAGTGAATGTTGTAGGCTCCCCTCCTTCGTGTTCGTGGATGAGGGTGTAAAGGGAGAGGATGCAGGTGTAAGATGGCAGGAGACTCAAAAGGTACAAGGAAATATGACTACCTCTCCCCAGATAAGAATAGTAAAAACAAACTGTTGGGAATGTGCTATAGCTGCCTCCTCCTCAATAACTAACTAACTAACTGACTAACTAACTACATACATAAATAAATAAACTGAATAAAACTTAGAATAAATAATTCAAACAGAAGAGTATAACAGCCTTCAGTCTCTTCAACTGAACTATATAGATGTGGGTCCCAACAGTTATGGGCTGAATATTCTCCTCTCCAAATCCATGCATAGAAATAGTACCCGCAGTGTGATGATATACAAATGTGGTTCCCTGGGTTTATGATTAGGTTACAGGGTGGGGCCCTCACGAATGGGATTTGTGCCCTCACAGAAGAAGTGTGAGGGAGGGGTATGTTTCTCTTGGCCATAAGAGGATGCACCAAGAAGGCAGCCCTCTACTCTCTGCAAGACAGGAACAGGACTCTTTCCAGACACTAGATCTGCCTATGACCTGATCTTGCCATTTCCATTTACCAGAACTATGCAAATTGCGTGTTTGTTATTTTTTTCTACAATAAGGTATCCCATTATAGCAGTCAGATCTAAGATGCCCACCCCACCACTTATAACTGATGGACACAGGATCTGTGACCTGGGGCACATTGTTTAATTTCCCTGGATTTCTTTACTCATGTACAACCTGAGACTAATTATATCACCTCCCTCAAAAGGAGGCAAATTCCTTAATGTAATGTCTTATGCTAAGCAAGTGCTCAAAAATTCAGCTAGTCATAAAATCTGTAAGCTTTTCATAAATGCAAAAATCACTGCACTACTAAACCCAGCTATTCTGTGTTGGACAGTACTCAACCACTGAGCTACACCCTCAGCTATATTTTTCCTCTCTGAATACAGACACATACAAAGTCATTCTCCACTAAAGAGCATGCTTCTTTTGATCTTGCCACAAGCCTCCACACAATCACCCCAAAGCAGGTATCAGACTTCAGCAGAAAGAAAGCCTGGAAGGAAAGAAAGAAGTCTTGGTTTTCCTTGGGTGTTATCTCCCTATGTGAAGTCGTCCATCTCACTCCACCTCTTAAGGCTTCAGTGTGTTCAGTGACAAATCAGAACTTGGGCATGTGAGGCAGAAAACAGGGGATTGCAAACCTCCTTTGTCACTTCCAGTTTTGAGGTGGGATCCATCTCTTCTGATCTTCCATCTGAGCTGTCCCCAGCCACTGTTGAGCCAATGGAGTGCCCTGAAGTGACACACTGGGACTTCTGAGACTCAATCACAAAAGGCCTTGCAGCTATGGGGTGGGCCTCTTGGAACTCAGCCATCCTGCTGTGGAAAATCTAGGCAGCCCTGGGAAGAGGCCTACATGAAAAGGAATGGAGAACCCCACTAAGATCCCAGCCAAGTGGTAAACTCTTCAACAAGGGGTGAGACTCTTGGAAGCAGATGCTCTAGTACCAGCAGAGCCTCCCTAGCTGACACCATGTTGGGCAGGGAAGAGCTTTCCATACCCAACCACCCCTGCCCCAAATGCATAGTCAAGAAGTTGTTCAAGCCACTTTGCTTTGAGGTGGTTTACACAGCAATACTATATCAGAATAAGAGGGTGATTTATGTTCCCTTCCCTCCACATCCTCCTCTTCTGTTCACTCCTGAGATCCCCTTAAGCTGGACTTCAGATCTGACCTTTCAAAGAGATCATCAGGGATTACTTTAGGCTCACATTCTTAATCCTTATCAACAGTAGTTCATCAACAAATATGCTTTGAGCACCTACTGTATTGTGAAACACAAGGCACAGCCTTAGTGCTTATTATGTAGGAGCTACAGACCAGCTCCTGAGCTCTAGAAACCCAGAGTTTCAAAATGGAAGAGGAGAAATACAGATATGACAGAGAGGTGGATGCTGTGTGGGGAGGTTCCAGGATGCTGGGGGACACAGAGAAGAGACGTGAGCTCAGTAGAATGGGAGCAGGAGCAGGAAGCCTCTTGGTGAGTGGGAGGCACTTTCACCCAGAGGCTGTTTGCACAGAATGAGCATGAATCAGCTGGGAAAGGACGAGGAGGAGCACCTCCTGCAGGCGCAGAGGGAGTAGACTGATCTTCCTTTAGCTTCTCTACCGCAGGCTCTCCTGGTATTCCAGCCTAGGTCCTGTCTTTGTCCTCTATTAATTCTCCTCCCCCCACAGAGATGTCCATGGTCCTGTCTTGGGGGCACCCTGACCCTCTCCTCTGGACTGTACTCAAGCTTCCTTAGCCATTTCTGCAACTCCAAACTTGTCTCAAAGGCAGCTACCAATTCAACTTTGTTGGGCATTGAAAGCAAGATTTCTTTGATCCCTTAAGATAACCCAACAGTGTGACATAGTTTTCCTACAGCTCAGCAATTTTTAATTTCCTCTCTTGTTCATGGAGCCACCATGGTATCAGTTGTGCAAGCAAGCGGCCTGTATCTCTGATTCCACAGTGCCATCCGCTGCTATGCTCCCGCCCTTCCCCAGCAGCAGGAGCTCCCTTCTCCTAGTCAGCAGCTCTCCTGTTTTCTCCCTCTGCTAGGCATTAATCCCCCTCCAGCAGCCCATCTCAATCCCTCGCTATTCAGAGTCACTCATGGACCATTAAAGTCCCTGACAAAAAGCACCCTCCCCTGCCCAGCATGTAGCATCCCCAATCCACTGCTGCCAAACTCTGAAAAGCTGCAGAGCTTCCCCAACACTTGCTCACTGTGGCATTCAAGGATTCTTGCCCCTTTCCCCTCTTTCTTCTTAAGTAACTACTTTGCTTTCTTGTCACAGAATCGAAGAGGGCGTCGGTAGAGAGGAATTGTTAGACATTGGCAGGAAAGAAAGTGGCTTGTAGCATTGCCAGTCATTCCTGTGTCATCATGAACAAGTTACTTAAACTCACTGAGTCATGGCGTTTTAAAAATCTAAAACAGAGGTCGCCAAACCATGGTCCATGAGCTACTCTACCTGCTGCAGGTTTGCTGGGGCAGCTTTATCAAAACATAGCCACATGCACTCCTTTACACATCATCTGTGGCTGCTTTCACACTTGAAAGCAGGGCTGAGTAGCTGTGATGGGGAGTTTCTGTCCACACAATCTAAAACAGTGATTATCTGGTTTTGGCCAAAAAAGTTTTCCAATTCCTGATCTACAGAATGATTCCCGATATTTCTATAAGCCCTACCATTTCATGATGGTAACTACACTTGCAATATTTAAAAAAAAATCCTATATATACAAACACCAGAGGGAAATTCAGCTCTTTAATCCTTTATGCATCACCACTTATGTTCTAAGGGTGTTAGGTGGTCACTTCTTTTTGAGTCTGCTTCTTTGTTTTTACAAATGCTTCTAGCACCTGTTTGGGGGAATTGTTCTGGGGTTTATAGGCAAAATACTGGCAAAACCATCTAATCTTATCCTCATCACCTTACAGGTATTCATTCAATGTCCCATGTCCTTCTCTGAATCTTCTTGGTTGTCTAATTGCAATCTCTATGTAGAGAAGAGACACAATGTCTTCCTAAGTTAACGGGTCTTGAAATGAACTTCCACTGCTTCATGAATATTCCATGGCCAATCTTAGCTTTGACGTCTACCTAAACACATTTCACATCTTTGCATCTGTCCTCCCTCCTCCCTTTCCATTGCTCTGTCTTTCCATGCAGGAAGTAGGCAAACTCAATAACTAAGGGCTCTATGAGGGGTGAGAAAAGTAGTTGAATGAGGGCCACAGTTGGTACATCTCAGGATCCTCCACCGTGGTAGGCTGAGGCTGGGCTTCCCCAGGACTGCTCACAGCCAATGTGTGCGTGCAGTAGGGACTCTAGTCCCAACTTCTGGAATGTGGAATTCCTCTGATAAGACTCCCCACTGGCCTTGGCGAATTGCTCACAGACCAGCGCTGCCATCTGAGACTCTCCAATCTTCTTGGTTCCTCTCTTCAGAGGTGTCAAGCCTGCACCACAGACCAAGGACTTCAGGTCCACCTTGCTTGCTTTTATTTACCCTTTGTAAGTGTTTCCACCAGTAAATCTCTTGGTACTGGCTTGATTTATAGTGTTCAGGTGACCTGAACTAACCAATCAATGGGCTGAGAAAACAAGTGGCAAAGCGGATAGTGGTTACTGCCCAGGACACTGGCTGTTTGCTAAGAGTGGTATGTGTGCCCAGGCAGTCCCTGGCTCCAGCTTATTGCTGAATAGTTCATTTCTGGTGACTTAGGACCATGTCCTGGTAGAGGAGGACCATTAACAAATATGATGTTTGGGGTATTAGAATGAGAAAGAGTACACAACCAAAATGCTGGTTTTGACTAAGTTGTGTGGATGTCCTATTAAGGGATAATAAAAAACTACTAATAAGCTATTAACAGGTAAATGTAGAGCCAGAGGAGCTCTGTGGTTGCTTTTGAAGAGGCTCCTGATTCCTGCACAAGCAAGACCAGACCCAGCACTTTATAGTCCCAGTCCAGACTCCATTAACACTCAAAACTCTGCCAAAAGAGGTTTACTAAGCTGAGCTCAGAACCCTGGATGCAAAAGCCTCAGCTCCTAAACTGTGGAATGGGCACATGTAGGTGGACTTCCCATGGAGGGGGGGTTCAGAAGTGTACCCTCTCAGAGTTCTGGTGCCTGCCATTTCCTGGCAAGTGCTGCCACTTCTATTGTGCTGGCTGCTGCTGCAGAGACCATCTCTTCACAAAGCAGATGGCCCCATCGCCTGCCCCTGCTATCAGACCAATGTAGATGTAAATCAACTGGGATGTTGAGTCTGATAATGGGAAGGAAAAGAGGGTATACCAAAGAGACCATAGAAGTAGCCAACAAAGATCACAGGAGTCAGTTGGACATTCCTAGGATTGGATTTAAAGCAAGTATCATCAGAGGGTAACAACCTATGGCTAAAGAGGTAAGATTTTCAGAGGGCATAATCTCAAGGCTTGATTTTCAAAGGGCATAATCTCAAGGCAAGAAACCCAGGGGTTAACACAAATACTGCTAAGCTGGCCTAAACTAAATGAGTAGAAATTTCTGCATTGTCTTAGCAGATGGTGCAAGAACAAATAAACAGGCAGGGGTAAGTGGACATGCTGATTCAACACAGTGTGCAGGGCCACAAGATCCTCCAGAGAATTGTATTTCACAGAGGGGTCAGGAGTCCACCATTCACCATGCCCCAGGGGTGCACTGCTAGGAGCTTCAAAAAGATGTTCCTTGGTTGCCCTCCTCTTAGGAGGGAAGGTGATGTCTGAGCTGGGTGTGCTAATATCATGGGGATTAGGAGGCCTTGAAATGAGGCAAGGGATAACATTTCCTCCCCCAGAAGCCAGAAGGATACGATTAGCATAATGACTATGTTATTTTAAAGGGGCAATCAAGGGGATTTAGTCTGCAGTCATGGGGAAACTCAATAGAATATGACAGCCATGGGGTAAAAGTAGATTGGCAGCCAACAAGCATGATATTGACGCCCAGAAGCAAATAACAGCAAAAGAAAAACAAGGCTGAACAGCAGGAGATGGAGGAGGCTGTGTGAATAGGAAGCCAGGATCCTGTGGGGTGAGGTGGTACATACCTCTAATCCCAGTTACTCCACAGGTTGAGGCAAGATGATGGCAAGTTGCAGGCCAGCCTCAGCAACTTCCTGAGACCCTGTCTCAAAAGAAAAAAATATATTAAAAAATGGGGAATTAGCTCAGTTATACAGAATCCCTGAGTTTGATCCCCAGTACTGGAAAAAAAGAAAGAGAGAGAGAGAGAGAGAGAGAGAGAGAGAGAAGAAGGGAGGAAGGAAGAAAGAAAGAAACCCTGACCCTTTGCTCAGGCCAGACTTGTGCCCTTTTAGGTGCATGGCCTAAAGAGGCAGCTGAGTCCCTAGGAGGAAGAACACTGCCAGGCTACAGCAGGTTTACACTCTAACAAATGCTCCATCCCTCCATACAAGGGACCTGGTCACTTATACAGAGCTTGTGTACCGGGGCAGAGGGACAATAGACAGTTCCAGGACTGTTGTACACAGGTCTGAATGGCCCCAGTCAGAGTGAGGCCTTGGGAGCAATGCAGACCAGCAGATCCATGTATCTCTGGGATGAGCTTTGATGGCCCTGGAGTCCCCTGCCCATGTCTGCCTCCAGGAACTCCAGCTTCAGGAAGTATAGGTGACTGATCAGCCACCTAGGTGCAGCCACTGTGGATGCTGAGAACATGTTTCCTGTAGGCTGATCCCAGTCAACAAGAGCCTGATGAGGACATGATCTTCACTGTGCGCCTCCTGTGGGACTCTGATCACAAACATCTTCAGCTCAGGGAGCCCCACAGCAAGGAGACTCTCTCACACCACAGCCCTGTGACTTGAGGCCCACCCTACTCAGTCCTTCCTCCCCACTCCTCTCCCAGACATAGGCATCACTGTGGTCTAGCATTCTACCTACCCCTGAGCCCTCCTCCCCCCCTCTACAGATTCCCTCAACAAAGACCTTGCACATTCAACTGTGCCTTGTCATCTGTGTTTCCTGGGACTCAAACTGTCACACTGAACAAGAAAATGAATTGCTATCCTTTATTGCCATTGATTCAACAAATATTCAATAGCACAAGTACTAGGCTAAGGCTACAAAGTCAAGTAAGTTAGTGTCCTAGTCCTTTCAGGAATAAAGTTAACTAAGAAAGTACTGTCTGATGTATTTTGAGCGAGGTGCACGTATCCTTACAGTAGCAGAGACTTGGCAGACACACTCCACACTCTCCAGAATGTGGAGACATAGCCTGGTGTGTATTTGTCCTGAATAAGTTGAAGCTGGACATTTCCTGAAGGAGTATTAAGAAGATAAATCACAAATTTAGGGACTTGGCAATATTCTAAATGCAAATATTCAAACTGAATTTAACCACATTAAGAAATGGGTTAGAATTAACAAAGATTTGTTGGGTAAATTGCCTCTGGTCTCTAGAGATTTTCATCACGATAAGCTAAGGATTTTAACTCTGAAAAAAATCAGTGTAACAAGTCTATTAAAGATTTGTGACTATCACCCAAATAACCAAACATAAACATGGAGTTGTCCAGCTGAGACGTGAAGAGAGAAATGATCCGTAATGAATTTGCCAAGGAGTACATTGTAGATAATTATGATTGTGCATGAGAACTCCTCATCACAGCAAAGTGAACCCATAAATGTATTAAAAATGTTACAAGGGGTGAGGATATAGTTCAGTTGGTAGAGTGCTTGCCTCACATGCACAAGGCCCTGGATTCAATTCCCACCACACACACACACACACACACACACACACACACACACACCTACACACACACCTACACACAAAGTTATAAACTTCATGAAAATAAGTCCATTTCATGAGAAGACCATTATGCAAAGCTCATGGCAAGGCAGGTTCAGGGGTCAAAGAGAAGTCTACAGGAGACTTGGAAGATGGTGAAATGGAGCTGAGTAGTGAGTCCCCATCTGCTCACAGCACAGAAAGAAAGCAGTGAAGGGAAACAGCAAAAGATAGGTGGGTGCAGAATACAATGAATGCTCTGAGACTCAATATTACAAAGGGTGAGACCTGAGGGATTTGAAGATAAATTACCAGAGTAGAAAATAAGCACAGAGTCCCTCGAACCTGAACCCAGACCAGGATGAGGAAGGCAGAGGGACAATAGAGAGAACAAAGGAGGGCGAGTGGAAAATCTTATAAGTTCCTCCACTTAAAAACATTGGGAAAGGCAGATAAAATTTAAAATGGGATGGAAACAAAAGAGTACTTAAAACAGATAAAGCAACTTAAAACCAAATTGTGAAAATAAACCTGAGCTGGGGATCCACAGCCATCTTGGGGACCCCTCCGCCAACCATTTATCCCCTTAGATCAGCACAGTGTCTTCTCATGCCATAAGAGCTGCAAATAAGACCAGAAGAAAGTGTCTTGAAATAAGACCTCTTAAGAATCCTCACAGAAGTAAATTCTAGACCACGACTAGGTGATGTGTTTCTGGGAGGGGAAGTGTGCCTAGCACCATGTAGCCTCCACAACACAGGCAAGGTCAGAAAGTTCTGTGCAGCGTCCAGTGACCCAGATAGTGATGGATCAGCAAAGCAACTTTTACCCCAAGCAGAGGAAAGCAGATCCATTGGGCTACACCAGCTGACATCAGCAGAAGGTATCATGGAAAACCTGGGAACTGTCCTCTCTCCATCACAGGACTGCACCAGAGAGAAGCTGCCTGAATATCCAATGACCTAATGATCCAGTCCCTGGATAGGGGCAGCTGCAGGAAAAGGATGCTAGGAGACTTTTCCTGAATACCCCAGCAACTTAAACAGAAGATATCTGCAAACAAAGCCAGAGGGAGGTTGGTTAAGGTGAAAAATTCCCTGATCCAATGAAACAGGAACTGGCTACTCCCAACCTCAATGGTGAGCACAACTGGCAAGTGAAAGGCTTTGTCTGCACTAAGTGGACCTTGCATCAGTCTTGTCAACAGAGAGAATCAACACCTGCTGTTCAAAACCTGGGGACATGGAGCCCTCAGCCAAAAAGTAATCCCCTTAAATCAGCACAAGTTTATACTATGATATGAGAAACTATGCAGAACGGTATAAGAGTTTTTATTTCTAATAAGATTGAATGTACAAGGACTGGTCCTGAAGTAATTATAACAAACAGGGTTCAGTGATAACTCTCAAAGTGGTGTTGGGATCAGTAGAGGTCATACATTAACTTAAAGTATCTGTATCTGGATATTTGTTCAACACAGAGCTCCTAAGAGAAAGTAGTCCCTTACTTAAAAGAAGAAGTGAGAATACCAATAGATGGGTAGAAATAAAAACAACAAGAAAAAGCAAGGGAAGAAACTATCCCCCAAAGCTCATGAGCCTTCAACAACTGACTTCATCAACACCACAGTCAAGGAAAGGTTAGAGAAGGAATTTGGAAAGTTCGGCGTGGGAATGTTCTATGAGCTAAAAAATGTAAGGAGTGAAATCAGAGAGAATACTTACCCAGCACTATTAAGCCTCCAAGTTGAAGACAAATAAAAGCCTTCTATGATAAATAGAAGTTAAAAGAATTCATAACCAGAAAGCCTGCACTATAGAACATACTCAGTGAAATATTTCATGAAGAAGAAATGAAAAATAAAAATAAAAGTCATCTTAGAAATGAATTACAGTAGAAGAATAGTCAATGAAAGTAGAATCAAGTCAGACTAAAACATTAGAAATGAATCAAAATATAATAAATCTCAAGAATAACATTGAATGTAAATGGTCTAAACTCTTCAATGAAAAGATATAGGTTGGAAGATGGAATTTAAAAACAAGATCCAATAATATGCAGTCTGTAAGAGACTCATGTCACATACAAAAGCATCCACAGACTGAGGGTGAAGGGATGGAAAAAAATATATATCATTCAAATGGAACTTGCAAAGAAGCAGGGGTAGCTGTTCTTATATTGGAGGAAGTGAACTTCAAGCAAAAATTAATCAGAAAAAGCAAAGAAGGTCACTTTGAAATGCTTAAGGGCAGCATACAACAACAAGACATAATAATTGTAAATATTTATGGCCCTCAAAATGGTGTATCAATATACATAAAACAAAGCCTTCTCAATATTAAGAATCAAATAAACTGCAATGGAACAATACTGGGGACATTAAACCACTGCTGTCACCACTAGATAGTTTATCCAGATATAAACTAAGTAAAGATTCTAGAGAATTAATATATATATATATATGTATGTATATATATATATATATATATATATATATATATGTAGTAATGTGGACCTAACAAACATTTATAGAATATTTTATTCATCAATGACTGAATTCACTTTTTTCTCAGCAGCACATTTTCTAAAATAACCATGTTTTAGTTCACAAAGCAAAAAATAGTAAATACTAAAAAAAATGAAAGAATACGTTGCATTCCATCAGGTCACAATGGAATGAAATTAGAAATCAATGATAAAAAATAGAAACCATTCTAAAACCCAGAGATGAAGTAATACACTTTTGAATAATGGCTCAATAGCAGAAGAAATTAGGGGAGAAATTAAAAAAAAATACTTAGAGGTAAATAGCTTGGGAACTGCTTCCAGGACTCAGCTTCCCTAGTAACAAAGTCCCCAGTGCCCGCCATGATCCCCTTCTTCTCACAGTCCCAATCCCTACATCATCATAGACCAGTATATGATTTCCCCATCCTTGGAAAAACAGTATTCTTGACAATACTGGAATCATGGAAATTTAAAATTTTTCTATCAGACTGATTGGTGTGTAGATTGGCTGTCTTGTTGTGGGTTTGAGATCCACTTCCCTGATTAGCAGAAAGCTTGAATATTTCTTTCTGTTTTCTTACTAATAACTCAGGTGTCTCCTCTGTTAGTTTTTCTATTAACTTTTTGAAACAATTTCTTGTGAATTTGTAAGAGATCTTTATGATTTCAGGAAACCAACCATTGGATAGTTGTCAATTTCCTCTCTCAGTCTTTTTTAAACTGAAATTTTGATTTTAAAGTAGAAAAATTCCTTTGTGGTTTGCATTCCTGGAGTTCTTTAAAATAGATCTTTGTTTTACATTGAGATCTTAAAGGTTTCCTCTTGCATTTTCTCCTAAAAAAACTCGTGTCTAGAACCTTTAAACATGTCTGATATTGATTTTTATCTGTTCTTTGAGATAGGGAAGTAATAATCTTCCTCTTGATGCCAACACAATCTATTAACTATGACATTTTTTATCATATAACCTTGACAAGCACAAAATACAATTGTAGAACAATATAAGTGTTGCAACATATCAAAATCTCTGGGATATTATAAATTCAGTTCTAAGAGAAAAGTTCATAGCATTAAGCTCATACATTAAAATAATAGAAATATACCAAATAAATAATCTAAAGTTGTATCTCAAGGACCTGGAAAAAGAAGAATAAACCAACACCAAAATCAGTAGAACAGGACACATCAATAAGTGAGAGCTGAAATCAATGAAATTGAGAATAAAAAAATATGAAAGATCAATAAATAATAATAATAATAATAAACCCTTAGTCACACTAACCAGAAGAAAAGAGAAATGCCCAAATTAACAAAATTTGAGATGACAAAAAAAGATCACCACAGACATTAGTGAAATTAACAGGATAATCAGAATCTATTTTTAAAAATCTATATACAAGCCAGAAGGCTGAGGATTGTGAGTTCAAAGCCAGCCTCAGCAACTTACCAAGGCCCTAAGCAACTCAGCAAGACCCTGCATCTAAATAAAATATACTTTAAGAAAGCACTGGGGATGTGACTCAGTGGTTAAGTGTCCCTGGGTTTAATCCCCAGTAGAAAAAAATATATACATCAATAAACTAGAAAATATTGAAGATATTAAAAAATTCCTAGAGACATATGACCCGCACAAATTGAACTATGAGGTTACACAAAATTTAAGCAGCTCTATATCAAGTAATGCAATTTTGCTGTGCAAAACTTTCCAACAAAGGAAAACCCAGGACTCATGGATTCTCAGCTGAGTTCTATGAGACCTTTAAAGAAGAATTAATACCAATCCTTCTCAAATTATTCCCATGAAATAGAAAAGGAGGAAATACAGCCAAACTCATTCTCCAAAGCCAGTATCATCCTGACACCAAAACCAAAGACATATCAAGGAAAGAAAACTTCAGACCAAGACCCCTAAAAAGCATAGATCAAAAATTCTTAATAAAATATTGGCAAACCACATGAAAAACATATTATAAAGATAGTGCACCATGATTAGGTGGGTTTCATCCCAGGGATGCAAGGTTGGTTAACATATAAAAATCAATAAATGCAATTCACCACATAGGCTTAAGGACAAAAATCACATGATTTTCTCAAGTGATGCTTAAAAAACATTTAACAAAGTACAGCACCCATTCATGTTTAAGATACTAGAAAAACTAGGGATAGAAGGAACTTACTTGAACATTGTAAAGACTGTATGTGACACACCCAAAGCCAGGATCATACTGAATGGAGAAAAACCTTTCTATTTCATGGGAATAATCTGAGGAGGATTGGTATTAATTCTTCTTTAAAGGCCTGATAGAACTCAGCTGAGAATCCATCAGTCCTGCAGGGGCTTTCCTTTGTTGGAAGGTTTTTCACAGCTGCTTCAATTTTATTACTTGATATTGAGCTGTTTAGATTTTGAATGCATTTCTTCTGAAAACAGGAACAAGACGAGGATGCCCACTTTCACCATTCATATTTAACAAAGTCCTTGAAATGAGCCAGAGCAATCAAACCAAGAGAAGGAAAATAACAAATACAAACAGGAAAAGAAGAGCTCAAATTATCTCTGTTTGCTGATGACATGATCCTATAGATGATTCCTCCCCTCAAAAAAATGCCACCACTATACTTCTAGAGTTCATAAACAAATTCAGCAAAGTAGCAGGATATGAAATTAACACTCATAAATCAATCACATTCCTATATTCCAAAGAAGAATCTGCTGAAAAAGAAATTAGGAAAACTATTAAATTCACAAGAGCCTAAAAAAAAGGGAAATGAAACAAAAGAAAAATAAAAAGATAAATAAAATGCTTGGAATTAATTTTACAAAAGAGGTGAAGGACTCTACCATAAATATTATAGAAGACTAAATAAAGTAATTGAAGAAGACCTTAGAAGATTGAAGACCTCAAGTGTTCTTAGATAGGAAGAATTAATATTGTCAAAATGGTCGTATTACTAATAGTGCTTTACAGATTAAACTCAATCCCCATGAAAATTCCAATGACATTCTTCAAAGAACTAGAAAATGTAGTTCTAAAATTTATTTTTAAAAAATAGGAGACATAGAATAGCCAAAGCAATCCTTAATGAAGAAAAGAAAGCAGGAGGCATCTAAATACCAGACCCCAAATTATACTACAGAGTTCTAGTAATAGAAAGAGCATAGTACTGTCAACAAAACAGACATGAAGACCAGTGGAATAGACCAGAAGACACAGAGAGACAAACACACATAAATGCAGTCATTGTATACTAGGCAAAGTTTTTAAAAATATATGTTGGAGAAAAGACAGCCTTTTAAAAAAGTGTTTCTGGGAAAACTGGAAATCTATATGTAGAAGAATGAAATTTAGCCCTCTCTCTCTGCACACAAGTTAACTCAATGTAGATGGAAGACCTAGGAATTAGAACAGAAATCCCGCAGCTGCTAGAAGAAATTGTAGACCCAACTCTCCAACATGCATGTATGTGCAGAAAACAACCTCCTTAATAAGACTTCTAAAGCATAAGAAGCAAAATTTTAAAAATCAATAAGTGAGATGTCCTCACAGCAAAGAAAACAATCAAGAGCATGAAGAGAGCCTACAGAATAGTAAATTTTTGCCACTTGCTCCTCACTTAGGACATTAATCTCCAGAATGTACAAAAAAACTCAAAATAGTTAATTTGAAAATAATCTAACCAATAAATGGGCAAAAGAACAAAGCAGATATTTTTCAAAAGAAGAAATATGAAAGGTCAACAAATATATGAAAAATGTGGGGCTGGGGTTGTGACTCAGTGATAGAGCACTTGGCTAGCATGCATTAGTCACTGGGTTCAATCCCCAGCACCACTTAAAAAAGTAGGAAATAAGGGTATTGTTCCATCCACAACTGAAAATATTACAAAAAAGTGTGTCACATCTCTAGCAATTACACACACACACACACACACACAATACGTTAAGATTTCACCTCTCTCCAGTCATAATGATGATTATCAAGGATACAAATAATAAGAAGTGTTAGCAAAGATGTGGGGAAAGGGCACACTTATATATGGTTGTTGGAACTGCATATTAGTGCAAATGCTCTGGAAAATATTTCAAGTTTCCTCAAGAAACCAGGAATGGGACCACCATATGAACCAGCTATCCCACTCCTCAATATATATTCAGCACATTTTAAATCAGCATACTGAAGCCACATCAATGTTTATAGCAGCACAACTTGCAATAGCCAAGCTGTAGAATCTACCTAGGTGCTCTTCAATAGATGAACAGATAAAGAAAATGTGGTTTATAAACACAATGGAATAGTATTCCACTCTAAAGAAGAATAAAATTATGCCATTTGCCTATAAATAGATGAAACTGGAGTCTATCATGCTAAGTGAAATAAGCCAATTCCGAAAAACAAAGATCACATGCTTTCTCTGATATGGGGGAGCTAATGCAAAATAAGAGGAGAGCAGAAAGAATAGAAAAAAGAGAGAGGGAATTTCATAAAAATAGAGGAAAGAGCAGTAGAGTAGATGAAAGGAGGAGCAAAAAGGGATGAGAAAAGGGAAGAACATGAAATGAACCTGACCGAATGTTCCATGAATGTGGCATGGTGTGTCCCACCACCAGGGGTATCCACTGGACACTAATTAAAAAAAAAAAAAAAGAGGCAAACTCTGAATGGATTGAAGAGAGATTGGTAAAATGGTGGGAGGGTGTTAGAGTCTGTAAACAAGTCTGGATGGCGCCTGGCATTTTGCCAGAGGGAGTGGTTTGTGAAGTAACGCCAGCGAGCCATTAAGTGTGGAGATTCCTTATTGGTTGACTGTTGTATCTAGTTTATGTTAATTAAGATAAGCTGTGTGGAATGTATAAATACCCCTCCTGTCCTACAATAAACGGCTCCTACTCCTGCTGTATCAATCTACACAAGTTGCTTGTCACCCCCGGGTTATCTTGCTGCAGCCGGACTGCGGCAGGAGGGGTGCAGGGGGACAAGGAGAAAGCTATGGGGTCTGAACCAAAGCAGGTTGTGTTCCATGACTGGGCGACTATGTGAAGGTCTATCCTGGTGCTGTATATAACTAAAAGGAATAAATAATAAAATAACAAGTCTAGAGCTGGAAGTAGGTTGTTGGCTTCCCCACAGGTTTCCAGCATAAGTACTGAGTTACTGGCAGACAACTCTCTGGGATAATCACAGAGAACAGCACTGGTGAAGGGCTCATGTGCTTTCAGCATCTCACACGTACCCCTGTGCCTAGGCCTCAATCCACTGTGAGAGAGGACGTTCACAGGCACCACCCCTGGTTTAGACACAGAGGGCCCACTGAGTGAAGAACACTGAAGCAAAGGCACATCATTAGTGGAAGAAGAGACAATGAGGCCCAGCCATACCCTCCTGGACCTTCTTTGCAACCCATGCCACATATGTATATTGTCCCCAGGAAAAGCCCCAATAGTTTATATTTATAAACACTATTTTGATTACTTTAGTCATAATTCTCCATGCTGATCAGCAGAAAGAGAAGGAACTTCCTGTTATGGTATGTAAAGATCTATTTTTATTACATGAACTAGTTTAATAACTTAGAAGTGCCCTCTGTGAATTGGTGATTCTTATTTTAAGCAATGCCCCTTAGCAGGCAAAAAGTATGATTCCTGTTAGGTGTTGACCCAAAAGGTGCTACAGAAATATGACCAAAGCCCCTGCAATCTGAAGAGGGGTGCTATTACCTCCTGTCTCGTGGAAGCTGATTCGGGACTGCTCTGTTTACTCTGAGCCCCTGCGCTCCTCCAGCTGCCAGCACCAGGTGGGGCGCTCAAGCCCACTGCTTCAAGAACTCCAGCTGGGCTCAGCTGGGCTCCATCTCCCCCTTTAGGATGCCGCAGGGTTTCCATGCTGAATTCCTATTGGAAAGCTGTGATCTCAGGTTTGCACATTAGAGGATCTCCATGACTCCTGCTGTGCGATGCCAAAGCCTTTTCCCAAGCCAATGGGAGCTGAAGCCAGCTGCTTACCCCACAGGAGGGAGATGGCCTGAGATATAGGAACCTGAAAAGAAACCATCCATCTTCCCAGGGCACAGTGCACAGCCACACTGACTCCCTGCTCCTGCAGTTGTCCCAACCCCTGGTGAGAAAGGGTACAGAAAACAGAATGAAAATCTGGGAGCTACTCTTTGCACTGATGGAATCTCATGGAAATGGTACCACAAAGTAGCTTCTGTTTTCCCCAGTCTTCCAGACTGATGAAGTTTGCTATTTAGTTTCCAAAGGAAACACATTGGGAAAACAAGTTGTTCCAATTTTAAACCAAAGTAAAACTTTTGACTCCTGTGAAATGCCTTCAAAGAGCAAAGGCAATTTGTAAGATGCACACTTGACATCATGGGCGTTGGGACAAAAGCAAAGGTGGCTTTCAGCTAATAACAACAATGACAATATAGTAATTATAATGACAAAAGCTGAACTGTGGAACAATTACGTTCCTGGGCACTGCCTGATGATGTCTATAGCTGACACTGTTGGATCTTCCCCACATCATAAGAAGTTAGGTACTGAGAGTACCTCCACCAGACACAGCGCCAAGTAGCACAGAAAGGTCAAACTGACCCAGGCACACAGCCAGGATTCAGCAAAGCCAGAAGAAGCAAGATCACTGGCTTGCATCCCCCTGTTTTAGTCACAAGGCAACAAAAGACAAAACACCGGTACCAGGGAGCACCCTTCAAAGATTGTATTCTGGTCTCTCAAGCAGTATATGATTCTTTTCCACTGTCTTAGTCCATTTTTAGTCACCGCATCTCAATACCTGAGGCTGGCACTTTATGAGTAAGGAAGGTTCATGGTGATTCTGGCTCATGATTTTGGTGACGGGAAGGGGTTCAGCAACATGCCACTGGGCTTCTAGAAAGCACCTCCCAGCTGTGTTACAACATGGCACAGAAGCAAAAAGAGAAGTGGCCATTACAAAAGAGGGATTCAGGAGAAGTGCCAGATCCACTTGGCACTGGGACTTCCCTCAAGAGCAAGAGAAAGAGAGCAATTCTGAGATAAAAGCATTAAACCCTCTTGGAGGACCTTATCACCTTCACCTGGGACCCATATCTTAAAGGTTCCACCCCCTTCCAACACCAACATACTGGGGACCAAGTTTCACCACCCAAGAATTTACCCTTTGGGGGACAAACTCTACCCAAACTGTTACATTTATTGTGTTTTCAAGCAGAATTTTCAGAAGTAAAAGCATTTCCAATCTTTTCCCTTTCCACTGTTGAACAAATTGAAGCTCACAAAGTTTCAGGACTCTTCCAGAGTTCCTGAGAAAAGTGACAGTGCAGGAAATCAAACCCTGGTTCCAGGATGATAATATTAAGGCTGAATGAACACTTTGCATCCGGTGAGGTCTTGTCCATAGCAAAATGTTATGGGAAGAGACTGTTTTTCACAGAGGTTTATGGAAACACAGCACATTGAGAAAGCAAGCAACTACTGGCCAGCTGGGGTAACCTCAGGATTCATGTCATAATATCTATGTTTTGCCCTTGCCCTTCCAAGAAAATGATCACGTTCTCTGGCTACCTTAGAAGAATTTACAGGTCTGAAAGGGCTCGTTTTCTCTTTTAAGAGTCAGCCTTTGGGAGAATTCCAGGTCAATGAACTAACTATACCTTACGTGTTTGTAGCTCTAACCATTTTCAATGAACAGCTTTATACACTCCGTATGTAGATATGAAAGACAACATCCATCAAACAGAAACCAGGTTCTCCTTCTGTCATCTGCCTAGGCAGAAAGTGCCAATGATTTGTGTATCAAATCACTTTCCAACAGAGGGGAAATGAACAGCTTCTTCATCTAGGAGGCTTGGGTAACTCAGACTCAGAACAGAAACTATGCTAGTAAATACTACCATCTATTGTGCACTTAAATGAATCAGAAAATTATCTGAGCAATTCACATGTGTGTCTTCCTTTGATTCCTCACATACATGCTGTCAGATAAAAACTGTTTTTATACAGATCATATTTGTGGTCCTCAACCAGGAGCAATTTTACCCCAAAAACATTTGGCAATATCTAGAGACATTTTTAATTGTTACAAAGAAGGTAGAAATGAGAAGGTTTTGTGGGCATTCGGTGGGTAAAATTTAGATAAACATTCTATGAGTAAACATACTACAAAGCACAGTTCAATACTTAAGAACAAATGTGAATGTTGTCAAGGTTGAGAAACTCCTTTTTGAAGAATAAAAAAATGTGAGTAATTGAAATGATATTCTACAAATTAAACAGTAACAAAATCCACCCCTGTATCTCCTTTTCCCCATCCAAATGAAAACATAGCAAAGTGTTACAGGAAAGTATTACCAGGAATCCCTGGCTCACTCTGTTAGATCAGTATAATATAGGTCAATGAATCATATGAGGGCATTTCAAAAAGGAAATTATAAATCTATCTACATAATAAATTATGATGTGAAACCTTTAAAAATATATGGTACACCAAACCCAGCAATTATAAATTAAAACTTGAATAAGTAGAGTTTGCCTCAGAAATTCAAGGATGGTTCAATGTCAAAAAATATTAGGGAAGCATTATATAATTTAAATAGATGCAGATAAACATTTGAAAAAAAATCATTATTTTGAAAGTAAAGTTTTATAATGTTAAGAATATAAAGGAATTTTTAAACTGACATCATTAAAAGCCTTTAACAAAGATCAGCATAATGATAAAATTTAGAATGTTTAAAATTAATGAAACAAGAATATTCCCAGGGCTGGGGATGTGGCTCAAGTGGTAGTGCACTCACCTGGCATACGTTCGGCCCGGGTTCAATCCTCAGCACCACATACAAACAAAGATGTTGTGTCCGCCGAAAACTAAAAAATAAATATTAAAAAATTCTCTCTCTCTCTCTCTCTCTCTCTTAAAAAAAAAAGAATATTCCCAACCACCAGTTTTATTTAGTATCAAAACTCTTGTCTAAAACAGAAAAAGGGAAAAGCTGCATGAATTATGAATTATAAGCATTGGAAATGATAAGATTTCTATTTTAGTCAGTTTTGTGTCAACAACAATTTAGAGGAGGAAAATGTTATTTGGCTCAGAGTTTCAGAAGTGTAATCCATGGTCAGCCAACTGAATTCCTCCATGGCTAATATAAGGCAGAATATCATGGCAGAAGGGTGTGACAGAGGAAAGCAGCTCAGGACATGACAATCAGGAAGCAGAGAGAGCTCTGTTCACTAGGGACAAAGTACAAACCCCAAAGTCACACTCCCAGTGACCCATCTCCTTCAGCCACACCTTACCTGCCTCCAGTTACCATCCACTTAATCCCTATCAGTGGATTAATGCACCAATGAGGTAACAACTCTCATGACCCAATCATTTCACCTCTAAACTTTCTTGCATTATCTCACACCTTGTATCTAAATCATGATAATTACATACAAAGAAAATTTAGGCAAAGGTAAAGATAAACTATACAATCAAAGAGATTGCTAGGCTTTATAATAAGATTAGCAAATGAAAATCAGTAATAGCTTATTATAAATTAAAATGAAAAGAACCCATTTAGTAGATCCTCAGTAACAAAAAAAAATGTATCACCCGAGGGCTGGGGCTATGGCTCAGTGGTGCACACTTGCCTGGCATGTGTGAGGCACTGGGTTCAATTCTCATTATCACATATAAATAAATAAAATAAAGATCTATCAACAACTAAAAATAAAATAAAATACACTACCTTTGGAGGGAAAATTTTAAAACATTAAGAATAAATTTAAGAATATATTAGTAAGTGGAGACATATAAAATGTTCATAAATGTAAAAATTGATATAATATCAAGTCTTCCACATTAACTATAAATCCAGTATAATTTTCACAGAGTTTTAAATGGAAATATTCAAGTCATTACTATCATTTGTACAAAACAGCACAGGGTCAAAAAATCTATAGTAAATTTGAAGCAAAGAAAAAGATGGGAAGAAATGCCCTATGAGATATAAGAATTTTTAAATCATGGTATTTCAAGCAAATTAATATTTTCAGAAAAGTGGATGGAGAGAAATGTCTCCATCTCTCAAATGTCCAAATGTACCTATATTGTGCACATGTTAAGGTGCTATATGATAAAAAATGTCATAGTTAATAGATTGTGCTGGCAGAAAGAGAAAGATTATTACTTCCCTATCTCAAAGAACAAATAAAAATCAATACCAGACATTTTTAAAGGTCCTATACACTAATGATTTTAGGAGAAAATGCAAGAGGAAACCTTTAAGACCTCAATGTAAAAAAAAAAAAAAGATCTATTTTAAAAGACTCCAGGAATGCAAACCACAAAGGTATTTTTGGAGGGCACTGGGGACCTGGTTGTAGTGGAGGCTGAGTCCTGTGCAGTTCCTAAGCTCAAGGAAAAAAGAAAAAGAAAAATACTAGAACTCAGAATTGCACTGAAGAAGCAGAATCACAACTTGGTTGTGCTGGAGATCCAACCCTGGGCCTCTTGAGGGTGAGAAAAGAATGTGCCACTGAGCTACAGCCCCAGCACAGATACAACTTTGAAAAACAGGTGAGGCTTTGGAAACAAGAAACATGATTGCAGTGACCTAGGTAGTGCAAAGACCTGAGGACATGGGACCTTTTCAGCGATCCAGGTCCTTAAAAGACTAGCAGGAAATTTCATGTCCCCCCTTGATGGGTCAACCAGATGACTACCAGAATTTGCTAGCAAATTTGCTATATGGGATGTCATTAGATTCTGTTCAGGGAGAAGTAAGGATTGGACCTAAATTTACAAACCTGAGATTGGAGGATATAGCGATCTCTTTTTTTAATTGTCAGTAATACAAAATTCCAGAGTTGGTAAGTCATAAAGAAAAGAGGTTTATTTTGGCGAATGTTCTGGAGGCCAGAGTTAAAAGTCCCACATCTGGTGAGAATCCCAGGGCAGTTTTTGGCAGCACATGGCAATAGTACGGAAATGTGTATGTGTGTCTGGTCTCTCTTCTCTAAAGCCACCAGGATTCAACCATGGGGATCCACACTGATGATCTCATCTAACCTTAATCACCTCTGAGCACCATGGTTGGATTAGGTTGTCACCCCCTTAATTCCTCACAATGGGGATTAAATGTCCACATACGAGGGCTTGGGGACAGTCCATATCCAAACCCCACCAGGGGCATTATGTCCACTAGTCACAGACAGCCCCACATAGATGAAGCTCATCCACAGGACTCCAGGGGAGTGTGCACTAAGAAACAGGTGTTGGGCATTTCTTCCTGGCACTCCCTCTGTTGGACCAAAGATCAAACCACGTGCAATGGTTGATATTCTATTTCCCTTTCCTCAGAGTTTAGACTGGCAATTTCAAGGACTGCCTTTGGCAGGACTGAAGCACTGGCGCTCATGGGCCCCCTACTTTGGCACCAGGCCAACCATGATATTTCAGAACATCATCTTGATGTCTTCCCCTCAGCATTCCAGACATTTCCCAACCAACCTTGCTACATATTGGAATCAGTCATTTATCACATTTCTTCTGGGCCTGGCGCTAAACACTGTGCCAATCAAAACAAAACAAAGTCTTTCCCACCTTCAATGGCCTAATTTTTAAATTGAAATCCCAGGGACCCTGTTAGAGCACTTAGCGTCGACCTTCTCTCCTGCTGTTCCTCACAGGCTATTACGCTAATAAGCTTTATTATCTGCTCCATAACCACTGGCAGTAACACAGCCCAGTGGTCATTGCAGAAGAAGAGCATAATGATAGGAGAACAAGGTAAACTTAATAAAGCATTCTTTGTTCTCCTGGTATATGCAGGATAATGGGCAATTTCTTATTGTTTATTGACCACATAAAGAGTTTGATGTGATCCAAGTGCTCTATGAGGCTGACAGCTACAAGCTGGAGAGAACTGTGTCCCAGCTGGGATGCAGCTTTGGAATTGGTGTCTTGGAGGAAGTCTGGACCAGCCAGGCATGGTGCACATATGTTATGTCCTTTAGAGCTCCCAGAAGCTCTGCCCACAGCCCAGTGGGCAGGAGGTTCTACCTCCTCTATGCAGGTGGGAGGAGGCTCTGCAGTGCTGGAGGGACTCACCCAAGGCTATTGGAAGGAGACGGGCAGGGTGGCAAAGAACCCTGTCTGATGCGCATTGAGTCTCTCAAATGTCCAGTGCCATACTGTTCTCTCTCTCTCTGCCATTCCAAATCCTTCTCATCTTCCTTCACTCAGCAGATAGGTCTCCTCCTCCAGGAATCCATCTGGGGATATCCTATCAGCCCAGACTGATTTGTCTGCACCAAGCAGGTGGGTTCTGGAAGTTAATTTTCCCTTATGCATTCATCCTCTTCCAGGGATGAATGATTCTTCCAGTTTGAAATCAATTTCTCTTTCTTGGGAGATCCACAAAATGTTTCACATTCAATCTGACTGAGGCAGTGAATTAAATTACAAAGGATGAGTATATTTGACCTTCTTCCCTACCAGGAAGTCAGAGGTAGCATTTTGGTTCGAAGCATAGATTCTGTGTCCTTTTAAACCACATCACACCCAGGCAATACAAAAGATCTGGGGCACCACACATTTGGTTGCTTTTGTTTTCAAAAGGAAAAGTGCCCCTAGTAACAATGGGATAGAACTTTTGGGGAGTAAGTAAATATCTCCTTCAATAAGGAGTCATGCTTCTCATTTAAGCTGCAATATGCACTTATTTAAAAAGCACTCGTGGTCTACTCTGTGCTAGTTTCTACTCTACAAATTTTGCAAATATTAAGTCATTTAATTTTCCTTACAGTCCATGAAGAAAATACTATTCACATTCCATAGGTGAGAAAATGGAGGCAGAGAAAGTTTAGGTAGCTTGTCCAAAGCCACAGAGCATATCTTATTCATGTTGAAACTGTCATCTGCTCTTAACCTACATTGGAGAATTATGGGTAACAGATAAGCTTGAAAAAAATATTTTTCATTATTACACTTTGCAAACTCAAATTGATCATATGATACCAAGCTCACAGAATTTTCAATGGAAAAGAAAGAACAGAATGTTTATTGAACATGTATTTTATACCTAGAGATTGAAGTTAATATGCTGCCATCCACAGCAAAGAAATTATTGTCTTCATATTGCAGATGAGGGAACAAGGTCTACAGAGATTAGATGATGTGTCAGTGGCTCCCCCATTCATCTAGATGCAGAACTGTGACCAGAACCTGTCTTCATCTGAGTGAAGGGCATCATATGTAGCATGTCAGTGAATTGTATCCCCTACAATAATCCATGGTTTCTGAAGCCAGAGTTTTCATTGTTCTTTCTACAAACAGTCAATGTGGTCATTGGTTGCATAGTATCAGGTGATATCATTACAAAAGCAGCTGAATCAATCTGAGATGATTTGGTGTTGAATGGTTTTCCCATTTTTAATGCCATTTCGACAGTTTACTGTGGCTCACATTAGAGTCTGATGCTTTGCAGTGCCCCAAGGACAATTTTGAACTCCCTGTTAATTCCCCTGATTTTCACTCTCCCTTTGCATTTTGCTGAGAGACAGCTGTGGTTTGCAACAAAGGTGCCATATAATTTTCTCCCATCCTAAGTTGCTGAAAAGCCCACATTCACTGCACGCGCGGCCTGCTCCTTTGTGATCAGTCCTTCTGCCCTGCTTAGCTGATAATCGCACAGACGGGCTCCCTCTCTTACCTTGGTTTAGAATAATCAGAGAAGCATCTCTTCATCTTTTTCCCATCTTCCTTCCTTACCAGATAGGCATTCTGAGCTGATCAAAGGTGCTTTATTCAAGTGTCAAAGTGTTTCCAGGGGTGCTAAACTCCAGGAAATTCAATGTTGCACAGATTCAATATATGTATAATTTATAGGTAAACAGAAAGAGGTTTCCAGGCACTTTTGATGAACACTATGGCAGTTGTAAATGCTCCCAGTTCATGATTTCACAGTTTGAAAGGCCAGTTTCTAGCAACCAGGTGCCTATAGAAAAGTGCTGCTGGTTCCCCGTTGAATTCTGCCTTAAAAATCACACCAACAGCAAACTTATTACATCATCATCAACAACAAGAAATGAAGTGCAAACATTCCTTTGAAACACACTTCCAATGACTTTTGGAAGTTCATTTTTGTTTCATTTTCTTTTTTTATAAAGTAATTTGTATGCACCTGTCACATCTTAGCTCTTTATATAAAATGCTCTGCATGAGAAGTCTTCAGAGTGATGGTCCTACACCATAAACGAATATAAAGGAATGTATTTTAGCCCAGTGTTTCCATTAGTCTAAATAATACCACTTAACAGCTTTATGAAAATTGTATTTCACATCAAGATCATAAGCCTGAATCACCTCCAACCCCCATATATACAGTTGCATGTAGATACATCCCAATATATTGCAAATAACTGAATTATCTAGAAGCAAAATGGTATGCTGCTTCAACCTCAGAACATCAAATGCTTTTTTTTTTAAGCTTTCTCCCTCAAACTGTGGCTCTAGTAGGTGCAAATTTTATATGTAATGAAATAAGTGCAATCCTTTGTAGAAATAAGTGGGTATTTCTCAGAAACTGTCAAAGTCCAAACCTTCAGTTTCACTATGAAAATGTCCTTAAAATAAATGTAGTTATATCTACATTAGTCACTTGAATCACTTCTATCATTTCCCTACAATGTAGTATCTGGCCAGTCGGGATGCAGAGGTACTGTGTTTTAAGGATGCCCTTTTGATAGACACCTCTTCCTCATTCTGAGTGAAATTTACTGCTTCATATTACATTCACCACCCAGCCAGCCAGCCAGGCAGCCACCAGTCCACTAATCCATCCATCCATCCATCCATCCATCCATCCATCCATTCACCCAATCATCTAAGCTTATTCCTTGAGACCCTGAAAAATGGGTCAAACTCCACCTGCATGTGAGAGGCTTTCTCCTATTAGAGGAGAGTTCTTGCAGTTTACCTGAGTCTTCACTTGCCTGGTATAAACATTTCTACTTTATTCAACTGTTTTCGTATATTTTTTCAAGAACCAGCCCAGAGCTCTTTCTGCAATATCCCCAGAATTCTGACTGTACCTCTAGCAACTCTTCTTATATGCCTGTCAGTCACAGCCTGCATTAGTTAAGAATATTTCCAGCTGCAGATGACAAGAAATCAAGAGTACTGCTTTAAACCTTGTGCCTATCTATTTACTTAAAAGCCACAGAGGTCAGCAGGCTCAGAGTTAGTCTGGCAACAGCCATGCCATACTTTCCCAAGATCTTCCATGCTTTCTTCTGTTTTTCATGACTTGTGGATTAATTTGATTTATATTCACATCATTACTGCAAGATGGACCCAGATAGTTCCACGATATGTCCACAGCCAAAACGGAAGGAAGAGGAAAAGGGATGGAATCCGGGTTCTTGCCTTCTTATTTCATCCATTGGACTAGGAATCTCAAGTCCACCTGGAGCTATTTGAATTTCCCCATGGCCACTCCTTGCTGTGGGAGGAAAGGAAAAGTGATTTTCTAGCTCGGATTGGGAATGTTGCTGACAAAGAACCTGGCTGATCAGCGAAGAAGGTGGATTGGCTGATGCCTAGGTGACACACCATGCCTGCTGCACATTGGAGTATGAGAGTTCATACGCAGAAAGACCCTTATTCACTTTAGTATCCCCAGTTCCAAGACAGAACCTGGTACAGTTTTGCCAACTGAAAGGAGAGATCAACTTGAATAGGTAAAGTAACGAGTAAACAAAGCCATCGGGTTTTATTCCTTTATGAACTTTCGAATTATCCTGTCTACACCCACCTTGGAAAGGGGCACTGGAAGGGAACAAGCACTGCAGATGTGGGCCTACCAGCCACATGTCAGGTAGGATTGTCACCTGCTCCGTCCTGATGTGGTTCATCTCTGAGTAAAACCAACAATGAGCTGACTTTTGAGCCAGAGTTACCTTTGCACTCATCTTCTGCTGTTTCACAGAGCAGACATTACGTAGTTTTAATGCAGAATGTGGCCAAGTCTCATCCTACAGATGGGGAGAATATGAACTGGACCTCTCACCTAGCTTCTAAGAGTTTGCTGGAAATCTTTGGTGTTCCTTGGTTTAGAAAGAGATCCCCCAAATCTCTACCTTCATATTCATATAGGATTCTCCGTGAGTGTAGATCTGTGTTCAAATGTCTCCTTTGCCTGAAGACAAAAGTTATGTTGGATTAGGAACCATATTGGTGACCTTATTTTAAATTGACTACCTCTGTAAAACCCCATCTCCATGGGTCACACTCTGAGTATTGGGGTTCAGAATTCAACATCTAAGCTTTGAGGGCCTGCAATTCAGCCCATAGCACAGTCACCAGTCTAACATGGACCATTTAACCGTAAATATGGGGGTGTTTGAGAGGCACAGTTTGCAGAGGAGCATTGCATAAGTCATGGATTTGGATAACCTGGATTCAACCAGCTCTGACCCTTATCAGCAGCACATCCTTGATCTGTTTCACCCCCTATCTCTGCCAAAGGTGGAAGCTATTTTATTAGAAATAATTATTCAAGAATCCATCTGGAGTGATCATCTCTACATGTTTAAAAACATTTATTTATTTGGCCTAAAACGCTTTTCTATCATTGAGTTACTTCTCACGTACAGTAACTGTTGGTCTGGAAGTCCATATATTTTCTTCTACTCATTCACAGTCTGTTTTACATTCCTGTAATGACATACCTGATCCTGGGTGACTTTATGAGGGAAAGAGGCTCAACTGTAAAAACCATAGCTGGATTAAGTTTTTTCCACTTTTAGTATCTCAGAGTGAGGATTGAATTTGAGCACATTAATCCTCAGGATCATGCTGAAGGCATATCCAAACTGTGCCTCAGTTCATCATATGTGCATGCATGCACACACATACACACACGTGAGTGCATACACACACACACACAGCTCTTTTGCTAACAGGGGCTTTATCCTCTCATATCAGTGCCTTCAGACCATTCTCTGTATTCTCACATGACCTCCCCATGGATTCAATAATCTCATTTTCAAGGTTAATTCTATTCATGAAGAAAAGAAGAAAACCAATGAGTATTGAGCACACACTAAGACATGGATATGTTAAAAGGAAGGGTTCTCTGATGCTTTGACTCTATTAAGGTGAGAGAGCTGGAAAGTATCAGACAGAGAATGTGGCTTCTTGGTGAATTTAGAACATGCAGTCTTTATCCACTATTTTTCAGAATCTGCATACAATGAATTTTGTTCAGGTCTTTTATGTTCTAGGAAACTGTGAGAGATTCTTTCCCTAGCACCCTGGGTTGCTCTGCCCCTGTGTTTCTTAGGGCTCAGGTGGCACTGAACATGTTTGCAGGGAGTAGAGTGACTGGCAATGACTTAGGCTTCAGAATGACACCAGTTTGACTTGAGAGAGGAAAAGCCTATTTAATTTATTGCAACTCATTTATTGATATTAATTGAGAATATGATTTGGCCAGTTCTAATCCTACTCTGATTTTTATGCAGGTTGACAAAGGGAAGGACACAAAAAAACAAAGAACATGAGGCTGTTTCTCCAAGCTTCCAGTCTCATGGCAACACGAAGTCACAGCTGATTGCCCTGCCCACGCGTTGCAGGGATTACAGGGTGTGACGGCAAAGTGGCTTTTTGAGAAATGAGATGCTGCATATTTCATTATTTCCAATATTGCCACCCTGCCAGGAATTGCTATAAAAGTGTCCCGAGTCCTGAAATGGGAGGGGGCGGACTTGTCCATAGCTGCCAAGTGATAAGGAAGCCTCTGAACTTGCACATCACCCATTTGGGCTCCTGGCGCAGGCATGGCAGCTCCAACCAAAGCATTTATTAAGGGCCCAGCTGTCCTGGCTTCTGCACAGATGCTATGCAAACAGCCAGAAACAGGAGCAGCCTGGCTCTCAAGCTCAGATCAACAGAGGCTGAGGCTCCAGGTGTGTCACGGTGGGCACGGATAACACTGTGACTTACAAAGTGCACATTCTTCCTTCCAATCTGAGTGCAACCCACGTAATAAGCAGGGCAAGAGATGTTACCCAAATTTACATGCAATTCAATGTGCACACTGGCTCAGGTCCATAGTTTGTGAGTAGTTGATTCAGGATTCTAATGTAGATCCCTGGAATATTCTATCTCTGCTTCTTGCATCCCAAACAAGTACTTTCCCCATTTTTATGCAAATGACAGAATGGTAGGATTGCAAATCACAGAGTCACCTTGGAGCGATACTCTAACACTTAATGCACTTAGGAAGAACTGGAGCTTGTTGTGATGTCTAACACAGTATAATTGTGACAGATCTAGACCTAGAACCTAAGGGGACTAACAGGTACAGTGCATGCTATTTTGCATTTGAATTGGGAATATCATGGGTTTTCTTAGGTTTCCTTTTCTAATCAAAGTGCTTTTCATTGTGCCATTTTGATTTTTTCTGAGGCACTGGGATGTAGCAATTGCTGCTGAAATAGGAAGATTCCCTGTGAGAGCTGGGAGAATGGAGTAGTGTCATGGGAAACAGTAAGGGAGAGTCTGAAGTCAGCCTGGTTTTTATTTGTAAAGAAGTGGCTTTCATTTCCCAATCTTGAAAAAAATTGGCATGAGAGTAAAAGCATAGTCTGAATACATCCTTTCCCACAACAAAGTCAAGGTGCATCCAAACCATGCAAGTTTGCAAGCTCTAACTACAGGGACTAAGAAAGTAAGACATGTCCAGAACCCAAATTGCAGATTTACCTGCAAGGTGCAAAATTCTGGGACTACTGAATTTAGATCCATGGAGCATTGATATTTGTTGGGTTGAAATTGACTCTTTTTGACATCCATCCTCCTTAGAAATGAACTGAATGGAAACAAAAAGTTCCAGAAAGTTTTGTGTCCACCAACTTTACTAAAAAGAAGAACTAATAAAAGGTCTCACACACATATATTTATGTTCATATGTTTAAAACAGATCAGCAGGATAAATAAATGGCTTCATTTTTCTTTCCAATCAGTAAATCATATGTATTTTTTGTGAGCCACGAGGATATGTATAGCAAGATTAAGAAGGCACAGTGCCCTGCCTTGGAGGAACTCTGAATCCAGCTGGGAAAATAGGAAAGTAAGGAATCAAAACCCACTAAAGGAAGGGTTATAAAAAAATTTACTTGAAAACGTTTGTGAGGCTGGGGAGTAGATTCTGCAACAGCTGGCCAGGGAAGCAGCTCCAGCAAGACCTGTTGGCCTGGGAAGATACAGGATGGCACTCCAGAGAGAAGATGGGGAAGAGCAGAACCTGGGTGGAAGCCTGGACTGGCAGGACCTCCTCCGTGAATATGACTGTCACACAACCCAGGCAGGAGGGGACAAGGGCAAGGTGCACTAGGCGGGAGGGTCGGTTGGCATTGCACAGTGAGAGGCTATGGGGCCTGGAGGAGTCACTCAAAGTCTCTCAGATGCCACTCAGCAGGGGACTGACATGTCAATATGTATGTCCCAGGAGACTCACCAACCTGTAGCACAGAGGAAGGTGCTTCTAGGAGAAGAGAGCCTGGAAGCAACATCTGCATGTAGGAGGATGTGGCTTTACCCCCCAAGACTTAAGAGGAATACGAACTGTGGCTCCACGGTGGCAGAGACGATGGCAATCCATCACCTCTGTTATCCCAGGACACAACACAGGTGTGGTGTATGGGAGGCTTTTGTTGGCCAAGTTGTGAATGAATGAATGAAAGAATGAATGAGAGAAGTCTGAGTCTTCCAGAGCCCCTCGGCTGCACATTTTACATATCCAGTTTCAGAATGCTCTGCAGGATCAGCCATCCAGTCCACTATGGCCGGATGCCCTGGCTCTCCAGTCAAATAGCACTTCACCTTTCACCAAGAGGGGAGATTTGAGAAACCTATTGAACCTCTCACTTACATGCTCTCTTTCAACTTTAGTTAAAGGAATAACAATGACACCACTGTCATTCACTAATCAAGGAAATGGCAATAGTTAATGCATAGAAAACATTCAGAAGGTTGGTGCACAGTCATTCCTGAATACAGGGTAATAAAATACAACTGTACTTAAGATGATAAAATATACACTTCCCATAAGAAAAAAAAACATGAAGTTCTGTGAATTTTATGCACTCTTTAAAAAGCTAGCAAGCCAATCAAAGATGGAAGGTGGAGGAAAGAGAGCTGGACACAGGCTCACTGTACCTGCTCACCCTACCTGCTTATGGGTCACGTGGTCATCTATTTGGACATGACCAGTGGAATTAAGGCCCTTCATCATATAAACCTTCAACATGAAATCACTTATGCTCTCTTTAATCATCTACCAAGGGAATGGTGGAATAGATAAGTACTAGGCAGAGAGGAGGCACACCTACCACGGGTGGAAGAAACCCAAATCCTGGGCATCAATGTAGAAGGCCAAGCAATCAGAACCTTCTCCAGTGGCCTATGGTGAGAATGGGAATAAAGCTCTTCTGAGCTAGGCAACTGAGGTTTTAGGTTAATTTCCTAGGGCAGCTAATATAGCTAGCATATTTTAAATGATACTAAGTACAACTAGAACTTAAATCTCAACAGTTAGAAAACTCCTGAGAAAGGAAAGGTGATTACTCAAATAGACAAAGGCCCACCCACAAATACATACACCAAGAAGAGTCAAAAGGCAAATCAGAAACAGGACGGGCAGTGATAGGGCCCAGGCTGCAACAAGATGGACTTGAAGCTGAGAGTCAACAGCAAAAAACTGGTGGCTAAGTCCTGGATGATTTGTGACATCACTATGAATGATACCTTTAAAATTACGATTTTCTATACCTTTCATAAACTTATTTCCAGAATTTGTTAAATTTGTTTAATTGTAATCATTGATTCATAGGTTCTTTTGAATATTCTATATATTTATAAAATAATACTTTCTACAAATAATGACAATTATATTTCTTCATTTTTATTCAAATACAACATATTTACTTTTCCTATTACACTGGCTAGGACTTACTGTAAAATATTGAATAAAATTTGTGATTGGATGCATCTTCATCTTATCTCATCTCTGATCTCAAGGAGAAATTTTCCAAATTCACTATTAATTGTGTTAAGTATGTTAGCTCTGGATTTTTTTTTTTAATTTAAATATATTGTTTATCAGATGTGGAAATGTTCCTTCATTCCTGTTTGCTAGGTGTTTTAATTTTGAATCAAATAAACTTTTATTAAATACATTGTTCTTACTTATTAAGATAATAATATGACTTTTGTATTTTCTGCTTTGTTTTTTTTTAATATTTTTTGATATTTAAATGTTGCATTTTTTGAACAATCTTCCTTTATCATCATGTCATCTTTTTACATTTGTGAAATCTAAATTGCTAATAATTTCAAATTGCTAGTAATTTTCCTTTCTTATACTCTTCTCATCCAGTTTTGATATCAAGATTTTATTGTCCTCACAATATGACTTGAAGGATTCTTTTTTTCTTTTGCTCTTACTTTTTAAAAAACACTTTTTTGGGTGATACTGACTTATGATATATCTGAAAGATAGTTTGTCATTAAAACTAGAAAGAAATTTTAAAAAGACAGACCTAAAGACAGATGATAGATATGGTATGCTGTGATGTGATACGTAACATGATATGATACAAGGACGTCCTGGAAGAAATCAGAATTAAAGTTCATATTCAAGACAAAGTAAGCTTGCTAGAAAACAAAGGGAAGAAAAGAACAATGCAAAAATGTCTCTATTTTCTTTGACTTACTTGGAACCTTGAAGCTTCCCATAGAGAAGGCCAGGAATTCCAAGCAGGAAAGAGGCTTTTAATCTGTACCTAAGGGGAAGATTCAAGGGCTGGGCTGGAGTAGCTCAGTGGCAGAGAGCTGGCCTATCATGCATGAGGACTTGAGTTTGTTCCTCAGTGCTGGAAATCAATCAATCAATCAAAGTGACAGAAACAAATGTTTTTAAGATAATAAGTTCCAAGTGGAAGGCAGATCTGAATACTGATGATAATGATAATAATAACTAATGTGGTCCATTGAACTGTGATATTCAATTTTCCATATTGAAAACAGCATATTATTTTTTACCAAATTTCTAAATTTAGCATGGAATTAAAATGCCAATGAGAGACAAGGCTGTCAAAGTTTTGCTGCAATCAAGGCATTCTGATATTACTGGTAATATAAGTTGTCACAGCTGTTTTGGAAAGAAATATGAAAGTGTGTTTTTTTTAAAAAAATGTATAAAATAATAGCCTTTGAAGTAGCAGTACTGCTCCTGAGAATTGAAGAAAATTATCCCAAAGTTGAAAGTTCTATATATTTAAAAATGATTCTTAGAGTATCATTAATTAATAGCAAAAAAAAAAAAAATCCACAAAAACAAAACAGGAAGTGCAGAAATGTCCAACACCAGGAAAATTGTAAGTAAATTTTGACACAATAAGCAGGGTAAGTATGGTTCATAACAATCAGCTGAGTATTCAAGCCGCTTCTAGAGAGGATCTCTAATGTTCCCAACGCAAGAAAATGATAAATGTTCAAGGTTACAAATATGACAATTGCCCTGATATGATCATCACACATTATATACATGTATTGAAATGTCGCACTGTGCCCCATAATATGTACCAGTGTTCTGAGTCAATTAAAAATGAAAATATATCTTAAGATTCTCTCATGTCGGTCACATGGGATATAAAGTATTGACTAGCATAACTAAGAAAACATGAAAAAATATTTAGTTGATAGGCTGCTTATGAATACAATCATATTTCTACATCATTCTACTAAGTAAAAATTATGTGTGTGGTTGAATAAAAATTGAAAGAGAACAAAGACAAATGAACTTTATATAATATGTTTGGGAAGTAGAATTTTCTCATTATATTTAGAGATGCATTAATGTTTTTATAATGATGTTTGTGTGAAAAACTAGCATATAAAAGGCTATCATTTATTGAATTCCCACATTATGCTAAGCATTGTTCATGGTTTTTCTTCTTTAATTCTTACAACATCCTATGAGGGAGGTACTGCTAAGATCCATCTTTTAATTAAATTTTAATTTTTATTTTCAAATGAATACACATAGATACTTTGAAAGAGCAAACATTACGTTTATCAAGAATAAAAGTAACACCCTGCCCCTGCCCTTCCAACTCTTTTTAATATTTTAGCAATTTTTTATTATGAATCACCCATAATTCACATGAAAACATTAGCCATTTAAAATTTTCGGCTTTAGATATGTATTTCTAATATAGAAATAAGAATATAGGCATTGTTTCACAGTGATTATTTGAAGAGTTGGGTTAAATTGATAAACCCTTTGCTAAACCCAAGAGGAAAAAGAAAGAGAGAGAACACAAGTTACTAAAATCAGGAATAAAAAGGGGATCATCATACATATTCCACACAGTTTAAAATTATACTGAAACAATGTGTGTGGTTATATGGCAATGTATTTGGATATTCAGAGAAATAGGAAGTATCTACTGAAAACCATAATTTATTTTAAAAAAGGAATAGTAAATATCAATGGTACTTTATCTATTAAGGAATTGAAGATTTAATTAAGACCCTCCCATAAAGAAAATTCAAGACAAGTGACTTTATTAGTAGATTCTATCAATCATTTTGGGGGTTTAATATCAAGTGTCCCCCATTCCATGTTCTGTTTTTGCCGTTTTTTTCACTTTATTTTTCTAATAAACATTTTTCCATGTTCATCTCCATCTCAGCATTTGCTTCTGGAGAATCCAATCTGAAACTGCCACCAAAATAAATGCAGGAGAGTTTGCACAGTAGCTTCATTCATGGCAGATAAAACCTAGAATCAGTCCAAAGTTCTATCAGAAGGAGAGTGAAGGCATAGTGCTCTACCATCACTAGGATATGGCACAGCAACAATAAAGAACTACTGATGTGTGTGACTACCCAGATGAACCTCGAAATCCATATGCTGATCCCAAGACAGAAGGACACATGTCGTTTTACACCATTTAGATAATATTGTAGAATAAACAAGAAGAGTTTAAGGAAATCGACTTCAGAAGGGTGCTAAAAGTGAGGGGGCGGCCTTCTGTGACCAGGGAACCTTCCTTGCTTGATTCTGGTGGTGGTCACAGGGCTGTATATTCAAGTAAAATTCATCAATCTGCATATTTTATGACATCTTTATTTTATTGAATGTGCATTATACCTCAATTTAAACAACAGCAACAAAATCATATTGAAAATCAGAGAATTCCTGGAAGATAGACTATAAAATGGAGAGAACATACTTGCTGTGGTCTTCTTTGCCTCTAATCCATTCTTGACCTTTGAAAAACTGGATTGTAGAAATAAGAGTCTGGATAAATGAAGAATTCATGAAAGATGATGAGGGATGACCTAGACACAAAGCCGAGGGGCAACTCGTAGACACTCAGCAGCACACCTCCACAGGTATTTTGGCGGTAGGCAATGGGGGGTGCCATAGTTGTAAGAAGGGGACCATGTCATATTTCTATGACAGAGCATTTCTCTGGCATCCCTGGAGTAAAACTTTTTGATCAGAGAACTCTAACAAATGTCCAGGCAAGAAGATGAGCGAGGTCCTGAATCTGAGTCAAGGTTATAGTGTGTGTGTGTGTGTTGTGTGTGTTGTATGTGTGCCTGTTGAGGGGTGTGGTTATTCAGAGAGATGCTGCTAATAAAAAACTATTGGACATGGTTACTCAATAACTTGCCAATCTTTCTTCTGCATCCTCAGAAGAAAGATCCACCGACTCAAATCCCATCAAACCAATACATAACCACATAGTTTTTTGAGCGATCTGTTCTAAAGTGTCCTCTCAGGATAAGTGAGAAACTTCTTCTGCTTTGCTTGCTCATCTAGTAGCAATGGTCTAAGTAATTGGAGCCAAAGCTCTCATTGAAAAGAATCAAGAAAGCTTGAAATTAGAATGTAAAAACAGATCTTATCAAGAAGAAAAAAAACAAACAACCCAATTTTAAAATGGGCCAAAGACCTTAACAGACATCTCAATAAAGAAGATAAACAGATGGCAAATAAGCATATGAAAAGATGCTTCACATCAGATGTCATCAGGGAAATGCAAATTAAGAAACAAGGAGACACCATTACACTTGCAGGAGAATGGAAAATCTAGAACCCTGACAACAGCAAGCAGCCAAGAATGTGGAACAGCAGGAACTCTCAGTCATTGCTGGTGGGAATGCAAAATGTTTCAGCCACTTTGGAAGGGAGCTTGGTATTTAGTTACAAAACTAAATACAGCTGAGTACTGTGGTGTATGCCTATAATCCCAGCAACTCTGGAGGTTAAGGCACAAAAAATCAGTCCAAAGCCAGCCTCAGCAAGCTAGCAAGGCTTAGGGAGACCCTGTCTCAAAACAAAATAATAAAAAGGACTGGGGACTTACCTCAGCAGTTAGGCACCTCTGGGTTCAGTCCTCAATACAAAAACAAACAAGTAAACAAACTAAAGTATAAGATATAGCAATCACACTTCTTGGTATTTACCCAAAGAAGTAAAAAACTTGGGTCCATTAAAAAAGAAATTCACAAATGTTTATTGAATTGCAGCGTTTTCATAACCTCCAAACATGGAAGTAGCCAACATATCCATCAGTAGGTAAATGGAGAGATAAGCAGAGGTACACCCAGACAGTGGAATAGTGTTCTGCATTAAAAAGAAATGGTTTTCAAGGTATGAAGACACAGAACAAATTTAAATGCACATGAACAAGTGAAAGAAGCCAATCTGAAAAAGGTACAGAGACATGATTACAACTGTATGACCTTCTGGAAATGCCAAAACTAGGAAGAGAGGATAAAGGTGAGTGATTGCCAGAGGTTGAGGGAGGGTAGATGGCCAGGATAAGATACTTTATGGGAGTGAAAGTACCCCATGATATCACAGTGGTGAACACATGTCATTTTACATTTGTTTTAATCCATAGACTGGACAATGCCAAGAGTGGATCCCAATATCAACAATGGTGCTTCAGTGAAAATGATGTGACAATGTAAGCTCATCAATTATACAAACATATTACTCAGGTAGGGGAAACTGATAAAGCAGAGGCTAGGAGCAAAGGACAGATGGGAACTCTTTGTAATCTCCTCTCAATCTTGTTTTGAACCTATGATGTGAAACCTCATCTTAGGTGTCAGAGTGAACAGGTCAGTAGGAAATGACCAAGCCAAGTTCAAGTGAAGCCCTGGAATCCAGTCAGTGATGGAGTTGCCTCTCTCCTGCACCACACTTCTGCCCTGGCAATTTTGGTGACTGTGGGGGGGTAAGCAGACACCAAAGGCAGGGGTGCTGCCTGGTCACCCTCTACATTATAGCTGGCCTCAGGCTTTCATCTGACAATGTAGCAGAGAAAAGGCACAAAATCCAGTGCCTTTTAACTGTGTATTCCTAGTTCTGAGTTCAACAGATGGTGGGGAGTGCTCTGTGTCTGTCTGAGGGCATCAAGTCTGTCCCCCGGGGATGGGTCAGTTTGAGCTGCTCTTCAAATGCCTGCCATCCTTCAGTCAGCCGCCTCCCAGGGCTCTCTTCTTTCCTGGGGAAAGGCAGCATATGAAACTTTGTTGCTGGCACCCTGCATCCTGCAGTGGCAAGAGCAAGCCACAGGCCAGCCCAGGTGTCCACTCACTTCAGGGGCAGGCAGGGGCCTGAGACTTCCCTGAACAACCACCCCTTCTCCTAAAACCCAAATGCAAAGGACATAAAAATAAGGGTTTCAGAAAATAATCTTGGAGACTCTTAATGAATTCAGGAAAGAGAATGATTTCTTAAATATATACAAAGAACAGAGAGTGATAAGACAAAATGCATTAAATTAAAAATTTCTATTACTAAAAGATCCCAGTAAAGATGAAAAAGTTAAGCCTTACAAAGGCAGAACATTTTCCACCCATAAAGCAAATGAAGAATTTTTCATCACCTTCTATAAAGGTCTTTTACCAGTCAATAAAAAGGTAGCACAATAGAATAATTAAAATGTGGACATATATTTGATTAAAGAGAAAGTTCAAATGGTCAATAAAATAACCACATGATAGGACTTTGAATCTCATTATTACTCAGGGATTTGCAAATTAAAACCAGAAAGATATCATTATATACTCGTCTAAATGACTAAAAGAAAAAATAAATGACAATATCAAGTGCAGATAGAGAAAGTGTCACTCACTGAAGGAGGGAGAGGATAAAGGAACAACCTCTTAAATAATGACTTACATAGTGACTTTCCAAACCCACTTCTAAGTACATACCCTGTAGAATTGAGCATTTGTTTCTAAGAAAGCATGCTTGGGAAAATTTACTAAAACTTGATTGTTAATGATATAAACCAGGAATAGCCCAAATCTCCATTAATAGTTGAATGTACACACAAACTATGCTCATAATGGCACTCTGTACAGCAGCAAAATATGATAAAGTACAGTTCCACGCTATAAAGCATGGGAATTCTGTAAATGTAATAAAAGCTAGGTATAAAATGATGCAAGTTTCTGAGCCCTTTCACAGATTTTTTTTTTTTTTAATTTAAAAAGACAAAAGCAAACCAGCGCGGTGGCACACGCCTGTAATCCCAGCAGTTTGGGAGGCTGAGGCAGGAGGATTACAAGTTCAAAGCCAGCCTCAGCAATAATGAGATGCTAAGCAATTTAATGAGACCTGTCTTTAAATAAAATACAAAATAGGGCTGGGGATGTGGTCAATGGTCAAGTGCCCCTGACACCCGCAGTGGCCAAAAAAAAAAAAAAAAAGACAAATGAAAATGGCCTGCTCACTTAAAAGAAGAGGGAGGAAGCATCTCTGGAAGTAGCTGCATTTACATTATGTTTGGAAAATCCTGCTTTTATGTTTTAGACTTTTTTACTGTATGAATATTATTTTTCTCAGTGTAATAATTTTTGAAAAGTATAATATTGATGACTATGCTATTTTTTTTTTGGGGGGGGGAGCTGCCACAGGTACCTAACATTAGTTGGCCTAAACTAAACAATGGAAATCTGTTTTCCTACACCTCTGGAGACTGGAAGTGTAAATCAAGGGGTCGTCAGAGTGGGCTTTTGCTGAAGCCTGCCCCTGGGCATGTTTTCTACCCATGTCCACACCAGGTCATCACCATGTTCCATGCGTGCTATCTTTATCTGTGTCTCAATCTCATCATATAAAGACATCTGTTATCTCACCCTGACGACTTCATTTTACCTTAATTACCTCTTTGAAGGACTTCTCTCCAAATGCACTCACATTCTGAGTTTCTGAGGATTAGAACTTGAGCAGCTGAATTTGGGGGACACACGGTTCAGTCCATAACAGTACCTGAGCATTTCTCATAGAAGAAGTTCTCTCATCTGCACTTTCAACACTGTGTTCTGATGGTGAGGACTCCTTGGGCAGCATTGTGGTGGTTCACAGACGTGTTTACCAGATGCACCAGGCACTGCTCTGAGTGTGTCACCTGCAATAAGTCCTGTAACATCACCAGCAAAGTAGGCACTTTGATTATTCCTATTTCACAGATAATGGCACTGAGGCACAGACATTTTAACTGCCTTATGTTTGATCCCACTGGAATACAAATGATCAGCCTCCAAGATCTTCCCAACTTCTCTGCTCTCTGTTCAGTGTCCAGGTATGAATCCAGGTGGAGGAAGGAATTCTAAAGGAGAATAGTGTGTGTGTGTGTGTGTGTATGTGTGTGTGTGAGAGAGAGAGAGAGAGAGGCAGAGACAGAGGAAAGTGACTAAGAGAAATTCAGAATAGAAGCAGGAGCGATTAGAAAGTTCTGGAAGCTTTGTGATGTTTTGTAGGGTATTTTTCTGTTTCTTTGCTAAAATCGTCTCTTAGCAGGTCTTCACAGGGTTTCGGTAAGCTCATGCATTGCTTTCAAAACTTCTATAACAGCTTTGTTTCTTTTAGCAAGTTTCCCTGCTAGGGAGGGAGCAGCCTGCACAATAGGCAAAATGTTGCACACTCTTTCAGGCAATCTGTGTCTCTAGGGCCATATTTTGAAACTCTTCATGTTACTATTATCATTCTAATAATAAAAGGAGAATTAAAAGAAAGGAAAATAGAGTCTGTCCCGGAGAACAACTCCTTGCAGCCTTGTTAACCTGGGAGGCAGACACACACCATTTCTCAGCACCACGCTCCATTCACTCTGTGCCTCATGAACCACCCTTACTGGGCACCTGGGAACACTTTGCAGATAATCACACATGCTTCCATATGAGAAAGAATAATCTGCGTGTTCTTGGGACCCACCAGAGAGTAAGTCAATTAGCAAAGAGGAGATATTAATCTGTAACATGAGCCTACATGCATTTTCTTGATGTAGATTTATAACTTTAAAAAATGTGCTTTTATTCCCTGACAATATACGACCATTTAAACAAAAATAATTTTCTCTTTGTAATTTTTCAAACAAAATGATTAATAGAAACATCACGAATATGTCCAGCTCAATGCAGACATTTTGTAGGAAATTTTCTCACTGTTTTCATTCTTTAAATCATTCTTGTTCTTAAACCCTACACCCCCTCCTCCACACTTCCAAATGCTCACCCAAGTTCATAGACCTTATTGGTTGGAGCATAGACCTTTTAGGTAGATGATGCTGGTTCTGAACTAAGATCACACAACTTACTGGCCACTGCTGAGCCAGCAGATTACACCCTGAGCCTCTGTTTGATTTTACTGATCAGGGAGGAGTAGCATTAGAGTCCACAAAGGGATATGTGCATATGAAGTGAGAGCTGGGCAAGGATGTGCCCTTGGGTGGGCACTTTGGAAGTTCCACAGCATCATATTCTACTTCTCAGAAATGCCTGCTCCCTTCCTCTTCTAGTCCCCCAAACTCCAGGACAAAGAATGTTCCCAAAGTCTTTGCATCCAAGCCTCTGAGCATTTTTCTGGAGCAAATATGACAGCTCAAGTAATAATTCCTTTGTCATTCCCTTTCTTATCTGGAGTTTTTGTCTCACTTCCTTATGGTAATTTTATAAAATGATAGTGTTTTCAGAATTTGTTTTACTTCTTTGGGACCTGGTCACGTTTTCCTTATATTACTTTTAACAGTTAGTTGATGAAGTTTAGCAAACCATGATAACAGATTTAAGATTCACTAAAACTTGGAACCTGGTTAGTTTTGCCAATACCCAGATCTTGGAACCACTGAGGTTTCATCAGAAGCAGACACAGGAATATGTAGGCCCTAAAGGAGCTATAATTATATTCCTCCTGGAGCAAAACTATGTCCTCTACTTAAATCAAGTTAAGAATAAGTAAATAAATGCATAAACAAATGCAGTTTGGCTTAGATTTTATTGAAGTACCTTTTGGCCACGCACCTCATTATTTTGTGACTAGCAGCCTTAGGACTGTGTAATACAATGGCCCTGGTGAAATGATTTTAATATTTATTGGACCCCCTGGCATAATGTTCCTTTTGTCTTCTTTACTTTTTTCTTCTCTAACATTATTAGATGTTGTTAGAGTAATTGAAACCCATTGTCACTCTTTGAACTCAAATATTTCCTCTTTTCTTTTTTCCTTCTTCTTTGTATCTTCTCTTTGGAGAAGTATGAAACTGCTTAAGTTTTTCTTTCTACTCTCTCTTTCCTTCTCTGTCTATCATAGATAACATTTATTTATTTATTATACATCTCTTTGTAGATTTTCTTTAAATTGGAATGCAAGGCTATCATCAGATGTGGACTTCTTAGTATTTATTTCATGATACCATATACATTTTCTAAACTTCATTTATTCTCTTTAATTCACAAAATTTTTCTTCCATTACTTTTTTGAATAATGTTTCCGCTTCATTGTTTCATGAGTGTTTATCAGGAATACAAAGGAGGAGGATAAGACGCCAAGATTGGTGGTGATGCTTGCTAAGCAGGGGAGATCTGTCCTGATAAAACAGTCTTTCTGAACAAAAAGCAAACAAACAAACAAACAAAAAGTTGAATTTCTAACAGGTTTGGGGGAAACATGGGATTAAGGCTTAGAGGAGGTTAAGAAGAGGAAGTATCCAAGGACTCATTGGTGGTTCAGCTGTGGAAGTGAGCTATTAGGGAGAGTGGCTATTGCTGATGGGCTGACTCAGAAGCACAGTCTTCCCATTGACTGGCTGACTTTCAAAAGTGCATCTGTGGAAGAGAGGTGGCTGAAGTTATTCATTTGCCACAGACTCCTCTTCTGGCAACTCCTGTTGTCAAGCTCCCTTTTTATTTATTAGTTTTATTTTGGGTGATGCTGAAGAGCAGACCCAGGACTCACACATGCTAGACTGGTGCTCTACCACTCATCCACTGCCCCATCCAATGCCTCACTTTAGTATGGTGCCTCCACATGAGCTCACTCTGACTGGCAGTGCAGGCTAGGAGGGGAGCCTCTGCTTACCCCCCTGCACATCCAGCATGGTAATCCCTCAGCAGGGTTCCTTCTCTCTGCGTGAGAATGCTGTGATCTCAGGGGCATTCCAGCTCATGGCAGACAGGGATTGTGTAATCTAGCAATTTACTAGATTACTGTGGTCCAGTAAAGTCTGAGTCTCTTGGTGCGTGGCATCCTGAGCATGTGGGAGAGTTTAAGCTGTGGATATCTAAGGGTGGGCTTTTAGACACTACTTGGAGGCCCTCTGAAGAGCTGTCTTGCTGCAGGAATCCTTCGATTTCTCAGGTAACACTGGGTAGAGCTCTGTCTTCTCCTTACATTGCTTGCCAGATGGGTGGGTGCTCATGAAGAAAGATACAGTGACAAGGGTAAAACCAAGTCTCACTGGTCTCTGACCTCGCTTGTGTGTGCTTATCACGAAGCTCCATTTGGGGATTTTTAATCTTTCAAAATACTTGCTGCAATTGCTCATTTCATAGTTTCTGCTAAAGACTAGCATGTGTTTTGTCTTCTGTATTATACATTTTTGATACAGAACTATCATAGATTTAGTTCTTGCAAAAACTAATAATTTTTAAATTAACCCAGATATTTTAGGGAAAATTAAATGATAAAATATGAAATTAAATTAAAATGTAAACTTTTTATAGAGTGTTAGGCAATTAAATATCCAAAATATGTTTTTAAAGAATTAGGAGAGTTAAATTACTAATATTTGGGATTATGAGTTTCAGTTTAACAAAAATCTAATTTCCTTTATTATTTTTTTACATTTTTACTATGTGTTTAGAGGGGCCAAGGGAAGAACTGACAGAAAACAAGAAATAATTTAACCAAGTTTAAACTCTGAAGGAGGATTTGCCATTGGCTGAATGGCAACGGATAAATGAATGAATTAAAGTTATTTGTGACAGATTTATTAATAAAAACAATTTGCTCATTTCAATTCCCAGTATTTCCTCTTTTTTCCCTTCCCTCCAACCCCCTTTTTCTACACTATTGGACTTTTTTCTCTATGTACATTTTTTTAAACTTGGCGCATTTTAGTTATACATAAAAGTGTAATCCATTGTGATATGTTTGCACGTATGCATAGCATAATTGGGTCCATTTCACTCTGTGGTTTCTCCCCTTTCTCATCCCTTCTCCCTCTACTTCAATCCGTTCCTCTACTCCACTTTTCTCCTTTCTATTTTTATGAGATCCTCTTTTTAAAAGAAATTCCTAATTTCTCTCTAGCTTCCACACACAAGAAAAACATTTGACCCTTGACTTCATGATTCTGGCTTATTTCACTTAGCATGTTCTCCAGGTCCATCCATTTGTAAGTAAATGACATAATTTTAGTTCTTCTTTATGGCTGAAATAGAAATCTCTATTATACATTTTTTTATATATAGAACAATTGTAAGTTAAGTTCTTCCAAAAAGTATAATTTTTAAATTAATAGATGTCACCCAAGAATCAGTAAGTAGGATAGATTCAAATTAAAAGCTTCTGCACAGCAGAGCAAACAATTATAAAAAGCATGAGGAGAAAGACTATGGAATGGGGGGAAATCTTTGCCAGCAAAGAATTAAAAAATGTAACACCAAAAAAGCAACAAACAACTAAAGTTACAAAACAAGTAACATAATCAATAGATGGCCAAATGATAAAGACAGACATTTCTTGACAGAAGAGAGAAGAAATACAAATGGCCAACAAATATGTGCAAAAATGTTTAGCATCCTTAGCATTCAGGGAAATGCAGATCAAAACTATCTGAGATTTCATCTCAACCATTTAGAATGCCAATCATGAGGAATTCAATAATAAATGCTAGTGAGGATCTGAGGGCAAAGGTACACTTGCGCATTGTTGGTGCACCCACAAATTAATGTAATTTGAATCTTGAATCTTGCAAGGAAGCTAAACCTCATGTCACTGCAGAAACACCAGAACAATGTCAGAAATGGCGGGGGTGGAAGGGGAAACTGGATCTGGTCCTCAATCTGTGCCTTGCACCACATGGCCCTGGCCAAGCTGAAAACCTGCTTTGCTTTCACCCACACATCCCCATCTATGCCAAGAATAGGCTCTGGATGGACACAGGCCAATCTGCCCCCATTTCTTGGCTTGGAATATCCAGGAGCTTTCTGGCAAAGTTCTTGAATATATTTTCTGTCTCCTCCTGATGTCATCCTGATTGGGAATGGTATGGTATTACAGGGGAACATGGAGCCGAAAATTGGGAAGACCCAGGCCTAAGGCCCAGGACTCGCAGGGTTAAAGCTTGGAGAGTGTAGATTGGTTCCCAGAGTGAGGTGGTCATGCTACTAAAATGCCCTCCAGATTTCCTCTAAGGAGATTCCTTCCTTCCCTCCCTTTCCTTACCCTCTCTCTCTCCCTCTTTTCTTCCCTCCTCTGTTCCCCATTTCTTACTCCTCTCTTTCCTTTTCCTTTTTCTCCTTCTCTCCTTTCCTTCCTTCCTTTCTTCCTCCTCCCCTTGTTTCTTCTCTCCCACCTCCCTTCTTTTTTTCCTCCTTTTCTTCCTTCTGTTTTTATTTTTTTTTTCCATTTTAGTGCTAAGTTTTGGGGATGATTTAAGGACTGTGGAGTAATTGCTTGACCCCTTTAGCTGAAAAAAAAAAAAGACAACCCATCAGCTCTGACCCCTTCATTTCTCCAGTTAGCGTCTGTTGTTTCAGACTCAGCCTCTGACGTGTGATAAGAGGGTTTCCACTACTGGGCAATGATCGATTTAAGTAAGCAACCCACGTGCTTCAGGGACTAATGGCCGTGAACCTGAAGGAAGTATCAGGATCACAGTTGCTCAAGTGAGTTGTTTTCCATAATGATTTTTCTGCAGTTCAAACCAGAATCTATATTTATGTAATATTTAATGGTAGAGAATATTAAGCTACAATATTTTGAAACTGATAAATTTATAAAGAAAAAAAGATTTATACACTGTTAATGGATTGTGAATTGCTAAGGCCATTATGGAAAAGTAGACTAAGTTTCCTGAAAAAAAAAATTGCAAATAGAGCTACCATATGATCCAATAATCCCACTTCTGGGCATTTATCCAAAAGAATTAAAATCAGGATATTCGAAAGTTACTTGTTCAGGGCATCATTATTTGTGATAGCTCAGAAGTGGAAGCACCTAACTGTCCATCAGTGGATGAATGGATCAATATGGAATGGTATGCTCACCCAATGGAGGATTATTCAGCCAGAAAAGATGGAAATCCATCCATTGGGGAAATGCAGATAAATGTTGAAGACATCATGTCAAGTGAAGAAAAGCCAGACTTGGAACACAAATGCTGTTTTTTCAATTATGTATGGAATCTAAAGTACTCACTTAGATGTGGAAAGTAGAGCGCTGTGCTATGGGGAGGGATAATGAGGAAATGTTGGTCCAGTACATAGATTCCATTACACCAGCCGAATAAGTTCTGGAGATGTAACATGATGTAATGACTACAGTTGGCAATATCATATTTCAAATTAAACCTTACTAATTGGGCAGATCTTATGTGCTTTCAATAGACAGAAGAAAATAATAACTCTGTGAGTTAATGGATATTATAATTAGCTTGGTTGTGGAAAATCTTTCACAATGTTTACATATATACCATAAATATATACAATTGATAAAAATCAAATTAGGTGCATCTACAAATATGGCATAATGAATCTCACAATTAGGTATAATTATAATGGATCAATAAAAGAAATATATCTAATTTTCCTTTAGCAATCTTCCCTCAATAAAACTGGAAACAATTTTACAACTGGTAGAATACTTGTGGAAAAATCAGAAGATAGATAGGTTTTTCAACATATCCTGGAAAACAAAGTTCTGCTCTGAAGACCCGGTTCTGGGGATGAGGAAGGGGCAGAGCTGGCAGGACTCTCGAACTCCCATTTTCATTTCACTTCCAAAAGCTTTGGTTTAATTTGATGAGTATAATAAACTTCTGTGCAGTATTTTATTACTTTTGGTAGTGTGCTTCATCTAAAAAAAAAAAGAGGAAAGACAGAAACTCCCTCATTTTATAGTCAAGGAAAGTTACCCCAAAAGGAAAAAGGGGTTGAGAGAGACCAGAGAGACAGGGGTTGTGTGGCTCTGTAAGCCCCGCACTCTCTCTCCACTTCTGGCCTTTAGCCCACTCAGCTGAAAAAGAAAGACTAACGTTCTACTCCGCAATTCTTCCGGAAGCACCAGGAAACACGTGCAGGTCCATCTGAAAGTGCCGGGGATTCATTACTAGAGTAAGCTCTGGGCACCGCCTCCCTTGCAGGCAACACAATCATGCACACGCTCTGTGTCTTCATAGGACCTTGGCTCTTTGCTCAGATGCTCTCCCTTGAAGTGTCAGGGTTTGGAAATAAACCCTGTGTCAGGGAGTGGTCTCCCCAGCCTCCTTGAAGGCAGGATCACACTTCTCCCTCATTGATCAAGTGTCACCACATTTATCCTACTTCTGGAAATAGCCTCAGCAGCTCTGAAGGCCTGTCAGGTGTGTTCTGCTTCAGTCTCCTCCTCCTCCTCCTCCCCCTCCTCCTCCTCCTCCTCCTCCTCCTCCTCCTCCTCCTCCTCCTTTCTTGGACCTTTGGTTAATTTGCTCCAGGGCTGAGCTAGCAGGCTTCCTGAGCTCCTTGCCCTGTTATTCTTTAGAGACTTCTGAGGGGCTGATATCTCTCTCTGAACCCTGGATTTATACACCCTGGTCCCTTTATCCTAAAGAGTGGATGTTGATAGCACCTTCCTTCTGAGACCATGTGCTGATTTCATTAAAGTGTTATTTCCTCCCTTTTCTAGGTCATTAACGGTGAGATGAGGCAGCCCAGGAAGGGCCATGTTTCAAAGTCTCCTCACAACTGTAAGCTTCACTGTCTTGATTCCTATTTCCTCAGTCACTTTTCAATCTCAAGGTTCAGAAACAATTTCTATACAGGTGAGAAAAGAAACTAGTGCTTGAATTCTGATAACTATGCTCCAGAAAGTGAAAAGAACAGGGTCGAATGAATGCTGTGTGCCCCTTCGTGATGGCATGTGTGGAAGGGATTTTATGGTCTCTGGGTCCCAGTTCTTAAAAATGAAACCTGCAATACTGATACCACCTTTGAGAAATTATTGTGAAGATTAAATTGTGTGAGATAGTATATAAAACCCTGAACACAAGATGTCTTTTCTACCAGACATTCAATAAAAGTTCCTTCTTTGTTTGTTTGTTTTTATCTCAACAATTTAGTGATGATCCAGGTTGAGGCTACTGTGCCCACATTGCCTCCCCTTGCCTCAACTTCTCAATGCATGCCCACCCAGCTCCCAGCAGCTACCACCTGCCGCTGTGTGCCTAAGTGCTTCCCACTCCAAGACAGCTTGTTTGACTTCCCGAGAACCAGGTGGCAGAGAACCAAGGGAGGAGCATCCCCGGGCAGGTGCCTTTAACCAGTGAGCAGAGTGGGTGTGCAGATTCTCCAGCACCTCGACTCTTGCTTAGGTAACTCTGAGGGTTCACTCTTCACTGGCTCCCAGTTCTTCCAGCAGCTCTGAGCTCCTGCAGCTTGCTCACATATCCTTTATCTTCTGCCTTCCCTTCTGTACCCCCAAGGCAGCCTGAGAGCATACAGTAAACGGATGTTTGTACAGATTGCCAGTTTAATAATGAGAAAATAACTTGGGGCCTCGTACCGGGTGAGGGGTTGAATTAAAAAGTGTCTCCTTCTCTGCATTTTCTCCCACCTAGAAATGCCCAGATTCAGGCAAGTAGTCTACTTGGTGTGCTGGTAGTAACGTTTGGCATTCATTGAAAAATTTAAACAACTTTAAGTTATCTATTAATATATGAGAAAATGATTGGTTATTATACAGCATGGTATGAAAGATACTCCAAGTTACTTTCTCATTATTAAGCTGGAAATTTAGTACAACTCATTCCCTATTGCAACTGCCTTGCCTTCTTGCCTAGGAGGGAGGTGCCCTCCAAGCAGAGTCTGATTTAGACAGAACCATCATGATAAGTAGCAGGTGAGTCAGAGACCACAAGAGGGAGCTGAAAGTTGGTAAAGGGGGTCTGTGATCAGTGCCTATGTCTGACCCAAGAGCTCAGGAGTGGGGACATCATGGCAAGGTGGAGCTTAGACCTGAGCACGGACAGCCAGGCTCTGGACCGGGAGAAAGCTAGGGAATGGGAAGGAGGTGCCACACAGGGGCAGTGTCTGCTGCTTACTTTTCAGCATGGCCAATGTGTGTGGCTTTGGAAAAGCCACCAATGTCTGAGTGCTGACTATGAGTTGGGTGCTAGAGCACAGGCTGGCAGATGGGGAAGTCACTGGCAGTCGCCTCCCTGGGCTTGGGTAAACAGGGCAATGGTATTACGACCTGTCTGCTGCTCAGCGAGAGAGTGCCTCTGTGCTTGCATGCCACCAATTTCACAGAGCTGCCTCTTCTCCTTTGTGTCATAATGGCTTCAGTGAGGACTTAACTCCCCTCCACACGCAGGTATTACCCCTCTCTGTGTATTGCCCCCCTCTTCCATTGTTGGCTGACCTGGAGCAGAAAATAGGCTGCTTGCTAAATAGTCCCAGCGTAGGTACAATGCGGCCTGTTTCTAGGTCAGCTGCACCTGGTGGGGAGGGAACAATGGCCTTGTGGTTAAAAGGGAATGCAATGCCCTATTAGGAGTTGCCATCCCTTAGATGGCTAATTAACCAGCACCGGGGCCCGCTCCCCGAGCAGGCTCTGAAGATGAGAGAGCAGCGCTGGCACTGAACGCAAGCTGTGGGGGGCACCTTGGACCTCCTGTAAAGAGCAGGTCACACGAATGCTCCATGGAGAAGGACTGTTTTAGCATCTGTACTGTCCACAGAGCTGCACTCCCTCACTGCTGTGGGCCTTTTGGGCAGGGGCTGTTTAATCCAGCAGGGCCTTCAATCAAGAGCTTCTGAAAGTTTCAGGCTCCACAGGGTCCTTTATCCAAGCAGGTCACCTTCTCCCAGGCCCTGATGAGGCAGCAGGCGCCACATAGCCACAGTCACGATGCCCTGGCTGACCCTGGCCCTTCACACAGCTCACCTGTGGACCATCACCTTTTGCCTGCACCATTTATAAAGCACACTGGTCACTGAATAAAATGCTAAATACAGGCAGGAGCTGAGAATAGGAACCCCTGAGTTACCAGACTCGAATCCCAGGCCAACCTGGTCCAGCCCTGGGGTCCTCAGCAAGTCATTTGACCTTACTAAGCCTCAACTGATTCAGGGCTGAAATGGAAACACTAACATAAAGGTAGGCAGAAATGTTAAATATTTGATTTTAATAATATGCTAGTTATCATTTGTAGCTGTCATTACTGTTAATAACTACCGTTACTACTTCAACTTGGCACCATATCCACATCCATATTATCATATGTACAAGCTCAATGCTATAAGGTATATGTAATTATCCTCACTTTGCAAATGAGGAAACAGAAGTTCAGAAAGAGTCGGTAATTTTTCCAAAATGACATCCCTAGTATTAAGAAGTGCTGGCTTCCAAATCCACAATATTTCTCATTCTCTTATTCTCCATTTTGATATGACATCCTTCCTTTCCATAAAACCTCCCCCACCCCTTTATGAAAAGGATCTGGAATTCGGAGACAGTTACTCTTGCACTTGACATTGATAGTTAGGACTTGGCAGATGCAAATTTTTGCATTGGGTTAAATCATGAAATGCCAGGGTTGAAATCAGAACTTGGATCCGAGTCCCCTCTGAGTAATAATGAAGGACTGAGTTTCCAGGCCACTGGAGCTGGTCAGAAGCCCGGTGATACCACCTGTCACACAAAAAATTCCAGCTCCAAAAACAAAAAGTGCAATGAGTCTTCACTTATCTAGGTCAAGGGTTCTCAGTGTTGGCAGGATTGGGCTTACAGTAGTCTTTGTGGTGGGGAACTGTCTTGTGCATCATAGGGTATTCATTCACAGCCCTGAACCCACTAGATGACAGTAACACTTCCCAGTAGTCAAAAAGAAATCACCAGATATTACCAAATTTCTCCTGTGGAGAAAATTCCTCAGCCATGGAGGACTGGCTAGATTAATTAGAAGAAAATCAAGAGGAACCTATAAAAAATGATTTGGGGTCATAAATTCTTTGGAGGGAGAAGTACAGAAAGCTTACTTTCTTGGAAATATTGTATTATCCAGAATTGACAGAACCTGGGGGAGATTCTAGCCTGGCCACACATGATCAGCACTACCTAGACTACAGATTATGTGCCTCAAAAAAACCTCCTATGTGGAATCCTGATGACAATGTGGGTGATTAAGTAATGAGGCCATGAGGGTGGGCTCCTCATGGTGTGATCAGTGCCCATGTAAGAAGAGACGCCAGACACCTCTCTGTCTTCCTTCTCTTTCCCTGCTGTGTGAGGACCCAGCAAGGTGACATCCGTCGGCAAGCCAGGAAGGGTTTCTCACCAAGATCTGACCATGCTGCTACTTTGATCTTGGGCTCCTGGCCTCCAAATTGTGAGAAAATAAAATTAATTTATTTAAAATAAATCATATGTTATTTCTTAAAATACTGAAATAAATTAGCAGGGGTAATGGTTTTTCTTATGGTTCACAAAGAGGTAATGTTTTTCTTTGTGGTTCAAGAGTGCTAAAATTAACTAAATGAAGTAAATCTGAAAACTGTGAGGTAGCATGTGATATTAATTACAGTTATTAGTTGCAAGGAAATTTATCAATAAATGGCTTCTGAAGGGAGGGGTTGTGGCTCAGTGACAGAATGCTTGCCTCACACATGTGAGGCACTGGTTAGATCCTCAGCATTCCCATAAAAATGAATAAACAAAATAAAGATATTGTGTCCATGTATAACTAAAAGGTATTTAAAAAATAAATGGCTTTTGAAGTTTGTTTCAAAGTTTTGAAACAATGTACTTATTAGTGGCAAGCCAAGGAAGGCTGTGAAAACTTGAAATTAGTATACACTTAATAAATTCATTTACTCACTCCACAAAGAATGAAAAAGTCAGACACAGAACTTGCCCTCATGCAGCCTATGTTTCAGAGACTATACAAACTTGAATCACAAGATGGAGTCAAGGAAGATATTGAATAGAATAAAACCATAAATTGTTTCATGACAATTTTTAAATGCTTTGTTGGAGAAATCCAAAGTTTTCCTCCAGGACATGATGGAGCAAACTCCATTCATAAATAGCACCAGTCACCATCTAGTTTCACTGTAAGGGACTAAATTATTTAGGGATACTTTCTTCTTAAATGATAACTTAAGAAAAACCTAGATTATGGCCAAGAATCATGATTACATTTATTGCGTCACTAGAAATTAGTAAACTTCTACCTCGTACATACACAGTACAGGAAACTAAAACAGAATGAGCAAGTATTTGTCCTTATGCTACTGCCAGGATTACACAGTGCTGGCTGAGCAAGGGCTGGTAAAGCTCAGGGGAATGTATTGGAGCCAAACAGAGTACTCATCTCCAAAGAGCATTTGTTCCACAGACATTGATGAAACGTCAAGCATGTGTCAGGCATTGTGCTCCTTGGCACATTACCAAACTCCCACACTGCCAGTCTATGGTTTGCAAAGCTCTGGTGTGCAAACCCTGTCCCATTCACTCTCTCATTCATTCTCTTTTGGTTATCAGATGGCAAGTAGGAACCACTCTTCCCATTTAATAAATATGAAAACCAAGTCATAGAGAGGATCGATAACATTTTCCTGAACAACATCTGGCAAGATATAGAGCAAAGATTCACATCCATATGAGTCAGCCTTTCTTTGTTCCACGGGGTACTACAGTCCATCCAAACACACTTTCCTCAAAAGTGCTTGTAAGCATGCAGCCGCAGTAGCTTGGTCTATTGTCATTAACTAGATCAGTGAATTTGGTTACCGCTAAAATCCATTTCCTAAATTGGCCAATTCAGGCCTATTCTCCAGCTATAAAGTTAAAATTACCCAATGCTTTGTCTAGACTCAATTTACTTTCATTTAATATAATAGAGTTTCATGGAGTATCCACTTCATATGTGAGCAAAACAGCAAAGAAAGTGGGATGTATTGGCAATCTATGTAGGCAGAGCACAGGGTGCCTAAGGATTTGAGATTCTAAGAACAGAAGAATGTGTTTTGAGGTCACTGCAGGCTTTGTGATTCGTGGTGTATGGATCTGTCTGTTCTGCTGTAAGCTGAGTGGCTTAACAAACAGAAATCTATTTTCCTATAGTTGTGAAGGCCTAAGTTCCAGATCAAGGTCTGGCAGGGTTGATTATTAATGGGGGTACCTGTCCTGGTTTGCAGAGAGTGGACTTCTGCCTGTTCCTCACATGGCCTTTTCTCTGAAGGGGTGCATGGAGAGAGAGACAGAGAGAAGACAATCTTTCTGATGTTCCTTCTGCTAAGGGCACCAATTGTTGAATCAGAGACTCACCCTGTGACTTCATGCAGCTACTGTTGATTAGAAGGCCTGTCTTCTAGTACAGCCACAGGGAGATCAGGGTTTTGACATGTTCATTTTGTGGACATATAAACACTCAGCCCCTTGGCATTCCAGCCCAGCCATGCTCAATTCTTGTCTTTCTTGCATGTAAAAGACACTTGTTTCATCCTATAAGCCACAAAACTCTAAACTCATTTCAGCAATAGATCTCAAGTCTAAAGTATGAGGTTTCATCTGGATATCACCTTAATCATACATGACGGAGACTCAACCTTTCATCTCAAGGCTGTGAACCTGTGGAGCCAGAGGCACTCTGAGTTTCCAAAATACAAACACAATATATTGCTAATCCCAAAGGGAGAAACAGAAATCAGAAACTGGGATAGGTCTCAAGAGAGTCCAAAAAAATGTAATTAAATCTTAAGTCTCAAGAAGAATCCTCTTTGGTTTGATGCTTTGCATTTTCTACCCCCTGGGACAGTACCCCTGACTCTCTGGACCTTCAGTGCAGCAACCTCATCCTAAGAATCCTGCCACCTCAGCTTGGTAGGAGGGTCAGGGACACAAGTATGTGATTAATTATATAAGTAATGGAAAGTTATTGAACATCTTTATGCCTGAAAATGACATGTGTATAGTCTTGTTGCAGAAATACCAATGTAGCTTGAGAGTTTAGGATAATTTGAGTTGATCCGTTCACTTCTTTCCCCCCCATTCATTCTTGGAGATTTTTAGAACAATGGTTATTTTAGCAGGCAGCCCACCAACTGTAGAAGATGCAGTGATAAATGGGGTAGCCCAGTCTCTGCTCTCAGGGGACTTACTGCCTAATGGGTGGAGGACCCAGTGAGAGCATGGTGATGCGGGAGGTCCAGAGGCCACGTGAAACATGATTCAGAAGTACAGTGGTGAAATCTAATCCTTTGCAGATGTGAACAGAGCAGACGCAGGTAATGTTGGCGACACAACAGGTACATTCTGAGGCATGGACACTCTTTGTGATCCTTTCATCACATGGGAAGTTAGTGGCAGTCACATTTTGTTTGGGCCTGTTGAAAGTTTGCAGAATCTATTTTAGTGCACCAGCTTCTTCCAGTATGGCAAAATAGCCTTAGGCACTTACTCATTTATCCAACAATATTCAATGAATATTGCTCGTGTAGGGGCTGGGGATGTGGCTCAAGTGTGTATCAGATACCATTGTAGGTACTGGGAATAAAGAGCTGAACAAATCATATAAAGTTCCTGCTCTCTGGAGCTATCATACTGGGAAAGTCTGACATGCAACAAGTAAATAGCTATGTGATAAAGTTTTAGACTAATTGAGTGCTATGAAGGAAACAGATGGTTGGAGGGTCAGAGAGTGATGGAGAAGGTCCAGTGGGGGCAAGTTCAGGGGCACCAGGAAGAGATGTGAACAAAGCTCTGAGTTGAGTCACTTCAAACTTTACTAAATCTCCAGTGCACGAAGCCTGGTGGTAGATCCTAGAAATAAGAGCAATAAATTAGGAAACAGAATAGGTCCCAGTAGCCCCCACACGATATTCTTCCTTGTCCTTTTCAAACAGAATTCCATCTCTTCCTGCCCTCACTCCCTCCCTGTTCCCTGTATTCCCTCTCCCCCAGTTATTGTTTACCCAGAATCACAAAATGACAATTGTAGCAAAATGAGACAGGAGGAGCAGAAGGAGTTTTCTGGGGAAGGTGTCTTTCCCCCTATTCATAAGTAACAATGAACTCTTAGCAACATCTCCACACTGTAATTGTCTAACCCATGTTGGATCTCTTTGCCCAGAAGGACTATGCTGGCCAAAGCCTATCGACCATCCTAGGTCTGGCCTCTGCTGTCACAGTGGACAGATGATGTCCTTACTCACCCACTGTCAGCCCTGCAGACTCCCATGTCCACTTCAAGTGTTCCTCAGGCACGCTGACAACACGGTGGCTTCACGTTCTCCTCTCCTTCCTAGGCATTACGCTGCCCCTTGACCTTGAAGGCTTTCTTTTCTTTTCTTTTTCATTTGCTTTTTCTCTCTCTGAAACATGTGTTGAAGGTCTGATGTTAGGCCGGGCTTCAGAAGGAACTGAAATGTCGAGATGTTAGACAATGCCTTCTATCTGAAGATTTGCCATCTATAAGGACAGAGAAGTTATAAGAACAAATCCATCACAATATGAGAAGTGTTATTTTAGTAGAAATAGGACAATGAACTCCAGCACTAAGTGAAAATCCATAGCAAAGGGAGTTAGAGCTGGCCAGGATGTGACCAGGACAGGGCATTTCAAATGGGAGAAGAGTCACATGATCAAGTCACTCATGTGAAGGTACAAGGAACTTCCCATTAGAACTGAAGCTTAGTATGCCCAAAGTTAGTCCAGAAATCATGCTGGAGACCAGGTAGGGAGATAATTTTATTTCATTAAGTAGCACTCAGGCATCCAGGTGAGGGGGACCATACAAAACAAAACCATCACCATCTTTGTTTTGGAGACTAAAGATTCTAATTATGCTTCTTGGTGTGGATTTAAAGGGTTCATCTCTTTATAGAACACAGGAATCTTTACTCCAGTTCAAGGTATTAGTTCGTTGAGAACATGAACTAGCTATTTCCCCACCCTCACAAAGGTAGTAGCAACCATGTGAGTATCATAGTGTGGCTTGATAGAACATGCAAAGCAATATTATATACAATATTCACCACTTTTCTCAATATACAAAGTAAGAGAGCAGATGGTGGTCCAAAGGGTCACATGGGCTGCTCCCATCATGGGAATGTCAATCAATAGAGGAGGGCTGGAATCCAGGTCTTCCTCTCCAAGCTAAGTTACATTCCTCTAACACTTAACAATTGTTTTCCCCAGAAAGACTATTTTGGGGCAGTGGTCAGAGACATAACTTAAAGCCACCTATTCTCCTTTGACCAACAGTGCTACCACCACTACCCATACATCCATTGCCAATTTCTAACATTTCTAATCCATTCATATTGCAATCATCAGATTGCTGTAGAAAGGGCCTAAGAAACCTGAGAGATGCTGTCAGCTTCTAAGAGGTTCCTACGTCCACTTCAGAGAGGTTCTGCTCTGCACGCGGGCAGCACAACACTCTCCAGTGAGCATGGACACAAAGTTGGCTCTTGGGCTCTGGCCACTTAAATCCATGTGCACTGTAATGCTGTGCCCATCAAGCCTATTGAATAAAACACTGGCCCTGAAGTTATTGGCTGTGAGTCCTTTTGTGCCTTCATTCTTTAAGAAAAGCATGCAATAAAGAATCAACTGACAATGCCACACGGTAAGGTCCTATCTCAACACTAACAGCGCAGGCTCTGTCCAGCCTCAGAACAGGATCAATAAGTACCTCTGATTCACACATTTTCCATCCTTCTTCATAGGCATCTTGAGTCTCCATTTCATCATAGAAGAAACTGCCAGAGGAGAAGGAAGACAAAAATAAATAAAGTAGTATTTTAGAGCACTTGCTATGTTATGCATTCTGAGTTTTTACATAGATTAATTTGTTTACTTTGCACAGTGACCTGTAGGGTCGTTATTACTTTTCTGTTTGACAGATGAGCATCACCAAGGGTCAGACAGATCACACAGCTTGCCAGAGTCCCAGAGCTGACAGACATGAAGCAACGTCTCCTGCAGCAGGTCCCACCAGGCCTTCTCCTCATACGCTGCCCCATGCATCCTGCTGCTCACCCTGGAATACAGGTATCGGGATTCCATGCTAAGAGTCTGAGGCCCAGAGAAGCAAAGAGAAATGAGCAAACCCACACAGCTAGGAAACAGCAGAGGTGGGTCTGTTCTTTCATCATAGCTTGTATCTTTTTACTATCCTAGGGATTCTGGCAAAGAAGACAAATTACTATCATGTCATTTTTTAAATACTAAACAATAATCATTTGTATTCTGAGACTCATATTAGGCAGTTAGGATGTGTATGAAATTTATCATTATTACCATTTCTGTTTTTTTTTTAATTATGATGTCATTCTCTAATTAGTAAGAAACCCATTGTAAGGGGACTTAATTTCCCTCAAGTGCTGTCTTGGAAGCCGATGAGCAGCTATTCCAGGGCAACTCAGGGGCAGCAAATGTCACAGGTGCGTGGGCCACAAGACTTTCCATAGGATTCCTTCATCCTAGCATCAAGGACCTGCCCGGTCCAGCAGCAGGGTTGAATACAACCTACTTCACCTGTGAACATGGAAACTCCTCGAAATCACCTTATCCCAGAAGTCCTTGGGCATCGCCCTCCATAACCCTTTCTAATTATTTTAGCACTGGGCCTCAGTCCTCTGAGCTTTGTACCCTTGTTTTCTGCGGCTCTTAGACAATAAATTTGACAGAGCTCAGCAAAGGTACTATTTCAGGAAAGAAATTTTTTAAGTTAAAATACTATTTCCAAGACACATCTTTCAGAGTTGCCTTAGTTATCAAACCTATGTCATTTAGGAAAACACACACACACACACACCAGAACATTATCCTAGATGCTATTCTTGCTTGCTAAACTAATTGGACAAAAATGTCAACAATCAGAACTATATTTTTGTACAAACTTTCATCTGCAGCTTCTAGTAAAGGCAAGTTTGAACAAATAAATCCTTGAATTTTAATTTTACCTTTGCAATTGATTTTTTGTATGAGCATTGTTATGAACGAAGCATTCTGATCTTATCTTTCCCATCTCAAAACTTTCAGGTCTATTATCTGTCATGAAGAGTCATTTTGAAGATTAAGAGCGATGATTTGTTCATTCATTCCATCACTCATTCATCATCCGTTCAATAAACATTTTCAGAGAGATTTCTAAATTCTGAGTGTACTGCCAATCATTGTAAATGATGGAGGTTACAGTCCTCTCATTCCTATTCTCTGAAAGTGCACTATCTATTGGGAGAGAGTTAAATGCATAATTAAGAGTCGGTATGGTGACTGCTAATATAATGTATGTTCAGATGCTGCAGGAACGAGAGGGACATTTCACACTGGCACAATGGTGGAAAGTGCATAAAGAAATCAAAATACTTTTTTTTTCCTGAGGAAGAGAAAATTAATCAATGAATTGATGAGTAATCTGTTTGAAGGAGTATTGGGTGAAAGAAAGATGTACTTTTTGTTTTGTTTTGTTGTTTGTTTTGTTTTGTTCTTTTCTTTTTTCCTTTTCTTTCTTTCTCCTTTTTTTTTCCCAGTGCATACCTGGGACAAAATTTGAAATGCTACTGAGTGTGTTTGATCGCTTTGATTCTAAACAAAACAACAACAAAAAGCCAATTTGTTCCTCAAACCTGCCTTTGGTTGCATGTAACCAGAGCTTACTTTCCAGTGTTTAACACTGTGTCTTCACAGCTTCCTGGGCATGGGGAGGGGGATGCTTTGAAATACATACAAGATAAGATCCTATGGGGACAGGACTTTCAGAACATGGAGAGATTAATTTACACCACTGCAAAATAAGATCAACCTGCTGCTAATAAAAGTTTCAATTCCTATTTTCCAGGGCATTTCACAGGAGGATTTTCCCACTATGGAAAAAAAAAAGAAAAGTAAAAGATAATAGAAAAATCACTGTTGTGTGGCTTTGGGATCAAATAAACAACAAAGTCATGTTCTGATGGGAAAGTAAGCAGGCTGTCATTGCTACCTCTGCATAGAGGGGAGGAAGGGCGAAATCCAAGGAGGAAACCTTGGCTCCCCAGAGTAATTCAGTCTATGCAGATGTTTCCTTTTACCTGTATTTGGCTGGAGTGAGGCCCTGGGTCTGACTATTGGCCTTCAAATCCATATCACCAACTTAGTAAAGAACCAGTGTGGAGAAAAGAAAACAAGATGATTATTTTGATTTGGTTCTGACTGTGCCACTTAGGAATGACCTTGAGCAGGTCTCCCTCCCTTTTCCATTTCCTCCATGACATTAACAGAATCGTTTAGTCCACAGCACTTTGGATAACTAAATAGAGTAAGGGATATGAAGACACTTGGAGTGCATTAGAGCAAATAAAAGACTGAGAGAAAAATAAAATTAGAAAATGTAACAATTGTGAATCCGCTTTGAGTTAAACCCTTCCTGACTCTGGACTTGCATTTGCAGGGCTGGGAATGTGACAAGAGATACACACGGGTGTATGCTCCCTGAGCCAATGGATGGACAGTCTATGCTGCCTCCTCCTTTTGACTCCTGGTCAGTCTCTTCACTTCTGTTTGGGAATTTCATCTCCACTTACCTATGGAGGCTTCCCATCATGTGCCTTTCTCTTTTTATAAACTATTAACCTCATAAACCTCCTATCAATCAAGTTTTGGATGAAGAAATGGAGGAGAAGTGAAGAATATTCTTCACCTGCAGCCACAGAAGTGTGTTCTGTGTTACAGTTATCCTCTGGGCAAGGCCCACAGGTTGAAGAACACAGTTGCTGTCCAGTATAGCTCTTGACATCAAGTGGATTATTATGGGATGTGATTCACTTTTTGTCCCTTTCCTTCACTGTCCTTAACTCATCCCTAACTTTGAGACTTAAAGTGAGAATAGGGAGAGTGTTTACTGGCATCAAATCCTCATGCTTGCTTCTGCCATTTACTCAGGTAGGAGTTTACTGAAACTGATGAAGATCTTAGAGCTGCACATTCTCCACACATAAGTTGAAGGTGTTATTGGCCCTTCCGAGAACTGGTCCTCAAACACTGACATACAGTAAGTGGCAACTGGAGAGGTCAGAGGCATTAAAGTCAGTTTCTGTAAAGGGAATGTGACATTGAGATTGGGATGGAGCACAGGGACAGATTTCCTTTTGCTGGATGTTGCTTGGTCCTTATGGTCCTGACACCAGAGTGCTGTGGAGGGCTGGTGTGCATTTCATGTGGTAAGTGCAGGAGGCTGTGGTGGTTTCAGAGGAAGGGGACATAATTAGCTGTTTGTTCAAACTGTGTTTGGTCGCCAGGGCAACATTTCTCAGAGAGAGAGTTCTACGGAGAGGTAGGGATAATATAATATTCTCCATGATTTTCCTAAAAAGTCAAATCCATAAAAGAACAGACCCAATTTAATCCTAGATTTTCTGCCCTGCAGCTGCTCGTGGTGTGGTGAGAAGCTGTGGCTGGTCCATCTCCTCAGGGTCCAGCCTATTTCCTGGAAGAGAGCAAAGAAGAGGAGGAGGAGCTGATTAACTCTTGGAGCACTGCCTGCTGCAAGCATCAGTGACATTCAGCACCTGGCTGTGTCTTAACCCAAGACAGTGGATTCTGCTGGCCATCTCTTCCCAGAACTTGCACAGAGGTGATTTGATGGTGAGATGTAGGCACCTGTTCTCACTGGATTACCCCCAGACAAACTTGTAGGAACCCCAAGTCAGAACCAGGAGAAGTACCTGGGCCATAAAGAGGATTTTCACAGGACACTTGTTAAAATTAAAAACAAAAGTGCAACTCTTATGCAGGACACTCTTGAAGTGCAAGCTCCAATGTCAGGAAACAGCCATTGTAATCTGCGAAGGAAGCTAAAGCCCTTCTGTCCCTAGTCAAGTCCTTTCCAAATTCTCCACAACATGAATCTGAATGCTTATTCTTTTCCCAATTATGCATACATCAAAAATATACATTACTTTATGTGTCTTTAAAATTCACAAAAATTGTGCCAGAAAAATAGGAAAATATGATTCATATAAGTTTGGGAAATATTGCACGATTTCTCAGGACCTTAAAAATTATTATGCATTCATATTTCAAAGGAAAATTCTCATTCATATTTTCCAATATCATTTGACTATGAAATAAACAAACAAGAAAAATCAAAATAAAATACAGAGTTTGTCCTTAGTGAAAGGTTCAGAGTTACCCATTTTAGAATGAAAATAAGACCCTTCGCTGAAGACAGAAAGGGACACCTGTAGTGTTTGCATTGAGTAAGTCAGCACCCCAAGCCAGGGAAGCTCTGGGACTCAGAGCTGAGGTGGGCTCAGGATGTACAGTCCGAAGAGCTCAGATGCACAGTCCAATGAGCATTCTTTGTTGCACTCTCTTGGGAACACAGTAGGGCAACAGGCAGGACAGTGGTTCAAGTGAGCTGGGTGTCCCCTGACATCTTGTAAAAGCAACAAGATTAGACCTAGTCCCAATGAGCAAAGATGGAATGGACGAGGGCTTATGTTTTTAGTCAGCTTTTTAAATGCTGTGACTCAAGGACCTGACCAGCATAATTATAGACAAGGAAAGTTTATTTGAGGGCTCACAGTTTCAGAGGTCTTAGTCCATAGAAGGCTGGCTCCATTCCCTGAAGCTGAACATCATGGTGGGAGAGTGTGGCAGAGGGAAGCAGCTCACCTCATAAGAAAGGAGAGAGAGAGAGAGAGAGAGAGAGAGAGAGAGAGAGAGAGAGAGAGTCTCCACTCTTGAGATACAAAATATATACCCAATAGCCATGCCCCCCAATTCCCGCCTCCTCCAGCCACACTCTATGACTTCAGTTAATCCCTATCAGGGGATTAAATCACTGATTGGGTTAAGACTCTTACAACCCAATCATTTCTCCTCTGAACCTTCTTACATTGTCCCACATGTGAGTTTTGGGGGGACACCTCAGATCCAAACTATAATAACTTATAACCACAGTTTTTGAGCTATAAATGTCCACTCTGAGTGTCCTAGATGTGGCTTCAAACATATTCTGGTATTAAGGGTTCATGAGATCTTTCAAAAAATATCAAGAGCCAAGACTTCTGGAGATGACTTGGTTGTATACACTCACCCTGGATTAACTCTATCACTTATGCTATCATGTAACATTATACCCCTACTTAGTCCTGTACCCAAACAAGATCAATGGTTCATGAGTAGGATAAATGGGTTCCACTCTGAAATAGTTTGGATATGGTGGAAAGGGTCCCACAAAGGTATGTGAGTTGGAAGCTTGGTCCCCAAGATGGCAATGTAAAGGGTAGTGAAACCTTCAGGAGGTGAGGCCCAGCAGAAGATCCTTAGTCAATCGCGGGGTGCACTCAAAAGAGACTGTGGGACCTCAGTCTCTCAGTTCTCTTGTCTGCCCATGTGATTTTCTTCCACTCATCATCTCACTATATGCCATCTGTGTTATGTCCTCACCAAGGGTTCAACCAATAGACAGTCCAGTCTTAAAACTTTCATACTCAAAACTGTGAACCAAATGAACCTCATTTCTTTACAATATAGCCTACCTCAAATATTTTCTTATACTAACAAAAATGGACTGATACACATTGCAAACCATCTGACTGTTTTCACAGCTCTCATCCTTGTTGCTTATCACAAAATAAGCCCGTGAGGGGACATATTTTCATTCTCAGTTTCAGAATGAGGAAATTAAATCTCCTGGAGTACCTGTTTGTACCTCCTAAAGACATACCTCCTGTTAGAAGCAGATTCAGGTATTGAACCAAAGCTCCAGCATTCTTTCCTTGAGAGAAAGAGGCCTCTAGTCAAAAGAGCTGAGGAGACAAGTGCAGCCACCTCACCAAACCCTCATCTCAGGGTAGTAGTGCATGGGTTTGATGTTTGGAGATAATCCCCTACCACTTTGGGTGGCTTGCTTGCTTCACACTCATTAACAGCAACTGTGTAAGTAGGAAATACTCAAATTTTAGTGGTAAATTATGGTTTTATTTATTTATTTATTTTATTATTAATTTTTTAAATAGTACTGCTGTTAGAACCAGGGCCCTGTACATGCTAAGTGGGCTCACAATACCTCAGGCCTTTTTGTAATGAATATCATCTTCACCATCATCATCATATTCTTATATGTACATTATAAATACAAATAATATTAAGCTTCTTCTTTTTTTTTTTTGTACCAGGGATTAAACTCAGGGGTGCTTAACCTCTGAGTCACATCCCCAGCCCTTTTTAAAAATATTTTTTATCTAGAGACAGGATCTCACTGAGTTGCTAAGTGACTTGCCAAGTTGCTGAGGCTGGCTTTGAGCTTGCTATCCTCCTGCCTCCACCTCCTGAGCTGCTGGGATTACAGGCGGGCGTCACCGTGCCTGGCTTTGAGATTCATTTTGACATAATAATACAAACATGGAATATAGCTTGCTCCAATTCAATCCCCAGTACTGGCCCTTTCCCTCCTCTTCTCCCTCCCTGTAATCTTACATATATATATATATATATATATATATATATATATATATATATATATATATATATATATATATATAAATTAAATAGTGCATTATGTATATATGGGTAAAGGTGAAATTCACTCTGGTGTATTTCCATAAGCACGTAGGTTACTTTGGCCAGCTTCATTCCACAGTCTCATTTCCCATCCCTCCTCTCTCCCCCTCAATCTCTTCCCTCCCTTCTACTTATTTCTTTTCTATTTTCATGGGATTCTCCCCACACTTTTCCTTCCCTTTTAGCTCATATCCAGAACCTATTTATTTATTTGTTTATTCATTTATTTATGAGATAGCATCTCAGTTGCCCAGACTGGTCACAAATTTATGAGACTCCAGCCTCAGACTGCCAAATAGCTGGGGTTTGGGGCCTGCACCAGCCCACCCAGCATGCTTGGCAGATTATGATTCTTTTATAGAGGAGATGCTCATATCAAATTTTCTACACAGTTTGTTTCTCCCTCCCCATAGCTACGGAGAAGAGAGAGTTGATTTCTGAAGTTTACTCGATTTAGATTTAGAACTTTTTGTATTCCAGTTTGGCCACTTCAGAGCTCAGAGGTCTTAAGTAAGGCCTGGACATCACTGGAGTCAAGACTCTCCTCTAGAAGATAAAGTGACTGACTCTCACAGGGTGAGGAACGAATTAAATTAGTATTGATTGAGTGCTGTCAGGCATGAGGTACTTCACAGAGCTTCATTTGTCCAGTGAGTCCGTATCAAGTTCCCACTGTGTGCTGGGCACTGGCCCAGAAAATCCCCATCCTAAGTGAATCTGGTTTACATGAAATAGATGAAGTTCAGCAGGCTCAGGATGTGGTCCAGACTTGGATAAGACATTTAGGATTTCTGGATCACATGCTAACCCCTTGAAAACACAAAACTCTTAGATATATTTAGTGACTTCCAAATTGTATGAAATGTATCCCAAGGATTTCAAACATGTTCTTTGGGAGCCTTCCATTGAAAATCTGGAGGGGACAGGATTAACCCTTCTTCAGATGAGATGGCCAGTAAATACACCTGCAGTGGCGTACACAACATTGTCTATTTTTTAAAATATCTATTTTAAACATAGCTATATTAAACATAGCTATTATTTCTGCAAATTTTTAAATTTTTAAAATGTATTATATGTGCTTTTGATCCATTGTCTTAATTTTAAGAAAATCAAGTGACTACCATGCCACATAAAACGGCAGAGTCAGCAGATCTTAAATGGCTTGCCACCTCTGTGACCAGTATGCATTTAACCCCTGAGTTTGAACTTCTTCACCCATACAACAGGCTAATACAATCTATTTCATAGATTTGTAATGAGACTCAAATGTGATCATCTCTTTGAAGAGATGTCTTGTCCCATAGCTATGTCAAATACACATTAATGTATTTTTACATCCTCTCAGGGAACAGAAATATCCTCAACACTTTGTTCTCTGAGCCTCAAAATTTAACCATGATTTTGTATTTTTTCCAACTTATGGGAAATTATTCTACTTTCTACCTATTTTTCTTTATAAAAACATGATCTAATTTCAACATTTTCAGTACTCTATATATATATATATATACATATGCATATATGTATAGGCATATATATATACACACATATATTTATAATCCAATATATGTCTTAAATTCAAATAGACATATATATCGCTTTTGGAAAACTAATATATAATTAGGGTACTTTGCTTGTGCTCTGCAATTTATGATTATTAAGGACACCATTTCAGAGTTTCACACATAACTTCTATTCACATACAATATACACTTAACGCCATCTATCACTTTACATCTTGATGTTGATGACTTAAGAGATCAATCAAATACCTACTGCCTTTCCATTTAGTAGGAGAGTCAAAGGCTGCCCACTGAGCTCACAGCATCCACAAGTGGGTGTACTGAGGTCCTGGAGGCTTGAGCCCTCTATTAGTGTGAGTGTGGTGGCTGAGATGGCAACACCTGAAACTCTCCCAGGCAGCAGCTCTGTGCTGTTTCTTTTCAGAGTAAATCTGCTTTTATCCAAATGCAGTGGAAAGTGGGCATTAAAATGACACATATTGTTTCTAAAGAAAATAAAACAGGGAAAGTACAGGATGGTTCTAGAGAGTGAGGGAGCATGCCCTTGGAGTGACCACCAGGGTACTTAGGTGCAGATGCTTCCTATTCAAGCCATGCTGTCCAGTGAATGAGCCTCGGGATGAGTCAGACTCAGGAAAGCCAGCTGCCAGTGATAGTTCTGCCTCTTAGTCTCCAAATGACCCTCTTTGGTCTCCATCTTTTCTCCCTGCTTGCCCTGCCCAGCTCAACACCTGGGATGAGAATCCATTGGGATAATGAATACAAAATTCCTTAGAAAATAGGGAAAGCAAGCATGATTTTTAAACTGTATTAAATTATAACAAGGTAGTTAAATGGATCAAATTTAAGAGGCTTACTTGTTTTGACTGTACCTTCTGGAGACTGAACTACCTCTATGAAAATCCTAACCTAGACACTTTATAGTGCTTATCCTTGCATTGTTTTGAATTGTTCTAAGAATGGTCTCTCTCTGCCATAAAGCAGGCTTGCTAGAAATATCTCCGCAAATGAACCAAATGATGAAGCAAATGCACACTGTTTAACCCAGTGCCTGGTATAGAATTAGGCCTTAATGAAAATCAGGGAAAATATTGAGATGAGGATGATGGTGATGTTTTAGTCAAAATGTCTCCCCAGTCAGGGAAATGAATATAAAAATCTATTTTTTATGGTCTCTTAGGCCTCATGCAAGAAGAATTTGATTTCAACATACACAAACCTGTGAGTGTCTTGGTTGACTTTTTGATTTCGTGCTTTCAATCATTGTTGTCAATGATATATTATCATCAGGTTAGTTAAGAATATCAGGTAAATTTGTAGGTTGAATCCGATTGTCAGTCAAGGGTTGCCAAAAGTAGATAAAAGACCTGAAGAGAAAACCACAACACATCTGAGTCTTTCAATAAAAAGCCAAAATTAGGATTCCAGCAGGCTTTGTTCTTTTTTTTTTTTTGTTTCTAAACCAGTGAGTGGTAGACTTGCAGACAGAAGGATTGATGCTCAGCTTATTATTTAAATTCCCCAAGCTTCAGCTACTAATAACTGGTCTCACAGGATGCTTCTGAAGAATTAAGTGAACTTTGCTCTTGAAGAAATGGAAACATGGTGGTTCTTCTCATCTGAATGGATGTTACCATAAGCCCAAGCATCAAACACATACAATAATTAAGATATTTGGTCCTAGCTTAGTTCTTCCTCAGGACATGGAGGGGACAGGGCAATTAACACACAGCCTGAGTGAGTTGCCAAGGGCAGTGGTGGACTTGAATTAATACACCCTCTTTCCTAATCAGAAAAGACTGTCTGGAAGAAGAAGCCCTTGAGCCCTAAATGATAAGAAGCATTACCCAAATCTAAGTGTGACAAAAGAGTATGAGCAATAAAACCGGAGTCGGGAAAGTCTTCCAAATGAGAGAAACTGGAAGTGTGCTTAATGAGAAGGAGAGAAAGGTGGGGAAAGAGAAGTACAACGTTGGAGGTAATCTGAACTCTTTCCTTTAACCATGAGAACTAGGGTCACAATCAATGGGCAGATGCCACATGGAGGAACATACCAGCTATGCTGTATGGCCAATGTAGCTAACAGGGTCAAATGGCCCACTTTCAAGATTTCTGAATTAATTAAAAAAAATAATGTCTGGACTTCAGGGATCCAAATGCATGTTGACTCATCTGTGTAGTGGACATGGATGCCCTCTGATGGAACCACAGATTTGCCCTTCTTATTGGTCCTGCCTTCACCTTTGGACCTTGGATTGGGTGGCCCTAAAGTCATTGCCAGTTCAGGGTGATACAGGAAACAGCCACTCCATGCTGCAGATCCTCTTCTTCTTTTAGCCATTTCCTGGATGCCACCTCACATTTCTCTTCCTGGCAGAAATACAACAATGGAATAAAGTACAATTATATAAAGAAACTTTAACATTTCCCAGGGCTATGAGCCAAGGAGGAAATAAAATAAAGAAGGAAAATAGTCTCTGTCCCAATGGAGAATGAAGTCTAAGCAAGTGAGAAAGCTGAATAAGATAGACCACCTCCTTTGTTTCTTCCCTTTGTTTATTCTCTAAGCCCAGCTGGAACAACACGGCTTTGATGTGTAGGCTTGGCTACAGTGCAAGGTCCAGGATTGGGGCCTTGGGTGGGAATGCTGAGGGTGTCTTGGAGTCATAGAATAAGAAATTCCTAGCTTAGCTGGGAGCCACCCTGATGGGCATCCAAGTTGCCCCAGTTCTCAGTGTCCCCCTTGGGTGCAGCGCTCATACCTTGATCCCCAGTTCTGTTCTAATTCCTCTATGCTGCATAATCTTCCCTTCCTTCCATATTTACTTCTCTAGTTTCTGCATTCAGATCGCAGATATTTGTTCTGATAAATAATTTTTGTCATTGATTTCCAATCCTGAAACTATAGATTCATAATTTATATTTAGCGATCAATAACTGTTTGATGACCTCAAACAGTTTTATTTTCCCCAGATAGTCATAGTTCATCTATTTTTGGATGCCCAAATACAATGTCCTGAGCACCTCATAGAAAGGACTCTCCCCTGCTACATTACTCATTCATTCAATCAATTGTTCATTTATTAATTCAACAAATGAGCACTTGCTACCTATGAACTGGTCATCAGGACAGCAGACTTGAGTTAGACATGATCTCTGCCTTCGTGTAACTCACACAGAGCTCAGGACATTGAGGTATCCATAAACTAGCAAAACACATGGACTAATTATATAGAATTTTGCATAGAAAAATTGATGTTTCCAAGCACAGGGATGAGGAAGAGAGTGACAAAAATAAGAACCACATATTATTGTTGCAAAACAAACCACCCAAAAAACTTAGAGTCAAATGACCATTTCATTATGTTCGCAGATCCTACGGGTAAAGAAGCAGTGTGTCAGGGAGAAAGAAGAAGTTTCATCTCTGCTCCCTGCTATCTGCGGCCTCAGCTGACAAGACTTGCCAGCTGAGTTGGGTGTAAGTTGGGGACTGGAGCCAGAAATCACATGGAATCATCTTCTGGGGCAATTGGCAGGCAGCTGATACTGAAGATCAGCTGGGACTTACATGTGGGCCTTCTATGTAGTAGCCTGGGCCTCCTGCCAGCCCCCTCAAGATGGTTAAACTATCTACACAGGCAGCACAGGGCTCCAACTGCAAGGATTCCAGCTAACAAGAAGAAAGCTGCAGCATCTTTTATTTCCTAGATTGGGGAATATTAGAGCACCTCCTTTGTCCATTCTGTTAATTATAAGTGAGTCACAAGTCCATACAGATTCTAAGTGAAGAACTTGGGTTTTGTGTTGATGTTATAGTTGCAATGACCAAGAAGAGTCCATGGAATGGGATGTAAGATAGTCCTGTGCTCATCTCTGTTGATGTATAAGGAGGAGCTTTCACACATGCACAAGGAAGAAAGGTGCTGAACAGTCTATAAGAGATATGAAACATCAAGGACCATGGTGATCATGGGAAATCATGCAGGACTGGTGTATCTCAAAGGTAATGTGTGTGGAGGGGAACTGAGAGGGAGTTGCCCAAGGGATTGTTGCTAGAACCAGGTAAAAAGCTATGAAGATGGATCAGTTAAGACACAAGGGCAGTCTGAAGTGAGGTAATGGCAGTGGAATTTCAAGGAGGAAATGTTGCAAGAAATAATTAAAGTGCAAAACCCACAAGACTTGTCAATTCATTTGCTATTGAGTGGGAGGAATATGGATATCCCTAATGTCACTATCCCTTTGATCATCATCTTTTGCACAGAACTAAGTCTTCTAATGATCTGAACAGAGTGTGGAAGGGACAGCATTCAGGTTGACCAATCAGAGCATCCCATTGTATTGAGTGAGGCTGAGTGGTAGGATGTGCCATGGCACAGCCAGTGGAGACTGTCATAGAATTTCTGAAACTACTAGAATGACGATCTGTTCTTTTCTATGCAAAATGTAAGAAATTAATTAACTTCAAACCACCACCAGTCATATTTTCCAAAAGGAGAGCAGCCTCAGAATAAAGTCAGCCCAGTGAAAATCAGAGTCAAGAGAGGGGAAAAGCAGCACAAATACTAGATGACATTATTGGAACCCATAGAGCCTGCTAATTCAGAGCCATAGTTCAAGTTAGACACTAAGATATTCATTCTTTTCAAAAATATGTTTGAGCTGTATTTCCATCATCAGAATTGGGAGTCCTCACCTATACAATGGGGAAGTCAAAGAAAACCCTGAAGCCCCAACATGAGCATTTGGGAAGTAGCAATGAAATACTACTGCTCTCATGAGGACCACAAGGACAGGAGAGACCTGGGTTAGGGCGTAAGTCAAAAGGCTGATAGCAGGTGATTTTCAGTGCAGTATATGCTGACACCCACGCAGGTCACATGACCATCAGAATACCCCCCCTTGTTCAGCTCATGTATTAACACACTGAATTTAACTGACACAACCTTGCCAATGCAAGAACTGCTTAATGTCAGCAGATGGGAGTACAGTCACCACCTACACCCTCACTGAGTTATGTATTTCAAATTAATTGCTTGATTTCTTTGGCTAATCGAATATCAGTAGTGGTGAATGAATCTAATCATGCTTCCTGACTGATTGATAGAAATATCTGACAACAGTCTAAATTGTGGTTAAGAACAGACACTCTCGGTGATGGGGACACAGAGGTTTGGAGGGAGGACAGAGCTTGAGTTTGAAACTCCTGCAGAAAGCTAGAGATTTGTAAATGTTTCTCCATCTGCTGTGACAGAGGATAATTCAAGTTACAATGTGAAGCCCCTAATTCTAAGTGTAATACAAGTAGCTTTTCTCTCCCCAGCATGTTGGACTGATTGCAGACAATATGTAATTACCTTCTGAGATACACTTTTTCCCTCTTAGCTCCCTCTACATGTGAAATGAACTGTAACCGACAAATTAGCTTTTTTTTCCCTCTCTTTTCTCAGCTCCTAAATTTCTAAGATTTTTTTCCCCTGATTTGATGATTCTCTTCTCCTACTAATATAACAATACAATTGAGGATTAAATGCACACTACATGGCCAGAGAGAAAGTATGTGCCATCTAGAGCAATATCTAGAGCTGTTCTGGAAGAGAGCCCATCGCATCTCAAACTCCTACATTTGAGAAAGAAACAAAAACCCAGAGGAGAGGGGCCACCCTTTGTTAGGTTCAGCATCACACGGCCCTTCAGGTCCGTTTCCTGAACCCTGTCCCCTTTGGAAGATGTGACCATGTGGACTGAATATGATGGACTTCACAGGCGTTTTACCTGATTTCTTATCATCTTCACAACTCATGTCAACATAATCTGTTTCCATCAGAGGAGATGTGTTCCTGCATATCAGGTTTATTTCCTTGCTCCCTTCTGGGTCATCTATTTCAGTAGAAGTGGCAGGTCATAGGATGCACTTCATCACATTAGGAAACACACCTGCACTTTCAGTTCCAAAATCAGGAGATTTCAGCTAGTGCATGTTTTGCATATACAAAGCCAAAATTATTTGTTTCAAAAAGTCTATTTATGATAAACATCACCCATCTGCATAACATTTTACAGGGGGCAATGCATTTTTGGAGGATGATTGGAAAGTCACCATTAGGAAAGACTTGTGGGCTCTTCAGAGTACTTAACCCAGAAGGACTGTTCCATTTCTTTAGGCAAAAGTAGTTCCTTGATTCTTCAAATCAATTTTTCAAATAGAGCAAGAATGAAAAACACAAAATGCCATCCACAATTTAGCTGCCATGAAAACCTACCATGACTTATTGTTCCATGTTTATTTTTGAATTGTTTTGTTTATACCATGTGTGTGCACATACATATTTATGCATTCAAGTTTACTTTTCTTCCCCCTTAACTCCATATTATTTTCCCTCTTGACACGCTGCATATGTAGTAATCTTGGATAATGCTTGCTCAGTAGCCAAGTATAGGAGTGTAACATAATTAAACATAATTTTCTCATCAATGTTACAGTTTTACAAGTAGTACTGACAGAGAGAAGCTTACAAATGTAATTATAGCTGTTGTTTTTCATGAATATTGGGTGGAACAATAGCTAGTGAGGAAATAAATAAAGACATCCCAAATGAGAGCAAACAGAGGTAATTTTCTCAGAATTCACTATCACAAGGAGTCACCCAGTGTCCCTTACGTGTGGTACAGGTATACAGGCTGACAGATATAGGAAGCTCTATAGTGAATGAACTGGATGACTTCAGGTAGGCTCTGCCTGGGGAGAAGAAGCCTGCTATCCTCTAGAAGCAGACTGACCAGTGAGATTGATTTGGGAAATATATTTGCCTTCCTCTGATTGGTCCTACGTAGGAAGTAGGAAGTAGAAACAAAAATTAGGAAAACTGCCTGGCACTCACACCCTTACCTAGTTTGTTTTGTTTTATTTGGTGGGAGATCAGGGAGGGAATGACTATAGAGCTTTTAGTTTGGCTTCCAAGGCTGGTTGCTGCAGGGGTTATGGATCAGAGTTCTATGGCTTAATATAGTCGGGCCATGGGACATCTGTGTTGTCGGTAGCTCACTGGGTGAAAGATGGCCAGATTGTCCACTGCCAGCATGAAACTCAGAAGTTGTCTCTCAATCTGGTGTGAGTGAACCCTAAATGTCAACCCAATGTCACTGTAGTAAACTAAAGCAGGATTAATAAATTTTATGTTCTCACATTAGCAGCTATTTACTGAAACAAGTTTATTAGGAATTGTTATTTAGTTAGGGTTTATAAATCGTTACCCAATTAACTCTTCTGTTTTATGTGCCTGTTTCTTCCAACATAAATATGATAATCAATTAAATCGACCTGAAAGTGGTCTGTGTTGCACTTTTAGGCAGCTTCGAACATTATTAAAATCAGATTACAGCTTTAGTAGGTAACTGGTTCCCAGGAATCCTACTTTATATCCTAAATTAAAAATATTTCACCCTATCCTTTTTAAAATCATTTATAAATTTAATTACTAAATATTGTGAAATGTGCATTCAAAAATATGTAATCCATGCACAGGCAGATTACAAATTATTATAATCTGAACACCAGTATCACGGGTAGTAGTATGACCTGTTTCAAGAAACAGTGGGTGAATTCTTCAGAGGACTCCTTGAGTGTTTCCCCAATTCCATTTTTCTTTTTCCCCAGAAGTCACCATTATTCTGACTCTTTTCATGAAATGAGTGTCCATTGTTCCAGAACAGCCCAATGTTTTGTCTCTGATCTTTGAGTCTTCGTCCACCCATGTGCTCCTGTGAAACACTTTTGTCTAGATGCTCTTCTCCTCCCAAGAAGCTCAACTGATATATCACACTCATGTTCTCAGTAAAGTATACTTCTCCTGGAGGCCATCACTTGTCCACAAAGCAACCCATATTTTAAGGGATTTGTACTCATTGGACATGATGGAGCCTCAGCCTCATATCTATTCACCGGGGACAGGAATGGAAGTCCCAAGGAAGTCAGCTAGCCAAAATACCAGAGGCAAAGTATAGAATATAGAACCATTTTATTTTAAGTTATTTCAAGTTTCCCATAATGAACCTTTGAAATTCAACCAAATTATGTGGAATATGACAGCAATCCTGTCACTATTTAATTCGTTTAGAACCACCACATCACTATAGAACAGACACAGGAGGGACAATTGTCCATTGGATGAGGAAACTCAGAAGGCAAGGACAGGCCATTCATGGCTAGAAATGGCAGGCTTGGAACTGCTATCCAGGTTTTTAATTTCTAAGGACACACCTGGGGTTCTTCTTGCTGAAATATTACTTCCTGGTACATTTCAAGAAAATAGGAGAAGAAAATTCAGACCATACTCATTCTGTCTGTCTGAACCAGGGGAAATAAAGATTCTAGATCTGAGCTGTGATCTAGGAAAGGCTAGAACCCAAGCTTTCCTAACTTCCAATAAGTTGCTGAAGAAAAATGCATCCATTCAAGGAGTTAGGATCCAATCCTCCACGACTGGCTCGCAACACCAAAGGGTCTGCCCCTCACTCATTTAGCATTTAGCATTTCATCTTTTGACAAATATTTACTTCTTAACACATCTATGGGATAAGCAGAACATGAATTATTAATCCAATTTGGTAAAAGCATAATTTGTGCTCAGACGAGGGAAAGTGGCTTGACAAGCTTACAGAGCTGATGAAATTTAGAATTCACCCCAGTCACATACGTCATATACAGAAGCCCAGTCACAATTGCCAGAGTTCTCTACACGCAATGATTGCTGTGTTCTCTCCACCACGATTAAAGATGTGGTTATTTCAGCCATTGTGAAGGCTTACAGAATTTGAACGAGAGGATCTGTCCATGTCTGACATGTCTAACTTTGATTGATTGAAATTCCTCTTCCTCCTCCTCCTTTTTCTCTGCCTTTTCTTATATATAGTCACTGTTGAAAGTCGAATTAATATGCAACAAGAGAAGCCAAGACAAAGTATTACTAGTCCAGCTACAGAATCAATTAAGTGAACATAGCAATTAATGGATGCTGTTTGTCTACTAATACCTTTCTACCTGAAAGAATATATAAACTTTATCTCTTGCCTTAAGTAGCTTAAAAATCTTGTATTATGGGGCTACAGCTATAGCTCAGTGGCAGAGCACTTACCTAGCATGTGTGAGGCACTGGGTTTGAGGTTTAGCACCACATAAAAATAAAGAAATAAAATAAAGCCATGCTGTCCATCTACAAATACAAAAAAATTATATTTAAAAATTTTTATTGTAATATAAATGGTCTTACATAAGCAAAGTGATTTATTATAAGAACTTTGGCTCTCAAACCAGGTATGATGGCACAGGTACTATAATCCCGGCTACTTAGAAGGCCAATGCTGGAGGATTACAAGTTTGAGGCCAGCCTGGGCAATTTATTGAGATACTCAGCAATTTAATAAAATATAAAAAGTAATGGAGATGTAGCTCAGTGGTAAAGCAGTACTAGGAAAAAAAAGTTTATTAGAATGATTATTCTAGGATGTATGTAATCAAAATTTGGGATGTACCTTTGGGTTCATTTGGGTACCATGAGTATGTTATGGGCCATGTCTCCTAATTTAAAGACTAAGAATCAGAATAGATGACCATTTTACTGTATTGTGCAACCTGTAAATCCCTAGCCAGACCCAGGATTATAATTCCAGTTAGAATATATTCTATTTGTCCTAGCATGAGTTTACATCTTACAGGAATTGAGGTTAGTCCCACTGAAGGGAAAAAAAAAAAAATAGAAGATAGTACACGAGAGAAAAGTGGAGTGGGTCTCTGAGCCATAAGAAAGTGCTGTGTTTCTTGTTTTGCCTTGAAAAGGTGTTTGAATGCTTATAAAAATTTGGCAGGAAAATGGCATTTGTAGCATTGATGAATTAATTGGAGACAGGGTCTTAATTAGGATGTATGGAGGAACTAGTTTCTCCCTGGATTACTTTATCTGAAACTTTTTCTATATAGATGAAGAGGTCACTTCAAATCCACTTTGATAGTCCTAAGTTTTTAATAATAAAAGTTTCTCCAGTGGCATCTTTTTATCTTATAAAGTTGCAAAATTTTCCGTATCGTGTTACTCTTAGAAGACAGAATGTAAAATGTAATTGCTTTGGTAACATTTTGTAGCAACATCAAGAAAGACTTTGATGTCCCTGTGGTTTCAAAACTCAAATAATACCAACTGTGTTTTCTGTGTTTCTTTTTTCCTGAGCCACATTTGTATTAATCACAAGGTGCTGACAGCTCCATAAATATTCCTTTGCCTGGTATTCAAATGATATTTTTAAGAGCCCAATAATATATCAAATAGGAATAAAAAAGCTGATAAAAACAAATTTCCCAGTGTTGATAGCCAGAGCTTTAGATCTCCAAAAATTTTTCCTAGCTCCAAGGTATCGTAACTTCAAAGTGAGGAGAATCATCCAAATGAAGTGGGAAAATTTCAGCTCTTCCTGCACCTCATTTCAATGGAGGGAAAAGAAAGTCATCTACATTATTAATCAAGATGGGGGGCAGGGCAAGCCAGGGTATGAATTTCACAGCATATTTATTTCCTTTTGGACACAGAGCACCAGGAAGCCCAGCTAGGTGATGATCCTAAACCCAGAGCAGATGGTCTTTAAAATGATCATACAGATTTTCTTTCATAATGAAGCTCAAGAATCCTATAGGATTTATAATAAAAACTGTTCATACATATGAAAAGACAGATGTTTCTCTAGATGCTGTTCAACATTTCTGTGGCTGAATCCAGGAAGAGCCATTAGCTATGACTTTATTTTCAAGCAGTTGAGTTATGTGGGACTTTTGTCTCAACTAGTCAATGTCAAAACACCTTTTAAATGGAAATTATTTTTTCTCTGGGGTGGAGGATGCGGGGCATGTGTTTAGCAGACCTGGGAACTAACTCCCCTTTCCAATGTATTTTTTATTGTTGCACAGGGCTTGGGAAATCTGTCATCCTTCTTTTTTTCAATTCTTTGGCAGTGAAGCAAGACACTGTTTAAAATATGTATCTTTGGTCTAATGAGCAGTGATTAGGTTGACTATACAGAGAATAAGTGAACTCTACAGTTTGCTATCACCTGATGTCTAAGGCCGCTCCAGAAGGCTGGAGTCCGAGTTCTAATCCAGCACCTGTCACTCCCCGACTCTGTTGTGACTTCAGATGAAGCACTTCCTTCCTTTGAGCTCATCTTGAACAAAATGAAAAGACATCTGGAATCATTCTGCCTATCCAAACCCAGCTGAGTCCCCAAATCACCTGAAGAGCTCTTTAAAATGTATTTCTAAGCCCAAGCCACTAGTATAGAATCTGAATCTTTGGAAATAGAGGAGAGAGATACCATAGTGCTTTTCATTTTTATATTTTCTTCATTTGTCTGTGTTTTAACTTTCCAGAGGATTTTTAACTTCCTCATTGTTCTAAGAGAAAATGATGTCATTTTCCACGGTTGGTTATACAAAGCCTTTCCAGCTGAGCACCTGGTTTCCGGTTTGGAATAGCCTTAGCTTGGATGCTATTATTCTGGATCTTGACACACCTGGAGATGAGCAAGGGCACACTCACACCCACCTTCACTCCACAAACCCTCACGCTCCCTCCACACTGACAGTAAGTGACCAACCAATGAACACCCTGTCATATATGTTAATCTACATGGGAGTATATGGTGACTGTGCATGTGATGATCCTTATCCATTTGTTCAACAATTTATCCACTCTGAGTGGCTAGACTTTTAATATTCTTCTACTAAATTAATATATTTAATTGACACCAGTAATAAGGCACATAAAAGTGCACAATAAAAAAAAAAAAGCCTGCAAAACTTGTTACCTTCCAGAATCTATTGTTTAAGTAAAAATGTGTGGTTTATGGATATATATGTGTGTGTATATATACATATATATACACACACACATATATATTTATTGCAGCAGTTATAATATTTAGAGATAGAAAAAACAAAAACACTGGATAATTAGATGGCTAAGTACATGGGTCTGTCCTAGAGATGAATATTACCTAGTTATTGACCACGATGCTCATATTTTAAAGGATGAAAATAGTTGTGTTAGTAATGCAAACTTTAGATTTCAGAATATAAATATACGTATGTATTATGATATAATTGAGCTTTTTTTCTTCCATGCTTCTCCCTCTTCATACCTCATTTTCTTAACAATAAGATATTTTAACACAAGATTTCCGTTTATTAACAACATGTATAAAATAGACTTTACAGAATGAACTGAAAACAAAAGTTCTGAGCTGAGGAGTTAAACACCTGGAGGCCCCTGTCCAGATTTCGTCAGTCACCCTAAGGATACAGGAGTGCCAAGGTCACCAGGTATATCTGAGCATGTCTGAGGCACTATGTTAACCTTGAACTTGCATCTTGACACCTGCCAGGGACACAATAAACCTCCCCAAGGCTTGTAAACAATGGGGATCCTAACAGGACCCCTTTCTAAAGAAGAGATCCCAAGGGGTTAAGCCATAATGGGAGGCCAAATATAAAATATTAGAGACTAATAGTGAATTTAGTTAATAATGATGTACTCTGTTACCCGCGAATGTTCCAATCAAATCAAACTTAAGCATTCTCAATTAAAAATAATCACCAATGAGGTGGTGGATATGTTAATTAATTAAGGTGATCATTTCACAGTGTTGTGCATGTATCTAATCATTGTGTTACACAAGCTATACAAGTACAATTTTTTGTCAATTATACTTCAAAAAGGCTAGAAAATGGGGAAAAGGAATCTCAAAGTAGCTCAAGTTCTAAGAACATAGATACTCTGCTGTTTTTCTCTCTCTTCCTCTCTGTCTCTTACTTTCCATCTCTCTTTACCTCAACCTTCCCCAAATACATATAAATACTTTGAAAATACTGGAAAACTAAATTAAACTAAAAGAAAATAATAAAAGAATACCATGAAAGACTAGAAAAATCAAATAGAATAAATTATCAGATTTTCAAAGACTTTCTTAACAACAAAATATTTTAATATTTCAGAACTATGGAATACAATTTACTAAAAATACATTTTACTAAATAAAGAGCAAGTAACTATGCATGAAAAAGCAGATTTTAAAAATATTTAAATAGAACAGGTATCTGCAGTAATTAAAGTTTGTAAACAAGATAGATGTGTTAAGTGAAAGATTTACTAAGGAACTGAAGGATTCAGCAAGGAATTCAGCAAAGAAAGATGTGAAAGAGAACAGAAAGTGTGAAGACCAGGCATGCTCTAGTCATCATCAGAAGATGGTAGAGATGAACTGAGATGTTGGAAACAGTGGAGAATCATTGAACAGCAAAACACAACTTCAGATGCCACAGTCCAAAGAACTCAAGTAAAATGAACAAAAGCAAACACACCCCCAGAGGCACCCAGGAAGACTGCAGCACACTACTGCAAGTGAGATTTTAAACATGGCCAACATTATAAAGAGATGTCACCTTGGGAAAGGACTAGTCTCATAGCTGGCCTCTTAGCAGCCACATCAGAAGGTGGCCATCAATGAACAGGACAGGAGACATTCAAGATCCCAAAGAATTCAACTGCAGACCTCAAATTCCATCGGGAGCGAAATCTTTTCTTGAGCCTAGGTAAAATGAGATAATTTTCAAAAACTTAGCACTGAAACAACTTACCTCAAACAACCTTTAGCCAACTATGTTTTGCAGTTCATGTTTCATAGATAGGAAAAGTGATGTAACATGGAAGATCTGTGTCACAAAAAAGGGGTGGTGAGCAGATATGTAAAAAACAAGCTGGTGATGGAAGGTGAACATGAAGGTTAGACAGCAGGAGCTACCTACCGTGCCTGATTGTTGGCATTAAAGCAAACAGCACCCCAAAAATATTCAGAACAAAAAGAACACCTAAGTTGGAAAGAAAGTCAGTTCTCTGCAAACATTAATAAGCAAATAATCCTCCCTGATCAGTAATCAGCAGTAAAAGGAAGAGCAAAAATCATCGTAATAATGTGGTACAATACCAAGGTAAATCTGAGTGAAGAAGAGTGTGGGATCATTTGTAGTGCTCTGTTTTCACAATTTTCTTGTTATGTCTGAGCCTCACCGGTCAACTGATCAATTAAATGGAGCATGTTGGGTGTAAGGCCCAAGAAGGAGCAAAGATCAGTTCTAGAATCTGGGTGACACGGGAGTATGGAGAAGCCGTATGCTGAAATGGTTGGAGAGGGAAAGCTAGAGTTCTCTTTTGTACTTGTTTGGTTTGAAATGACCACCAGGTCTACTTCTGTTAGTGGCTTCTGTTAGTGGACACTGGGCAAGGAAGTTAGCCTGTGAGATCCTAGGGATTACAAACACTGGGGTCAGCTGGACACAAATGTGAAAGCAGACTTTGGGCTATGTGACCTTGGGCACAACCCCTTCCTCTCCAGCCTCCCTACCCCATCTGCAAAAGTTAATGTGAAGATGAACTGTGATGCTGTATTTTATGCTTCTGGCACATTGTAGGTACTTAAAATTACAATGACGTTTTCCCTTCCAGTGTTTACAATGAGAAAACTAAAGCTTGAAAGAGGAAGGGCGTCCCCAGAGGGGAGGTCACAGCAGGGAAGAGATAAAGAAAACCCCCCTTCGTTGACCCAAAATTCCAATTAGCTTTCTCAGACTCCCTTTGTGGACTTATTGTACCCTCAAGCGGGCTGATAATCATGGGTGACACATTTTGCTGTTCTTCAAAGAGCATCCCGTGCTATGACAGGTGAGCATTCTTGTATCCAGGTGGTGCCTGTGGGACAGGGAGGCAAGAAAAAAGGAAAAAGGTCAGATGTTTAAAAAGAAAATAGGACGTGGGCAGTCAAAGCACAGAGCTCCCTAGGAGGTCAAAATCCAGAGCTCAGGGAAACCTGGGCCTGATCTTCCAGCTCCGCTTGGCACCACCAAATGCTCACCCCGCACCTTTGTGAGTTACCCAGGGGCCGACCTTCATATTCCTCCCATTGTGCTGGGGTAGGAAAAAATGGGCTTTGTCTGTTTTTATCCTCAAACCCCAACAAAGGCCAAAGTGATATAAGTAAAAATGAAAGAGGGGAAAAGTGAATGTCTAGTTGAGACAAAATGAATCCATTTTGCTCAAAAGGTTTTTAAATCATTAAAGAATTCCACTTGAAAACATAGCTCTGATTTCAAGGGGCACACTGTTTCAGAGAGGCAAATTCTGTGGGGGCCATTTTTCTTTTCCCCCCCCCTTCATCTCTCCTTTCCTCCTTTCCTTTACTCCTCTTCCTTCTTTTCTTCTTCCCTCCCTACCATATCTCTGTCTCTCTCCTTCTCTTACTCTCTTGGGTATCAATCCAATGTTCTAAAAATGTCATTTCCAAGAGCAGAGTGAACATCTACTCTTTGAAACCTTTATTTCGCTGTCTTTCTTTATGTCATGTTGGAAGTGAAGTGTCTCTTTAACTCTTGAAAATGCAGAATTTGTACACCAGAACAATGTATTCTCAGAAGGGGCGGCACACATAACACTTGTCAGATGAAATGGTAAATGTTAATCTGGGTCCAATTCCAATTTCACCTTTTCCGTGCTATATCATCTGGGGCAAGCCACTTTGAGTCTGTCATATAAATGGGCCAGACATGGCCCCAGGGTATTGACCCCAAATGGTCTCCATGTGGTTTACTTCTTCCCAGCAAGATAGGATGATTAACCTAAAACCTGCTGGTGTCAAACTCAAATTCTACATATTCAATTTCTTTAAATATAACCAAATAAACAATTTTTAGCCACTTAGAGCTTGCCTCCCTTTCGTGCCCTGAAAAACCAAACTCAACATCTGCTAACTAGAGATAAGCCAGAGCTTGTAGCTTGACCCTCCACCAGGAGCTTTCAGACTCAGTCTTCACTTGTTTCTGAGAGACAAGGAGCGCCACTTGGACAGGTAAACTCCCTTTATGACTTTCTGTCCTCCCAGAGGGTCCCTTGACTTGTTTCTTTTCTGGAGGTGGCTCTGCACCCCCATCCAGAAAGGCTCTGTCCAAGAACAACCAACAAAGAGCTGTGTTGGTACCCCTCCTGTTCTCATCTCTTCCTGGATCTACCCTGAAATCCTTCAACTCAACACAGAGTCTTATTCATAAAAATGAGGAAATACTACTTATCCAATGGCATTGTTTGGAAAGAACCTAGTATCACACAGGAAATATGACCGTAGGTCACAATATGTGAGACCTTTCCTCTGTAATTTGTTCATAGGTGGTGCCGGGGCACCACAGAGAGGAAAGTGAAGAGACAATGAAAATTATTCTTCCATTTGCATAAACATTGGAGAATTCCCTGTTAGTGACTGGAGGAACAGGGTTGCAGAGGTGGGGTGGGGCAGTTTGGATCAGTTGGTTCTCAAAATCATTGATAAGAACTGTCAAATATCAGTCTGGCTGGGTGGGACACATCTGTTATCCCAACAATTCCAGAGGCTGAGGCAGGAGGATCAACAGTTCAAGGCCAGCCTCAGCAACTGAGAAAGACCCACAGCAACTTAGTAAGAACCTGTCTCTAAAAATAAATAAATAAGAGCTGTGGAAGTAGCTCAGGGATAAAGCTCCTCTGGGTTCAATTTCCGTACCAAAAAAATAAAATAAAATAAAAATCTGTCAAATTTCTGTATTGCTTAGAACACTGAGGACACAGTCTTGAGAGACTGAATTCATTCACATTTTCCATAGGATGAAAGTTAGCCTTGAAGATGACATAGCGTTCCTTTATGAGAAAGGATACAAGGAACATTTTTAGAAATGTGTTGCAAATGCAGATGAAGTAAGTAGATTTATCTCTTCCTTTGGAGTTATAGGAACAGGCCAGCAAGCAGCAGAGCAAGCAGGTTTACTGTTGCTTCCTGGGTTGTGGCAGTGGATGTGCAGGACATGATAGGAACACACAGGATAAATGCCTTCTGAGTGGAGCGTGCTCCAAGGCACGCAACTCACCAAACGATCAGAACTGCTTCTGTTCTCAAGATATGCCAAGATGTTCAGCCAAATGCTTGTAATTGCAAAACACACTAGTTTATATCCGAATCCAAGGCTTCACTTCTTCTAGGAAGCCATTCTGAACTCCTTGTCTGACCACAGCAGTGGTGGCTGCGCTCAAAGGCATGGTACTGTTACCTTGAAGGAATGCCTCTGGGTGTCCAGGACACAGGATTATATTTGGAACCCCATGATTTCTGTGATACTAAATTTCTTCTACAAAAATAGCACTTAGAGATTTCTAGTAACATTTCTAAAAAGCAGTTCATAATATTCAATCAAAGCAAGAGATTCATTGAAAAATACAAAAGGCAACGAAGAGGAGTTGATGGGGAGGGACTAGGGCCTGTGATACCATCGGGCAGCTGGGAGAGGGTGCTCTGGTGGGTGGGCCCTTGGTCACCACCCACTCCTTCAGGCCAGGATCACTGCACATGTCCACTCAGTCGTGATCAGGCAAGTGATACAGAGAGGACTGCTCCCATGCCCTCTGCTCCAATCACATCCTCTCTTCCACATGGTGGTAAAGAGCCCGCCTCTATCAGTTCTTCAAAGTCAACTAACTGGGTGGCAAGGAGTCTGGGCCAAGTGGCCTGGCAGGTTATTCCATCTTGTATGGTCTTCATTCTGGGTGTCTTCTTCTCCTCTCACACTGGAAGCCTCCCTGGACACACATGCTCTTCCTTTCCTTCTTTGACCTCTCCTGCTTTTTACACCTGGTCCCCAGGTTGGTGGATGAAGGTAGACTCCTGTTGGCCCTGAAGAACAGAGACAGAGAAGTTTCATTGATAGATCTGCAATGGACCCTTGGGACCACATGTGTAGTGACACATGTGTCAGCCTGATCACATGTGTGGGTGCATGATTTGGATTACTAAGACAGACACAGGTGTACAGCTTTATCAAGATCTCACAGCCCCTCCTCCAGTGACTAGTGTGTGGTGGCAGACTCAGAGTCATGATGAATCTCAGAATTTGTAAATAAGTTATTAATAAACCAGACCCATGGAAAGCACTGTGCTGTGGTCTAGTTAAAGGTCCCTTCTAGATCTAGTTAGTAAGCACTCCCATCTATTAGTGTCCTGTTGAAAGCCACAGCCGAAGGGGCCCCAGCAAACTTCCAGCTGCCGGCTGATGATTGGCTCACAGCGGCCCCAGCAACATCTAACAGATTGGCTCCTCTGCGGTGATGCTCATTGGGCTGTTTCCCTGCCCTTTCAGACCATGGAGCTGCTCATTGGGGGACTTTTTTGGCTCCGCCCACGTGACCCAGCCAATTGGCCTCAAGAGCAGGAGGATTGTGGGAGGTGGAGAGAAGCTTGTGTTTTTGGAGAGAGAGGCTTGTGGGAAGCCGGTGGTGGCAGTTGGGCTCTGAGGGTTTTTCCTGAGGAGCTGTTTTGTTTGTCGTGTGTGGTTCTAAAAATAAAGTTCGTTTCTTTTGACAAGTGGCTCCTGATTGTGCCCAGCCAGACTGCGGCAGTGTCCAATTAACCCATTCATAAACCAGGCAGTTAGGTAGCAGGATTTTTCCCATAGTTTGAATATTATTAACTGTTTCCTGGTAAAATATCTGGCGAAAACATTCAAGAAGCCATCTTTTCTGCAGGACTGAGCTGGGCTTTTATTTGTTGTGAAACCCAAGATGAGAAGTCAGTAAGCAGGAATAGGTAGGTACATTTCTCAATGACCTCATTCTTGGATGGAGCGTCACTCAGCAATGAACCCTCAGAGCACGTGCCAGGATTCCTTCATCTTCTATTCACTGCTGCGGGATTCAGAGTCCGTCTGACTTTCCATAGTCTCACTTATAAAATGAATATACAAAGTCCTGCTTATTGTACACACAGAAAGGTTGCATATGTTTCCATCCTGAAGGAGAGGCAGCCTCAGCTCTCCTTGGCAGATGGAAATGGGGAGCTAGAGAGCAAAGAGGAGCAGACAGAGGGGGTCCACATGCCAGTCCCTGGACCTACGTTGCTGGTCTGTGGTTAAGTACGGAAAATTAGAATCATTCAGAGCATCAAGCACATGATCAGAGGACTTAAATCATTTTCTTTTGTATTTTATAAAAACAAATTGGGATAAAAGGCAAATCAAAACCTGCCCTCTCCAGACAGTTTAAGAGATGCTGCTGTTTAGCACATCCAATCCCTTATTCTAAGAGACTCTTAAATATTAGACAACCACAAAATGTGTTTCCTTTTCAATATTTGAAAACTCCTCTTTTCCCGAGCTTTCCTGGGCTGGAGCTGCGTGGATGTGGGTATCGTGCAACAGATGGTTTGTGCTGCCTCCCAAACACTGTGGGCAGGCTCACCACTGGTGTATGTAGGAAAAGAGAGCACTGTGGGTGAGGGGTGGGGACTGCAGGCCAGTGACTTGCTTTTCCACCCGACTCGAATCTCTCTGTCCTTCAGTATCTTCAAGTTTCTCCCTTCCAGCCCACAGCACTCAGTGCGGTTTAGCCTCTTCCCGTGGTCGCCCACCTAGCAAGTCTTTCACAGGGCTGTCCTGTGCTGTTGTTGCCTCTTGTTTGTGTGTTGTTTGTTTTGTGTTTTATCAGAGGGAACTGGAGAAAAATCAGCACTGATGAAAATCCCACTGGGAGAGCAGACCATGGCCCAGAACAGGGCCTGAGCAGGTTTGAGAAGGATGGCAGGAAGAGTGACATGAAGCTAAATGGACAAGAATTCTGGGAAGTGGGTCAGTGCCAAAGAGAACACTCAGATAAGTGGGTGACTTCAGTGGAGGGTCCCCCTGGGAGGAGACTGGAATCCAGGAGGACCTCATGGAGAAGAATGTCCCCAGGGGTGAAGCAGTGTCTGCCCATAGGTGCCGCAGTCTGGCTGGGCACAAAATAACCAAGCCGCCACACAGCCTTGTAGGTTCAAAACAGGAACTCCTTTATTCTCCGCACTCCTGTGAACGCCACGCACGTGGCCTTCTCCCAGGGACACACCACACACCAACTGGAAATCCCTCCTCCGGAAATCCCTCCTCCGGCACTTCCCCCAACCAATGGGAACTCTCCGGGAATCCGCGGGAGAACTCCAAAGTAGCAGGCCAAGAAACATAACCATTATCATCTCAATGGCTTGCTGGTGTCACCTCTCAACCACTCTGTTCTGGCAAAAATGCCATGCGTCATTCCGACTAGGCTATGGCTCTCAGCACATAGGGTCCTCTCTGTGCTCCTCTAGGCATTTCCTCTTAGGGAAACACACTCCACAGATCACATATGGCAATTGTGCTCCAGGACCCTGTTTTCCATTTTAGTGCAGCCCAGGGGACGGTGCAGGTTATCTGCCTCTGGTAACCTCGTTCTGTTTGTCTGTGTGAGGACTGTTGCTGTTGCTAAGCTAATGGTTTTGTGACTATAAAGCAAAGTCTGAGGAATAACTGTCCTTGATATGAGTATAATGTAGGCTGCTTACATATTTTAAGATGGAGTGTGCCCAGTTACACATGATGGGTTGTAAAGACCCTGTGGATTTTATATTCTAAATTAGCCTCAGCGTCCATTCACCCAAAGCAGAGGATCACACCAAGAAGACAATAAGGAAAAGACAAAAATGCCAAAAGAGGAAGATGTAAATTTACACAGAGTAAATCTCCTGCTGTCAGAAGCTCAGGTTCTATTAGGAGAGATGGCAAGGTTTGATTGTGTGCATGTAATAAAAAACATTTCAGGCAAATATGTTTCATATATATCAGGTATGTTTGTATAACCACTCAGAAAAAAAGCACAGCAAAAATAACTCCTTTAAAATTAGTGTGAAGTTGTTTTTCTGGTTTTTATCCATCCATCTACCCACCCACCCAACCACACAGCCCCCATCACCCATCCATCTACATCCATCCATTCAGCCATCCATTCAGCCATCCATCCATCCATCCATCCACCCATTTGTCCACTGGTCCACCCATTAGTCCATCCACCCAAATCCACCCATCCATCCATCTATCCACCCACCCACCCCCACAGCCACCTATTCATCCATCCACCCTCCCACCCACCCATCCTGTGTGTCCTTTCCTAGGCTGTTTTCTTCACCATAGTCTATATGTTCCTCTTAAGTTAATGTTAGATATTTGCAGATATAAGATGGGATGAGATTGGTCAAAATATACTAAAACTGGTTTTAATAACACACTGGCTTCAATGTGTTGCTTTTAATAACACATTGGTTTTGAGAATCTATTTCTTACTCCAGCAAGGAAACTTAATTTTAGTCAATTCAGAATAAACATAAGGATTTCAAAATTTTCTCAGTCACACTGGGAGTTTCGTCTGATCTTAATTATGTCTCTAGGTTGATTTTAACTTCAAACCTCAGGGCAGTGGGCCATGCCAGTCATGTTGACATCTATCCTTTCTGGCGTTTGCTGATTTTGCCCATGTTCCTCCTTGTCCTAGTCACTGGTCCACAATGATCCTTCCTAATCTTTCCTTGCTGAAGCTGAGGAGTTTGGCCCACCTGCTTCCTCAGCCCACTCTGACCCTTACCAAAGACACAGGCATGCTTCACCCTCTCCTCTGATGTCCTGTAGCTGGGAAAATTCAAGAGCACAGATCAATGCCTCTTCTTCCCTTTATGCACCCTGTATTATTGACTCAATCACTGACAGACATGCAAGGGAATTTGCTAGACTGATGGCCAATCCCCAAGACTTGAGTTGGTCATGACGATCATCCATTTGGCTTTGGGTTGTTGGACTTTCAGGTATGTCTCCACATTCCCTATGTTGGTATTTTGCAATTGTGCCTCCTCTAAAGGCCCAAGATGGGGAGCGAATCCAAGATCTTGGTCTTATTTAATTACCTCCATGTCCAAGATTTTGCCTTCCTTCATGCATTTTTCTTTCCTTTTTTTAATACTGTTTTTGCTGTTCACTCATTTTCAACTTTTTTCCCTACTCTTTATTTTTTTATTAGTGTGCTATAATTTTATATAACATTAGGGTTCATTTTGACATACTCATACATGCATGGAATATTATTTGCTCCACGTCAGTCCCCAGCACTTCCTCTGTCTCTTTCCATCTTCCTCTCCCTGATCCCCTTCCTCTACTTCCTCTACTTCCTTCTTTGTACCTATAGTTTTTTTTTTTTTTAATTAGTGCTTTATAGGTATACATAAAGGTGCCATTGACTATGATGCATTCAGACATGTGCACAACATAATTTGGTAATTTGATTTTTGATTCTGCCTTTCCTCCTTTTTTTTCTCCTTCCTCCCTTCCTCTCAATACCTTTCTTCTTCTATACTGATCTGTCTTTTATTTTCATAGTCTCCCCGCCTCTCAACTGATATGAGAACATTATCAAATTTAAGGTCAGAAAAGTAGCTCTTTTTATTAAGTCTTCATAATCTAGTAGATGCAGTGTATACTTTATGTTCTGGGTTTTCAGTATTTATGAAAACCCAAAAGAAATTTTTAAAAAAATTTGAAATAAAACATTCACTACCAAAATTATTATTTATGCCCCAAGTTTCAAAAGATTACTTGGGAAAAAAATCAAAAATTGAATATTGACTTGTGTGTGTGTGTGTGTTGTGTGTGTGTGTTGTGTGTGTGTATTTCTCTTAAAATAACCTCCTGATTTGGGGCACTGATGCCCAGGAGTACAGGGAACTCAGGAGTGGGGAAACTTAATCAATGTCTCAGTTCATCACCATTCCCTGGCTTAGTCCTGAGCTGGCTTCACCCCTGCAGCTACCCCACTTGTGCTCCAGGCTTCTGCTTTATCCAGTCATTCTCAGGTCTGCTGAAACCTGCCGGGATGCTCCAGGATAACGTGAGTTTGAACAAAGCCCTGCATTTGTTGTAAACAGTTTTCTCTGCATGGAAAACTCCTACACCTTCTTCCAAACCCAATTCCAGCATATATTTCTCAACTAAAATGAATGCTTTCTTACCTCCAAGGCCTACATTTAGAGCTTACAACATCCCCAGTACTTAATACAGTAGAAGGTATGTAACTGATACCATAATTCAGGAGAAGAAATGAAAGGAGGGAAGAAAGAAGGAAGAGTTTCTGAGAGAGAAGGAGCAGCAAAAGGAGAAAAAGCAAGTTTTGTTTTATGCCCAGGAGAGTAGTGTCTAGTGAACCATAAAGGAAAGATTGCCTGTCGCTACATTATCCCAGCCGTGGATCACCTACTTCACTTCAGTTACTTCACTAGACATGATAATTTTGTGCTCCAGACTTCCCAGTACACCAAGCTAAGAAACTGTGAACAACTTTTCCAAGATTCTTTGTCCACTAAGGGATGGAACCAGGTGAGGACTCCAAAGACACTTGATCATTCAACCCATACCTAGGCCCACAAAGCTCCGCTGGAGGAAGCTGTACCTAAGGCTGGGAACCACCACCTTGATACTCGTCATAGACACTCTTCTAGTGGCCTCCTTTGATGCTCAGTGCTTCTTCCAGCTCTCTTGGAAGTCCACCTGCCACTGACTTAATTCTCCTTTCCCAGCCTGGGAATTTTTTTTTACTGGATATTTCTTTTCTCTAGTCCTGAAAAACATGTGATCTGGCACCACAAGTACTACTGGAATCAAAATCCCATCATACTTTATTTTCAGTGAGGTACTTCAGCACTTGAAACTTATTTAACAAATGTAGTTTGTTGTGAAGAGCAAAGGAGATGATTTTCATAAAGTACATTACAAATGGCAGCTTGTAATCACATCCTCCACTAAGGTGCTGGTAGTGGTGGCTGTCTAGAGGTAAAAGCTTGTCTGTTCCATGTGGCCAATGCACTTCTAATTCACGAACTGGTTAAATGGTGGGAACTATTTTAGTGAGATTTTGTTGCTGTGACAAAATACCTGAGAAGAACAACTTAGACAAGAAAAAGTTTATTTTGGCTCATGGTTTCACAGATTCAGTCCATAATCAGAGACTTCATAGCCTGAGGTAAGGCAGAACATCATGGTGGAAGGGCCTGGTGGAGGAAAGCAACTCAGTACACGGCAACCAGGAAAAGAGAGAGAGAGAGAGAGAGAGCTCCACTCATCAGAAACAAAATATAAACCTCAAATTCACACCTCCACTGACCTATTTTCTTCAGCCACACACTACCTGCCTATAGTTACCACCTAGTTAACCAATATGAATTGATCTATCCATTGATCAAGTTAAAGTTGTCATAATCTAATCATTTCACCTCTTAACATTCTTGCCTTGTCTCACACATGAGCTTTTGGGGGATACCTAATATCTAAACCAAAATTATATCTAAACCAAAATAAGAACACCATGAGGATTCCATAAGAATCAAGAACAAAGTTCTCAGGTACCATGATGACAGAATATGGAAATAAAGTTGATTGAAGGATGCTTTGAAAGGAACACTAGGCTTCACCTTACTGCATGACATCGCTCCTCTCTGCCTCCCCAACAGGTAGCTCTGAGGAAACACAGACGTAAAACCACGTTGATATGGGATTTTTCCCCCCTAAGTTCATGCCTAATGGAGAAACGTGTGGAGCAAACATCTTCTAAGTCAAGCATGTCTAAAAAGATGGGGGGAGGGAATGATGTGACCTATTCTTATCTCCTCATCCTTAGGAAAGCCACGTGAAACTTGGCAGGTAGAGTTTGGCATAAGCTCAGGAGCCAGCTGTGTTAAAGTTAATTTCTACTGAAAACAATCACAAAACAGTGAAGAAGTGGTTCCCGTAAATATATATGGGATCTTTAATTAAATATGTGAACAGTATCCACTGATACTGGAAGAGACTTCCTCTGTACTTCTCCAAGGATCAGAATTTGGAGCATGTGTGGTTTACAGAATATGAGAATCACATCATCAGTAATGTTCAAGGTTATTAGGGCAATAACCTGACGGATGAAATTCTGAGCAGGGGCAAGGAGGGGACACAGTTCTAAGGGTATGTTATTTATCTTAGATGAGTATGTTTGCATGTCACTCAGTTCATCTGGAAGCATCCAAGTCACATGGTCATTGACAACCCATGCAGCCCAAAGCATCTTAACCAAACCGTGCCTGTCAACTCTTCAACAAAACATTACCTGCAAACCAAAGAAGTCTGAGGTCACTTCCAGATATAAAATTCAGGAATTGCAACCAATCCAATTGCCCTTTTCATTCTGTTCCGTGTGTGTGTGTGTGTGTGTGTGTGTGTTTTAAATCATAGAATCTGTTGCAAGTATATTACATTTTTCATTATTTTGTAGAGCTAGGTACTTAAGGAACATATTTTTGAGCAGAGTAAAAGGCCAACCTCTAATCCCAGAAATAAAATACAATCAGTTTAAAATATAGGTTCAATATGATGATTCTAATGCTAAATCATACTAAAAATAAAAAATAATAATTTTTCATAATAGACTATAACATCCAAGGCAGAATTATGCTTAAGGCTAACTACATCTGATAGCAAAAAATGAAAAATAGAAAAACTATGGCACATCCAGATATAAATTATACCATACAGACACTTGAAATGATGAATATTCTCAGCAATTTTCTTTTGTTTATTAGGCCCTGAGAACTCATAGTTGATTTCATAGATGATTGGATATTACTTTAAATATAGAAGAGCCATTTGAAATACTCCCAAAAGAAAAAAAAATAGACATTGTTATTTAAAAATGGAGTTAAGGCTGATTACGCTCTGTTCACTGTAATAGATTTCATTCAATAAATTTACAATACACTGGTGGGAAGAAAAGATATGCTTTTTATTATACTCTGTTAATAGTCCAAGGTGTGTCTTTCTGTTTTACAGGAAACACCCATTCTTCATGCAACATGTCTAGTTTGCAGATCTCAGAGTAGCCTTGATTCTCATGAAATAAAATTGTTAAAGAATACAGACTGCTAGCAGGAGAATAAAAAAGGTATAAGTACTTAAAAATTAGAATTTGTGAGGATAGAAACAGAAGTAAATATGGTATTTTGATGCAAACTGAAGAAAGACATGGAATGATTGGGGTTATGGAAGATTTCTTGAGGGAGGTGATGAATGAGAGGAGGGTTAAGGTATCTAGGAGAGGAAAACAGACCAAGCTAGATGTGTTTGATACTGGCGAGGAAAGGCGGATGTGCTTCCATAGCTACCATTCTATAAGTCTGGAACTGCAGGTAGTAAGACGGTAACCATTTGGGTTTCATCTCGTGGTAGCAGGAGTCCCTCCAGAGGGGAACGGAAGGGTCAGGATTGAAACATGGCACAGAAGAAGGAGGACAGATTTTCAATTTTTTATACCTGGGTTTGAACAGTGTCTGTACTTTTGCTGTTTTCAGTTCATTCCAGTCTCTCAGGTCTTGTCTCCCAGGCTGTGTCTATTGTCACCTAGGCCTGAGTCATTTATTCACTCTTCGTTCCTCTAACGGAACACTCTTATTGGGTATTCACTCAGTGCCACACCTTCCTCCTTATGATGGAGAGTGAGCAAGGAAAAAGCACCCAAGAAGTCCAGTGTTTTGGTGCTTATCGTCTTGAGAGAGAGCAAATGATCAAGTATGCAAAAGCTGCTGTATAATAATTTGATTGGTGCATAGCTGGAAGGAGACAGTCACAGAACGGTGCTGGGGTGAAGCGCAATGATGAATAGGAGATGCTACTGTGGTAGGGTAGTTAGAAAAGGCCTCTCTGGAGAGGTGACATTTGAGTTGAGATCTGAAGGATGAAACTGAACTATTTTTGCTGAGATTTGGCACAAGATCATCCTAGATATAGAAAAGAGCAGGTGCAATGCCCTTAGAGAAAAGCAAGAGTGGCATTTTCAAGAAATAGGAGGAAAGCCAGTGCAGCCAGCATGTTGTGGAAGACAGCCATGACAGGAGGCAAGGTCACAGAGGGAGGAGATGTCCAAGAGCTACTCTGGCCAGGAGTCTGCAGGTGATGGTGAAACCAATGGGAAGCACTCAGGAATTACTAGAAGGGGATGGTGTGGTCAGATGTGCATTGTTAAGGGTTCCTGGATAGGTACAGTAAGGAAAGAACCTCTCTGAACATCCTTGAGAATTCTTACCATGCTAGAATCGGGCATTTGTACTGGAGAAGCATCCAGTACATCCTTGTTGGCTTCACTCATTGAGATGCTGAATTCAGTTTTCCCATGATTTTGAAGGTCCCAGATCACTTGGAGCTGCTGGGGCACAGGAAGTAGTGGCCACATATGGAGCATGTAGCAGTGATTCTCCTGCATTTACCCTCTACTCCCATTGCTGGAGGAGTGTGGTTCATGGGAAAATCGTATCCATTTAGTTATAGGTAATGTCTACCTCCTGCTCCTCTCCTAAGATCAACATTCAATTAACAACCATCAAAAACATCTGCCCTGCTATTGCCCCTGGATCTTAAAGTCAATCCAAACAGATTTAGAACATTCTCATCTCAGGGTGGAATCCACTACTCCTCCTTCTCTAACATGGCATTCGGTCTCATCACTGGCCTCTGATTCACACATGGGGTTCCTACCTTATTGGCTGTTACCTTGGCCCTATTTCTAAATTCTTGTTATAGATGGAGGTCTCTGAAGTGAAGACCTCCATCTATAACAAGGTCGCTGTGGTTCCAAGTAAAGGGGCAGCAGAAATGATCATTTGTATTCTATCTGGGATATCAAAACTAGTATAAAGAATAAAGCCAAAATGTGTAATCATTTCTCCACTCTTCCAGTCATCGAATGTGACTCAGATATGGCTGTGCACTAAGAGCTCTGCTAGGGACCATGCCAAGTGCTGGGAAACAGAAAACGGAGGCGATTCCTCATCTCACAGAGATTGACTCAGTGGCAGGAGATGATGAGGGGAAGCAGCAAAGTACAAAAGGGAAGAATGATATCAGAGAGGCCAGGCAAAGAAGTTATAATGTGTCTAATGTGAAATATTTAAATCGCAGAACAAGGAGAGGGATTTGTTGTGAAGGAGAGACAGAGGAACTTCCTAAAAAGAAGTTCTGAGGGAGCAAAGGGCAAGAATGGGCCCCAGGTCACAGAAACTTTGTTGGGAAACCCACTTAAGAAAGGGCCAGTGGAAGCCTGGAGTGAGTCCAGACTCCCTTCTTGGGAAGGATCTTGTTCTTCCAAGTCATTCACCACCACAGACCCTGCTGAACTTTTTCTGCCCACTGATGACCTGGGATTTCTCTTCCAACTTCCCTCTTGTGCCATTTCCTCTGACTGATGACTGTGTGCTGACTCCTTGATCTTTGAAGCAGTATCCTTCTTGGCCTCTGGGCTGGATCCTTCCAAGCCCATGCATTTCTTAACCTCAGGTTACAGCGTGGAGGTTGCCACCTTTCACAGTTCACAGGGTCTACCTTCTGATGGGGAACTTAACCTTCTTTTCCTGGTGTCTTCTTCCAAGTGCTTACCTCCCTTCCTCCAAGGTGCTTTGAGAGTCTTGGCCCTAACTCTTGTTCCAGATCACGGATCTAACCCCAAACAACCTAGGCTCCCCTTCCCATTGTTTTAATGACAACAGACACGTACATTCGGCCCTGCCCCTTTGACTTAGGAAAGTCCCTTTAAGTTTTTCTTCTACCATTCCATTCGCCAGATTGTCTCCCCCCGCCCCCACCCTTTTTTCCCAGAATCTTTGGAGTAAAAGTCTCATTTTTAAAATTTTGACAGACTTTCCAGTACTCATCAGAAAAAAAAACAAACAATAACAATAAAATCAAACAAAGAGATGAACAACAAGAAGAAAACCAGTAAAACACCTGGGATCATATGCCATTCTCAAGGCATGAAGGGTTTTGCAGGTAAGGAATTAATTCACGTCAAAGTGGTCTTCCAGTTGGTAATGACAATCGCTGGTTAACGAATTTGATTCCTTCTTTGTCTTACATCAGAAACTGCAGATGGAAGATTAAAAAGTGAGGGTGAGGGGAGCCCTGATCAGAAACCAGTCCACTGGCTCCAATAAAGCTTCATGAGCCCAAAACAGAGCTCCTAAGAGAATATGATTTAGCAGCAGCAACCTTTCTCTCTGCTGAGAGAAACTGAAATCTGAAAGATGAATATGGGCCCCTGGGCCATGCATCTTTGGAAGACACCCTCTTTAATGAGTGAGGAAATCATTCAAAAATGTAAACCTAACTCTGGTTTCCCAAGCCTGCGCATAAATCAATATATACCAAATGGCACGCTATTACATGAAAAAGGAATGTGTCTTATTTCTGGAAAATATAGAGCCAGACGATGAGTCTGAGCATGGCTTTACATATCACTTTTTTGCTTACTCCTCCAAGAGATAGAAACATTTATACTCAACAAGGAAAAGGAATATGATAGTTTCAGCGCAGGAAGCAAATACATCTGAAAACAAAATTGGATCACTGAGTGAATTGTTCACAGTGTTTGGACTAGGAACAAAAATTCATACCCACATAGGAAGCATCCAGGTACTTGAATTAGAAAGTGCCCTCATTCTGATGCCCTACCATCCACTGTCTATTCATTTTATTTCTTAAATATTTCTCAGACCCATCATCCCCTATTGCAACCCACTGCCAATTTCTGAGTTCCCTCTTCTTTGGACTAGGGGGAATAAACCTAATGGTTTAACAGTTGTAAGAAATTTCTCTCAAATGGTAAAGATTGTGGCATTATTGGGGCCACTATTCATATAGCCCTGTCTTATCAAAATAAGAATATTTTAAAAGTACACCACCATGAGCACTAGCAGTTTATACAATAAATGATATATTTAATAATAGAAAACTTTTAAAATAACCATTTCAAAATTTCATCCTTTTCAGTTGAATGCATTGGGTTTAAAACAATATAAATCTGCCTTATCTTTACTGTTCTTACCAGAGAGCTGTGAACATTTTCTTCAGGAGGGGCAGGGTCTCACAAACCCTTAGATGTTCAATTTTCTTCCTGATCCCCACATAGTCATCTATATGGTCTCCCAAATGCCATTGTTTCCCACCTGAGTCCTTCTTACCACTTCAGCTAAAATGACCTTCCCAAATAAGCAGAGTAGTCATGGGTGACATCTCCTACAGCTCCTTGATACCCTCAGAATAGCTATTGTACTCTTTCCTGGGAGAGACTGACTCTCTAGGCTCTGGGGTTCCATCCTCTGATGGTCTTATGCTGTCCTTTCTGAGCTTGCACTTTAAGTGGTTCTGTAATCTCAGACGCCTCACCCCCTGAAAAGGCTACTTTTACTATGCAAATACAGATCTATTTGTCTTACTGTTTTAGTCAGCTTTTTTGCTGCTGTGACTAAAGGACCCGACCAGAACAACTATAGAGAAGAACAAGTTTATTTGAGGGCTCACAGTTTCAGAGGTCTCAGTCCACACACAGCAGACCCCATTCCTTAGGGTTGAAGGTGAGGCAGGACATCATGGAGTAACAGTGTGGTCGAGAAAAGCCGTGCGCATGATGATTGGGAAGCAGAGAGAGACTCCAGGGGCCAGATACTAATATATACCCCAAAGCCATGCCCCAATGCCCCACCTCCTCCAGCACACCCTACTTGCCTTCAGTTACCACTCAAGTAATCCCCATCAGAGGATTAATTCACTGATTGGGTTAAGGCTCTCACAACCCAATTATTTCTCCTCCAAACCTTCTTTCATTGTCTCACACATGAGCTTTTGGGGGACTCCTCACATCCAAATCATAATACTTACCATGAAAAAACCTTTCCTAGCTTTCACATCACATATCTAGTGCAACCTCTGTGTTGACCTCTCAGACTCCATCTTTACTGATGCATTCAAACAAATGATTATTGAATGTCTATTGTACATAGGGCCTGTTGCAGGAGAGAGATGCAAACAAATAGCTAAAACCCTCTCGTTTATGGAACATGCATTCTTAAATGTTCTTTACACTAAGCTGCTGCTGAATCTTATATAGGAGGCATCTTATCCTAGTAGCAGAGCACAAGACTTGCCTACCAAACTTCGTAGATAACCCTTATGAACAGAAAAAACAATGTTATGAATAACTATTATTAGCTATAAACTAGCAACAGTCCTGTCACACTGGAAATTTGACTACCCCAACTACACAATGTGTCAATATTTGTTAGACTCTTTCAAGAAATTTCCATGCATCGCAACTCCTAGCACATACCAGGGACACGGTTGGCTAGTAAAACTATGTTGGTTGATTTAACAAGTGGACAAAACTTCATAGCTTTCTATTTAACCTCACATGAGTGAACAATAATGTGTTCTTATAATAAATCCTCTAGTATTAATAAGAACCTTTTTTGTTATGAGTGAAAAAATTATAAATCCTACTAAATTAAGGGACATAAAAGAATGTAACTGGAAATCCAAGATTAGCTTCAGGTATGGCTAAACACAGGATTTCAAATAAGATGTTCCCTTTTTCTTTTCTCTCTCTCTCTCTCCTCTCTCTCTCTCTCCATCCATCCATCCATTTTCAGTTATGCTTCTTCATTCTTGGCCTTGTTCATAAATAAACTTTGTCCATTTAGAGACAAGACGCTTCATAGAAGTTCTAAGCTACCATGATGGTTATAGCTTATGAGCTCATAAAAAGAATGCCTTTATGAATAATTTCAGATAGTTTCAAGGAGGACGTTGATTTGCCTGGCTTGGATTATTAGTTTGTTCTGGAAACAATAATAAGAAAACATTTCATGATATTTATGCAGTTTGTACTTTGTGCCCAGAAATGCCCTAAGACCTCTGCATAGCTTCTTGCCTGTGATTTTTCACAGTGGCTTCATAGGCCAAGGACTACTGCATCTGAGTCTCCCAGAATTAGTGGGATTCTCTCAGATTCAAAAGAGAATGATTTCTAAAGGAAGGTATTCTGTGAAGAAAAGAAAAAGTTAAACTTTATCCCAAGAAATCATTGAGTACTACTTTAATCTAAACATTTTACAAGGTCCTGATCAAATGAGAAATGTGAATCCCTTTGGGACTGATTAATGAATGAGCGTACATACACAATCCAGCTCACATGCTCCCACTCTGGAAGGCTCTTCTGCAACCTGTTCCATCTATCTGAGCAGAGAGCAGTGCTCTGGGACTTGGGCTCTGGGGTCAGAAAGCAGGTGTTTGAGTCTAGTTCTGACATTTTCTAGCTATGGAATCTTGGTCAAGATAATTGTCCTCCTCACCCTTAGTTCTCTCTTCCATGTAATGGGGATATTATAAGGTTACTATGAGAATTAAATGATATAATGTACATAAAGTTCTAAGCATAGTGTGAGTCTAAGTTCATATTTAAAAAATGATAGCTGTTGTTAGGGCCAGCTTTGTGAATGACTAACCCATGGGAACACACAAAGCCTGCTGCTCAGAGGAGCCCCTTTCTTGGTTTAACACACGACTGTCTCCTTCTTGAAATTCTTAGTAACTTTATCTTTGAACACATGTTTTTTAAGTGAGGACCAATGGCACAGCAGAGCCTGCAAATGTGCTGATGAATTATGAAATGCAAATTGTGCAATTGCAGCGATTAAGATTAAATGACTGCTGTTATATATACATTCAAAAGTGGCACTGCACCAGAACATGAATGGAAAAATCCATGCTAATAATTTAAAATTTTATTTTTTTATTGAGAATGATATTAAATAGCAACATTTTTAAAAAGACAAGTTGGAAGATAGAGACCATAGAAGAAAGAAAAAAAAAACTTTAATTTTAGTATCATTATTTGTACTTCTTTTCCTGCTTTTAGAAGAGGGGAACCCATATTTACATTTGACACTGAGTCCTGCAAATTATGTAGCTGTTGCTCTCATTAGTCAACTCTGACTGTTGCTATTATTAATCTTCCATCTTGAGAGTGAATCAAGGCCCCCCTATATGCCTCTGTTTCCAGGAAGGCTATCCCAATCTCTCTCTCTCTTTCCCTCTCTCTCCCCACCCCCCACTTCTTTTTTCCTTCTTGGCTGGCTTAAACTGAGTAGCTTTCTTCCTCTGTGCCCTTCCACCATGAGATTCCTGCCTTGGAGCCAATGATCATGAACAGAAATCTCTGAAACCATGAGCCAAAAAAAAGTACAGGATAACCTATAACTTTCCTTGATTCATGAAATGATGAATATGGTTGGTTTATAAAGTTCTCTGACAACTCATTAAGAAAAACACCCCCACAAAAACAACAGGAAAGAGTTCTTCACAAAAGAAGATATGTAATCAATGTTTTAAAAGAGCACATTGTAATTTTTTTTCTCAGAAATCAAAATTTGTCATTTTCCTACTATGTGGAAAAGATTTTTTGAATGATATTGTGGTAGATTAGATTGTTATTCAGCAATTATTCCTTAACCTGCCACCCTCATTGACTTTGGATTTGCCATGATAAATCTTGGCCTCATGGTGGGTGGATTATGTTCCCCATCCTCTGACTTGGGGCCAATCCACATGATTTGCTTTAGTCAGTGGCATGTTAAACACTGTGCAACAGCATGGCACGTGTTCATACGGATTTCTCTCCCGCATACCTGCCTTTTATCACAGGAATAGCATCTTGTAGGTGTTCTGTTGTTCAGGGAGATGGGAGACAAGCCGAGCAGACCTATGTTTTGGAATTAAGCCCAGCCCAGCTCAGCTCAACTCCAGCCAACACACAGACAAGGGAACAAGAAACTTCTTTCATTATTTTAATGTATGGCACTGAGTTAAAAGTGATTTATTGCACGAGATTATTATAAGAAATACTAAATGAAACAACATTTGATATTGGTGAAAAATGTTAAGAAATATTTTGGCCATTCCAATGAAAGAATGGAGAAACATGGAGGGAAGCAAGGAAGAGAAGGAGAGTAAGATGGAGGGAGGGAAGGAACAAGGGAAGAGAGAAGAAATATACAAAGAGGGGTGGGGAAGAGAAAGAAAAAGAAAACTAAGGTGAATTACTTTTCCTGGGTTGCATTGCCTAAAATAATTGTAATTAGGATGAAAGAAACAAATATCAAAACCCGACAATCAATTGAAGGAATAAAAGAGAAACTAGAGTCCTGTTCCTACACGTGATTATCAGGTAGCAACCCAGATTATCATAGAGTGTGTTCAAAAGGAAAAGTTTTCTCATGCTCTGTCAAAATATCATTGATCCACACTTTACAGAGAAGGAAACAGAAGTTTCTGCCCAAGGTCACAGGCACTGCTGAGATTTGCAGGAGGGTCTTCTGCCTACTGAGAGAATCCTTCTGTGTACCTATAGCCAGTTATCCCTGGCTGGCTTAGAATATCTCTGCATGACTCATCAACTCCATTTGCTGAGAGGATTCAACTTGTGCATTCCTTATCAGTAGGGGACACAGGGCTTGATGATGATCACAGCTCTACTAATTATGAGCAACGAAGGCTTAGAAGACCCAACTTTAGCTTTTTCTCTGATCTTGTCAATTCCCATTATGGGGGACTGCCCAGAATATTCCAGATGAAAGGATAATAATTACTCATTTATTTAAAGGACTCAATTAGGGCCTTTCATCAAAGTGTCTTAAGTACTTGCAGTGCTCCTTCAAAGGTAGTGATGATATTTACAGAGAGCGGCAGAGATAAGGAGCTGCATATAGAGATCAAATGTTTGATACACTTCATTAGGGAGGATGCTGTCCACATGGAGAAGATGCAGTGAGCCCAGCCTGCTCTTTGAAAGTTGCAAACAGAAAAGAACAGTTTGGGTTCAATCTCTCCACTGCAGCTTTTTGGGGCGATATGAGAATCCTAAGGAAATTTCAGTCAAGACTGAATTGATAGTGTGTGCAGAGGCAATCTGTACTCACTTGAGAAGGGCTGGTGTGGACAGTGGTGAGTATGGCAGCTGCAGGGTAAGAAATCAAGTTTAACTGCTGCCACTTACTGGCATTGGGATCTCAGACAGGAGTTTCAATCTTTTCTAACTTTTTTTTTTCTTATTTTCCATTTCTCTGGTCCTGTGCTATCATTTGTAGATCTTCCATGTGTGTACGACACAGATACTATGAAACCCAGTGATTAATGCAATGAAGCACTTGATTTGGATCATGTATGTGCCAAAGTATGCAAGGTGAGCTTCCAAGGTCATGAAGAGACAGCTGCAGAGCCATGGCCTGTGACTTCAGTTTCTTGGAACTCTTAGCAGTTTCCTCTGCACCTCCACTTCAGCCCCTGCCTGTATTGGTGATGATCCATCATCTCGATGTCTAGAAAACACAAGTCCCCACAAGTCCCACCAACCCTGGGACTGCAGCTTGTGTGTGTTCCTAAATATGTGGGCATCCTAACCCCAGGATCCCATTTTCAGAATGTCTTTTTGCTGCCATCTCTGGTACCGATTACTCCTCCCCAGTGTACTCAGATAAGGAAGGAATACTCGTGTTAAGAAATTTGAAGAGTTTAGAAAAGGTACTTATTTCAATGATATGGTCAAATTTTAAGGAGAACAACTAAGAAAGTTTCAAATCCTGGTGCTGGAAACACCAGGGAGTTATTATCACCCACAGATCAGAAGAGAAAAGGGAACCAACATCTACATCCAAAGAGAAAGTTACTTTTAAAGGAGCAGGGCTTTGGGACAAGGACTCAGTCAACTTGAGCAACCCAGTCCCAAGGAGCCAGGAAAGTAAATCCTCCAACGTCACTCTCATAGTGGACTCAATTTCTTACCAGTACTGTTCACTCCTTTACCCTTTTCTCACAACAACATTTCCAAATACAACTGAAGACCCAAGGGTACGGTTGAGAAAGCCCACCCTGAGTACCCACCCAGCACACTGGGAAGGTGCAGAAAGCAGGGTGGCAGCTGGTGCTCAGCTCAGTCCCATTGCAATTCTGGGCTTTGCTCAGAGATAAATAATGTAGACACATGCTGCATGTGCAAGGTGGAGGGAGAGTGTCTTCTAAGATTTAAAGACACAATATGTATATATTTTTTTCAGTTGCTCTGTGGATTCAAGTAGTGGGAGTATTGCTTCTCAGTACGGTGGGTGAAAAAGGGAATTCACTGAAATTTAATGTTGTACAGTCAAAGACTCTTAGAGATCCAGAAATTTGGGTGCCCTGAACAAAGGACAAGAAAGAGTACATTGAAGCCAAGCTAGTTGTGGCAGTGGCAGTGGTACCAGTTCACCATAGAAGGGAGGGATAGCAGAGAGGGTGTGGGAGAAACAAAACAGAAAAAAATTCACACAGAAAACCTGAAGAATAGAAAAGGAGCCTGAACTGAGCTGATCCAGAGGCTGTACAGGGAGCTGGCTTTTCAAAAGTGTTTTGGCAAGCAGAGATCTGAGGCAGGGAGTCATCTTGAGGAGGGCAGGCTGAAGCTTGCTGCTGCAGAAACCCAGGATAACATAGAAAATATTGTCATACCGTCCCAACGAATGTCTATCATGTGCCTTAGGGTGTACAGAGCAGAACCTGATTGAAACAGGCACAGAAGATTGTACTCAGGGGGATTCAAGTCAGAGACATGGAGGAGATGGCAATTCACTTTCCCTTTGAGTCTGGCATTGTACATGACTGGATGAAAATGGTTGGGAAACTGAACAGGCAAGACTGGACTCTGGACCGGAACCTGGGAAGGCCATATTCATGGGCAGTGAGGATGACCTATGGAGAGTTTAGCATTTATTATTTTATTATTGTTACTATTTTCCTTGTCTTTTGAATATTAGGGTTTATTTTCATTGTATTTTGTTTTTGATTGTTTCTGGGATACTAAAATATCACCAGGTAGAGTCTCTACTGCTGATCTAAATCCAGAAAAATAACACTACATGTTGGTTCACACACAAACTAGCCATGCTCAAACTTCAATGACACTTTAATACAAAGAGTAAAAGAGACAAACCCTCCAAAGTGATGATCAGATTCCAAGAAGGAACAACTGGGTAGGGGCCATGAAGTCCTACTCATGGACATCCACTCCTATAGCCAAAAAACAGAGAATTAAGAAAAACGCTGTAGAAGACAGACATTGAGGAGTCTCAATCTAGTTTATTCCCATAATCTTTTAAAATATACAGATTTCTAATTAAAGAAAAGCAATTACAGAGTGTGTACTCCACATACCCTTCTGTGTACAACTGTCACATCTACAAGAAGGACACCCATCTTCTGAAACCTATAGGGAGCATGGAATGCTCAAGCTCTGAGACAATATACACCGTGTCAAAATACATTAATCGTTACCAAAGGACAACCAGGAAAACAAGACTACAAACCCATTTGGAAACATGCTGAAAAATTCACAACCTGACATCCCAGAATACTATGGCAAGAGAAGTCTGTGTCATGAAAACGCACACACTGAAGAGTGGAAAAGAAATCCATCCCAACAGATGAATAAACCCCAATAAAAGAACACAAAAAAACATGAAAAATAAGGTAGCCTGATGCCTCTTAAAATTCATGATTTAGAGCAACTGACTCCAAAGATATGATGTGGATGAAATTCCATGTAAAAATTTAAAGCAATGATATTTTAAAAATGATCAGTAATTTCCAAGAGAACTTAGAAAAAATAACAATAAATTAAAGAAGTCAGTACAGGATATGAATGAGAAACTCAGCAAGGAGATGTTGACAAAGAACCAATCTTGGAAATAAGTCAAATGAAAAGTTCCACTGAAAGACTCTCTGGTAGATTATGGTGAAGACAGAATCTCAGCTAGAAGACAAAGTGGCCAGATAAGAACACTCAGACAATGTTAAAGAAAATAGGAGACACGAATATACAAGAAATGGGGGACAACATTAGGAGACTAAGGTAAGAAACATTGGATTTAAAGAGGGTTGTGTGATGAAGAATAATGGCAGGCATACTCTCCGAGGGAAACAATAACAAAAACATTTTCAAACTTTTGAGAATGAGTTCAGTTTCCATACACAAGATGCATTCAGAACCCAAATAGAGATCTAAAAAGAACCACTCCATGATATAGTATAAATAAAATGCCTAATATAGTCAACTATATTTTAAAAGCCTAGAGAGGAATTCAGGTTATAATTATAGGCACCCAATCAAAATTACTTCTGATTTCTTAGTAGAAACTATAAAATCCAAGAAGGATTTTTAATATGTTTCAAGCCCTAAAAGAAAACAACTGTCATCCAAGATTGCTACATCCAAAATGCTATCCTACAGAACTGAAAAAGAAATGAAGACTTATAAGCAGACACTAAAAGAATTCATGAACACTAAGCTGGTGCTACAGAAAATACTTAAAGAAACACTACACAGGGAACAATGCATAAACAAACCTCAAAACTCAGAAAAGGACAAATCTTATATGAAGTGTAGCTACACACTGAGAAAAAGAACCAAATTAAACATTAGAAATAAATCAAAATGGCAGGAATTAATAAGCATCTCTCTGTCATAGCTTTGAATGTATGTGGTCTCATGTCTCTAATTAAAGCATGTAATATGACAGAACAAATTAAATAACAAGACCCAATTGAAAGTTGTTTTCAAGAGACTCACCTTACAAGCAAACAAAGCTACAGGCTGAAAGTGAAAGTATGGAAATTAACATACCATGCAAATGTAGACCCAAACAAGCAGAAGTAGATACTCTTATACCTGGCAAAGTAGGCTTAAAGCCAAGATTAATCAGAATAGATTAAAAAAGTAATTTCATAATGATAAAAGGAAAAATCTAACATGATGCATTATACACACACACATGTACACACACATTACCCAAATTAAAGACTCAAATAGCCCCCAGTACATTAATACTGGGTGATTTCAGCACACTTCTTTCACTAACATATAGGTCATTCAGACATAATTCATTGAAGACTCTTCAGACCTAAAAAAATAGTGTAAATTAAAACAGTGACATCTATAGAATATTTCATTCTGTAACAGACAAATCCAACTTTTTCTCATCGACTCCTGAAACCTTTAAAATAAAAAAATATATTCGGCCACAAAACAACACCCAGAAAGTACAGTGAAACTGACATAACTCCTTGTATCTCAACCAATCATAATGAAATCAAACTAGAAATCAACACACACACACACACACACACACACCCCAAAAAAACCCTGCAGAAACTATATAAACACATGGACATTAAATGATACACTTTTTAATAATGAATGGGTTATAGAAGAAATTTTTAAAAGTCTTAGACTAAAACAAGAAGAGTAATACAACATACCAGAAACTTTGGAAAACACTTTGAAGCTGCATATCATATAACTCTGAGTGCCTACTTAAGGGAAAAATTACCAAGTTTCGAAATCAATAACCTATAATAGATATCAATGTCCTTTAAAAACAAGAAAAAGGGTTCCAAAGCCACTAGAAGGAAAGAAATAATTAAGATAATACCAAGATAAAGAGCTATAGAATAAACAAGCAATAGAAAAGATCAAAGAAATGAAGAGATTGTTTTTTGAAAAGACAAACAACAGAGTAATAATCAGCCATAAAGAAGAATGAAATTGTGGCATTTGCTGTTATATGGATGGTAGGGGAGACTATTATGCTATGTGAAATGAGCCAGTCCCCCCAAAACTAAAGGTTGAAAGTTTTCTCTGATATTCAAAAGCTAATCTAAAATTAATTGGGACAGGGGAAGGATAAAAGAAAGGAAAAGATAGGAAAAAAAAGAGTGAATTTTGTCAAAATAGAAGAAAGACAAGTAGAGTAGATAAAGAACATTGAGGAGAAGGAAGAAAGGATGGGAAATGGGTAGAACAGGGAAGGAACTGGACTGAATTCCTCTGTCCATGTGTGGATGTGGCATGGTGGGTGTATTTCCAATACAGGGTGTATTTGCAGAACACTAGTTTTTCAAACAGAAGTAAACTGTAAGTGGATTGAAGAAAGATCAGTGTCAGGGATGGAGGGGAGAAGGTGAGAGGGTCAGGGGAGGAAGTGCTGGGGACCAAAATGGAATGAGTTATATTCCATGCTTTTGTGAATATGTCAGAGTTTACCCTGGTATTGTGTATAACCAAAAAGAATTTTTAAAAAAGAAATGTCAAACCAGATTGAGAAACCCTTAGCCAAACTAACAAAAATGCAAAGAAGTACCAAATTAATACATTAGAGATGAAAAATGAGAAACCATCACAGATATCCAGAAATCCAGATGGTCTCTAGGAACTAGTTTGAAAACTTACACACCAACAAATTGGAAAACTTACAAGAAACGGACATATTTCTAGACACCTATGACCTGCCAATATTTATTCAAGAGTACATGTAAAAACTTAAACAGGCCAATAACTGGAAATGAGATTAAAAAATTATAAATAGCCTTCCTTTTTAAAGAAAAGAATTCTTTACTGAGTTCTACCAGACTTCTAAAGAGGAATAATGCCAACCATAATAAATTATTTCATAAAATCAAAAGGGATATAACACTTCCAAATTTATTCTATGAAGTCAATGTCACCCTAATATCAAAACAAGATAAGACCACATTAACAAAAGAAAATTACAGACGAATATCTCTGAAAAACATAGTTGCAAAAATTCTTTACAAATATTAGCAAATCACATTCAACAACATATTAAGAAGATTGTACCTCATGACTAAGTTAGTTTTATTCCAAGGCTGCAAGGATTGTTTAACATGTGCAAATCAATAATGAGATTAAGCACATGAATCAAATTAAGTACAAAAATATCATAGTCATTTCAATAGATGCAGAGAAAGCTCTTGACAAAATTCAGTGCCCATTCATGATAAGAACATTGAAGAAACTGGTGATAGACAGAACCTACCACCACATCAAAAGGCTACATAGAGCAAACCCACAGCCAATATCATAGTGAATGGGAAAAATTGAAAACATTTCCTTTAAAAAATAGGAGAAGACAAGGATGTCTCCTCTCACCACTCCTAGTTAACATAGTACTAGATAGTCTTATTCTTGCCAGAAAATTAGGGAAGAGAAGGAAATAAAAGGGATGAAAACAGGAAAGGAATAAGTCAATTTATCACTGTTTGTAGATGATGTCATCCATACATAGATGATACAAAAAGCTCCATCAGAAGATGACTAGAGCTAATAAACAAATGTAGCAAAGTAGCAGGCCCAAACACCTACATACGACAATCAATAGCTTTCCTATACACTGATAATAAATATGCTTAGAAAGAAATCAGGAAAACAAACCCATTCACAATAGTCTCAAAACAAACAAAAACAAAAAATGAAACAAAAAAATATAGATCTAAATCTAACCAAGAATATGAAAGACATCTATAATGAAAACTATAGAACACTGGAGAAAGAAAAAAGAAATTGAAGACACAAGAAAATGAAAACTTCTCCCATGTATATGGATAGAATTAATGTTGTATAATGACCATACTCCCCAAAGCACTATACAGACTCAATGAAATCCACATCAATATACCAATGACATTCTTAGGGAAACTCGGAAAAAAGAAAAAAAACACTCTTCTAAAATTCTTTTGGAACAAGAAAAGACCCAGAATAACTGAAGCAATTCTAAGCCAAGACAAAATAAATAAACAAACAAAAGTATAATGAAAGCATTACAATATCTGACTTCAAATTATACTACAGAGCTATAGTATGCTACTGGTATAAAAGCAGACACATATATCAATGTGAATATATAATATAGAAGACACAGAGACAAAGCCACGCAGATATAATATTCTGACAAACTCCCCAAAAGCATACATAGGAGAAAGACAGCTTCTAAACAATTGGTGCTGGGAAAACTGGTTATCCACATGTTAGAGAATAAGAATAGGTCCTCATCTGTCACCCTCAAAATGGATCAAAGACCTAGGAATTAGAACAGAAACTATGCAACTCCTAGAAGAAAACATAGGGTCAACACTCCAAAATAAAGTCGCAGATGACAACTTTCTCAATAGGACCCCTAAAGCTCAGAAAATGATGCCAAGGGTTAGTAAAGGACTGGCATACAATTCAGATCTCCTGTACTGGAAAAGAAGTTAAAAATTTGAAGTGAGAAAAATCTGAATGTGAAATAAGAATGGGAGAAAACTGTGGCTAGCTGTTATTCTTACTGGGGATTAATATCTGGGAAAAATATATATATATAATATAAATATATATACACAAAATATAAATATATATGTATATATATATGTATATATATATGTATGTGTGTGTGTGTGTATATATATATATATATATATATATATATATATATATATATACTCAAAAGTATTAACACCAAAAAAATCAAATAGCCCAATTATTAATGGGAAATGAACTAAAGAGATACTTCTCAAAAAATGAAACACAAATGGCCAAAAAATACAAGAAAAAATGTTGAAAATCTTTAGCATTTAGAGAAATGCAAACTAAAACTACACTGAGATTGCATCTCACTTCAGTCAGATTGGCAACCATCAAGAATACAAACAATAATAAATGCTAGAGAACTATGGAACCAATATGGGTGCCAGTCAATACAGATACACACACACAGACATAATTATAGTATATTTAATATATAATATATATATATATATATATCACATTTTCTTTGTCCGTTCATCCCATCCACATATACACCCACAATGGATTTTTTAAAATTTTATTTATTTTATTCATTTTAGTTGTTGATGGACCTTTATTTCTTATTTATATGTGGTGCTAAGAATTGAACCCAGTGCCTCACACATTCAAGGCAAGTGCTCTACCACTAAGCCACAACCCCAGTTCCTACAATGGATTTTATTCACTCATAAGAAATAATAAAATTATGTTATTTACAGGAAAATAGGTGGGATTTGAATACAATTATGTTAAGTGAAATAAGCCAAACTCAGAAAGTCAAGAGTTGTGTGTTTTTTCTCATATGTAGAAGTTAGGGAGAAAAAATGAAAATAAATTTCAGGAGGGACTATCAATAAAATTGAAGGAATATCAATTAATAGAGGAAAGGGACTGGGGGTGGAGGGAAAATACTGAGGAATGATATTGATCACATGCTATTGTTATATTATAGAAGACACAGAGACAAAGCCACACAGGTATAATAATCTGGCAAACACGTGCAAATATGTAACATTAAATGCCTTATCATGTATAATTAGAATGCATCCACAAAATATAAAGAAAACACATGTGTGAAAACAGTCAAGGAAATACAAGTTTTTAATTAGGAGCAGGAAAGATTGAGAGCTTTTAGCCATTTTGAAATTAGAGGTCTCCAGTCATGTACACTGGGTCCATTATGTTTCAGGCAAGCAGTGGTGCCGGCAAGACTCCAAAGTAAGTCTCCTGACTCCTTGGAACTGTTCTTGTGAAAGAGGGATTTAACGAATTCCAGACAGACTAAGAGAATGGCCTTGGAGAAATGGATGGAAACTCTAAGGATGACACATTTAGCCTCACATTTTTTGGCAGGACATGGGTACAAGAGATAGCTGTCTCACATGAACTTTGAAATACAGGAAATGAATTGCTTTCTGAGACTTAAACTAAATCTGCACTTAGTAGATGTAATTTTTAGTTTGCAGCCTGCGTGAGAACTCAAATTGGAAATATAAATCAGGAATAGGCAGCAAGCACGAACACCATCCGGGTACCGAGGGTTCATTACGTGGGTTCCAGACAACTCAGTGTTCTGCAAAATGGTGTCCTTTTAATCTTACTAACAGCTCTGCACATTCAATTTCATTATTCTTGCTTTACATCTACTCCATCTGAGTCCCACAGAGGTTAATTCTCTTTTTTCTAAATTCTCATGGCAGGTTAAGGGAAAAGTAGATTTAATGCAGGTTTCTGGATTCATAGTACTGTTCAAGGAGATAGAGCTAGAAGGCAACAGCAACTTAATGAAAACTAGCCTAGCAAGCATGATTCCAGTATAATGATGCAAGTATGCCACTTATTTTCTCCATCTTCTATACCCCAAAGCCTGCACGTTGCAAAGTTTTATAGCATTTTCCACAGGGTAGTCATCGGGAATCCACAGTTTAAGGAGTTAAATAGCAACTGCAGTAAGACATGTTCACCTGGAGACACAGAAATGTGACTGTTTTTGGAATAAGGGTCTTTGCAGATATAGCTAGGGTAGGGATCTTGAGAGGAAATTATCCTGGGTTACAGTAGGTCCTGAATCCAATCATAGGGGTCCTTATAAGAGACAGGAAAGGAGTTGACAGAGAAAAAGTCAGAGAAGAAGGTCATGTGGAGATTGAGGTGTAATTTTGCTGTCACGAGCCAAGGAACACCAGGAGTTCCCGGAAGCCAAATGAGGCAAGGAGAGACTATTCCTTTCCTTGCCCAGAGACTGGGCTCTGCTGACATCTTGATTTCAAATTTCTAACCCGCAGAATTCTGAGAGAAATAAATTTCTGTAGCTTTAAGCCACCCAATTCATAATAATTTGTTAAAGCAGCTCTAAGAAATGAATGCAAGAACTTTTATGACACCAAATAGATGCTCTTTTCTATGGAAAATTATTCATCCTCTTCTTCAAACTTACTCCTGTGCTTAACTCAGATTCCAGGCCCACAGGGTGACCCTGGGACAACTACTATAGAACCTGGCACTACACTGGTATTCAATAAGCATTTAGGGACTGAATGTAGGCCAAGCACTTTGCTGTCAGTAACTAAGGATTCACTACTGGGGATTGAGCTCCTAGTAATTCCTAAGCACAGCCGCAGGAGCATCACACATAATTTCTCTACAATCGACAAGAATGTTGTGATGAAATTCTTTCTAACTCATTGCATTTCTGAGGGGACCAAAGCCAGGGTGCGGGGTGGGGGGAGAGGGGATTGCCAACTTCTAGTTAACAGCAGGTGGCACGAGAAACAAGTTTGCCTTACTCCAAAGCCTGTGCCCCACCCTCTCCATTGCAGCCAGTTCCATCTACTCTGGGTCAGAAAGTGGTCTAAACAGAGCAGGCATTTTGGTCAGGTTGGCGCACAATGAAGTCAAAAGGCAACTTGGGAAGTCTGGATTTCAGTAAGGATAGACCTTGGTCTTCAGGTAACCCTCTATCACTGCCTTTGCTAAGCATAATGAAGAATAGGGGCAGTCAGAGCCAGGTGGCAGGGGACATAACTGCCTCCATGTACAGCAAGCTCCTTGCTTCTGGAGAAGGTGGAACACTAGAGAACGTTTGCAGAGCTGACCCCTAGAACCCTGAGAAAATTTGATCCTATGAGACCACCTTAAGCAGCTGATTAAAGGATAAAAGGACAGTGTAAAAATGTTTTGACAAGCTCTCAGCTATAGAGAGAATAAATATTTAAAAAGTAATCTTTTTTAAATGACCCTACATACTACCGAGAAAAAAGCAAGCATTCAATATTTACTGCTTAAACATCATTTTTTTTTAAAAGCTCTTAGGGCAGTTTAGCATAAGAATGCATCCTATATTTGAAAACACTTGAACAATATCACCAAATGAACTTAGGAAAATTACATATATCTTTTGAGCAGCATTTGTGAGAAATGAGACAATGTTTGAAAATCCTTAACCCTTCTTCATGAGAACCGATGTGTCAAACGGGCAAGGTAGGTAGTCATCATATTTTAAGAAATGTACTACCCAACATCTAGGAAAGACAAATCTAAAGAATAGTTGTTAAAAAAAACAATTTGATGGAATAATATTCATGTCTAGGAAGCAACACTCATCAGAGAAACCAGGACGCAAAAATGTAGGTATTTGTGTGAATTACCATTTGGGGAAAGAAAAAAAAACTGAAGCTGAAATTTAGTAACTTAATATCATTCTCAAGAATACTTGTGTTTATAGCTCATAGTATTAAGTAACCAATATAAGCATTTATATACAAATGTGCATATATTCAAGAATATTTATTAATTGTCTTTATTCTTTGTAAGATAATTTACTTGAAAAATACTTCTGCATAATGTAATGGTTGTGAGTAAAAGCTAACATTTTTGAGTAAAATTAAATTAAACTCCAGACTACTATTTAGCATTGAAAGTAAGCCTTTCAAGAATCATCCCTTTGGAGTGGTTATATGATACTTAAGATATTATGCTAACATCTACACTAGTGTGTTGATTACAATAAGGATTCATAGAAGTTAATGCTCTAGAAGAAGGGAGTAATGTTGAAGATGAAGGGCCCACTCTGCCTAGGTACCAGTCTTGCACTAGCCCTGGGATCCAGCTGCTTCACATGCATGGCATGCACTAGAATGGCTCTTAAGATCCAGGGCATCACTGGTTCCTGATCTGCCTGCCCTATAGGGGTACCACCTAACTCAGCTGTAAGACCTGGGCTCTACATCCAAGTTCTGGGTCCCCCTTCCACCACAGTGTTAGTCTGAGTGCTGTGGACCAGAGCTAGTAGGAGGGGGAGCTCCCTGAGTTACAGAAAAAAAAATGAGATTGCACTTTTGTTTGTGCCTGTGTGCAATTATTTGTCGTACATTTTGACTTTTTTTTTTTTTTTTCGGTCAGAAGCAGGCCAGAGTGAGAGAGTGCAGGGTCTCACTGAGTTGCTAAGCACCTTGCAATTTCTGAGTCTGGCTTTGAACTCATGATCCTCCTGACTCAGCCTCCTGAGCCACTGGGATTACAGTCGTGCACCACTGCGCTGACATAATTTTCTGAAGCAGTTACTTTATTACAGTAATCACTGATAGTAAAATTGAAGGGAATAGTACCTACAGTCTCCCCTAAGTTCAGAGAGAAGAGCTCTACCAATATATATCCACAAGATTTATGCTCATTAACCTATATACTTTTATACATTTAACTTTTATATATATATACTATATATGCATATAACTTTTGAAAATACAGATATTATATTATCAAATATTATCATGCAACTTAAATCAACCATTATTCATTTGCCTATATTTACAGGTTTGTTAATCACCTGGTGTGTGAATGTTAGTAAAACACAAGTGCACGTATGTGTATTTTAGATAGATGGAATAAGAGCTGGAAAGACTTGTTCAGAGATTTGCAGAGATTATTTCTAGGTAATTTTAATTTTCTTCTTGATCTTTTTGTTTTCTAAATTTCCGTCAATAAATAAAGCAAAATGTTATAATTTTAAAGATGCAATAAATGCTATAAAAATCTGCATTCACACTTCACAGTTGCGGATTTGCTCAAAGGAAGCAGATGGCTGTTAGCCCTGTAACATTCTGTCTCCTAAAATTAGAGCCAGACACTCAGGCGTGATCCATTGCACAAAATGGAGTCTAGATTTAAAAATGCAAATAGACATAATTGCAAAGCATTAACCTGATCTGTTGTAGTGAGGGGTGGATCTAGCCAGCCCAATCATTTAGTCAATATATATTGATTACAGACACTGGGCCCAACTTGTATATAGAGCAGTTAAGAAAAGAGAGTGTTCATGCTCTTGCAGATATTTCAGCATGGTATTTGTGTGTAATGCTGGTCTCTCTAGGTGAAAGATCTACAAATGCAGAGGTCCATCTGTTTTGTTCACAATTAGTATTTTAGGTCTTCCCTGTGTCATATAGCAGTTGCACAATAAACACTAGCTAAATTCAAATTTTTGGAAGGGTTTGTAAATAAAATTCAAACAAATGGAAATAAGTTCACCAAATTTTTTAAGTGTCCATTACCATGAATCTGACCAAGTTTCAAAATAAGAGCAATACATAGATACTAAGTCCCTAAGTCTGAGGTTCTCCCTGGAGACTCCGGTCAAAATGTGATATATTCAATCACAGAGTCTTAAACAAAGTGCATAATAATCTAAGTAGAAAAAAAGGTGAGAGAGAAAGAGACCATGAGGGACATCATGCAGAAGGTCATTCCAGAGCTGGATCGTAAAAGATAAGTAGTACTTGGGCAAAATGGGGAGAAGGGAGATTCCAAGGTAGGAGAGGCAGCAGGAGTAGTTGCTTTGATGGTTAAAACAATTTCAGCAGTTGGTCTGTTTATACTGGTTGGAGTAGTAGAGGGTTTGCAAGTCAGAGCATGGATGTAGACCTTCACCATCGAGGAAGGGGAACCGTGGAAGGCTTAGGCTAAGCAGAGGAGTGACTTGGCTAGAAATGCTTTCAGCACACTGACTGGGCAGCTACGCGAGGGGCATCTTCAGGGAAGGGGAGCAGGCCAGAGTGAGAGAGTGCAGGGAAGGCTGGCGGGGAACCCTGAGGTAGGAAGGGCAGAAGATGGAGAGCCAAGGTCTTCAGTACGGAAGGGCTGGAGAGAATCAAGGACACTTTTCAAGCCACATGGACACAATTTGGTGACATCATTTATACATTCAGCCAAGATTTGTTGAATTAAAGAATGACTTGAAATACGTTAAGTTCAATGGTCATGTCAGATTATTGGGGAAAGTACTTTGGAAATGTTCTGCCAAAGTAGTGTTTTTGAAACACCATTGTGAAGCCCTTTTTTATACCATGATGCAAATCATATCCAGTTTTGTTGCATAATTATTATAATAATAACAACAATAATTACAACTCATAATTTTCTATCCATGAAATTCACTTGGTCATCTCAAAATTCTATGGAAAAAGGTAAGTTATAATTAATTTAATTTTTAAAATAATATGAAGAAAATGACACTTAAACAAAGAAACAAACTTGCATGATGTCAGATCTCAAGTAGCATATTATGCATGCATGAGTGTGTATGTATGTATGTGTGTGTGTGCACTTTAAGCCCAAATCTAAAGTTATTCCACTAATTTGTAAAAAAAAAAAAAAAAAAAAAAAAAAAAAAAAACACAAAGAAAAAGGAAAAAAAAAGTGGGAATTGTGTATCTACAAAAAAATAATAAACTAATCTAGTGATGATCAGATCTATAATAGATCTATTAGCAAAATGAAAATTTCAAAGAATACCATGGAATTTTATGGAAATTTTACATAAAATTTTATGGAAAATTTACATAAAACTAACATTGGTTTCAATCAATTTTATTTAATCAAAACGTATTATTTAAATTATAATACCTATGTAGGGAACACAGAACATCATCATTTTTGATAATGGCTGAATTAACCAAAATGTCCTTCATTCATGAATTTCTACTAGGTTGATATGATCAATGATTATGTGATTACTAATTAGAATTGAGAGAGTAATTCTAAATAGTTTTTTTTTTTTTTTTTACTTAAAAGGATGTTTTAATTAAAAAATATATTATTGTTCCTTGGTTTTGAAAATACCATTCTTCCTGGACACAGCTTCAGGAACAAAGCCTTAGATACTGCCTGATGACTGAAAGAAAGAGAGACTAAAGATCTGTGAAGGCACATTGACACGAAGACTGATGGTTGCTATTTCTCTGATCTATGCACCAATAGAAAAATTCAAAACTGAAAACGTCCTGACCACCTTTTCCCACTGAATACACCTTCAAACTTGATCTAGTTATGTTGCCCAAAGCTCTTGCCTCGTGTTGCCCAACTAATCGTGAATAGTAGGAACAGAACTTAAGCTAGAGGCATCACACATAATGATTTCAAACAGTATAGTCCTGGCACAAAGAGAGACTCTGAGACCAAGGGAACAGAATGGAGAGTCCAGAAATAAACCCCCTCACACACAGGAACTAATTTCCACGAGGGCGCCACACTGGGGAAGGACAGTCTTCTTGGTGTGCAGTGCTGGGAACACGGGACAGCCACATGCAAAAGGAAAAATCGGGGCCTTCTCTTGGGCCAGACACAAACACCAAATCAAAATGGGTTAGAAACGTAAGCAGAAGACCTGAAACCATAAAATCCCTAGAAGAAAACTTAGCTTAAAAACTCCTTGCCAGTGGTCTTGGCAATAATGTTTTGTATATAATAACAAAAACGGAGGCACAAAAGCAAAGATAAACAAGTAGGACTACAGGGTTATGGCCGTTTGGGGAGCAGCAGTAACTATGTCGTTAGAATGACTGAGTGTATTTTAATTGTGATTTGCTCATAAATATCAGCCTCCTCTCTCCCAGACTAAAGCACCGAGGACCTGTCCTAAAGAAACAGTGGGATCTGTCTGCATGATCTACCCCGTTCCATTCAGCAGTGGACAGCACAGCTCTGGGGAAATGAAGCCTTAAATTCAGGATGTCACCCAGTCAACCAAAAATACCCGGCTGGATATAAGGCAGGCGGCAGACACATGACCTACTGCTAAGAGAACACAAAGGGCACTTCCAAGCCTGATAGCTGGGCTATTGTAAATTTCTCACAAATATGTGAGGTAAATGCAGCCAAGCATAAATCTCAACAGAAGGACCAAGTAACCGGAGTGCCTAATGACAAAGGAGTTTCCAAGGAGGAAGCTGAAGGAACCACCAGGGGTGGGAGAAGCTGCGGAAGAGAGACCTTTGCAATGCATGCAGCAGGCAAGGGGCTGTATCTGGAATACATAAATAACTCCCACAAATCAATAAGGTAAAGACAAACAGCCCAATGGAAAATTGAAAATGAAATGTACAGAAAGAGGGATACAGAAGATCAATAAGTGTATGAAAAGCCGTTCTACCCAGCAAAATGCAAATTAAAATCACAATAAGATACTACTCCTCGCACACTGATTTGGCAAATGGAAGGACTAATAGCAAGGGGGCGAGGAGCGGAGATTCTTACGCGCTGTGGAAATGAGTATTTCCAAAGCCATTGGGAGGGTAAACTGGCATTACTTAGGACCCTAGGTCCCTACCCTGAAAGACCTTCATTAGGCCCTAGAGAATCAGGAATGCTCGAGTGGCACTGATCAGAAGCACAAATTGGGAAATTAATGCCTGTTAATAAAGGAATGGCTAATAGTCTTGGACATTGCATGGAATACCAGGTGGCCTCTTAAATAACGAGGTAGATTTACATTAACACATAAAATTCTCTGAGACATATTGCTAATTGAGAAAAAGCAGTAGGGTTCCAATTGTAACAAACAGAAACATGGTCAAAAATTCCTACAGGCAAAACCACGCTCGGTGCACAAAGGCTTTTAAAGCCAGTCTAGAAAAATAAGAGGCTCTGCACCTAGCAGGCCAGTGGTAATGACCTGTGGAGAGAGAAGGGGCCTGAGGCCACACGTTGAGGAAGGATCTCATTTAGTCTACAGAATTTGAATGAACTTGAAACTGGACTAAGCATGTTGCAAAAGCCTGCAAAGAAGTTGCATAATTAAAAAGAAAGGAAGGAAGGAAGGAAGGGAGGGAGGGAGGAAGGAAGGAGTTATAAAGCTACACACTTCTGCTTCTCATTAATGTGGGTTTTTTTGTTTTGTTTTGTTTTTAATTTTGAGACAGGTTCTCACTAAGTTGCTGACGCAAGCCTTGAACTTGCAATCTTCCTGCCTTAGCCTCCTAAGTCACTGAGATTACAGGCATGAGCACCTGGCATGCTTATAGTTCTTCAGCACATCATATAAAACTTTAACAGTCCCATATATTACTGTTAAATTGATTTATTTGCTTAAAACATTAATCTTACAGCACATTATTATAGAACTGAAAGAAAAATCAAGAGAACAACCAAACATAACATTTGAACATGGAGTATAAAGTTGCATTTTCTATAAAGCTTAAGGGCAAAAAAAAGGTAACAGCAGCCATCTGGCTAGTTTAAGCTGCAGTATCCTGCATGTATAAATTATTTGTAATAAGTACAGAAATCTCTTTATCTCTATATACAAGATGCCAATTGCCTTAAGAAATTAAATCAGCAATGGAACTGAGATGCTGGAACTGCAGTGGGAAGACTTGGAGTCCACCTGATTCACATCGACAATTTCACAGATGTATAAATAGTACTCCAGAGATGCAAGGTAAGGGATTTTTAATTGTAGGCAACGGGAACCAACTATGGTTAAGCAGAGAACAAAGAGAATGAATTCAGTAGGTAAAAGTGGCTACCCTAGAGCAGGAATAGCTGATATATCAGCTAGACCCAGGGCTTCTGGAGGGATCCAGGTAATCTGCCTCAACACTGGATATCACTTATTAGATGCTAACTTTACCCTACAAATCTATAAAAATAACATGCATCCGGAGGTGTACCTCAGTGGTAAAGTACTTGCCTCATACATACAAAGCCCTGGGTTTGGTTCCCAACTTCACAAAATAAACAAGTTAATAGCCACATTCATTGAGTTCTTCCAGTATTCTCAGTGCTATCCTATGCCTTTTAATGTGTAGTTACTTCTTATTTTCCCCCAAACAATTATTGATATGTCCACTTTAAAGATAAGACCTAGAATTGGCAGCCAAGCCAAGCAATGAGATTTCAGGCTTCATTCCACACACCTGCATAATCGCCCCAAGATTCTGCCTCTATTAAGTGATCAGCAAAGCCCATATGAATGGGAAACTGGGGACACAGAAACTTATTCAGTGACCCTGTTTCCTATGCTCTCTTGTACTTACTATTTGGTGAACTGGACAGAGGGCTGTGTGCTACCTCCAAAGCTCACCCTTCCATCTTCTCCATGGTCATTCCCACTTGTCGTCCTTCCATCTACCTGCAGAGTACCAATGCCCTGGATGACCCTGAAAGCCACATTATTGACACCAAAGTCTCCACCTGCCTGGGTCCCTGGATGACCTTGTGGAGCACGACCCCTCTCTCACAATCCCATGTCCACATTACTTTTTTTTTTTAAAAAAATTATTTAGTTGTAGTTGGACACAATACCTTTATTTTATTTTTATGTGGTGCTGAGGCTTGAACCCAGTGCCTTCCACTTGCAAGGCGAGTGTTCTACCTTGGAGTTACAACCTCAGCCCACATATCCACATTACTTAAGGGAGATATGCACTCATCTCATGATAAAGCACTGAGAGTCCGAAGTCCATCCACAATAAAGACTAGCAGCAAGCACCCTGACTGACAGACTCAGACACTAAAAATGTAGTAGCAAAGTAGAGGAAAGGCTGGCTATCTGAGAACATCTCCCTAGTGGAAGTGACATCTAAAATTTAAAAAGACAACAATTAAACACACCCTGAAAGTGTTTCCCAACACTTGCTTCCTTTTAAGAAGAACTGAGCTGAAGGTACAGGGAGGTGTGAGTGGGCAGGGACTCTGTCTGAGCTGCTTAGCTTTCCCAGGCTCTCTTGAAGACAGGTGTGCAAGGGAAAGGTGAAAATTAGAAGTATGGTGGTGCAGTCACCCAGCTACTGCTCGGTCCAACTGGGTTGGATTCACTGGGTTCTCCTGGGCTCTCTGCCTGCTCAGGGCTCTGTTTTTAAGCCAATGGAAAAACAAATGAACAAACAAGTAAAATTCAGTCTTCCTTTTCCCTCTCAAGAAATTTTCAATCTAAGGCAAAAGAATGGACTTGGCTTTGAAGGAGGCAAAGACATTGGGGTCTTGAGTAGTCTCCTTTCACTTAACATTCTCTCATGAATTGTAGTATCACTGATAGGAACCCAAGAATATTTTGAGGGTCTGTATACCAACTATCAGAGTGAGCTCAGCAGGTGGGAATCTCAATTCACAGTCTCATGGATTATGTCCAGGAATGGTTAGGAATGGCTTCTGTTTGTATTGAATGCTGCTATGTACATTTATGTATCTCTCCGTGTTAGTAAGGCGTGATGAGCTTTTGAAACTGGTATTATTATAATCCTTCAAAAGATACTTGTCCAAATCTTTCCAGGCAAGAAGAGACAGCAGAGGCTGGGACCTAGCTCTGTACCCTGCACACCCAGGGCTGTGTCCACTCCCCTTCTGCTGTCATCTCACCCTGTTCCCATTTCCTTCCCTTGTGATCTCTCCAGTTCCTATATTCTCCCTGCCAAGTAGCTGTTTCCCTTCGGAACCTCCAACTTGAAACAAATCTCAAGCTGCAATGCTCACCTCGCTCTGCTTCGACAGACCTGGGAGGGAGGGAGAGAGGGGGAGAAGGAGGGAGAAAACAGAAAATAGCTTAGCAGATGTTGCTGGATAAATTTTTTTTTTTTAAAAAGTGCAAGTTGCTAATGTGGAGGTTTATTTTGGGGCCTGCCAGTGTTAGCAGATGTTTGAGAAGATGAATACCTGCTCAGACAATTATACACAGAAATCGATAGCAGGTTTGCATAAACAATTAATCTCTTTTTTAAAAAAGATAATAAAATAGGATTTTTATAGAGACTCAACAAGCTTATCCTAGGTTAGTTTTGAGGAACTGATTTGGACCTTATATTTATTCTCGGACCTTTGAAAACGAGGCTATGTGAAGGGGGAAGCAGGGACCCACTGTGACTTCAGACCCTGGCTAGAGAAGATAATTAGGAAACATAGTGGTTAGAAACTCCGACACTCAGAAGCTGGAGCTCCGATTAATTGCTGCTATGCTGTTTTTGGACATAAATATTTACTCTTCATTTCTCATTAAAATTCTGCTTCTTAAAATATTAAACTCAAACCTCTGATTGCTGGGTAATTAATGGCAAAATAATGCATCAAAACTTTCAGGGAACAGGAGGAGTTCAATCTTCCCTGCACAGAGGTAAGGAGGAACCAATGCCAGTCCCTCGGCAACTCAGGCCTCACGAATATCATGAAATAGAGCTGGCAGTTGCCCTAGATCTCAGGCAAAAATCTCCTAGGGAAGGGGAGGAAGTTGTAGGAATAGACTTTAGACATCTGAAGGCCTGCCTCTGTCTACAGGAGATATGTACCTGGAAAAACTGCCCTTGGAACACTATGGGATTGGTAATGGGAGGCTCCTAAGGTTTTTGGTTTGATTTTCTTAAAAATCAGTTAGTATCTGGGCAATGAGGTGCTTTCCTGGGACCTCTAATTGGTAAGCAGCTAAAGCTTCCATCTGCTGGTCTGTTTATGGAATCCATCCGACGTCTTTGCTAGGCACGGGCCATTTCTCTGTGTCTGCTAGTAGTTTTCCAAGAAGTACTCTAATGCTGTATCCTCCATGTGAACGTCTCTCCTAACTAAGGGACGACATCAGTTTCACCCACTGAAGGCTATGATTTGTCAAAGCACTGTGCTCTTTGGTAACTCCCTGCATCCCCGGTTTCATCTCCATTGATTCCCATCTAACATTATGACCTTGTTAGAGGCTCCCCAGATGTGTCCAGCTTCTTTAAAACCTCTATTTTACTGACTCCTGTATCTGAACAATTGCTCCCAGGTTTTGCTTCAGGGCAGTGAGTTATTCTTTCTTGAAGATGATGTTTTTGTGTCTCCAGATGTTAGAAACTTCCTTAAACTGTTCTGTATCTTCCAATATCTCAGGCACAGGGAACAGCAGTCTTCAAAACAGCAAAGAGAGTATTGGTTTGCTCGAGTGGGAAGCTGGTTGATGCTGACCTCAGGTATGGCAGCATCCAGAGATACCATGTTAACATCCCATGTCTCTTGACTTGTTCCACCTCTCCCTGAGAACTGGATTCATTCACACACAATTCTGCCTAGTGCTGGCGGCTTGATGTTCTGGAATTTTATCTTTGTACTTTATGACTTAAAAGAAGAGAGAGCATGTCTCTCTAGTGGCCATAGTAAATTCCCAGGAACGATTCTGGTTGGCCAGGCCTGGGCTCCATGCTCACCCCTGGGGCATGTGCTGAAGTTAAGAGGCTAGTAAGGTTGGGAGCAGATCTGGGTAGATAACTGCCCATGCAATGGCCATAGGGGACTGCAATTGTCAGCCACAGCCAAATCCCAAAGACCGGGGCAAAGACAGACAGAAAAGGTACTCAATGGGACTGAAAGAAGCAGAGAAGGGATCTTCAATGCACAGAAATTGTGGCTATTTATTCTAATTACCTTTCCATTACGTGTTCCGTAATAGATGGATTTGTAAAAACTATAGGTTTGGATCTCTTTCTTTCTCTTATCCCTTCAATGACTTGCATGATTTCATAGAAAGAGCTCAGCCCTGTGTGCTTTGAAATCATAGGGTCATTTCTTTACTTGAGACTCAGACACTCTCAAAGCTCACAACATACCGTGTTTGGCTTCCAACATGAGATTTGTATTTATATCAAGAGGTTCTCGATCCAGCAATCCAGTTGGGCTGCTTTTAGGCTTCTGCCCACAGGCACAGCACCAATCTGTTTCCTGCAAAGTGTTGTTTGCTGTGATAATCTCACCTCCATCAAATGTTCCTATCTTTAACTCGTATTATTAAAATCGTGAAGTAAAAGCTCAGCAAAGATAAGGCCATGAGCTGAGATAGCTGGAAGCAACACACAGTAGAAAGGCACCTTGTTTGGAAAATATGAATTTGGCCTGTGGTGTCCCTCTGCTAGCTACCCACCCTGGACCTGCCACTTCTCCCCAGCCAGCCATTGTTTATCTGTAGAAGTGACCTTTCCACTGGTTGATTTCTTGATGTCTTATTTAGGGTCTGCTATGCTTTACACATGGTTTGTCCCCCAGAGGTCTCCATGCTGGAAGAATAGTCCCCGTGCAAAGGCTTTGGGAAGTGGGGTACCTTTAAGAGATAGGGACTAGGGAAAGGGGATGAAGTCCTTGGGTGCAGGATTAATGACCTGTCCAGCAGTGGGTCAGGTCTCCTGGAACTGGGTTGTTCCTGCGAGAGGGGGTGAATATAAAGTGAGTTTAGCTTCCTGAACTCACTCCTGCTGTCATACACTGGTGCTGCTTCTGCATGTGTCTGCTTATTTGCCACATGTTGACAGGCAGGGTGCCATTGCTAGACACTGTGCCCTGCTGTTTGGACTTTCTAGTCACCAGAAGCAGGAGCCAAATAATCATGACCTCTTTTCTTCCTCTGAGCCTCCCCAAACAGCAACACGAGTAACAGAATAAGACAGTGCACCCCAGAAAGAGCTGAGGTTCTGTGTGGATTCAAAGGTTCACCAAGAACCTTCTCAGCTTTTTGATTCTCATAGCTTAAGTGATGCACTCTCTTCTGCCAAGGAAGTACTTCTCCTCCACTTGCACCTGTTCATATCCTTCCTATCCCTGAAGGTCCAGGGAAAGACGTCCTGCCCCACGATTTTTCCTCTTTTCATAAGTCAAACTCATGAAACCGTTTGACTTAGGAAACTTTTCCAGCTGGCCTCCTCCATCACAGGCTTCACCCCTCCCCCTGGGCTCATGCAGCTCGTGGCTGACACACTGAACCACATGAACACTCTCCACCTCATGTTATGGCTATTTGGTGATTTGTCCCACTTCCCCCTCTGGAACACAAACACCTTCCCATTGGGATAGGATGTTCTATGCCATGGAGCATGAATGGGTTCTGCAGCAAGCCAAGCCATAATCCAAACCCACTATTGCCACAGAATCATTTAGGAAATCGCTGAATCTTCAGGATATCAAATTCCTTATCATTCAGTATGTTGGATGGTGGGGAGACAAAATGAGGTCATTCAAGGGGAAGCGTTTGGTGCTACACCTGCACAGGGAACAGCCTCAGGCAACACTCAGAAGAGTGGTCTCTCCTCCTCACTGCACATCAAACAAAATCCAAACCCCACAGGGGCACATAAAGTGAGGTGTAGACTGACTATTGCTGCACATCTTTGGCCTCATTCATTCTTTTTAATAGCTTTTTAGGAATACAATTGACATACAGTAAAGTGAAATGTTGAAATGTAAAAGTTGCTGTATTTCATCATATGTTTTGACTTATGAAACTGTTACCATGATGCAGATGATAAACACCCCAAGATCCCCTGTACTTCTTCGCAATTCCCTGTTCTTACACCTTTCCTGCCATGCCACTCTTCAATGGTTGGGCAGCCACAAATCTGTTTTATGCATTGTGCATTGGTTTACATTTTCCAGAATTTTATGTCTATAGAATCATTTAGTATGTGATCATTTTTGGTCTTGTTTCTCTAACTCAGTACATTTGTGTTCATGTTATCCTTATCATAGGTAATTTATAGTGTGTCAGTATTTCATCATTTTTATTAGATATTATTCCATGCCATGGATATGCCACAGTTTGTGTTGATGAACATTTGAGCTATTTTCATGTTTTAACTATTGAAAATAAAGCTGCTGTGCACATTCATGTGCAACTGTCTGTGGAAAATATTTACATTTTTTTTGGATTAAATATAATGAAATGACTGGGTCACATAAATAGCAAAGTTTGACTTTTTACAGAAACTACAAAACTATTTCCAGAGCAGTTTTGATATTTTACATTCTTAATAAAAGTACATGAGGGTTTCAGATCTTGTGTACCTTTGTCAACACTTAGGATCACCAATCTTTTTAATTTTGGAAACTTAGATATGTGTATCATGGTATCTGATACTGGTTTTCATTTGCATTTCTTTAGAACCAATGATAAGGGGCATCATTATTTGCTCAGTTGTCTTTCATATGTCTTCTACAATAGTGTGTCTGTCCAGACCTTTGACCCATTTTTAATTGCTTTTGTGTTTGTTTGTTTTCTTATTATTGAGTTTCAGGAATTCTTTCTATACTCAAGAAATATTATTTTTCAGATACATGTTTTACAAATATTTTTCCTCCTCTGTAGCTTGTCTTATTGCCTTAACGCTGTCTTTGAAAGAGAATATTTTCCTTTTGATGAATGAAATGCTTATCAAAATGATGTTTCATGAATTATACTTTTGGTACTGGGTCTAAGAAGTTTTGTAGAACCTGAGGTTACAGAGGATTTAATCTTTATCTTTTAGAAATTATATATATCTTACAGATACTATATTTGATTTTATTTTTGTGTACAGCACAGTGTATTGATTGAAATCAATTTTGCATATTCAATTTTTTCAGCACCATTGATTGAAGATTTTTCTTCATTCATTGAATTGTTTCTGCAACCTTGTCAATGGTATATGAGGATCTTTATTTCTGGACTTTTAGTCAATTCTACTTCTTTATTTGTCATTCTTTGTGAAAATTACACACCCATTTCTCACTCTATCTTTATAATGAGAATTAAATAAGTTCTGAAATAAAAATTGCCTTTCAACTTTGTTATTTTTAAAAGTTATTTTGTTATTGTAGATTATTCACATTCCCATATAAATGTTCAAATCAGTCTGTCCATCTCTAAAACATAAATTAAAACCTGCTTTACATTGATTAGAATGGCATCAAATCCATAGAACAAGTTGAAAAAGCATCAACTTCTTAAAAGTTTTACCTCATTTTACCTAAACAAGGTGGATCTTTTTATTTATTTAAATTTCTTTCAGGTCTTTTGTATCTTTTATACAGACTTGTTGTCACATTTATTTTTATCTATGTTTTATGCCCAAGTTATCTGTGTAGTTACATTAATACAGTAAAAGACCCCACCTCCAAGTCATCTCCATTCCAGGGCCCTGCTTGGTCTTTCAAAGCACTTGTCTCCATCTCTAAATTTTCCATTCACTATTTGCATTTTAATTGGTAACTACTGACACGTGAGCCCCTGAAAGCAGCACTCTTGTCTGCTGTCCCCTTTATATCACAGAACACAGAGCAGCTCCTGACAGCTAGGAGTCCACTAAGCAGTTGTTAATGGGGTCATGATATATTGCAGGAACTATTGAAAAGGAGGTCCATTGAGTGTGCACACAGAAGTTTAAATAAATAGAGTGGCTTAGGAACAAAGGAAATTAGTTTATCTTACAGACAAAAAAACGGCTCAAATTAAGGCAGTTACCAGATGAGTCAATTCTGAGGCTCTGTGACATCACCAATGACGCAAGTCCATCTTGCACTTTGTCATCCTAGCTTGAGTCCCTGAATGTATGACTCCATGATAGACACCACAATTCCAAGCACAAGTGAAGACAGCTTTCAGATTGTCAACTAAGATCGTTTCTCTGTCCCTCTCCAAAAGCAAAGAAAGCTATTCCAGAATCTTTTTGACAGACCTTTCTCGTATCTTCTCCACCAATTATTGGTGATAATTCCAAAATTACTCAATGTCAATGAGAGTGGAAATTATCAAGATTGGCTTAAAGTCAGCAATATTCCCTTTCATCCCACCCTGCCCCTCACCACTGGGCTCTGTGGAGGTCAACTTCCCCATCTCTTCCAAGCACTTACTGCCTGAGGTTTTCAACAGTGTGGTTATGTTAGAAGGGAGGATAGGAAGAATGTTGGTAGGCAGCCTCCACAGATTATTTACTAAGATAAGAGTGTGCATTTCAGACATTTAAATAAACTCATTTTTGTTCCTCTAGATAGTCTTCCACTGCTTTACATGTTTGCTACAGTGTGAGACAAACCTTCTGATGTCAGCTGAGTTGGGAACGGGGTTTTAGCTCACATTTGTAGTCTTTCGCTTTGTGTAACATCTCCAGTTCTCAGGCCTCCCTTCTGGTATCTTGCCCACCACACTGGTGCATTTTGTCAACTGAAAATACTGTTTCCATAAACTTCCAACAAGCTGGCAATGGAATTTCTGAAGTGGAAACATATTTTATATTTTTCTGTTTAAAAATGGAAATTTAATCACAGTACATTTCTTGTCATGATACACCCATTCAAAAATATTTACAGCAGATTCTATTTACAGCAAATCCACATATCTCACCAAATATCTTGATCAAAAGGAATGTGCTATGCTTAATTGGACTTTGCACAGCCCTTGTATTCACACTTAAAATCACATGATTGTATTCTATGAGCAATCCCAGAGGTCACCTAATCAAATGTGGTGTTGAAGGTACATAGAAACTGAGTCTGAAGAAATCAACCTATTTTGTCAAAGTCAGATGTAGCAGGTACGTTGAGGCTGACTCAAGTCAAGCCATGATAGATAGTTGTGGGTATCTGCTCCTGACCCTACCTGCAGCGATAAATTGTTAGCTTGACATTGGCTACCATGGGAGTATTTACATCAGGGAAAGTGGTGAAATGCTACCAATCAGAGTCTTTTCTTTACTGAAGTACTGGTTCTCAAACATTTACCAGTACACCAAATAAAAGGTTCTGTAGAAGTAGAAGAAGAATTAAAATAATAGAATTGAGATATCTTTGGAGCCCTATACTTAGCAGAAATTAATATTACTAATGGCTTATGTCTGTTATTCTTGCTGACCCTCTTGACTCAGAGCCCAGCCCCCTTTCTTTCCATTAACTTGTGGTGATTTCTATAACTCACACATATCTCCGTTCACATCAGTTTAGTGAAATCGTTTGTGTCTGAGTAAACTTATATTGGATACTGTTTTTGTCAAGATTTTGGTGGTGAAGAACAGAAAAATAAAACACTGTAATGTAGAAGAGAAGGAACTTTTTAGAAGGATTCTTGGACTCCGGGAGTATGGAGAAAAACCTTTGGATAAGGAACTGAGGTGAAATGGCAGCAAAAACCAGCCTCAGGAATAGCCAAGTTACCACGTGACCACGGGGACCACTACCTCAACTTCTATAAAACCTTGTGTCCATTTGATGAGCCACAGAAAATAATTCCTGGGTCTGGATTTGTAGCTTGATGGTGAAGCACTTGTCTAGCTGTTTAGCATATGAGAGGTCCTGAACGTGATCTCGATCCACAGCACTGCAAAAAATGAACAAATAAATAAAACAGCAGAATTTTTGCATAGCCTATGCCTCTCTACATAATGACCCTGGTGGCATCATATGACTGGATGGGACTGAGTCACTGCTGGCAAGCTACAGGAGTCTCATTTTGTTTCAGATCCCAGTCAGATGTGGGAAATCACCTCCCCAGATATAATTATCAGTGGCAAACTCACCCCACAATAGGAACGGGAGGTGGCTTCTCAATGGCAAAATAGAAAAAAATAAATAAATAAATATTTCCTACAATTGTCCTTGTTGAAGATGATAGAGAAAAGACACAGCGATGTCCCCACCCAGTGAAGACAGACGTGTGCTTACGGCAAGGTGATGAGAGGACTGGACAGAGGAGTCGCAAGGGGACATTGCCTTGAATTCACTGCTGTCTTGAGATGAACATTGTCCTAAAGAGGTAGAACCAGAAAGTAGAATTTCTTAAATTTATTGAAGAGAGAAATGGTTAAGTGTGCAATCTTGAACAGCTAGTTGGTAGGAAGAAAGGGGAAAAATTTAAGAGGAGAAAAATTGAATATCAGAGTGAAGAAAGTTCTTTAAAATGTCTGTGGCTGGACACAGAGAAAGCAGAACACGAGACATGGATGTTTGTGTCTCATGTTAATGCCCCCCAGAAAACATCTACCTCAGAAGGAAAACTGAGAAACTACATAAGCATGATGATCCGTGTCCTCGGTTGCCAGGGCCTGCACAATGGGCTCATGGTGGGTATAATCATGGTGTCAAGGATGCAGGGTTTGCTTTTGGTCTAACAACATGGATTCCTACCATCCTTAATCCAACTTCTACTCTGTGTGTCCAACTCTCAGCAGCAGTGAGAGACTCCCAGTCCTCAATATGGCTCCATTCTGCCCACTGGAAGCTTGGTTATGTGGGAGCCAATGGTCGACAGGAAGCAATTTATCTTTATGGGAGTGGATATCTGTCTCTGATAGGTATTTCACTCCTCTAACTTCATATCTCTACCAGAGGCAATTTTAAAGAGTGTAGAGAGTACCCAATTCCTTCACTAATTTGGTTCAACCCAAGGGATCTATTTAATCAAAACAAAAGTGTAACTATATACACAAAACAGAGGTCCACTTGTCCTACCATATCCTCATCATGTAGAAGCAGCCATCCCCAGAGAGTGTTGGAAAGGTCTATAAAAGTTTAAGCTATTATTCTGATTCGTAGACAATCCCACACAGATTGGGATGTCCTCCTTAGAATGTGGAAATAATGTCTCAAATATGGTAATAAGTTTCCAAGAGATAAAATGAATAGGTCAGGGAACTACAGGTGAAAGTAGCTATGTTTCCTCCCATCATGATTCCTGCCACAGTCCGGCTGCAGCAAAATAACCGGGGGGTGACCAGCAACTTGTGTACATTGATACAGCAGGAGTGGGAGCCGTTTATTGTAGGACAGGAGCAGTATTTATACATTCCACACAGCTTATCTTAATTAGCATAAACTAGATACATCAGTCAACCAATAAGGAATCTCCACACTTAATGGCTCCCTGGTGTTACTTCACAAACCACTCCCTCTGGCATTTTGCCAGGCGCCATCCAGACTTGTTTACAGACTCTAACATTTCTCTGGCAAAATGCCAGGCACCATCCTGACTTGTTTACAGACTCTAACAGATTCCCAATGCCCTGCTTTCAGACATTGTACCTCCTCCTGACCAGGGATCACAGGTCGGTTGGGCCCCACCAAACCAGCAGCTCTGCATGCAACATGCTCATGTTGGAGTCTGCACCAGTGGAGAGTGTCATGCAAAACAGTCATCATACCGGCTTGGGCAACCGACCCTGATCTTCATGGAAAAGGAAGACTTTCACTGCATAATGGAGGGAGAAGATATGCTCAAGATACAGGGTGTCTTGTTGTGGGGCTTCTGTGCCTGGCACTAAGAACCATTCAGCTGCAGCAAATTTGCCCAATGAGGGCAAGATGTGATGGAATGACACATTCCTTGCTGTCTAAAATTCTTGGAAACCCCATAGTTAGTGTCTCCCCGCCCAGATCATAATTGAGTGTATCATCTGTGTAGCTGATCATAAGTTTAAAACATCACATTTAGGTAAATCAATGATCCCAGTGCCTGGTGCCTGATATTGACAGTGATTGTTGTTATCATTATCATTTTGATTAATACTGTCATCATCATGATGTCATGACTATTGCTACTATTAATACTCTTGTGCTGAAGTTATTATATCCTCCTATTGCTTTGACTTAGTTTGTTTTACTTATTTCAAATATCCTCTGAGATAAACTCAAAATTTCCATCTGAAGTTTAAAATATCCACGCCAAGATTATTTTAAAAATTGGCCTATAATAATACTCACTTTACTTTCTATTCTTATTACAAATTATCATTATTATTCCCAATAACATGATTACTACTGATGTTACTTCTATGGAACCTCAAATCCTAATGCCAAGATAGAGTTTCTACTTTACTTTGCTTCAATTAAGTAGAAACTTTGAAGCAATTAAGTATGAGAGCCTCACTTTCATGAACTTTAGTTGATCAATAATTCATTTCCACAAAATATGGCAAACCTGTCCAAACAGCAAATGGAGGATGGGATTTGCAATTTGTGTATTTTTTTTTTATTGCAGTCACCAATAAGAAGTGCTTTCCAAGATGAATTGAATATACCAATGGGACCCATCCATAAGATAATACAAGACTCAAAGGAGCATCATTGATTATGTGCCAACTGAGTACCACGTGCTGTGCAGATACTGGCTCATTAATGCCCAGAACAGCCTCTGACTTCCCTTCACTGATCCTACTTCACAGGTTAGGCCTTAAGGCACAAAAAGTTTGGATCACGGGTATGAAGTGACCTCCAAATAAAGTTAATATATTCTTTTAAATGTATATTTATTTCTAATGAAGAGACTATATAACAAGTTTCAGAAAAAGAAGACCATCCCTCCTCCAAACTCTGATCAGGAACAGAAATGTTGAAGGTGACATTCAAACCCCGAGGCACATCTGATTTCACTGTCTGCTGTATGTCCTGGTTAGACACCATTCTCACTGTGTCTTTCAGAATAGCCTATTTTGGTCCCAAAGCCATCAGAAAACTTGAAATAACTGAACCATGTAACAGGAGCTTACAAAAAATAAAAATAAAAAAGAAAGAAAGAGAGAAAGGCTTTAGAGACAGGTGCCCTCCTTGTGGTTGGACAACTTATGAAAATCTCCACTCCAAAGGGGAATTCCACAGGGACCAAGCCCGGAGGCTGCAGGTGAACGAGAGGCCTGGGTCAGTTTGCCTTTATCTTCTATGGTGACTCATCCTGTAATGTGAGTTAAATAAAGTCACCGGGGTTTATTTTTACTGTTTATTTTGGCTCTGTTATGGTAGATCTTTTTACTCAAATGTACTCATGAATCACATGAATAAATGGCCAATTTTAAGCTCCATTTTGGAATAAAAGCAAGCAATCGTGGATAAAGGTATAGATTTTGTGGTCTCAAATTTGGGTGCAATTCTGAGTCTGACACTTAGTGTCTGTGAGACTTTTAGCCCATTCCCTAATGTTTTTGAGCCTCAACTCTGGCCTAGGACAAAATATATGACAGGGATTTTATAGTATTACTATGAAAAAAAAATTTTTTTTCAAAACTGGAGTTCTAGATCCTCAATGATATTCAATGAATATTGGTTCCCCTCATTTATTCCCTGTCTTCTTCCCAAGTGACCATAGCTTGGTAGACCTAACTTGGAAAAAGGTAGTAGACTGGGAAGAACATAGGAGCTTCTATCCCATGTCTGAATTTTCCTAACCAAATTCTGATAGCAGGATGGGATGGGATGATGCGTTTGAAAGTATGTGGATGAAAGTTTTGCTTTCCTGAAATATTGAATCAACTTGCTCATATCTCAGGTTTATTGATAGAAGAATTTCTAGGCCATCAGGCCTGGTAGCAAATAACTCAGGGTAGGACTTAAAAAAACAGCTTAGAAACTAAATGCCCTTGTGACCTTGAACAAGAGGTCATATGCCAGGCACTACTAGAAGTTCAGAGATTTAAAGATGGTTCCTGTCCTTAGGGAACTGCAGAGTGCTAGTTTTGCAGCTGGATGGAACTTTTTGCAGTCAATTGGCATTACCTGGGGAGTATTAGAAGGAAGAACCAATTGTTCACAGAAAGACTTCCTCTAAGAAAACCTAGAAAAAAAAATAGGTCATGAGGTGTCCATAAGGCAGAATAATTCAGAGTGAGATTTGGAATGCTGTTAATCATGCATGAGAGTATGTTTTCTTCCTTTTTGATAGCCTTGGGGCACAGGAACACTGACTGAAGGTCAGAACTGAGCCTTAGTTTCATCTCGAATAAGACATATGCTCTGGAGCAAGTCAAAACCATTCGGAGTCTTTCTCCTGCTTCGGAAAAAAAGAAGATGGTTATGAGACTTTATGCATAGAGAATTTCTGCAGAGTGACACTGAGTAATAAAAATACTTAATAAATAATATATATTAATGATAATAATGATAAGTAATGCATATTATTTAAAATCTGTGCTACTTATTTTAAATGAATCGTGTCACAAAAATTCACTGCAAGTTGCATTAGTACGTGATTATAAATTGGATTGAGAAATTGGGAATCCAAAACTGATATATAAGATAATGGCCAAGGACTAAACTGGAGAATGGGGTTTTGACATTTTCAGGTTTCATTAGCTTGAGCATGTAAACACCTCCACGAACCTTAGGAAGACTGCTTGTGGAAATACGAAAAAAGCACAGAATTCTAGACTCCAAAGCCTGAGGGTGTCCTCCTAGAGCTTGGGAGAAGATTCTGTCTGCTTCTGCCTTAGGAACACAAATCTTGGGAGCTCATGGAGGACAGCCCTGAATTAGAGGATCTGGGGTGACAATCTCACTTGTCCCAATGAAAGCCTTTCTCAGGTGGGCCATCCATGTCCAAAATTAAGTGTGGTTAAAACGCTGTTAGGATGGTGCCTGATAGGTGAATCATGGAGCTGAGCTGGTTGGATAACCCAGAGAAGCCCGATGAACAGCTGATACTGGAAAGCCCAAGAATGTCACCAAGCAAGACTGATGAAGGCAGAGCCTGGTTCCTCAATAGTAGCCCAGTGCCAAAGGGCACAAGACAGCTACTCCCCCATGGTGATGGTTCTTTCTGTAGACACTGATGGATTTTGAGTATTCAGTACCTTGCCATTCAGCCACAAAAATCCTAGCATTGGACAGCATTCTGCTTCCTCACTAGGGCTTGGACAAACTGAAGTAGGAAGGACAAAGATTGCAGTCACAGCTGAGTCCTGGCCGTAGTTGATCACAAACTGGCTCCAAATATAACAGCTTTAAACAGCACAATCAATCATCTCAGATTTGTGTGTGACAGGGTTGTAGGAGTGACTTGCTGGTTGTCTGTCAGAGGGTCTCTGGTACGTCTGTGATCAAGGTGTTGTGGGAGTGTGCAGTCTCAGCTGAAGACACAAGCAGGGGAGGACCCCTTCAAAATCCGTGCAAGTGGTCGTCCTGTGACAGTTTGTGAGCTGCTGACCAGAGGCCTCCCATAGCTTCTTGCTACCTCACCTGCTCCACAGAGCAATTCACAGAATGAAAACATACTGTGTCAGAAATAGCAAGTGAGAAAGAGAAAGGATTCCCAAGGAGAGAGGGAGCTGGCAAGCCATGCATCAGTCTTCACAGCCTCATCATGAAAGTTCCACCTCAGACTTCTGTTAGGCCCTTCTCATTACAAACAGCCCTGTGGTGCAGCCCCATTCTAGAAGAAGGGAACATACAAGGGCTTGAGCATCTGGAGGTGGGGGTCCTTGGCACCCACTTCATGGGCTGCCTATCTTGGTCCATTCAGACCCCTTCAGCAAAAATGCCATAAACTGGCTGTCATATAGACTACAACTACTTATTTCTCAAATAAATAGAGGCTTCAAAATCCAAGATCAAAGGTCTTACAAATTTGGTATCTGTTGAGGGCCAGTGTTTGGTGGAAGCTCAGACCCAGAGAAATAGATTTGGGATCCTGGCAGGTGGAAGAAGACGCAAGACACAGTTGTGATAGTAGACATGCTTTATTTGGAGATAGCAGTAGCCCCCAGCCTCTTGCTCCAGCCCCAGTGTCCCCACCCACCGACCCCAGTCCTTTCCATAGGACTTTTTAAAATGCAGACCAGACAAAGACACTTTTGCCAACAGGTTACACAGTGGACACATGCTCACAAACAAATGTTTGTGATCTTGAGTACATATGCTGAATCAGGGCGTTTATGACCCTTACTACATACTGAAAACATAGCCCCCCAGAAGCCTAGGTGAGGGAGCCTAAGTGTAGTCAACTTGGCCTGCCCTACAGGCAACTTCCTGGTTCATAGATCACACCTTCTCCCTGTGTCTCACATGGTAGAAGAAGCAAGCTGGCTCTCTGGGGTCTCTTTTATAAGGGCATTAGACCCCTGAATTGGAGAAGCCCTCATACCCTAATCACCTCTCCAAAATTTCTACCTTGTGATTCCATAACTGTTGGGATTGGGATTTCACCGCATGAATTTGGAGGATCTCTCATACTGCCTAGCACTTTCAATACAGGAAAGGTCAGATTTTAAGGATCCTGGTCTTCTCTCTCATCATCTAATTTATTTTTTTTATGTCTATCCTATGACTTCAATGCTAAAAGCCTTCCTGATTAACAGGAAGATTTTCCTCATTTCTATTTTCTCTTGTGCACCAAAAACAAAACAAAACAACACAAAACAAAATCATTTTTAGTCCTGGGAGTCTCTGGTATAATGGAAAAGAGCATGGTTACTGGCGTTCCCAAAGTTAAACCTAATTATAATCCAAGGACGTACACTGTATGTGAACTAAGGAAAAAGCTCTTCAATCTTTAATCTTCAATTTCTTAAATTATTAAGTGGTACCACTAGAAAATATAGCATAGTTATTATTACAATGGGATTTGGAATTTGACAATCTGATTTGGATACTAACCCTCTGATTTCCAACCATAATTTCATTGTACAAAATTACTTTAACTTTTTGTCTTTGTAAAATGTTCCTCTCACCAGGCAGGGTGCCACACACCTATAATCCCAGCAATTTGGGAGGCTGAGGCTGGAGAATCACAAGTTCAAAGACAGTCTAAGAAACTTAGCAAGGCCCTAAGCACTTCAGTAAGACCTATCTCAAAAAAATCAAAAAGATAAAAAAATGAAAAAAAGGGCTTGGGAGGTGGCTCAGCAGTTAAGCACTGCTAGGTTCAATACACAGTACCAAAAAACAAACAAACAAACAAACAAAAGTTCATCCCCTCATTGGAAATTATAATCTATTTTTAATTTCTAGGTGAGGAAATGGAAGCTTAGAGAATTTAGGAATTTGAGGTCTTGGCAAAATTATTAGCAGCCAGTAAGTGCTAAAATATCAGTGGCTACTGGTATTGTTTTGAACTTTTGCTACTATTTTGTTCCATATGAAATGTATAAAACTGTGTGCATTAATTCAATAATTGCTGAAATCAAGAGGTGTTTTGTTAGATTCTTGTTAGTAATTCAGGTTGGTTGTTAAGTGTGCACTCCAGAGAAAACCTGTCTGGGCTTAAACATTGACTTGTATTGTTTCTCAGCTATAAAACCTAGGAGAAACAGGTGAAGCACGAACTGTGGAGCTCAACTTTCTGGACTTTTCAAACTCTGATTCTGTCACTTACTGCCTGGGCAACTATGAGGAAATTACTTATCTTAAATTAATTTAAATTACTTTTTGGTGCCTGTTTTCTCATCCACAAACTGGAGATAATAGCACTGACCTCTTGAATGCTAACAAAGAATATCTTCCAGTTCTCAGTACAGGGAGTGAGATGAACAGCAATCACTGGGTGCTAGGTATTATGATTCCTATCGATCTCAGATGATCAATTACTATATGAACAATTGCAAGTACTGACTTGTAAGGCTCAAATTCATGTTGAAATTTAATCTCCAGGGCAATGATATGAAAGGAATGGCCTTTGCCTTTGGGAGGAGGCAGAGCCCTCCTCAACGGGAAGAGGTGCTTTTATGAAATGACTCTGCAGACAGGCATCCCTGTCTGCCCTTCCATCCCTTCTCCTATGTGAGGACCCAGTATTCTTCCCCTCCAGGGGATGCAGCAAGAGGACACATCTTGAAAGCAGAGAGCAGCCATTGCCAGACAGTGAATCTGCTGCTGCCTTGATCTCTGCTTTCCATCCTCCAGAGCTGTGAGAAGTTAATTTCTGTTCTTTTGAAATTGTACAATCTTGGGTATTTTGTTATATCAGCAAAACCAAACTGAAATGTAGACTAAGAGTTAACTTTTACTGATTAAGTGATGTTTGTTAGATAAGCCATTTTCAAGGTCCTAAATTTTCCTCATCTATCATATAGAATCAGTTTCTTAAATAATAATTAAGGCCATATGCATTTCCAGAGCAGAATTAATAATTTTCATTAATTATCTTCCTCCTTCCCTTGTTTCCGCCATTTTTCCTTCTTCCCTCCCTCCTCTCCTTTCTTCTATGTAAAGTCCAAAGTTGGTATGTTTATGGACAACAATGATATGCTCTGCTTAACTTTGATCACATCAACACACAATGGCCACTGTATAGTGATGTGGATAATACTGTGCAGGAAAGCAGTGTAACATTTTTAAATAAATGGAATATCTGTTCTGTCTTAGGTTATGTTAATCTTATTATGGTGTACTTTGATTCATCACAGAGATTCACATATTATGCTCAGTTTTCAGATGAGGAAGTTGGGAATTAAAGAATTTTATTAGTATGTGCAGTGACTCAAGCAGGGAAGGGCAGGTCTCTAGGGCCCTGGCTAGTTATATTGCCACATTCACAAAAGCCCACCACAGTATGTTAGCTCTAAAGCATACTCGAATACAATGAACAGTTAAAATGTTTGGATCATTTGAGGTCAGAACTCCAGTGAGATATGGTGATAAGAAATTGTGTACTTAGGAGTAGACAGAGCTCTCCATGTGCTGGAACCTGATGGGGTGAAGAATTCTACTAATGCTTGGCAAACGGGTTCCTGGATTTAAAAGAACTAAACACGCAAGGGAATCATACTGGCCTTTGGGCACAAAGAGAGATTAGATCATTTATGAGCATTTGTGGAAGCCATAAAAACTGATCACATTCTACTGAACTATAAAAGAGCAGTCTTGCAATGTCAAAGAGCAAGTGTGATGCCGATGTCTCTGGGCTGCATGTTTAAGCTGACCATGTTAGAGCATGTTAGCATCACATGTATCAATACTGTGTACCACAGGCTGCTCCAAGCACTATTTAGTCACTTTTGAGACTTCACAATGGCTCTGTTTTGTGGATAATGAAACTGAGGCCTAAACTAAGAAATCGAGAGTGGCAAGATTTCATGTAGCCCAGGAGTTACAGGGTTAGAACTGAAATGCATGCAGCTGCCTCCACTGGTTACCACCACTGGTTATCACCACTGAAAACAACACAACACACACACATTTCAGAACGGATATTAAATAAGATGATACCTTGAAAGTAGAAAACATATAGAATTTAAATATAAAATTATGTTCTTATAGAATGTTTCCAAAACAGTTCTCAGGAGTAAATATAAAGCCTTAAGTGATTACATTAAAAACTAAAGAATGAATTAATAAACTAAGCTCCCGAATTTAAGTTATGATATAACTACAGAGATAAATGATGGAAATGAAAATGAGAGTAAAAATTAATTACTAAAAAGCCCACCAAAATAAATATCTATGCTCTGAAAAAGCCGAAAATTAGGACAAGATTTTGGTGAGATTAATCAAAGAAAAAGAGAGGCAGCAGAATTAAAATATTAGTGATTAAAAATTAGAATTAAAAAAATAATCTGGAACTATAGATGCAGTGGTGATTAAAATCACAGAGTTCATGAATATTAGGGTTATTAGTAAACAGATGGAGTTGGAGAATATAATGCTAAGTGAAGTTAGCCAATCCCAAAAAACAAATCTCTGATATAAGGAGGCAGATTCATAGTGGGGTTGGGAGGGGGAGTATTGGAGGATTAGATGAACTTTAGATAGGTCAAAGGGGTGGGAGGGGAGGGGAGGGTCACGAGGGTAGAAAAGACGGTGGAATGAGATGGACATCATTACCCTAAGTACATCTATGAAGACACGAATGGTGTGTATACTTTGTGTACAACCAGAGATATGAAAAATTGTGCTCTATATGTGTAATGTGAATTGTAATGCATTCTGCTGTCATATATGACAAATAAAAAATAAAGTAAAAAAATATTAAAATATAGGGAAAATGGAAAAATTCTTATTATGTGTTTATGTATATATGCACATAGATGAATACATAAATGCATCATGCATATGCTTATATATGCATAAATGTGCATGCATATATATGTTCATAGATATTTATATTTGAATCATTATATACTCATATATATATATATATATATATATATATATATATATATAATTATGTATGCATATATGTGTCTAAACACACACACATATGGACGGATTTCCAAAAATATATAAAGAAAACTATTGACTTCATGATTTATAAGTATAAAAAAAAACAATAAAAGAAAACTATATAATCTTAACTATATATATTATATAATCAGTAGTTAACAATATTTCCTCAAAGAAGATACTAGACCCCATTGGACTTTGTTTTTGTCAATTTTTTCACTGTTATGACTAAAGGATCCTACCAGAACAACTTTAAAGGAGGAAAGTTTTATTTAGGGCTCACAATTTTAGAGAACTTAGTCCACAGAAGGCCTGCTCCATTCTTCAGGGATCAAGTTGAGGCAGGACATCATGGTGGAAGAGCGTGGTGGAGGGATGCAGCTCACATGATGATCAGGAAGCAGACAGATCGGTCTCCACTTGCCAAATACAAATATATACCCCAAAGCCCCACCCGAATTCCCACTTCCTCCAGCCACACACTACCACTTCAGTTACCATTCAGTTAATTTCTATCAGGGAATTAACTTGCTGATTGGGTTAAGACCATTACAACCCAATCATTTCTGCTCTGAACCTTCTTGCACTGTCTCACACATGAGCTTTTTGGGGATACCTCTCATCCAAATCATAAGAGTCTTACTTAACCCTAAGTAAATATTAACAAACAGATGCAGTTTGGCATAAGAATATGTCTTGACCAAATTATATTTACCAGAAATTTAAGCTAATTCCACAGTAGATAATTATTATTATAATTAATCACATTAATGTATTAAAAGGGAAATATGATTACCTCAACAGATAGAGATAAAATTATTATATAAGTATATGATATGAAAACAATAAAAATGGCCAATTTATAAATCTAGAATATTAATAAATATATTAGAATGACTGACATCTAAGTTGTACTTGTCATGTTCACTATTAAGCAATGTACTCTATTTGCTTAAACATCACCTCACACAAATTTTCTGACTATGAATCTGATATATAAAGAAATATGAAAAAAAGGGCAACATCTAGGAATAGAATTTTTTGGTGAGAATACAGCAGAGGCCAATATCATATTTCAAAAGATGTTCAGTGTCATAATTCACTAAATGCATGCTGATTGAAAGCACAAAGATATATCATTATATGTTTGCCACATTGGCAACATTTCAAAACATTCTTTTATTATCAAGTGTTGATAAGAATGTGCATCAGCAGAAAATCTTACCCAATATTCATGGGAGTGAACATTCTTACAGACACTGTGACAATCAGGTCCTGATTTGTCAGTCAGTTTAAAGTTGCAATTGTATCAGACTCCACAAGACAGCAGTGCGACCAGCAGATGGCTGTGGCAGAGGGTATCTACACCAGACAATGTACATAACATGTATGGAAACAGCAATACTAATATTGATACAATGGCTGGTTGTATTATCAATACTGGTTGCTGACATGCACACACTGCAGTGGTTCTCAAATCTTAGGCATTATCAGGATCACCCAGAAGGCTTATGAAAACACACTTGCTGGGCCCATTCCCAGAGTGAGCCACTTAGTAAGCCTTGGGATGGGGCTGGGGCTGGGGCTGGGGCTGGGGCTGAGGATTTGCATTTCCAACCAGCTCCCAGGTGATGCTGATGCTGTTGGTCCAGGTATATTCTGAAACCATAGGTAAAGAGCCCATTGGAGCCACTGCTGTCCTAAGTAGTACCCTGAGTGTCCCAGGGACTAGCCTCTGTTTCCCAATCATGTCTGAATGGCTCATACTCCAACGGTTCTTATAAGGGTGCTATGAGGAAAATCCATATAATTTTCTATGGATAAATAAAGGTAGAATGAGTTGCCCAAGACCAGGCAACACTGTGAGGGTGCAACTAGAGGCTTAGGGAGATTGACCCTGGCTCTGCCTGATTCAACAAAAACACTGGATCTCTGGATGGACAGGTGGGAAATAGAGTAGAGAAAATGTTAAGTGATGGCTTGCCAGTGTGGGCCGTTTGGACACGTCTGTGAACCAGAGGCAAGGCCAGGAACCAAACACAGCACCCTTGGGGCAGGGAGAAAATCTGGCAAGGTAGCATGGTTGTAACACAAAGCACCTTATTTTCCAGGTCAAATGCTTTGTACTTTATCCTGAAGATGACAGGAGCCACGGAGCACTCACACAAGGGAGGCCGGGGTATAATTCATTCTTTTAAACATATAAAAAATGCTTTTAAACATGTGTAATGGCTTGAAGGGAGAGAGATTGGAAGGGCGAGAACAGTGTGGAAGCTATTTAGGATCGTCCTGATGAGAGGTGACAGCAAGACAAGAGTGATCCAAGGTGCAGAATCAGCAGGATCTGGCGGCAAACTGGGTTAAGGGGAAAGGACATGGTTTAAGTCTAACCCCAGCTCCAAATTTAGTCACTCTAGTAACAAGGAAGCCACTCACTGGAGGGAGGGGGCTGACATTGGGGAAAATGTGCTTTGCTCAGTGCAGGGTCTGGAGTTCCTGTTGGAGATTTTGGCAACTTTCCCTGTTAAAACAACACAGCAGCCAACGGCTTCCAGCCCAAGGAGCCCAGCTCTCATCCTAATTGCCTGTGAAGGCATTCATCCTCACTGAAGCTCAGAACGGCCCAACCTCACAGGGCTGTCATGATACAGGGACATGCTGTGGTTGGCCCACAACCTCCGAGTGGGATGCCGATGGAAACAGGCAAAAGTCTCTGCTCTCCTGGAGTCAGTATTCTAGAGGAAGACGATTGTAAAAGAAAAACAGATATGTGCCATCAGTGGTCACCTGGTCATTCATGAGTCCCAGAAAACAAGGGGGGAGGGAGTTAGAGCCTTTGGGTGGGCTGTGAATTTAAATGTTCTGTTCCCAAGCCCCCCCCCCCACCCGCAAACTGGAAGTCACAACCTTCTAAGGCAGAGATGGGCCTTATTAATATTCCCAGCCCCAAACCCACAGCAGTGTCTGGTATATAATCGATATTCAATGAAGAGTCATGGAGTGATGCAAAAGATTGTGTTTGGTGTTTTCACTCACAAATATGCTGACTCTGGGATGCTGACTGTGCTAGTGACAGGGACGGTTGCCAGGACCTTATCATCGAGCTAGTATGGGTTTGTTCTGCTTCCACACTTACTGACAAAATTTCAATGACCTACTTAGCTTCCCAAGTCAAAAAAATTAAAAGAAAAAACCCCACTCTGTATACTGCAACATGCTGTGCTATAAAACATGAATGTTTCTCTAACCCATTAATGAAATCACTTGTAAAACCCACAAAACATTGCTACAAATTGTGGGATAATCCGATACCTTGAAATTAGATAATTTGTTCATAGGTTTGCTGACAATGTGCATTTGTGACATCCCATTATTTTCAATCCTGCCTCACTTCCTGGTGCAACGTGGTTGTAATTCTGCCATAGCATGTCAGAAATTTGCTTGATTTTGCATTCCTTGGAATTGCTAGAGGTGTCCCAAGGAGACTCTTGTTATATCCAGCAACAATTACATTGAAGAATGGTGATCCCAATCATTCTTGCCACAAGCCTAGAAGACGTGCTTTCATAACCTCTGTATTTCCAGACAGCAGACAGAGGCACATATGGGGTTAATAATAAGTGGAAGAACCCAGTCTGTGGAATGAAGGTCACGGATGTGGCTTTCATGTTTCCAGCCTCAGAGCATTTCCACCTCCGTGACTTCACTTGCCATTTCCTGAGACTCTGAAATGCTATCCTGCTCACTTTAGAGACTTTTTTTTTAAGTGTAGAAGAAAGTTGGGTTTATCATTCATTGAACAGCTATTACATACCCTGCACTTGATTTTAAAACTTAGATGAATTCTTCAAACTAGTCCCAGAAAAATAAATGATCTTATGGTGCCTGCTTCTCCGATGTGAAGATGAGGAAGTAGAAGCTCAAAAATGTTCAGTACCTGGTCAAGTTACAAAACCATCAAGTGGCTGAAGAGTGACTGGAACTCTGTGTTTGGGTCCAAGCACTTCCCTCGGGGATGAGAAAGAAGATGCAGTGGGTGGAGCCCCAAGTGTTGTTCCTGGGGATGTGCTCCACTGTGCTGTGGGGCCAGGTCAGTTCCCGCAAACAGCCTTTCAGGTAGCAAGAACCCAACCTCTGTAAAGAGTCGCATTTATCCATACACTCTTTCCCACATTATCAAAGGTGACATTTCAAAAGGTGATGCTTGTTTATTTATTGCTGAATTGTTGAGGGACATTTGGTTCATTAAATCAGGATCATGACAGCATCTAGCACATGAGAGAATGTCTTTCAGGTCTTACTACAAAAAAAAAAAAGAGAGAGAGAGAAGAGGAAGAAGAAATACATGTCTCTTCTAATCAGCTCACTCATGGTTTCTATGTGACTTTCTCAGGTGCTTTTAAGTCACTGTCTTTCCCTCTTTGCTTTGACTACTGACATATTCAGAAGTGAATTGTCAATAGGTACACAAAAGCACAATGGCAGCATCCATTCACTCAGCCTTTAGTAACTAACCCCTTTGAATGTGAATCCATAGCTCAGGATATTTTCCAATCCTAATCTTTCCTTTGTTCCAATTTCCTCATTAATGATATTTTTATATCATTTAGATAATTCTATAAACCACTTTAACATTCTTTTGACATTCAACTGGGTTAAATATATAAAGACATAATATTTTCCCAGGAAACAAGCCATCTTGAATCAAATCTAGGATGGAGTGACTTTTCCTAAAGAGTCTTGCAAAGAGAGAAACTGTAGGGTGATGCTGGCAGCAGGGAATTGGAGGGGAATGCTGCTGTCCCAATTCTCAGATGAAGAAGCCCAAGGTTAGCAAGATGGGAGCTCACTCAAGGTCACCAACTGGCAGGGGTGGACCGGGGTCCCAACTAGTCTCTGCCTCCACTAGGCTACATGTCCTCTGTAGGTGGACTAGTTCTAACTCTTAAACAGAGCAGGAGGGTGAGCATGGAGGAGGAACATGAAGCAAGAAATGTATGACCACAGGGATGTCTCCATGCAGGTCCCTGATATCAGCTGTTCTGCTTTCAGCCCCTGAGATGGATGACGCGACCTGGTAATGTGCACTGTGTTCTCTGCTTGCCTGAATGGTTAATTAAAGAAGGCAGTGGGCTTAGGAGCTCGGCAGAGTCCTGTTCTGTAGCTGCAATGCTCAGGCTTCCCTAGGGAGGCACCCCAGAGCCCTGCCTTTCTGTGGGGTCAGCACTCTTTCAATTGCATTGGTCCCTTGGAAGAATGAATAAGGCATGGTTGAAATGGCATCAAAGGCAATTGTCACCAGCGTGCAGGAGAGAAGGGGAAAACTAGTGACAGCCTGGAATGTAGCTCCAGTTGAGTTTCTCAGGTCAGGAGCCTGGCTGCGCTGCCTGCTGTGTCAGGGACAATATACCTCCTCCCTTTCGCTTTTTAACTTGTAGTTAACTTTCAAAACAATGTATGTCCATTGCAAAGACGTGAGAATACACCAGAGGCAAGAACACTTTAAAATTTGCATTATCTTACCATGCCAGATGATCACCATTATCACCTCATATCCCTCTAGATCTTTTCTTATGTAAATACAATTATAAAATGATAAAAAGAATTCTACTGCATCTGCTACTTTAAGGACAGCTATTTTTTGTTAAAATTATGTTGTAAGCCTCCATCCATGCCAATAATTAGATCTTCCCCTTCAGGAGAGGTTAGAGATGGGTGGTCCCTGCTGGCTTCCCTTCACTCACTTCGACCTTCTCATTGTATTTTAGCAGAAAGTAACTCCATGGAACGGAGTGGACTTGGTATCAGTGAAGAAAGCTTCTCATTCTTTGCTTTCACCAGATCAGCCTCACAATCACATGCAGCTGCCTAGCTGCCACAGGCATATGAGCTGTGTTTCAGCCTGCCATGTTATGGAAGCATTTGAATGATGTATGAGCTTCCTGTTGCTGCATTAACAAATGGCCCTGAAATTCACAGCTTCAATCATGCTGTGGTAATCATCTTATAGCACCTAGGGTCCAGGGTCTCACAGGCATGAAATCAAAGTGTCACCAGGGCAGCTCTGGCTTCAGGAGACCACATGCTCTTCTTGTCTCAAGGCCCCTCCCCCACCTTCAAGTCCAGCAAAGTAGCCTCTGACTGACCCACTTCCTTCTTCCCCTCTCTCTGTTCGCAGCTGGGAATGTTCTCTACTTGTAACGACTTAAGTGAATAAGTTAGGCCCACCTGGATTCCCAGTACTATTTCTCTGTTTCGAGGTCTTTGAGTTTAAGCACATCTGTGAAGTCTCCAGTTGTAGGGTTAGGCTGGGAACATCTTTGGAGGTCATTATTCTCCCCACCACAAACAAAACTCCGTCTCCTCACTGCAGGGCTGCCAGTCACTTAACCAGTTTCCTATTAAACTGCACTCAGGCTGCTGCCAACATTTTTGCTTCATAATTAATACTTCAGCAAAAATTATAACTAAATCTTGGCTTCAGTTTAATTGGTTCCTTAAAGGAAATTACTAAAATCAGGAACCCTAGATGAGAGCTTTTGCCCATTGGTAAAGACCTGTTCTGAGCAGCAAGGATTCATTAGTGAACCAAACAAAGTTCAGCCTGGTCAGGAGCAGAGGTTCTATTCCGTGGGATTCCAGTTGTTAACTGTGCTACAGCGGGAGCTCAATTGCTTTTGATGCTAATTTTTCAATTGCTTTTTCTTCAATTCACTTCTTGTTCTTAGGAAACCAGATTTATTACCCTTTTTTTTTTTTTTTTTTTTTTTTTTTTAAAGTTCTTTTTTTTTTTTTAATATTTATTTTTTAGTTTTCGGCGGACACAACATCTTTGTTTGTATGTGGTGCTGAGGATCGAACCCGGGCCGCACGCATGCCAGGCGAGCGCGCTACCACTTGAGCCACATCCCCAGCCCGATTTATTACCCTTTATTTTCTTCCTTCCTTCCTTCCTTCCTTCCTTCCTTCCTTCCTTCCTTCCTTCCTTCCTTCCTTCCTTCCTTTCTTCCTTCTCTTTTCTTTCCCTTTTCTTTCCTTCTCACTGTTCCTCCCTTCATTATTAGTCTTTTTAAAAAGAAATTTATTTTAATATATACAGATGATCAAACAAGCTGGAAATAAAGTAAGATTCACTTTTCTTATAGTCAAAAAGACAAGGCTTAAGATTCAGGTTTGCCATGTACTGAAAATACAATCTTGGAGACAACCCCAGACCTTTACAGACCAGGATGATAAAAACAGAGTATATTCCATGTGTTAAACAACTCTTACATCACTTCACATATATTATCTCAGGTAGTTTTCACAAAACTCCCATGAGATAAATACTCTAATAAATTCTAGGAAACTGAGACACAGAGAAGTTACGTAACTACAGTGTCCATTGTTACACAGCTGAGAAATACTGGAGTCAGGATTCCAACAAGGCAGTCTGACTAAAAAGTCTACACTCATTCCTTTCTTGATCTTCATGGTGGGTTAAATCTCCTCCCCACCAAAACTATATGTTAGAGTTTCAACCTCCAGTACCTCAGATTGTGACCTCATTACAACATGACCAGTGTCCTTACACAAAGAGAAAATTTGCACACACACAAGAACAATGCTATGTCAGGATGTAGGCAGAAATCAGATGGTGCTTCTACAAGCCAAGGAATGACCAAAATTTCCAAGAACCACAGACATTAGGAGAGACAAAGGAGGACTTTCCTCTACAGAATCCAGTGACAGTATGTTCCTCCAGCACCTCGGTTTGGTAACATTAGCTGTAGAACTGTGGGAGGAGACACTTCTGCTGTTCTAAACCACATGGTATTTGCTGGTATGTTATGGCAGATTAAGAAACTAACAACTGTCATGTACATCGCAGAGATATGATGTTTTCTTTAACCTAACAAGTACTGTTCATGTCACTGACTCTGAGTCTGTCTTTTCTTTGGCTGACAGGAAGCTCAAAACAGAACCATCACTGTAGGGCTCTAGGGAGTATGTTTACTACCAAATGTCCCCCTCTGGACCTGGGCACTCAGCCTTATTTGTAGAATGTCTTCATAGCATGCATTCATTTTTATAAGTTACTTCAAAAAATATACCCTGCTTAATTACTAGCAGGTATAGAAAACAAAGAATGCAAAAAAAAAAAAAATCTAGAAAGGAGAGATAGATGATTAAAATCCTAGTCATTTTTGGCAGATGCAGGGACAGAATCTGACCCAGCTATACATTCCTTTCCCATGGCACCAAAGAGGGAGGGGTTCTCCAAAACCTCTATCCACTCCCGCTGCTCATCTTCCTGGGTTCCCATGATTGTTCTTCTGGATGATTCCACCTTATGCTAATCCAAACTGGATTCTACTTCTTAAAGCAATCTTAACTTCAATTTGGAGGCAGCATGGAGAACTCATAGTACAGATCATCCGTCTCGTGGACACTTGAAATTGTCTTGTCCCATAACCCACGATCTAGTCACTCTGCCCACTCTGCTTTTTCACAAGTGGCCTCAAGGAAGTCACTGACTGGCAAAGCCAATGGGGTGATGGACAGAAAATGGAGTACAGATGTTCTGTAATACTGAAAGAATTGAAAATGCATTCAGTACACCTATTAGCTTAGCTCCACCTGTCTTAAAAATTCATGCGCAGAGCATTTATATTAGTCTACGGTCAGGCAAAGTCATCTCAGTAAAAAATCCTACATGGAGCAATGGAGGGGACCCTGTGCTATGGAAGCACTCTACCGAGACCTTAGTAGTCTCCATCCTGTAACTGGGTGATTCTGAGCCTGTTGTTCAGCACCCTGGGGTTACCTGGCTCTTGGTCTGTGAAATGGGACAATCTACCTCACAGGGCGGTTCTGTGGAGAGGGCTGCAGCCTCTCCTCATGCACTCTGGAACTGCCAGCGCTTTTCGGTGCTTTCATGGCCCAGCTAATTGGCTTGGCCTCTGCTGTGGTAGCCCACAGGGAAGAGCTCTGATGTCCCTGATGAGTTAGAGTTCCGCTCCCCTTACTCTTCCATCTCTGTACTCCCTGGTGACCTGCATGGCAGAGCTGTGGGAACCAGAAGAAAAAGGCTGCCCCAGGCTATGAGCGAGTGGACCAGGCAGGAAAGCGGATCCTTCCAGGCTCCAGTCAGCTCTGTAACCGTCTCCTCTTGTCTCCTCTGACAAAAGAGACTTGGGAGCTCTGGATGCACAAGCCATCAGCCTGGCGGCAGGAACGTGTTCATCTCTTCCTAACTCGCTCTGTCTTTGTTGTTGTAGAGGCAGGATGTGTGAAAATCGGGACAGCCCCAGTGACCAGCGCTCAGCAGTTTATCAAACAAAAGCTGACATTTCATCCGGAGGATTTTATCTCTGTCTAAAGCACAATTGCACAAAGAGCTCAGATTGTTGGTGTCATCTGTATTGGGATCAGTCTTCAAGCTTTGTTATCAGAGAGGCGACACTGGGACTTAGAGGCAGCACTGGCCTGGGAGACAGGAAGTAAGCAGCTGTCTGCTAGGACCTGTGTGTCAGGCACAGGCTGGGTATCCTGTGTCCTCCCTCTCTACCACAGTTCGTGCATTAGATGTGACGATCTCCATTGCACAAATGAAGATGGAGCCTGAGATGAGTACCTTGCTCTGGTCTCTCTCTAGACAATGGAAAATGAAATTCAATCACTTTCCTCTATGTGTGGAGACAGAAGCGTGGCCTCTCAGCTCACCCTCCTGCATAAGAGATGAGTGATCTGGACAAGTCACAGAAATTCACTCTGAGCGTCAGTCCCCTGATGAAAAAAGACCAAGAAATATTTATTTTGGCTTCTGACTGCACCTGGGGTCACCGTGCAACCCAGCCAGGTTAAAGAGAGTAACCACATCCTCTACTGCCAAGCCTCGTGTTCTGCAATCCCCAATACCATGCCCACCCCCACCTTTGGAGATTCACAAGGCCTCCTGGGAATCAGCATGCATAGTTGTACTCACAACTCAGATTTATTACAGGGACATAGTAAGGGCATGTAGCCAGAGCACAAAGGAAATAGACACAGGCAGAATAAGCCTGAGGCTCCTTCCCATGAGACATAATACAGAACCCACCTTCCCTCAGCACACAGACCTGTGTGGGATGAGAAATTTGTCACAGACCAGTACCTAAGCTGTACGCCCTGGGGGTTGCTCACATAGTGTCCCATGGCCTGGCACATACCAAATCCCAGATTTCTAGGAGGAAACAAGAATAAACCCTACTGTTTGCACAAACAGTATCCAGTGAGCCACACTTATCAGCTAGGCAGAATTTTGTATCATTGTAGGACAGCATTTCTGTTATGCTGTCTTAGCTCTCCTCTGCACAACAGGATAGATACCAGAGAGTATGAAGGGGAGGTGACCACATGGCATAAGCACAACAGTATGACAGGCATAAGCCAGGAAAGTCCCAGGCAAAACAGGACCTGGGTCATCCAAAAATCTGACTGAAGGGCTGAGCAATAAAATGCTACATGTCCACAAGTTTCCAGTTCCATCTTAACTAGTGCAGTCTAACTTGTGTCCACTCTTTAAAATCAAATTCTGATTCAACGTGTGTGTTTTTCACCAGAGAATTTCCAAGTCTGGGGTTTAGGCAGAAAGAAGACATTGTTTTCAATGGGGTCTTCAAAATTAGGGCATTAGTGAAAAGTAGATTCACTTTGTCACAAGTTGAACATTTGCTGGTGCATCCTTAATGTTGCAAATAGTCCCTCAAAGAGGTTATTAATTAGTATTTTTAGTTATCTACAGCCCATTAAATCCATTGCTTGTAAAATGCAATAAAGTTTCAAGTTCACATGGCTTAAAATAATGAGCAGAATTCAATGGCAGTTCATTAATGCCATGGTCCATATCACTGGGTAGGTGGCAACACAGGAGGATTTGTTGACCACCAATGAGGCTGCTGAGAGCAGGCATGTCCCCTTTCAGAGACTCTCAGCTTCATCTATTCTTTTCACACTTCTCAGCAACGTGCTCTCTAATTCCCTGATCTTTTGACATTGCTGTTCTCTGGTAAAAGGAATTTAATCAAAATATGTATGCTGGAATTTTATTTAAGCAGAAATAATGACACTCATAAGTACACGTTTCTATGTGAGGTTTTCATTAGAAATGCACATGATCTCAAGCCTGGCGCTCTAGGGAGGCAAGTCACCCCCCAAGGGACCTGGGACAGGCAGGCGGGAGTACAGGCTCTCTCCTCCTTCCCGCACAGGTACAGTGATGCACCTTTGCTCCTAGACATACCTGGGAAGAGAACCCATGATGGAGAGTCTACCCAGATACACACTCCAGTTTTCTAGGATTTCTGCCATGTCTCTCTGCCAACCCAGGATTTTGCTTTTTTTCCTTTTTTTTTTTTGGTAAAGATCCAATGAAATTATATATACAATGTATGTGTGCATGTGTGAATAGATGTACATACATACACATCTATCTGCATATTTATATACATGTATCTACATGCACACATATGTACAGGATGAATGGTGAGCCTGACTCAAAAGATATGTTCTTATCTTCATTCTGAGAACCTTGAATGTGACATTATTTAGAAAAAGGCTCTTTATATCAGAGTTATAATTAAGTCAGGATCTCAAAATGAGATCATCCTGGGTTATCCAGGGGGGCCCTAAATCCATTGTCAAGTGTCATTACAAGAGAAAGGCAAAGAGTGATTTGAGGCAGAGAGGAGAAGCACATATAAAGATTGAGACAGGTTGGAGTGATGTAGCCACAAGCCATAGAACACAGAAGCCACCAAAACTGCAAAGAGACGCTCACATCAAGCTCAGATTCCTGGCCTCCCAACTATGACAAAATAACTCTATTACATAAGGTCATCAAATCTGTACTGATTTGTTATAGTGGTGCTTGGAAACAAATTCACATCTGTCTATCTATATGTACCTATCTATATAGATATATATCGATCGATAGATAGATAGATATAGATATGCATACATATACATACACATTTATATACATGTACACAAATGTGTACTGAGCCCAACACAGGCCTGGGCACACATTTGTGTTCAATAAATGTTGTCCCCTTCTCCTCTCCCTGTCTGACCTGCCTTGGGTCCCAGGAGTGAATCTGATTCTGTGAAGTCAGCACCAACTGTCCTGAGTGTCTCTCCTCCAATTTCAGCCTTTCCACAAAGAGCTTCTAGCTAGGAGTCTCTTCCCCCTGATGCCACCCTAGTACTAAAAGAAGATGGAGGTGTCTGTCACTCTCTGAACCAAGATTGAAGGAATGTCTAAGGCCTGTCAAACCACATGCAGAGGGTGCACAGAAGGCCCTCACAGTGGTTTGATACGTTCCAAAGAGACAATGGCTCACATGGAAAACAAAGTCCTCCCCAGTTCCTGCTTCGCTTTCTGGAATGGATGTTCTCAGGGCTACCTGGACCCCATGATACTGTAACTATAATATGCACTTACGTAGCCTTTGCCACAGGCCACACTCTGTGTTGAGCTGTGTTCACAGAGTAGCTCTTTTAATGTCCACTGGTTTGGATTTAACTATCCCCAAAGGCTCATATGTTGAAGGCTTGGTCCTCAGTGCAGAAATCTTCAGAGTTGGGGATTTAAGGAAGTAATTGCACCAAAAGAGATCTAGGCTTTTCAGTGGATTAATCCATCCATGGATTACTAATTTGGTAACATTAGTGAAGGTTGTGGAAACTTTAGAAAGTGGGATCTAGTTGAAAGTAGGTCACAGGGGTATACCCTGGAAGAATATCTCTCATCCTCCTCCCTGTTTCTCTCTCTCTGCTTACTGGTCATCATGAAGTGAGCAGCTCCGCTATGCCACAGGCTCCCTGCCCTGATGTTCTGCCCTACCACAGGCCCACAGGGACCATGGACTGCGACCTCTGAAACTATGAGCCAAAATAAATCTCTCCTCCACTAAAGCAATTTTCTCATATATTTTTTTCATGGTGACAAATAGCTAATTACACATTCACACGATTTCTTCGAAATAAGTCTACTCTCCATCCTAGGAGGGAAAAACTGAGGCACAAAGAGATCACTGTGCTTGGTGCAGAGGTGCTGGGGATGAAACCCAGGCCTCTGGCCTCAGGAGTCTGCTTCTTAACATTGCCAGGGACAGTGACAAATAGTCAGCAGCATGCTCCGGTCTTCCTCACCCCTAAATATTTTCACATGATTTATTTGTTGTTATTTTCTTTTCTTTTAATCACACAGATCTGCTCACTTGGAAACCAGCTTAGAAACAACAGAGATTTTTTGGCATCATTGCTAAAAAGACATCAAAAGGAAGCAAATATATTGTAATAATGTTTCCTACGGGGAACCCAAGATTTTTGAAATATACTGCAATCTTCTACAGCGACCTTTACCCAAAGCTCTGCGGGGGTGGGGGGGTGGGTACAGAATGCAGTGAGAGCAATGGAGCTAGAACACTTATGAATGCCTTCGCCTTTGGTGCTGGGGCTGTGCAGTCACATCTGGAGGTCCCAGGGAAGAGCCACAGTTGCAGATCTAGCACATGTTTTTATTTTGTCCCTTTGCACCTTCCAACACAGATATCTGGATTGGAAGGACAAGAAGAGGAAATCTTGTTCCACTTGTGGATTCTATGAAGAGGGATTTCTTTCTTCTAAATACGTTTAGGGTCTCTCTCTGCCCACTTCATGTACTGCTCCTGAGAGAGGTGGAGTGACTGCCCCCCACCCCTTGGTGAATTCAGGGAGAATAAACCCTAACGTGGAAATGCTCACTTCTGCTCACCTCTTTCTCATCTGGGTCCTGGCTGCCTTTGAAGAGTTCCCTGGCCCCTCGCTGCAGGGTTTCCTGGCCAGGACTGCTGGAAGAAGACTGCAGGGCTCAGGTTTCCAACGTCCTCTGTCCAAGCTTCTTGGGTTGCAGCCAGATGACTGTAGGTGAAGCTCCAACAGGAGTGGCAGAAACCCCCTCCAGGGCACGCGGTGAGTCTTCCCACTTTCTGGGCCACCCTTGAGGCTGAAAGAGCCTGCCCAGCCAGCAAACTTGAGCAGCAGAAAGGTCAGGGAGCCACGGCCCTAGAGAAAAACCCAAATCTATGGGAAGAAGAGCCAGTGGCTTCTGACCCTTCAGATTGTGATTTCCCCAGGCATTTTTTTTTCAGGGCTCCTAGAAATCAAACTTCCCCTTGCCCTTAGCAATGACCTAAATGAAACACACCTGCTTTACCTTCTGCCCGGTCTTCCCCACTCACCGCCATTTCTGCTTCCTGGAATTATTCCCTAAATAACGTCCTTGCACCCAAGTTCTAATTATAATCTCTGTTTTAGGGAGAACCTAAATTAAGACCCAGCCATTCTGCTCTGTCACTGAGCTATGTCCTCTGGCCTCTAGGAGCAGCAGAGCTTTTACTCTGGCCTCCATATTTATCTGGGTTTACTTCAGAAAATGCTCAGAGTTGGAGGAGAAGAATTGAACTCTTTTGGGGGGACACAGGAGGCCACAGCACGCGGAGATGATTTATACATTCATAGCACTTGGTAGTCTGCAAAGCAGCCTTGCATCTATGGTTTCAACTCAGGAAATGTGTGAGGAAACCACACATATGCCTATGCACACAGCCAAGCACCTTGGCAAAGCTGCTCCACACCTGTGCAACCTTGGGCATGTCACAAACTCAAACACTCAATAAGATACAAAGTATTTAAGAAAGGGACATGACTTCAAAATGCTCACTTTGAATTGGAAGAAAAGGCACATTCATACACTGTTGCTGGTACAACAAATTGGTGCAACCACTAAGGAAAACAGTATGGAGATTCCTCAGAAAATTGGGAATGGAACCACCATCTGACCCAGATATCCTACTCCTTCATTTATACCCAGGATCTTAAAATCAGCTTACTACTGTAATGCAGCCATGTCAATATTTATAGCAGCTCAATTCACAATTGCTAAACTATGGAACCAACCTAGGTGTCCTTCAACAGATGAATGGATATAGAAAATGTAGTGTATATACTCAATGGAATATTACTCAGCTTTAAAGAAGAGTGAAATTATGGAATTTGCCAGTAAATGGATGGAGTTGCAGAATATCATGTTAAGTAAAATAAGCCAATCCCACAAAACCAAAGGCCAAATGTTTAATATGCAGATGTTAAATTCAAAATAAGGTGGGGAGGGGGGGACTAGAAGAGTAGCATAACCTTAGATTAGGTAGAGGGAAGTGATGGGAGAGGAGGGGAGAGGGTGTGGGGATAGGAAAGATAGTAGAATGAAATGGACATTATTACTGTATGTGTATATGTGACTGCATGACCAATATGATTCGCAACATGTACACTCAGAAAAATAAGAAATTATATCTCATCTTTGTATGATATATCAAAGTGCATAAACGCATTCTACTGTCATATATAACCAATTAAAACAAATAAAAAAATTAATTAAAAAAAGAAAAGTAATAGAAAAGTGTGAATTATTGGCAGAAAATGTTATGTGGTCCTGTAATTCCCCAATAGGAGGTGTGTAGACAGCAACGGGAGCTGGGTAAGAGTTTACTTCCACTTCTCTGGACTATGAGCCATTTTGGATTGTGGCTCTCCACTTATCAGCTGTGTAACTTAGAGAGATTGTATAACGCCTCTACATCCTGGTATCTGCATCTGCATAATGGGCATGAAGATATGAAAATCTTTTTTTGAATTGGGGACAGATGCAATGAGGTATGTAGAGCAATTAACAAAGGGTTTGGCACACAGCAAGCCCCTAATTAATGCACGACATTTTATTAGTGACCTATTACTGTGTATACAGTACTATAAAGTGTAGTGGTTTAGGAAAACATAAATATTCATATGGCAAATTGTTTCTCAGTGTCAAGAGTGTAAAAACTTTTGTGCAGAGTGAGAGATAGGGATTTAAATCCATCCTTCTGGAGATGACTATCCAGTTTTCCTAGCATCATTTGTTACTGGATTTTCTCCAATGTATTTTTTGGCACCTTTGTTGAGTATCAGATGACTGACTCTATCTATGTGGGTTTGTCTCTGGGTATTCTATTATATTCCTCCTCATGTCTGGTAACAATATCATAATTGTTTTTGTTACTGTAGAATAATTTGAGGTCAGGTATGGAGATGCCTCTAGCATTGCTTTTCTCACTGAGGATTGCTTTGGCTATTCTGTGTCTCTTATTCTTCGAAAAGAAGCTCAGGACATTTGGTTTTCAGTTCTGTGAAGAATGTCATTGGTATTTTGATGGGGACTGCATTGACTCTGTATAAAGCTTTTGGTAGTATTTTGACAATATTAATTTTACCTCCCAAGAACTCAAAAGATTTTTCCATCTTCTAAGCTCTTCAATTTCTTCAAAATTCTATAGTTTTCATTGTAGAGGTCTTTCGCCTCCTTAGTTAGATTAGTTCCCAAGTTGTTAGTTTCTGGGATTTTTTTGTTGTTGTTGTTGTTGTTGTTATTGTTGTTGTTTTTGAGGTTATTGTGAATGGGATAGTTTTCCTGATGTCGTTCTTAGCAGATTCATTATTGGAGTAGAGGAAAGCGATTGATTTATGTCTGTTGACCTTGTGTCCTGCTACTTTGCTGAATTTGCTTATCAGCTCTAGAAATCTTCTGGTAGAGTTTCTTGGGTCTTCTAAATATAGGATTATGCCATTTATTATTGTATCATCAGCACACAAGTCATTTGACTTCTTTTCCTGTTTGTGTCTCTTTAGTTTCCTTCTCTTGCCTGATTGGTCTAGCTAGAGTTTCAAGAATTACAGTGGACAGAAATGGTGAGAGTGGACATCTTTGTCATGTTCCTAATTTTGGAGAACTGCTTAGCTTGGTGGCTGTGGCTGAGTCTCTTGTTTAGTCTCAGTGAGATGTCAACTGGGGCCCTAGTCACTCAAAGTATGGCCTGAGTTTGGAGGATTTCATTCTAAGAGGACTTCCTCCTAGGAAGGTATTGGCAGATTGTAGGAGGACTCCGTTCCTTACACAGAGGCCTCTCCATAGGACTGCCGGAGTGGCCTCAGGATATGGAAGCTGGCTCCTGAGAGGTTTAAGTAAGTACTTGCAAATGGGCTTACATGTCCATCTGTATTTTCATTTCTATTTCTAGTCTGTATTTCAATCCTGGGGTACTTCAAGGTAACTTTAAAAGGCAGAGTTCTAACCATAGCAGCAGAGAGCAGTGAGTTGTCAGGACTTCCCACCATTTTTAAAAATGAACACATTATATTTGGATAGCAGAGAGGTGGCAACAGCAGGTGCAATGGCATGGAGGAAGGAGAGACACATGTTTGAAATACAGATAGGAGGACTGTTGGATGAGAGCACTTGGGTTGGAAAGAACACGGGGAGAGGTGGAAAACAGATGGCAATAGAGAAGGAAGCAATGAGGTCAATGACAGATTATTGGAAGCATTTGAACAGGGGACTAACCTGATCAAAGAGGTGATGACTATGATTGGTCTGGACACAGCACAGAGAGCAGCAGCTTGACAAATCCTACAGGCAGGAGACAGCTCCATATTTTTATATTCATTTATTATAAGCAAAATGCATGTCATTGCAGGGTAATGGGTACTAACTCACTCAAAAAACCCTTGAGAGAATTCATTGTGTCCTGCCTTCAAACAAGTAGAAATTCAGATATGACAGTGCTCGTGGAAGACAGTTCTGTGAGCCCACAGCCCAGGCAGTCTCCTGGGTTCTGGCAGTGGTAGCCAAGGCTGGCCACAGCTTGAGGGAAGATTTATGGAGGCAGACACTTTTCCAGTTTTTCTTGAACCATGTTGTCAGTATCATTCAAGGAACTTGTATTGGCACCACTATTCAGCCCGCCCCGTGGCAAATGAATATCACTACCTGGTGATCTGTCCCACTTCATAGTTCCCAGAGTAGGATGCAGATGGTGAAGGGAGCAGAGCTTGTACTATTGAAAGGTGACTTGGGCTCAAAGCCCAGTCACTTACCTATGGCTCTCATGAACCTCCATTTATTTATTAGGTTAAAAAACTAAAAGATAAAAGAATAACTGCTGGGTGCTTTCTGTGAGGATTAGAAGAGATTCCACTTGGAAATGACGCACCCCTTAGCTGGTCTTCATAAATCACGTAACGAAGAATGATGTACATATTGACAGGAGTCAGACACCCATCTGTCTTTGAGGAGGGTGATCCTGGAGCACGAGAGGCATCTGCTGGGCAGGTCTCGACTCAGAAGAAAACACTGTGAGACAAGTGGAGCTTCCAAAACCCATCCTGGGCCAGGTCCTCCAGCTCTCCCACATTGGTCCTTAAGAACATGCTCACTGGGGACCTTGGAATTTGTCCCATAGACTCTGGTTATAACAACCTCAGCATGTTGACTGTGTCCAACTTGCCTTTCAGAGGGCATGTTTGTATCTATACCTGGTGCTTACCTGGGCCTTACCCTGTGTCGGCTGGGCTTCTTGTTCCAGATTGACCACTCAAATCTGTCCTCCAGTAGAAGTCAAAGAAACCACATTGTCAAGACAGCCTGTACTACCTGGGAGAGAACCTGCACGCCTCTGGGGAGCTCAGTGGGGAAAGAGAAGTTTAGCTTTTGTTATTGAAGCCCCCCACCACCCCCTGCCCGCCAAGGAACTTGGGCAGTTTTATTACAGTAAAATTTTGTCTGTCCTGACTAATGAAATCAGAAGGTGTGGGATTTCATAGTCATGTTGAAATGAGCAAATAATCAATTCCAGATTCCAGGGCCAGAGAAAGCCACGGAGATCCCCAACTACACAGGAGGGTGCAGGAAATAGAAACAGTTTCAAATGTAGCTGTGTGGCCTGAGGCAGGGAGGGCCTGATTGCAGATAAACGAGAGTCAGTCTGAATCAAAGGAAATGGTCTTCAGTGCTTCGTGTAAAGAACAAAGTACAACTGAAACACAGAAGTAGCTGGAGAGTGAATATTTCAAAAGGCCATAGGTGGGAAGGGAAGATCAGCTTATTTAGGGCTGGGCCACAGGCAGGTTGGAGCTCAGCTTCGTGTCAGGGGCTGTGCCACCTCTTCAGGGTGGTGCACCAGATTTATGGGCCTGTCTGCATGTGGCTTCTTGGAGGCAGTCACATGCACCTCTAATGAACAGGTATGCTGAGATGCAAAATGCACCAGAGTACATCTGCAAGAATCACTCACAGGACAAATTCCATTTGAAGGCTATCTCCAACCTTCAACAGATGGTGCGCTTTCCCAGACTGGTGCAAACAATTTCCCTGTCATGTGAGCACTTAAAAACCAGTCCAGCTGTTGCAAAATCCACACCCAGGCTTGCGGGCAGGCAGAGATGACTCTACCATGTCTCTAGTGGGACCTTCCGCCTCCTGCAGGGGTTTTCCACTGTAAGGGCTCATTTGAAGGCCAAGGAAAAACTAATTTGTAATGAGGTATAGGACAATCAGGAGGCTATTGTTCTGTTTTATTTTGTTTTGTTTTTCCAGCTTTGCTGAGGTCTAATTGGCATACTGACGCTGCAAATGATTAATGTATATAATTTGGTGAATTTGGACATATGTAGAGATCTATGTGTCACCGCTAAAATCTAGGTAACAAACATACCCATCATCTCCCAAAGTTCCACTGTGTCCCTTTGAGGGTGTGTGTGATAATAACACTTAACATGAAACCTATTCTTTCATTTTTAAATGCTGTATATAAAGCAGAAGTAGTTCCTTGTTGACCAGGTGATAGCTGAAAGGTAACTGGCTGCAAAGCACAGGTCGGGACACCTGTCTCCATCTGTGTCTTTCACCCTATAATCTCCTAGAGAGATGGCCCTTTTCTTACCCTTGTCCACTATAATGTGACAGTGAATTCATATTTATCAGGGACTAACAATTGTCCAAATATTGTTCATAGTATTTCAACATTCAGTTGCCTCAACAGCCTCTGTGGATGAGGCAATGGCCAACTTCTCCAATTTAGAGATGAAGATATTGAAGTGCCAGAATGTACCCTGGGTCTCACAGCTGGTTTAGAGGTTGAACCCAGGCAGTTCACCCCAGGCCAGCACCTGTGCCCTGGGAGCCATCCCCTTCCCCCATGAGAACTACATGCTTCTCAAAATTTGGAGAACAACAAACTTACCAGGAACCATAAAATGCCAATGTCTAGGCCTCATTCTATGTATAGAGATCTCACCTCTGAAATCTAAGCCTTCCCCTGCCTCCTTGAAGGTAATGTTGACACTGTCTGTCACCTTCCCTGTCCCAGGCCTCGTGCCTTCATATCACTCGTTGGAACCTGTTACCTGCTCCCTCTGGGCTTTTTATTTGTGCATAAATGAACAGTTTTATAATTTAATGCATGAATATATGAATTGCTGCAATTTTATAGGCTTCAACTACTTAATTTTACTTTAAATTCTAATCACACTTTTAAATATGCTTTGGTTAAAGGGGATTGTCAAAATTGTAAGAAGCCAGGGCATCCAGATTTCAACCTCTGGCATCCCTGCTCCATCTCACCGTCCCTCACTGATTTATTTAGAAAGCTGTTCTACTCAACTTGCAAACTGCATTTTATAAAGTGAGCTGGCATGCAACATCTTAGGCCCATGTTGCCTCTAATCATTTCCACCTTCTCATATCTATCAGGTGTAAGTTACGTCGCCTGCAGGATCTAGAATGCAGAGCACAGCTCCAAAAGACATGTGTGAATAAAATGCCAATTTCACATGGGCAATGGCCTGTGACCATGAGTGCACCCCTCTATCCCTTAGCCTGCTGTCCTCGGTTTTGTTACATGAACTTTATCTGAGACTCTGTAATTCAAATTCCCTAGTAGGAAAAATAGATCCGAATGATCTTCGTTAAAAGTCCAGTACAGTATGGGAGTCTAAGTGAAGTCTTTAAGCGTGTTTGCTACACGTTCTTCTCCAGACAGAAAAGTGAAATCAGAGAATTTTGTGCTAATCTTCAGGTAAAAATATTTTTCCATGAGATTCAAATGTACTTAGTTTCATTCTCTTTCTTTGGGAAAATGCCCACATCTCACTTAAGTGCCACTTATCAAGCTGTGAATTTTAGGCCAGTATATCTTTTGCTTTTCCCTGGATTTCTAGCCCCGAACCATTATGATTCTAATATCTTGCTTAGAGCCTACTAAATAGCCAGAAGCTCATAAATACCACTTATCCTTATGAACCCCCTCTCATAAAGGGGTTATGAGAAAACTGAGAGGTTAATAATCTTTTCTGTATCTATGAGATTACTGTATCATAGAGGGAAACAATAGGAGCAACCACAGCCAGAAAACCCTTTGGGCACAAACTGCTTAGGGAATGTGAGTCAGGCTCATCTGATAAAGTCAGGCCCACCCATGGTAATCTCCCTTTTGATCCACTTAAAACCAACCAGTGAGATGAGCCCATCAGAAAAATAACTCTACATGGGCTCCTAGATTCCTGCATGTTTGAATAGTTGTGTTAACACCTTAGAAAGTCATCAGAGTAATGGATTGGCCCACAGAGTACCAACACAGGTATACATCTGATCACACCATACCTCCTCTTACAGAGTGGTCCCAGCCTTTGATTCCTGAGTGGGGGAAAAAAAAATCTAAGGACAAAACACTGTCTTTGCTAACAATGATTACCATGGAGATGATTTTTCAAGGTCGGGGGATGGGCACCAGCTGAGTCCAAAAAATTTGCACAATGTTTTTGAATAAATTGAGAAAACCCATCTCGGCTGAACACAACATCTTCCTCCACAGAACCTCCAGAGTTAGTGTGATGAGGTGTCTCAGAGGAAGGTCTGCCTTGTCACCAGTAGTGAGAGAACTGGAGAAGGAACAACTGGAATGGAGGTGTTGGCTCCTACAGTGTATAATACCTATTTCTATAAAGACAAATAATCATTCCTAGTCTCATATTTAGTGTGAGATAAGCTTTTTTTGGGGGGTATGGTCAACCAGTATTCCTCATACATATAAAATTGTTCTGAATTCAAACAAGGCGAGGTGTCTATTTTCCTAGAGCAGACCCAAAACAATGTATAAAAATGTCCAGGGTCTAAGTAAAGTGCTGGGAGCCATTAGCCAAGTAGGTATGACAATTTCCTTGCCAGCGTACCCCATGTTGCAGTGACATTGAATGTATGTGACCTTGCTCAAGGACCAAGGCAGATTAGGGTGTTCCCGGTTTTAAGATAATCGTGTTTAGGGCGTTCCCAGTTTAGGTTCCAGGTTTAAGGTTTAAGATTATTCCTGCTGGGAATAGGGCGTATCCTGCTGCCTGAGTTCCCCTTGAGTTCTCACGGGATTCAGACAATATATTTTGGAGATAGAAGCCCAGTGGAGGTGAATTTGGGAGAGAACGTGGATTTGGGAAGAGAACGTGATTGTAGACGGCTGGTGTGAGTTCGGGAATAAAGAGTTGCTGTTTGAATCTACAAGCTGTGTGGTGGCTCGTGATTGTGTGCCCAGCCAGACTGCGGCATTTGTGCCCAGCCAGACTGCGGCAGTAAAGGACTTGAGCTAAATCAGAAGTGAGGATGAAGGCAATAAAATAAAATAAAAATAAGACATAAGAACTTCCAGTAACAATAATGATGTTAAAATGCTAAGAAACTGGTGCCAGGTTGAAGTGAAAACTGCATAAATTGTTCCAGTAGTGAAATCTCTTTGTTTTAAAGAAAGTCACTTCATTTCTATGGCAAGACCGGTTACCAGCTCAATAGCACTGCCCATATTCTTGTGATCCTTCTGATACCAGCCTTTGGGACTGGATTATGTCCATCAAAACTGCTTGTGAGGGATGTATCAGGTGCCACTACAAATAAAAAATAACACAAGATGATTTATTCATGCAGTACACTGCCCAAGGCCAGCGTGGGTCAGACGGTAGGATGTGGTAGAATATGTAGCCATCTAGGGTTCAGCATTCGGAGATGAAAAGCCTGAGTTTGAATCCTTGTTCTAATACTAGTTCCATAGTGACATGAAAGTCTTATCATCTCTGCATACTTTAGTTTTGTCTGTTAAAAAGTCCTAATAGCACCAGCCCACAGTCTTTATAGTAAGTGTCAATCACTTAAAATATATTGTTACGGTTTGAGTGTTTTGTATTCTCCAAATTCATGTGCTGGAAGCTTGACTCCCAAAGCAGCAGTGTTGGGCCAGGGGGCCTCTCGGGAGAAGCTCAGGGCATGAGGATTGGCCCTCGTGAACAGCTGAATGCCATGATTAGAAGAGCTTACACTAAGGCCTCTGCTTTCTTCTGCTCTTCTGCATGTGATAACATGGTGTTACTACCCTGCAGAGGACACAGCATTTAAGGCGCCACCTTGGAAAGGAAGACCAGAGGCCAGATCTTCCAGCAACATGGTCCTGGACTATCAGCCTCCAGAACCGTGAAAAAGAAATTTCTATTTTCCACAAGTTACTGGGTTTCAGGGATTCTGCTATGGAAACACCAGAAGAACTTAGATATAAGCACTGATCCCAGGAGTCATGGGTTATGTGATCGATGTCTCCATTAGCTACTATTATTTGCCCAATGGAGATAGAAAAGGAAAGGAGGAAATCAGTCCAGACATCATTGAGCAGAAGCTGTGGCGTCTCTTGTGCCAGGGCCCTGACTTGGGGAGTGGGCAGGTGTAAAGGGGCACAGACAGAAGCCATATCTACTGTAGGACTCAGTTCCCTGGAGCAAAGTGGGGTACCAGCCGGGCAAAGCAGACGCTGCTGTGGTTGGGAAGCTGCCCATGGGTGTCGCATTAATCTAATCGGGATGAGATTGGGATCTTTGCAAAATGTATGAGATCTCTCATAAAATCCGCCTTCCTTTAGTGAGAAAGCACCGCACCGTGTCCACCCTGCTCACTGCAAGGAAGGGCCACTGCGCAGCTGTTCCCAGGGAGCGGGGTGGTCAGGGGTTCATGACATGCTGCGGTGAAGAGTGCAGCACCTTTCCTGCGCCCAGGGCAGACATGTGCAAGCAGAGGAAGTGGATGAAGACGGAAGATCCCTCTCCAGTGGGTGCTGGCCTCAGCCCTCCCGAGCAGTCCAGGGGTGAGAAGCAGGTTCCTTAAAATCTGAGAAGTTGCTTGAAGCGCACTGCCTGTGGGGACACCATGCCTTCTGAGGCAGACGGAAAAGGCAGCATCAAAACCAGACATCAAGAGAAAGGCAGCCTCTTCCCAAGCCTCGCGCTTGCATTTCTGTGGCTCCCAGAGACCCTTGCGTTTGCTTCTCTGAAAATCACTTTTTGTTTCCGAACTAAAGCCAGCTTGTTTTTCAAAGCAGAAACAACAAATTCTTCTGTTTATGTGAAACTCTAGCAGACAGGTCCTGGCCTGATCAGGACCTCGATGGGGTAGCAAAGAAAACAGATCCTAAGTGGAGTTGGTTATGCTGGTTAGAGAAAAGGCACAGGAAACCTGGGGAAGAGACACACAGAAACTTTATGATGTCAAGAAAGACTAAAACTCTAGGATTAAACAGGGTGCTTCTAAATGTTAAGCATTCTGACGCCTAAACTCCTCTGCTGTGTGCCTGTCATAATTTTCAAGGCCTGGATTGCAAATACTTTCCTGGGCAAAGAGCTTATGGCTACCCAAGACAGCTCCAACAATCGGAAGCTGTTGCTGCATTAGGCAAACATCAGAATATCTGGTGTAGCCAATCTTCAGTTCGTTTTTTGCATACATTTAGTTCCACGTGGAACAAATCAGGAATTTGTAATTTGGCTAAATGTAAATGAACAAGTTTATTCCACCTTCCGGAATCTCAGCTTTTTCTTCTGTAAGAGGCAGTGACAATGTATCTGCTTCATAGACCTGCTGGGAAAACTGACTACCCATATGTAGAAGAATGAAAGTAGATCCCTCTCACCCTGCACCAAAGTCCACTCAAGGTGGCTCAAAGACCTAGGAATCAGACCAGAAACTGCAACTGCTAGAAGAAAACATAGAATCCACACTAACCACATATCCATATGGGCACCGAATTCCTTAACAAAACTCCTAAAGTGCTAGAAATAAAACCATGAATCAATAAGTGAAATGGCAGCAAATTAAAAATCTTTTCACAGCGAAGAAAACGATTAAAAGGATGAAGAGAGTATACAGAATGGGAGGCCATTTTTGCCAGTTACTCTTTCAACAAAGGACTAGAATATGTAAAGAACTCAAAACAATTAACACACACACTCTCACAATTACACAGTCAATAAAGGGCAAATGAACTAAACATATATTTATCATAAAAAAACGAAATATATGTGCTGAGCTTGAGGCTCAGTGGTAGAGCGCTCTCCTGGCACACGTGAGGCACTGGGTTCGATTCTTAGCACCATATAAAAATGAAATAAAGATATTGTGTCCACCTACAACTAAAAAATAAATATTTTTTTAAAAAAGAAGAAATATAAATAGCAAAAAAATGTATGAAAAAAGGTCCAATATCCTTAGCAATCAAGGAAGTGCAAATCAAAACTACATTGATATTTTGTCTCACTCCAATTAGAAAGGCAATCATCTAGAATATAAAAACAAAAAATGCTGGTGAGGACGTGGGGAAATGGTACACTCACACATTGTTGGTGGAACTGTGAATTAGTACTACCGTGTTTTGGAAAGCAGTATGGAGATTCCTCAAAAGACTAATGATGGAGCCACCATATGATCAGCTATCCTCTCCTTGGTATTTATTCAAAGGAGCTAAAATCACATGCATAACAATGATTATAGCAGCATGATTAGCCAATTTATGGAAACAGCATAGGTGCCTGTCAACAGATGAATAGATAAAGAAAATGTATATGCACACAGTGGGGTTTTACTCAGCCATAAAGAATAAAATTAAGTCATTTGCTGGTAAATGGATAAAACTGAAGAACATCATGCTAAGTGAAATAAGAATGTCTCAGAAAGTCAAGGGTTGAATAGTTTCTCTCATATGCAGAAGCTAGAGAAAAATAGGGGGAAAGGAGGGGATCTCTTGAAAATAAAAGGAGAATAACAAAGGAAAGGGATTAAGGAGGAAGCAGAGATGGTAAAAGGAAAGACTTGTGAAATGAAATGGACCAAACTGTGGTGTATTTATGCATGAAGATATCACAATGAATTCTACTCTCATGTATAACTATAATGTATGAATTTTAAAAAATAAATAAATAAAAAGAAAAAAAAGATCAATAGAGAAGAAGAGGAATGGGGGGAGGGAAGAATTGGAGATTAAAATGGAGCAAATCCCTTGAATGCACTAATGAATGTGTCCAAATGAGCCCCACTATTATGTAAACTATAATGCACCAATAAAAGCATTTAGCAAAGAAACAAAATGATTAAAGGAGATATTCCATAGAAAGAATTTCACATCTGATTTGACACATTGTCCGGGTCTTGCTGAACCTTAGGATTTTCTTCAAGTACTATGCTCTAGATGACACTCATTCAAATAATTTTATCACACAGATCACATAGACTACCTTCAGGGATATAGGATTTTGTGTATTTATTTGTTTGTTTGTTTTACAGCATCTGAGGATGGAACTCTGGGACTTGTACACATGAGGCAAGTCATCTACACTGAGCCACATGCCCAGCCTGTGGATGCAATTTTAGGTGCCAATAAATTCAATTAGACTGATGCAACCTCGGTAAAGCTTCAGAAAGAATTTTCTGCTGGCCAGAGTATAGGCTGGCCACTGTGATTACAACAGAGATAAACAAGACTCTCTAGGTGTCCTGGAGAGGGTGGGAAAACTTGGGATGTAGTCAAGATTCTGCTCTAGGACGTAGTCTGTGATCCGGGATAAGAGGGCAGGATTCTCCAGTCACACTAAGTTGATTGTGTGCTTTAAATGTCCTCTACACCCCTCCAGTTCTCAAGGGATAGGACCTGCCTTGTTGCCAAGGAGGGTACAGAATAGACCCTGTGGGTATCAGGGTGGAGGATTGGGTAAAGGCAGACGGTGAAGAAAAAAGTAGCTAGAGACTAGAATTTAAGAGAGGTTGAAATAATTTCTTGAAATCAATTTAAACCTGTTCCTGAGCTCCCTTGGGCTTGGAAGCTCGGGTAAATTTCCATCTGTCAGGGTGGAGGAACCTTGATGCTCCCAGGTCAATGAGAGGACAGAGATTTTTGTTTTTATTCAAAAGCTGACTCTAGGAAACAGGTTCACTTCAGACAATTCTGCTTTCAATCTTGCAACCCCACTGCCTCTAAAGAGAGGGTGTCCCAAGGGCTTAAATCAAGGTGAGGAAAAACACAGCAGAATGAAGAAGAAAATAGAGTTGATATCCCTGTCAAGTGTTCTACAGCAGGGACACTGGCTCAGCCGGAGAACTGCTGGGCGGCTAGAGAACGAACGTGGGTCGTGGAGCTTCAAGAGTTGGGGGCTCATGGGCCCTGCACACCCAGAGTCTCTCTCTTCTTTTCTTCCTCTGATTGAGTCCTTCCTCACTGACTTGGGTTGGGGTGTGATGGAATTTTTGCACCTTACCTTTTTTATCATTACTTTTTTTCACTTGAGCTCTTCTGATCAGAAGCACATACCTACAGTAAATGCCACCACTGATTTCAAATCACAGGTTTTTTTCCCTCACTTTTGTGACACAGTGTGCTCTATTGTCATGAGCCCAGGAGCTCAAAGGTGTCTCACAGTCAGTCACTCCAGCCAAACTAACCCTGTGCAGATGAATGCAGGCCCTGGTGTCAGAAAGCACACCGGGCACAGAGGAACAGAATATCAGAATCTTGGGATTAATCATAGGTGTTGAACACTAGGAAAAAAAAAATCTGAAAGAGTAAATTTTTTTTTATACTTTTCTGTATTTCTCCAAACAAAATATTATTTTCCAAAAACCAAAGAAATGGTACATTCCTGGCACAACTCTAATCAAGATAATCACTGTGTTATCTCTGCAGAGAGATATGAAATTATATGGTAGTGTTGGGCCATCTTTGAGAATCTAGTTGTATCCATCAAAAGGAAAAGAGAATCCAGAGTTCTCAGGATATACTGGATTAGGAAATATAGACATAGTTTACTGGGTTCTGAGAGAAACTTTAATCACTAAATAGAATACTGTTATTATGGACATATTTAAATTATCAAATAGATGATGGAAGTTCCAAATGAGAGATCATATGAGATCATCCTGGAATTGAAAGGTTTGGGGAAGGAATGTGAGTGTTAATTTTACATAATTTTCCAAGCAGTCAGAAGCCAGTTTATCTGCAAGACTAAGGGGAATAGTGAGACCCTGAGTTTGTTGCTCTCCTTCATTTGACCTTTTCTTTGACCAAAGGATCTGGACCACAAGGGACTTGAAGATCCTTCCAGATCCAACACCTGCTGGGTGAAGGAGATATCAAGGATTCTACCTGGAAGAATGGGATCCTCTCCAGGGAAACGCCTGTGACCTGCATCTCTACTCAACCCGACTAGGGGGCAAGTCCCACTCAGGAGATTCCACAAGATTTTCATAAAAGAAATATTTGAAATCATCATTTCTAAGTCGTTCTGACACTTCAAAATTAGAGGCGATTTTGAAAAGTGACTCCAAAGTTTAAGTTTAAATATTTGATTAGATCAACCATGACCCAGAGCAAAGGGTCATGCACTGTTAGGACACCCAAGGTCCTGCTTCAAGACATGCAGGGTTCTCTGAAGCTGTGTGCAGATTTCCCATCCACCTGTTTGACTATATGCACAGGTGCAGGGAATGTTATATATATTATAAATATACATGATCCTTCCCACTCATGGGAAGAATGTCCATGGATTTTTGAAAGCAACCGAAAGTCTTTAAAATGCTTAGGAAGAACTACTGTATATATGGAAGGTAAAAACCATTGAACTCATGAGACCTATATTCCAGGTCAGTTTTTCCCCCTGAATACATCCATAATCTCAAATATAAAAACATGATGTCCTCTGAAAGAGGGGAACACTATCACTTTGAAGATTCAAATCATACTTATATTTCTTTTATCATTTTGAGATTAAATGGCATAAAGAAATGGACTTGTCCTTCCTTTTTCCTTTACAGATGAGGAAACTGTTAGTCTCTGAGCAAATAAGTGATTCACCCCTACCTTACCATCTGGGAGCTACTCATTAGAAAGTTGTGATAGTTCATGGTCTATAGCATGCCACACTGACAAAACACATAAGCACATCCTCTGATCTCTGGCTAATGAAATAAACCATGAAATAATAAAAAACTTACGTATTTTTAAAAAGGCAGAAATGATCATTTGTGATGGATCGGATTTTATACCTAGAGAAACCAACTGAAGGAAAAAACATTGCAGCGGCTGCCTCCCGCATGAGTGAGGAAGCTGACCTGAGCTCAGGAATTACGTCAGACCCCAGGTTTAGTGAACAGAAGCAGCTGTACTTGAAACCTAGGCTTTCCAACTGTGAGGACCCTGGCTGTTCAGTCCACAAAGGGTCTTTCATTAGACATCAATAAGAGATTTTTAGCAACGTATTATGGAATTTTAAATTGTTAGTTTTATAATGTGAATTGGGTTCACATTTTGTTTACCTTCTAAAATAATTTGTGTTACTTCCCCCTTTTAAGTTTTAAATAACTAATAACCCATGTACTAGAAATAAGCTCCTATGACCATTCTCAAGTTCTCTCTTTGTTATGGTCCTTTCCCTGTGTCCATTTTCTTCGGTCATATTCAGTTCTATGTGTATTGCAAAGAGCCCACATAGTGCAACCAGGGAATGTCCTGGAAATATGTGCATTTTTTTTTTTTGCTTTGTGTTTCTGGGTTTGTCATGGTATTGGGGGTACAGTGTCAACAACTACAGAGGCTCTGTCTTCAGTGACAATGGTGAGGAAGTGGGGCAAATAAACTGGCAACTAAACTTCACTGTGATAATTTAGCAGTTTATTTCTAGTACACTTTACTATGTATCATCTTCTTATAATATCAAACCATGTTTCTGAGGTATTGCTCTTCTAATTCCCAATATGCACTTGACATTTTCCTTTTATTGATTAAATTTGCTATCTGTCTAAAATTCAGTTCTTCAAGTTATTTTTTGAAATTCTATGAATTATCAACTCCTTAGTATATTTTACCTATTTTGTTTTCTTTCTACCATTTGACTTAGGGTTTTATTTGTTGCTGTGGTATTGGGTTGCTTTTTGACGTGCTTTCCTTTAACTATTTCCAATCAATGTGTTTTATTTTTGTAAATCATTGGCTGGTGCTAAAGAATAATTCATTTTTGGGCCCTTAGGCATTGGATTTGGAAAAGACAAAAAGCAAGAGAGGGGGTACTTGCTAGTTCATAATCATCTGATTCTCTGCTCATATCTTTGTAGGTAAAAATCTAAAGTGTGTTTAATCAGAGGTATTTGAAACCTGGAGTACTCTCTGGCTGGCATCAGCCACGGGGATTGGGTTCCAATTCTGACCCCACTCTGTGAGGGGAATGGCTTCGCACAAGTTGTCTGACCACCTCTGCTTTACTTTTTCCTTAAATGAAAAATGAGGTTTGTAAGACCATAAGTCAGAAATAAAAACTGACTCTGTGAACTCAGGCCGAGCACTCCACTATCTTCAAATCTGTTTCAGTGCCTCTGCCTCAGCGAGGTGGGAAATTCAACCCCAGTCTGTGTTGGCCCTTATCATCTGCCAGGTGTCCAGAGGTGTGGAGTGTAACGGGCACTTAAAGAAGAAAACAGGCCCTTGACCTTCAGGCCACCTTGGTTGCTGTGACATCCTCTCTCTCTCCACTGCTGTGGCTCCTGGAAGTCTGATGGCTTCGCTGCTGTCCAGTTCTGCCAGCACTTGGCTGAGCGCCATGCTCCATGACAGCTGCGTGGAACACGTGAATGGGAGGACCAGTGCTCTCCCCTCAGGGCAGCAGCCCCTCCTCTCCAGACTCAAGTGGCCTCTCCTCTTGATCCCCCTTTCCTCCCCTTTCCCTCCGTGCCCTCAGAGCTTCACATTTCCTTCTCCTTTTAGTCCACGGAGAGGGTTTCCAAGGAGCCTAGACCTAAAAAAAGTGAAACTGTGGTCTCAGAAATTCTGTTTTGATGCCAGAAAGAAATTCTTCAAGTCAAGGAATTGCTGATGGTCTTTCCACTGTTTGAATCAGGGTCAGGAGAAATGCAGAAAGAAGAAAGGTCCATGAAAACAGTTTAGTCATTTATCTTGGAACACATATGAGGATTTAACCCCTCAAAAGTATATGAAGAATCCTTTCCTCTCTTTAAAATTTTGGTTAACTTTGTAATGGATCTAGGTTCTCCCTTTGGAATATTAAAATGAATTGTGGCAGTGGTCATGCAGCAGTGGGAAGGTAGTCACCACGGCTGAGCTAGACATTATAAAATGTTTGAAGTGGAGAAGTGCATATTTTGCGTATTTTTCACAATAAAATAGTGGGTTATTCCTTAATCACACACAATATAAAACAGATGACTAAAATCCTCCAAATCCTATCTCAACCCACCTTTCCAAATATCTCTCCATTTTGCCCTTTGTATTTTCTGATTTTTACTGTGAAATTGTGGTATAAGAAATAACGTCAAAGTTTCAGTGACTAACCATAACTCATCTCTACTTCTTAGTCATAAAAAGTGCCGGTTGGTTCTGGATGACCTGACCCATCTTCTCATCCCAACTCAAAAAGAGGGAGTCTTCTCTGGAATACAGTATTCTCAAGGTGGAGGGCAGGAGGTGAGGAAGATGGACTTGGGGAACGTACGTCCTCTAAATTCATTGACCAAAGCATGTCCTGGGATGAAGCCCAACAACCTGTTGGCAGAGAAACACACTCCTCCATGGAGGCAGGAAGGGGAAGTGGTTATTTAGTGCAATAATACAACAATAAAATATCTGCAGTCTACACTTTTAATCAAAAATTCTTATTTCACTTCCTCTCCACTGACAAAATATGCAACAGTCTTATCTAAAAATGGTGTCAGGCTCAAGATCCATCTCCTGATTGTTTGCACAGTAGATCTGAAGATGGCTTCTCCTATCCAGAGACCCATAGACCAAGGCAACCTACCTAAAACACACTGGATGGAACAGGACAAGATAACACACTTGTTTGTAAGGTGGGGAGGGTGGAATAAGGCAGGACAGAGCAGTGGCCAGGCTGCAGCAATCTTGAAGCTCTCCTGGGCAGCACAGGGGCGGTCCCTGTCTGGTGGCCAGGAAAGACCTTAGATTAGCTGCCATCCCGTCTCTGTCTCTCTGCTGTCATTCCTCAGTACATTGTTCTTCTAACCCCAGAGTTCAAACTTTTAGAAATCTCTTTCTTTTCATGATTTTCTTTTTAAAAATCTTAATTGGCAGGTCAAAGTTGTGACATTGGGGATGGAGTTGTGGCTCAGTTGTAGAGCACTTGCCTGGCATGTGTGTGAGTCCCTACTTGTGTGATACTCAGCACCGTATATAAATAAATAAATAAACAAACAGATTGATTGATTGATTGATTGAAAATCCATTGACAGCTAAAAAATATTTTTTAAAAAGTTGTGTACATTGATTGTGTGCCACATGCTGCTTTGAAATATGTGTGCATTGGAGGATGGTGAGTTGAGTAATGGCTAGAGGATTTCCCCCACACCTTTATCATCATTTTGTGATGAGAATACTTAAAACAAAGCTCTTCAGTGATTTCTAAGAACAACCCACATTGTTACTAGCTTGAATCTTCACACTGTGCCATAGATAACTAAGTGGAATGGTGTACAATTGGGTAATATCTGCCCACTGTGTCCCCACGGAGACCCTGGTGACCACCATTCTCCTCTCTACACCTGAGTCCAGCATTTTAAGATTCCACATATGGGGAGATCATGTGGTTAATTCATTTCACTTACCAAAGTCCCTTCCAAGTTCATCCGTGGGTGTTGCAAATGATGGACTTTCCTTCTGTACTGAGGCTGAAGAACATTCCATTGTAAGTACATACCACAGTCTCTTTATCCATTCTTCTGTGGTGATACTTGGGTTAGTTCCATAGTCTGGCTCTTAGGAACAATTCTGCAATGAGCACAGGAGAGTAGTCAGCTCTTCCACATATTGATTTAATTTTGTTTCTGTGACTAGAATTGCTAGATCACACAACAGTTCTCTTTAATTTTTTGAGGAACTTCCATCTTCTTTTCCTGATGGCTATACTAATTTACATTCCCACTAAGGGAGTGCAAGTTCCCCACGTCCTTTCTAATACTTGTTAATATTTTTCTCTTTTGGATAATAACCATTTTAGTAGGTGTAAAGTTTTGACCACATCTAAGGAGAACACTGGAGATGATGCTCTTCTTGGTCATGCACAGCTCTCTCCCCATTCGTCTTCACCATGGACCTCCTCCAAGATGCCCCTTAATGGTCTGACCTGGAATTGGTGGTGCCTTGGGTGGTTCTTTTCCACACTGGGTGACCAATGGTACATGCACTTTCCAGACCAATAGTATATTCACAAAGTGGCCTGAAAATAGTGTTTAAAACTATTTGAAGACGGGAGATTATGTTTACAACTTTTCTCTGAGAGATAGAAAAACAGATTACAAAATGAAATGCTCTGTGATTATAAATAGCTGACTCTGATGTTAGAATTAGGCTGATTTTATTTTCTCATATATGTATGTGATTTTTTTCCATCTTATACATAAAGTTACTTAACTGTTCTGTCAGAAACTATTTTTAAGTAAGTAATTTTAAGGAGTTCTTTCATGAATACTACAGGTGCAGAAGGATCCAGAAGTTGGGCATTGTTTGAAATGCATGTAGTGGTCTGCCTGTAATTCCCTTTTTGTCAAATATGTATGGCTTTAAAACCACTATTTTATGGTGTCCTCCCTGAGTTTTACCTGATCAGTGTATCAGGAATGCTGTTCATTAACCCAACACTAACTTCTGGTGAAAAAGTAATTGGACCATGTCACGTGATTCAAATTGAGGCCACCACTGTCAAGGCAGCACTGAGAGCTGAGTGCCATCCCTCTTGGGGGCACGGGATGTACTTTAAGAGCATGATTCCGCCTCATTAAACATAAGGCATGGATACCCAGGTGGTGAAACTGGCTTCCACACCCTCCAGGACAGCCGGCCAAGCAGCCTGGCAAGTGACACTCAGTACACAACACCCAGACTGGCTTGGCTGGGAGCCACCAGAGCTCCTTTGCAAGGCATGGGAAGCATCTGTCTCCCCACAGCTGAGCCTCCTCTACAAATTTAAGCAGCAGCAGTGGGTGGGCTAGCCCTGTCCTTGTGTGCAAGGCTTTGGTTGGCAATGTTCTGGGAATTCCCAAGTGCCGGGCCATAGCAGTTCTTTACTTCTCTGTGGTTCTTTCAAATCTCTATGTGCAGGTGGTCCTGGTCAGCCCAGGAAAGAGGCCACATGAGTAGGTTCTCTTGCATTCCAGCACTGACACTGAGGTGCAGCCAACACTTCTCACTAAACTGAGCCCCTCAGGAGGGAATGTCTGCCTTCCAGAGTGGGAGGCTGAGGATTCCCACAAAGGGCACCAAGTTATCAAGCTTGAATTCAGAACTGATCAAGATACAAGAAGCAAACAAGCAAACTGTAGGCAAAGAGGAGAACAAAGTGATACAGTCCTTAGTGAAGATCCTCTTGGGGAACAGGACTGACAGCTGGACCCCAGAATCAGCTAGAACTCCCAGCAGTCATAGGCCTTTCTAGAGCAGAGCAGTTCCCCTGAGCAGCGCAGATGTGGCTGTACCTAGAAGAACACACGGGAGTGCATGGTCCCTGAAGAAGCTCATCCCCGGAGAGAACAGGAGAGGGAGGAAGGGTGGAAACCCTCAGGCCACCCCAAGAAGGAACAGGCCCCAAATGCAGGGTTACTCTGGGGAACAGACCAAGTCAGTCTGCAGCAGCCTGCTGATGAGGGGAGAAGGGGCCAGGGAGCTGGGCCTGCCCTTTCTTTTTCCTCTAAACTCACCAGTGAGCTATGTCATTCCTGCTCACCAGGAGAAGAGACAGAGAGGGAGCAGAGAGGAGCCAGAGCATTAGACTCCTGGTGATTCTGGAGTGGGGAAGAAGTGTGCTCAGGCTCCAGTGTGAAGGATGGCCCCATCTCCGTAGTGAAAACTTAGAGAGCTGAGGGTCAGCCAACCATGAGTCCAGTGCACCCTCGGGACTTCAATCTTCTCGTCTGCTGTTCGTTATCATATATGTGGAGTGTTTCTCTGAAGCCAGGCACTGTATTAAACAGAACTGGAGCAAAAAGATGGAGACAGTCTGGCCCTTCACCAGAGGAGATGGTCACCTGAGTGCTGAGGCTTCTGGAATCCCTTTAACCTTCTGCAATTTTGAGCTTTTCATAGCAGCCCTTGGCATAGCAAAGCAGCGCCAAGTCGAGGAAGACAGGGAAGTAGGTGCTCCTCAAACTGCTGGAGAGAAGCTTTTCAGCTTGTTTGTGAATAGCAGCTTTGCCCTCAAACACAGAACCCCAAATGTGGGTTTGCAGTGGTTGAAGCTATTGACTAAAATTATGAAAACCCAGACCAAGAGAAGGGTCATGGGGGGACAGGGATCAAGAAACAATTAAGGAATAAATATTAATTAAGAACCAATGTTTCTGAGAGGCCCATCGTCTCTGACATGTGGTTTGTTATGTAGCATTCAAGTTGTTGAATGAGTTAATATGATTCATGAAGATACTCATAAAAGTTATTTGTTTATAACATTCCCAGGCCTCTCTCTGATCTCAGGGTCTAAATAAGGTGGCTTATAAGGACAGGTAGAGGGCTGGCAATGTAGCTCCATGGTAGACCTAATGCTGAGCATGCATGAGGCCCTGCTAGATCCCCAGAACCACAAAAACCACAGGAAGAGTCTAAGCGCTCCTCCTAGTTGGAGCTCTTTCCCTTGAAATCTGTGATGAACTGGACTAAATCTCTTTCCGTTCCCTGGACAGGCCACATGCGGTCTGTGCTCTGCACGTCCAAACCTTCTTTGGCCTGGAGCCCTTCCCAAGCCTCCCCTGACTCCACCTTGTTCCAGGGAATTGCTTCCCTTCATACTGTAGGAATGGCCTACAGGTCCCTTGACCCTCCTGGGAATGTCGGAGCTTATGTCCTTCTAGCTGCCTCAACCCTGACTAGACCTCACTGGGCACCTCCTCCCATCCCTGTCACTCACTCTTAAGTCCTGCAGGGATGGCGCCACAGGTGTTCTCCCTATGGCTGCACCTCGGGTGAAAGAATGAATGAATTCATAGAGCAGTGTTTTTATTTTTTTATCTTCATTTTAATGATTTTGCTCAATCCTTAAAGACAGGCTGGAATTAAGAGGGTACTAAGAAGCACTGTGACCCCCATGTCAGTGAGCAGGCTGAGAACCAGAGAGGATAAGTGTCTGGTCTGGGTTCACCATGGGTTGAGAGATGGGACAAGAATCATGATATTCTCTTTTCAGATTCTCATTTGTGCATGGTACTCATCTTTTGAGAAAGTGAGAATAAAAATTTATGTTCAATTGTCTCATGATCATCCTGCCAGATGTGAAGATATGAAATCACTAAGATGCAAACCTCCTTTACAACACTTTGCTTTGAATGCAATTACCTCATTTAAAGATGAGTGCAATCCCATTGATTTGGGAGATGGTGGGGGGTGGTGAGGGGGTGAAGAGATGTTGGAAGTTCAAGGACAGCGCCAGCAATTTAGCAATACCATTTTAAACTAAAAAAATAGGAAGGGCTGAGGATGTAGCTCAGTGGTAGTACACCCCTGAGTTCAATCTCCTGTACCACATACGAAAAAAGTAAGAATGCAATTATACATGTATTTGGGTGTGCGTGTGCCACATGTATTATATATACTCATAAAACTAAGGATTTTGAGTTTTTCCAGCACATGAAATCCTAAAGTACCTTGAGGAGCTGAGACTTCTTTTGACCCTCGTTCTTCGGAGACATCACACTGTGTTTGACACAGTATAACACATTTGCTAGATTCAGCTTAAAGTGCTTTCTATGGATTTTTAAAAATGTTTACTTGGTGACATGTAGTTAAGATAATTAAAACTTTGAAAATATCACTTGATAATGTAAAAGCTATGCTCATGAACTTTTCATTGCCTTTCTAGAATTAAGCATGAAGCTTGTATTCTACCACGTTCCAGGATATCTTTAGGTGCCTAGATGTATAAGAGAAGAGTAATTTGGAAAGAAAATCGCTCATAGAATATCTGGAATGAGGTTCAACTCACAGATCTGGACTGTCCCAACTAGTTGACCTTGAAAGAATTAACCATTCTTCATGTACCATGAGGGGACCAGCTGAGACAAACTGCCGGATCAGGACTGGGAGGCTCTTGCGTTCTCAGCTGTTTCTCTTGCCATCCGGCCGCAGCCTTCTTCTCCCTGGATTTCCACACTGATGTCTATAAAAGTAGAACCATAGAAGCCAGTGATCTCCCAGCTTGCTGCTACAGAATTCCATCACACCAAATGACACATCTTTAATTATGTTTATTATTATTATTAACTTGTTTCTTTCTACTGACCTTATATTTTTACATTCTTTTGTGTATTTGTGTATCTCTTCTATCCATTCCCAAGTCCCCAGTTAATGAAGAATTGGGTCTTTTTTCCATCTTCTAGATCAGGACAGGTATGTGTGAACCTGTGTATGAGCTCTCAGGACATTGTGATTCACTGCACTTCTGAAAAATCTTAAATCCCTGTTTCTGAACTCAGACACATGCAGATGTATCTTATTCAGGCAGCAGGAGTTGTTGTTCATGGCCAAACCTTTCTGTAGCTGTCACCAGGATGGCCTGTAGGAAACAGCAGTTGACACAGAGTACAGAATTGAGTAGTTTATTTTCTCGTTTTCAGTTAAAGGGGAAAGCACCACTCAGGCACCACACACTGTTTTGAGCTATGGATCTTTTCCTTGCAACAAGTGAGAGAGGGAGATAGAGAGAAATGATCACCAGGAAGTTGACGGCCAGTGAGGAATATTTCCCTATGCACTTTGAGCTTAAAGGGATTTCAAGTTGTAATGTCTGATTCTCAGTACGTAAGTTTGGAAACATTTCTCTCATGGGATTAGACTCAAGAAGACCAGCATTTTCTCACTGAACTCGTAGGAGATTGTTGATTGCTGGGCTGTTTACACATGTATTGATGCCTGGATAAGGTAAGGATCCCCATAGGTAGTGCATGTACAGCAGTTAACAAGGTGTAGTCTTTGGGATCAAGAAGTTTATGGGCTAATAAGTGATGGACCACAGAATGCAGACAACTGAACAGAAGTAATAGAAGATGAGAGACCACTAGTCCTGACAACTGAAGGGAGGTAGGCAATACGATGTGCTGCATCCACAATTACCTAGAGAAAAGCACAGAGCGGTCAGGATTCCATGGTTGCTGGAGCTGGGGGCACACATACAATGAATATAATGGGGCTGGAAAGCTTGAAGTTTCTGAAATTCTCCTGAAATATGGAAAACCATTTAAAGACGTTGACACAATCAGGTCTTCATTTTGGAAAGATCTTCCAGTAATAGTCAAGAGGCCAGCAAAGACTGGCAGAAAGAGAAGAGGGAAGGGTTTGGTTGCTACTCTGGGGGCCCAACCGAGCAATGCCTCCAGCAGCAGAGGCAGGGTTGTGGACAGTAAGTATAAGTAGAGTTAATGAGACAAGTGAATATTTCCTTATGTGTAGAGACTGAGAGCTACGTGAGGATCAGAGATGATCCAAGCCTGGGACTGCAACACACAAAAGAATGTTTGTGTCTTTCAGTAAAATAATAGAAAATTTTTAAAAAGGAGGGTGCCATTCCATGGGGCTCTCCCTGCAAAGTTCTGGCGTTTGCAAGCTTGTCCATCAATCATCCATTTCCACATCCATCCATCCATTAATGATTTTCTGAGAACTTTTACATTTGGGAAAATATCAGGGAAATAAAAAGTCCTTGCCTTCAGAGACCTTACATTCTAGTACAGAAGGCATAAAAAGAGAACAAGTAAACGTTAAATGTGGTAGTAGTGCCACATTTTAAGTGCCATGAAGAAAGAATAAGCAGTCAATGTGGCGGGCTGGGAGCCACACAGGTGGATCAGTCTCTGAGGGTAGGTGTGGAGCAGAATAGGTGCAGAGCAGCGGGTGGAAGGCAGTTTTCTCTGGAGAACCTAGATAGTCCATCTTTGCCCTCCCACCACGAAGTCCTTCCCTGCTGACCAGAATTCTCCTCTCCCCTGAATGCAGAGCTTCTCTTTGGTGACTGCAACGGACACACAGAATAAAAGACTTATTCACAGGAAATACCTTGGCCACAGTCTTTGGGGGTCACCCTCACGTGTCCTGTCCCCACACACTGAACAACAGCTTCACATGTGTTGAACATGCATTGGGACAGGACTTGGGTAGGGCTTCATGTCCGGCAGCTCCCCACTTCCTCAGACCTACCCAGGTGGCTGGTTGGGGGCAATGACTCAGACGTTCTGAGCAGCAAGCCTCTGTGATGCAGAGACACCGGTGGCTGAGAAGTATCAAGGAAGCAAGAGAAGGGTCGGAGTCAGGTGTCCTGACGACACAGCCTGAGCTGCTCGGTGGGTAAGACGCAGTAAGTCAGCCTCCTGGGTAACAGATCATGAAGCGCCTCCTTCCAGATGTGTTTCCCACTTGAGCACAGAGCCGGAAAGCCACCCTCCGTCCCAGGCCATCAGCCCAGCACCAGGTGTACCCTGGGCTTCAGCTCCAACAAACCTCCTCTTCCGGAGGTCATCTCTGAGTTGTCAAGTAAAAGTCTCTTTCCTTCCCCTGCAGGCATCATGTCCACATCTGTACAGGTGACTGATCAGGACAGGCCCTGTGAGTTGGCTCAATTCATGAGCCCTGCCTTGCTAAGAGTGTCCCCACTGTCCCCGGGGACTTGCACATCTCTCCCTCCTCTTCTCCGTTAATCTTTGGAGGATATCCATGGCAGAGTCACCTCCTTCCCGTTACAGTGGAGATTCACGTGAGTTTTCTCATCAGAGCACTGGTCACTTCCAAATTCAGGAAGCACCTCTATGTCCACTTTGTGTGCAAGTGTCTACAAGTTACTGTCATTCTGATCAAAAGTCCACAGAAACTAAAATTAATGTACATATCTCTCCTGTGCCAGAGCCCTCACAGTGCCCAGAAATCTTTTATTCTTTCTTCTTTTGAGTATACATGTTTAAGCCTTGATCTGGCTCTTTAAGTTAAAAAAAAAATCAGCTTTTATACTATTTTGTTTTTTTTTTTCCCCTGACTGAAAAAACTCTGTATTTAAAGATCAAGCCTCACTCTCCGTTCTGCAGAACAAACACGGTGACTTTTGTGTTTGTGTTGGCTTTGGAGTGTGGGCCTCTCTTTCATCTCCCGATGAAGCTCGAGTTTTATGTCCTCATTTCACTGGGTGAAGTGAGAGAATCTTACAGAGGGTCCCTGTGGGGACCTGGAGGAGGCCAGGCTGCACAGAGGGACTCAGAACTCAGTGTGTTTAAAAGGGGAAGGACAGGAGGGCAAGGTCACAGTATTTTTGTCCTGGCTTGTGTGCGTGTTGGACAGAATGTTAAGCTGAGCCTTATCTGATTAACCCACTCAGTAGCTCTGGGAGCTGAGAGTTCAGACCTGTCACTTTGCCCTGCAGTCAGTCAACGAGGCTGATCAGGAGGAGGGAAGATGTCTGCAGACACCTGGAAGACATGTGGAGTGGGCTTTGCAGCTGACATCTCTTAGGCAGAACCTCGATTCTCTCTTCTTTCTGCCATGCCTCAGTGACCAGCTCTGGGATGACCAGCTTCAAGGTGCTGCAGACTGATGGCACCTCTTTCAGGCCCAACCTACCCATGTCCCCTCCAGCCCAGGCATCTCTGTGATGGCAAGGTAGCACACCTATGCAGCCAGGCCAGGGTGACTGGGCTCAGCTTGGGTACAGGGGGTGGGACTGGTGCACAAGTGGTCTCTCCCCTTCCTTCCCCAGATGCAGGTTCCCAGGATTCGTGCCATGTGTCTTCTTGGATTTCAGGGTGAGGTCGTACACCAGTCACTGTGGCAGCAGCCACCACTCCATGGGTTTTAGTCAGCTTTTTCACTGCAGTGTTTTAAAAGATCTGACAAGAACAATTACAGAGGAGGAAAAGTTTATTTAAGGGCTCACAGTTTCAGAGGTCTCAGTCCATAGACAGCTGGCTCCATTCCTCCTCTTCCAGAGTTGAGATAAGCCTGAATATCATGGCAGAAGAGTATAGTGGAGGGAAGCAGCTCACATGATAATCAGAAAGCAGAGGGAGACTCCACGGGCCAGATGCAACATATGTACCCCAAAGCCAATGCCTACCTCCTCCAGCCACACCCTACCACCTTCAGTTACCACTCAGTTAATCCCCATCGGGGAATTAATATGGGTTAAGAGTCTCATATCCCAATCATTTCTCCTCTAAACATTCTTTCATTGTCTCACCTGCGAGCTTTGGAGGCTCACCTCACATCCAAACCAGAACAGGACCTTTGCACTGTTGACCCACTCTCCTTCCCCACTGTACGCCCTGTTTGCTGGACCACCTGCTTCAATGAAGCACTCACCTCAAGTTTTGTCTCAGGCTCAGCTTTGTAGGAAGCCCAGGATGAATCAGAATTCAAACCCAAGCTCAGAATCCATGTTCATTAACCTTTCTATTGATTTTCAAGCTTGTCTGCCATTTTGTATCCCTGGAGGTATTTAAATAAAATATATTCCTAGACTTGCCCCCCCTGATCTCATCATATACATCTTCAGAAGAGGTAAAATGTACGCTTTCTTTGTTTTGTTTTTCTGGGTTAATTTTTGTTTGTTTGTTTGTTTCCTATAGAATCTAGACGCAACTCTTCAAGGGCCAAAGCTCCTCATTCAGACTTTCACTGGGTTCAAAGTCCAAGTCTAGGTCGTTGCTGTCTCTCTGCTGTGCTTCCAATGCCTACTGAACTCTGGGATCATAGCAGACAAATGACAAAAGTGCCTTGCTCCTCCCCACCCCTGTGAAAAATGTTGTCCACATGAACTATAAACGACATCTTTGGAAAAGAATCCAGGAACGTATTTCCTTAAAGAAGAGCTTATTTAGAAAAGTCAGAGATAATACCATTTAAAATCTTGGCTCCTCTAAGTCACTTACTAGGTTGCTAATCACCACCTGAGGCTTGATGATCTCCCTAAAGCTGGGACCCATTAAAAGAGACTCAAGAAAGGATAGGACATTTTGTTTTAGATGCCCGGTTGGGTGGCAGAAAAGCACAGTGGGTTTCAAAGAGCATGGGGGGAAGTAAACACTTGCACTTGAGCTTTTAGTCCATTCTAAACTTCTCTGAGCTTTGGTTTTATCAGTTGTCAAACAAGGGTAGAGACATTTCATCAGTTATAGTCAGAATGACATGAGGTAACATTCAGATATCCATGATAAACTGTCACCTGATCTACACGCACAAGGATTATTCCAAGGAACTGAGAGTCTGTGAACCAGGTAGCTCATCTATCCAGCCTAGCACCTCTGCTTCTTCTGAAAACCGTGAATAGTGAAAGGGATGTTTTTCTAGCATCCTGTCACTTAATCTGGGACAGAAGCAGCTATTGTTTTTCCACTGACTTCTTTTGCCAACTTTAAAATTTGAAATCTGTTATATTTTCCCATCTGGTTATCATACTATTTTTTAGAGTAAATGATTAGAAATCTGTACCTGGAACTCATTTTGATCATCCTCTGATGGTCACCTTCAGAAACACGTTTAAAAATGGTTACCTGTATGTTTTTCTTGAAATATTGAAAGCAGCATCCTCTTGAAAATGAAAATCATTTACTTAACCTTGACTGTGCAGTGGTTAATATGTTATGGAATGGTAGGTCTATAGACAAGTTATATATTTTCCATAGAAAAAAGAAAACTGTTTGTTGGTCACTTAAAGTAGGCATTAAAACTTTAAGTCAATATTCAAATTGTTTTTCTTCCTTCCTTTAAGATACAAATGCTAATCTAATAGCATTATGACTCAGAAAAAAATGTTGTGAATTTCTTGGTCCATAAGAACATAAAATTTAAACAAGGGAGTCTGATTCAATATAATTCAATAAGTATTTACTGAACAAATCACTTGCAGTGTTTTGGGACATCATAGCTGCAAGAGTAACTGCTATAACCTTACACAAATGTAATATTTTAAAATCTTTTTATTGCCTGCAAACACATCACCTAATTTAACTCCAACAACTTCCTGGAGAGTTGAACAGATGAGATGTGATGTACATTGTGGAGATAGAAGAACTGATGTTAGTTAGGTAGGGGGATTCAAATTGATGGATTAAGTATGTAACTCAAACCCAGTACTTAGTTTCAAAAGTTGAATTGCTCAACAAACCTACAACATGATTATTTTAACTACTTCTGTTTTATTGAAGAACAAATTGAGTCTCAGGGGAGATTAAAGGGTTCACCCAAGGTCACACAATTGGACAACCCCCCAGGATGCCTGACTCCAAATGCAGTTGACCTTTGAAGCCAATGGGAGCCATTGAAGTAAGGAATGGGAAATTACCAACTCATCCAAATGCCACTGGAAACTGAGTTGCTTTAGAAACAAGGCACTGTGACTGCTGCATGGACCCCAGTCCTTCCACCACCTTGGAGGTGTGAATCCAGTCCTCTCACTGTGTTCTTTGGCATATTAAAGCCTCACTCATTTACATCATGAAATCTGGCAGACGATCATTCAATATAAATTCCATCCTTTCCCTAAACAGCACAGAGTCATTTTTAAAATATTTAAAATATTCTATAAGTCATTGAGTCAGAGGGAGATGTCATCCCTTGCAGAACAATTTGCCTCTGCCTACTCTGTGAGGACAGAGAGGGGACTTCAATCAAAAGACCAGTGTTAGGTGTCCACAGACGAGCCACTTACCTCTGCGAGCTCCAGCTTCCTCTGGAGTATCGTGAAGTTATAGGACACCACGCTGACTCCTCTGGGGAATCACTTTGCCCCTCACAGGTCAGGTTCCCATATCTGCAAAAAAATGGAGGTAGGGACAGTGACTAAACCAGACCAACGTAAACTGGACAGAGTGCTCACAGAGAAAGTCAGGGAAATGGCAGAAGAAGATGAGGGCTCTCACAAGTTCATCTCGCTCACTTAGTAACTGAACCAGCTATTCTCATCCACATGCAGCCATCTGGGGCAAGTGCGGCATCCAGAGCTGAGACTGCGGGTGTGTTTCAGGAACTGGGAGAGCTCTGAACAGCGAGACCTGGCAAGGCTCCATCCTGCTAATGTGCTGTGTTGGTTTCCTGGAGCCTCCATAAGGGAGTGGGTCAGGCTGGGTGGTACAGAGAGCAGCCATTTACATCCTCTGGGCTGGGAGTCTGAGAGCAGGGTGTGGGCAGGGCTTGCTCCTTCTGAGGCCTTCCTTGACATACACATGGCTGTGCCCTGTGTCCTCACATCGCCTCCCCTCTGTGAGAGTGTCTGCATTCTAATCACCTCTTTTTATAAGGATACCAGACGTAGTGGGTTAGGTCCAAACCTAATGAACTTTTTAAACATTAATCACCTCTTTAAAGACTCTGTCTCTAAACACAGTCACATCTGAGATACTGGGATTTAGGATAACTTGAGTTTTTGGAGGCCCAGGACAATCTGTCACCTCAGGTGATTAACTTGCTGAGTCTCCTCTCCTCATCTATTAAAATGGCACTAATGATGCTTACATTAAAGTTGCATCATCAAGATTAGCAATAACATATTTAAAGAAATTAAATACAATGGATGCCATAAAATTGAGTTCTTTCTGTTACTCAGGAGAGACAAGCTGATGGATGATGCCCAGGCTCAGTGGCTTACCATATTACAGATAGTTTTCCAGGTCAGATGCCTCTCTTCCAATACTGACTCTGAAATCCAGCCTCCTTCCATGACTGGAAATAACCCTATCTTCAGGTGGTAGCCTCCAGAGATGCCCTGGAAGTGGATTCTAGCTCTGGGATGCACCAGAGCATCCTCACCGAGGCTGGCCTTCCCCTAGCCCAAACAGGTGATGTGACTTACCTTGGGACAAGGGGTCCCAAAAAGGAATCAGGGTGGAAGTCTTCTTCCAGTGACCATCTCATACTAGGGAAGTGGAGGACAGACATTTGATGGCAGGTAGCCCTGTGCATCAGTTAGGGCGCTCAGGAGGGCAGGCGGAGGCACACTCAAACTGGGGATGAGGGCAGTGAAATAACAGCTCACAGAACAATGGACGGTTCTGGGGCAAGCACAAGCACACAGGGAGCAGGGAGCAGGGAGCTGGGGGAGGGAGTGAACCCAGGACCTTGACGGAGGGACAGCCCTGTGCATACGGTCCTCCTGAAAGCACAGTAAGTGTGCCCTGGTCAAGACACTCAGCCACAGTGACTGCAAGGCATTAAAGCTGAGAAGAAAATACCAACTCAGTCCTCAGTCCCGTCCAGCCTCCTGCTGACTGCTATTGTCCGGGCCTCTGAAGAGCCAGAGGGCAAGAGGCATTTATGAGGCTCATGGGGGTGGCCTCAGGGTCCTGGGCAGATGGACAGGCTAGAGAGCAGACAGAGGGACAAATTTGAGAAATCGAGCATAGTATAAGAGATAGGCTTGAGGTCTTGGAAGGTCTCCTGGGGCGACTCCATTACTATTTTGGACTCCCTACTCTTTCCTTTCCAGAAGGGACAGGAGACAGGCAGGTGAGTAGAAGTGCTAGAAGGCATGGCTGCCTGCCATGGAACCAGCACAGATTTGTGTTGACCACCAGAGAGGAGGCCTGCAGTAAGGGGCCCCTGAGTGCAAACCCATTCTTCAGCCTTACCGCAAGGCAGGTGCCATCACCCCCCTTCAAAGGGCTCTACTTCCTGGCTCCCTCTTCCTCAGCCTTTCCACCCCCAGCAGCTTCTCGCATCAACAGCAGGCCCCAAGCACTCATGACCTTCAACCCCTTAGGAGGTCCAGGAAGACAAATCATGCATCAGAGGTACACCCAGAGCCAAAAGGGCACACACAGTTTATAACAACACAAAAGGCACACTCTGAAGTGCAAGGCATCAGGCTCACTCCCAACATTTGTCCTACAGATCTCTCTTGCCTCACCAACACTCCTTTCAAATAAGGAGACAGAGGAGGTAGAAAGTTAAACAATTCATTCTGAAATTTCTGAGTTCATTAATGGCAGAAACAGGATTGTGAGGCATAGACCTTGTTCATTCTCTATACTCCCCATCTCAACACACTCATACAGTCTTACCCACAATTATACCCTTACACTCACCCACACATTCACACACACACAGGTGGCCTCTTGCTGTCCAAGGATTATAATGCCCTCCTGATTCCCTTTACCTACTAATAGAGTAGTTGCTACCACAGTGGCTAGATCATAGGGAGTGCTTAAAACATAGCCCCTTCCCTTCAGCCCTACATATGTAAGACAGAGCCTTGTCAAAAACATGTGCATGCATGTACACATGTACACACACACACACACACACACACATATACCTTGGACCTCCAGCTGTACCAAATGATGATCCCAACCTTCTATCAAAACTGCATCTAGGGCTGGGGATGTGGCTCAAGCGGTAGCGCGCTTGCCTGGCATGCGTGCGGCCCGGGTTCGATCCTCAGCACCACATACAGACAAAGATGTTGTGTCTGCCGATAAGTAAAAAATAAATATTAAAAAAAATTCTCTCTCTATCTCTATCTCTCTCCCTCTCTCACTCTCTCTTTAAAAAAAAAAAAAAAAAAAAAAAAAAAAAAAAAAACTGCATCTACCTGACAACGGAGTCAGAACTTTGTATTAATCAGTTTCTCATTGTTGTGAGTCAAATGCCTGACAAGAACAAATTAAAGGAGAAAACAATTATTTAAGTTATGGTTTCTGATGTTCAGTCCATGGCTGGTCAACTCCATTGTTCTGGGTCACAGGTGAGGTAAACATCATGACAGAAAGGCTTGTGGAGGAAACTGCTCAATCCATGGCAGCAGGAAGCAGGGGGTGATCCTGCCACTTACTGCCTCCAGCCACACCCTACATGCCTACAGCTACCGCCTAGTCATCCGTTAAAACCACTAACCCATTAAATGGTTTAATCCAAAGTTTAGGTTACAGCTCTCATAATCTAATCATTTCACTAATATTCTTGAATTGTCTAAAACATGACCTTTTCAGAGGGCACTTCATATCTAAACCACAACAAGAGGAAACAGCTGGGTTCAGAAACCAAGAGGGGCCATTTCCAGGGTCCTCTCTTTCTTTCTCTTTCCCTTCCCAGGACACACCTCCCTGGATTTTGTGGATCTTATTAAACCTATATTTCCTCCCAGTAAATACAAAGTTTGAGGTCAGGAAGTCTCTGCTCCACGTTTCTGAGGACTGACTCTGTGATTTCACTGGGTGAATTCCTAAGTGCTCAGATCTCTAGATCAGCCTGTCAACCAGAACTGATTAAAAATAGCCATTTGGACACATCCTCCAGCCTGGGAAGTTGGGAGAGAGGACCTGTGTTCTCACACAGGCCAGCGGAGGCAGGAACCCTGCTGAAAGCCCCCGTGAAGGTCTAGACACCGTCATAGCGAAGCAGAACAGGGTTCTCTTCTGCTCTTCTCATGCCTTCCCCCTCTCGCCTTATGGAATCAAGGGCAAAATAAGATTTAGCACCAACTGAGCAGCTGCCGTCTTCTGGGACACAGCTGTGAGGGGAGAATGTTAGCCTTCCTCTAAGGCAACTCCAGCTGGGCTACTTCCAGACACGTGTTCTGCCTCGTGTCAGTCGGCTTCCTTAATATAGCCAATGCCCAAGAGTCTCTACTCAGAAAGAGAGAAACTAGTTGGAACTAGAGTTTTGGTTCACAATTTTGGAGGTTTCAGTCCATGATCATGGGCCCCATTGCTGTTAGGTCTGTGAAGGAACATCAAAACACAGTCTGGGGACTGTGGCAGGGCAGAAATGCCCACCTCAGGGCTGGGCTATGGAAGAAAGAAGGAGGAAGAAGCCACTATCTCAGAGTCCTTTGCAGGCCATCCCACAATGGCCTGAAGACCTCCCATGGGCCCTGGCTCTTAAGGTTTCCACCAATCCCCAAAGCACCAACCTGGGGACCAACATTTTAAGACATGGGCCCTTGGGGGACACTCAATATACAAACTATAGCAAGTCCACCTTAAAGTTAGGAAACGTACAGGCCAGAAAACTCTAGAGACCTGTTCAAGGTGTTTTAATAGGGATGCATGGTGACTCTCCCAGTGGATGCCAGGTTTTGTCTCTGTGAAGGGAATCAGCCCAGTGAGGAAGGTATAAAGGAGACTCAACCATCTTGAGAGCACACGCAGGGACCAGCTGAGCATCTACTTCCTGAAAATCCAAATGGTCATTTCTTTGGATGAAGAATCAACCTAATAAAAATTGATGTGAACTCTCTGGCTACTATTGTAGGGAAAATAAATGTTCATAACTACACCATCATGGGTTAAATTTGACAGGATTGGTGACGAGAGTCATTACAGTTGCAGATGAAGAACACATGTAGTTAGAAGTAAAGTAAGATCCCTAACAGTTGTGCAAGTCCCAGCTTAGAAAAGGATCTGGTATTTAAAAAAAATGTGAAAATGAGCAAGCATGCTAATAAGGCAAATATTTATTTTCAGTAGATTCTGGAATCAGCACACCTCAAGGTCAAAATGACGCATGGTTGATGAAGAAATCACACTGTGAACAAACATACCTGGGAAACAGCAGATTTCTTCCAAAATCTAGATGTGGTGGCATTTGTGTGGGCTTAAGCAGAAAGCAAAATACAGTTACAATGGCGTTAGTAATAATATCTGCACATTTCTTTATGATATACAACTTTCACAAAAGTAGCTGGCCCCAGCTCCATCCTTCCTTTGCTCCCTTTCTTCCTTTAGCCCTCCCTGCCCCCTGCCTGCATCCCCTTTCCTTGCCTGATTGGTTGTATTATAGGTACTTGATACCACAGGCTCTCGATGTGGACAACTCAGACAGGAAACTGACCTTCTCAGAGCTCACATTCCAATGTGGGGAGGTGCATTTGAAATAAACAATTTTAAACAACAATTTTTAGCTATGATATAGAAATAAATAATCAGGAAAAATGACAAAGACTGTAATTATTAGTAGGAGGCAATTTTGGAGACACTTAGGACAGGCCTCCCTGGTGAGATCACATTTAAACTCAGAGAGCCAGTTATGGAAACATCATGGGAGGATCCGTTTCCTGTGGCTACTGCCACAAAGTGCCGCAAACTGGATGGCTTAAACACCAGAAAGTTAGCCTGTCACAGTTCTTGAGGCCAGAATCCAAGAGAGAGATGGGCTTAGAGTCTCTGCTGGGGGGAAATGGGCCCAGCTGCTCTGCTGGCTTCTGGTGGTATCAGCACCCTTGGCTTATAGGTAGGAGGCTGTCTTAGCCTTGTGTGCCCACATTGTCTTCTCTGTGAGTGTCCATCCATGTGCAGATACCCCTTCTAAGGACACAGCCGTATTAGTTTAAGGCCCACCTCAAAGACCACACCTAAACTTGGTAATCTGCAGACTATATTCAAGGTCACATTTACAAGTACTGGGAGTCAGGGCTTGAGAATAATTTTTTGTGTGTGCGTGTATGGGGGGGTATTATTCAATCCATAACAATGGATGAAGACTGTTGTTAAGCAGAGGGGACACTAAGTGCAAAGGCCTTGAGATGAGAGGGTTTTTAAATATGCAGATCTTTCAAACAATGATTACAACATTGATTCAAGAGCACGCTCATGCCCAGCCAGATGTGATCACCCATTCTAGCTACTGGGGAGGGTGATGTAGGAGGGTTACAAGTTCCAGGACAGCACTGGCAACATAATGAGATCCTGTCTCAAAATAAAATAAAAAGGACTGAGGATGTGGTAGAGCATCCCTGGGTTAAAACCCCAGTATATATATTAAACAACAAAAAATGTAGGCATGCTCTCTACACAGAACTGACCACGCTGAGGACCCCTGGCTTGAATTCAGGCACCTTGCTAGAGGAACACCTACTCTTCAGGGCTGAGGACTGGTCTCTCTGCCACTCTGAAACTTTCCCACATGTTCCAGGAATGAAAATCCATAACACCTCTCTCCTCTCAATATAAGGCGTTAATGAGCATGAAAGTGCTTGCTCAGTGCTATCCATGTGAAATGATATGATTTTAAAACTCTATATGGACAGAAATGAATTCCAAGCCTGTCAAATAACTGGTCCATGTTGACTATTGGAGAGGATAGAATTTGTTTTAATATACATTCTGGCACAGAATTCGGCTCTGCTGCCTACAGAATTGTTTCTTGGTTATGCTTGGAAATGCTGCTTTCTATGCATCTGCTTTTTTTTTTCTTGTTCTGAAGATCTGTAAGAAAAATAGCAGGGCATGATTGAAACAACGCGACCTCTGGGCTGGGAAGCCAGGGTTTGAGTCCTGGCCCCACCACTACAGAGGGTCTCCCAGCAAGTCTCTCCACCTGTCTGCAGGGGCAGAGTACCCACCTCTAGTTATCAGCAGGAGGTAGGAATGGCACTTACCTTAGAGGGTTTGGGGATGAAATCAACGCTGGAGGCACGTGGAACATGCTGGAGAAATAGAGGCGGGCTTCATTCACCACACACACTTTGTTTTATTTCATTAGCTGTCACTTCAGTTGGTCTATTTTGTCTAATACTCCTTTTTTTTTTTTGCTGATCTCCAAATTATTTTAATACTACTACTACTAACAATAATGATAATAATAATACCAGATACAAATGGTGATGGCTTACTAAGTGATTGTTCATCTTCCATCTCACTGGCACTCAGCTCCCAGTGTGAGCAACATGACCACCACACCCTGGGGAGACTGAGAGTCTGTGATGGATGCCTGTGGGTCTAGATGCCAGGGCAGCCAGTGAAATGGACTATATTCTGATGTTGGCACACCATGGCTGTGAGCAGTGCCACCCCCTCACAACAAACAAGAGCTAACAGTTCACTGCTCCCCTGCCTCCTCCTAAGCACTCTGTGTGTGGTACAGCAGCCCCCTCTATCTGCAAGGCCACATCCCAGGACCCTGGGTGGATGCCTGAAACCACGGGCAGTAGCAAACCCCATATGGTCCAGGTTCTTTCCTACACATACCCACCTACGGTGGAGTTTAATGTATTCATCAGCAAATTAAGAGATTAAACCAGCTAATATTAAATTAGAACAATTATAACTGTATGCTTTGTGATAAAAATTATGGGAATGTGTGCACTTTCTCAAAACATCTTATTTTGCTAAAATTATGGGATTATTTTTAGTTAAGGGGACACTACTGTGATGCATTTTGTCCTCAGAAATTCCATGTGAATTTATTATTATAAATTGTTATTAAAATTGTGATTAATTATTATTTCCACTTAATGCAGGTACTGGAATGCACAGAGAGACAGTGGCTTATTGAAACGGGTCAGCACGGAGGTGTCGGGGCCCCTGCTAGGGCTGACTGCACAGCTGTGTGAGGTGCACATCTACCGTGGTGCCTGCGATTGTGCTCGTGATGCTTTCTATAGTGGCGTTTCCCACCCTCCTGCTATTCCACCTTGTGACCTTGCCATGCTGTAGGCTGATCCCCTCCTTCTGAATCTGCCTTTGGAATAGCAGAAATGTGGTGAAGGTGACATGGGGCACATTCTGCAGCTAGGCTGTAGGCATCGGAAGCTCCCCCTTTGACAAACTGGGACAACAGCTGCTTGGAAACCTGCTGCCAGGCTGCAAAGGACCATAAGCAGCCATGAGGAAAGATCCACAGTGAGGAGGATCAAGAAGACTGGACAACAGCCCTGCTTAGCCCCAGACCATGGTCTGAGCACCAACTTCTGGTGGTCATGTTGCCCCAGCCAACTCTAGAGAACAAGAATCAGCCCCCAGAACTACCAAAGACTGTAAGTCGTTATTGTTTTAAGCCAGTAAGGTTTGGGATGCTTGCTCTGCAGCAATCAATACTCACAATAGTGTCAGGAGCATCATTATGACTTCATAAAAATAAGCAAAACTATTGGTTTTAGTTATATTGAAGAACCAGCTTCTCGTGCCTGGCAAAGTCATGAGTGAAGACCTGAACTCTGGTTTCCTGACTTCAAGGTCTATGCTCCTTCCTCCCCACCTGCACCTTTACAGTGTGAGTCCAGATCACAGGCTCAGCTACATGCCTTCCATCACCCTAGGAAACATCGCCATTGCCATCGCCATCGCCATCACCATCAGTCACCCCTGGGCTGCTCTGGCCGCCTGCAGAAATAGCTGCCCAGCTTCCATGTCACTCTCCTTGAGCTGCCAGGTTGCTCTTTTTGAAGTGCGAATTGAACGATGTCACCTCCCTGCTCCATGGCAGCAAAGCAAGAATACCAGGAATCAGGTCCCATATTGCTGGATCTGGTCTCTCTGCTCCTGTGGCTCCTGTGCCAGCCTCAGGCCACTGCCACCCTCTCCTCCTGACCCCTGGCACTTGCACTCACCTTCTCTCTCTCTTCGTTCCCATCTCTATCCAAATGCTATCTTTTCCCCAGCCACCCTCCTCTTCCTCTTTCTTTGACTTTCTATCACTTGCCACCCATTGACCCATGCCTTCACATTTGGATACACACGTCATTACATAAGTAATGCACATTTATGTCTGTATTTTCTCTGTTTCTAAAGTTGATGAAGCAAGGTCCTGTGCTCATGTTTTAACCATATGTCTCCTACTGCCTGGAATAAAGGAAGCTATTCCCTAAACTCTTTTTGGTATTGTGTTTGTGCTCTGGCTTTGGTTGGGAGCTCCTGGCTGGCCTGCATACAGCAGAAGTCACTGTGTTCTTGCTGTTCTTTCTCCAGTCAGGGGGTCTCTGTGGGCAAGCTCTCTCTACTCTGGGGCTAGTGTGGATGCGGGCACAGGGACCCACGGTGCGCACACTATTCCCTGTCAATTGATTAACTGACTGACCATCCACGTCTGGGGAGCTTTGTCTCCCTTCTCTTTGTGGATTGTCTGTCATACAGCTCTGACTGCACCAGGACCTTAATCGGAGGATGGTTAGCTCCAGATCTCTGAGTGTTCAGGCCCCAGCACATTTTTCTGAGTAAGTTCAGGGGAAACAACTGAGAGCTGGATGGTGCTAGCACCACTGAGTGGGTGAGAAAATGGGCTCAGAGAGGCTCTGACGTGCTCGAGGTGCACTTAGCCAGAGGCAGAGCTGCACTCAAACCCACGCCGCTCTTCCTCTGCACAGCCAGTCCTCCCAGAGGTTAGGCTGTCTGCCAACACCCGCCATGGGGAGCATGGCACTATGCCACGGTCTGCGGAGTTCCTCAGGGCATCTTCCAGAAGCATTTCCTCGCAGCTTGAAATCCTCCCAAGTGCTTTGTTTGGCCACTCTAGACTGGCCGTTACAGAACTGTGCTTTCAGGACAGTAGCCACTAGTCACAGGTAACTAATAAGCACACAAATGTAGTTAGTTGGAATCAAGTTGTGCTATGAAGTATAAAATACACGCTATATTGTGAAGTCTTCGTAAGGAAAAAATGTACAAAATAGCACATGACACTGTGGGCTGCCGGTGCAGAGCAATCTGGTCATTGGCTAGAGGAGCCTTTACCTTCTGCTCTGTGTCTGGCTCTTCCTGGGGCAGCAGCAGCAGTGTAGTGGCTGGCAAAGTGGCCCAAGACCTCGGCAATGAATTAAAGGAAATGGGTTGAATGCATGGATTTGGAATGATTTTTAAGCCTTCTGAGATCAAATAAAATGAAAACCACTCATCAGTAAATGTGGGAAGGGAACTAAAATGTACTGACAAACCGACCACCTATCAGCTGCTTGCTTTACCTCCCCCCACCCCAGTAAATACTCAAGCCAAGCCCAAGAGCAAAAAGCAAGAGAAAAGGGGAGCCCTTACTAACAGCTGGCCACTAAGCCTGCCAGAACAATTGCTCCCTCTCCCCTCATGGTGAAGGGACCTTGTGGCTCTAGGCCAGGGCCTTCCAGACTAGTGGTACCTCCAGATATCGGCAGCTACGAGAAACCCACTGAGCTGCTCATCTTTATTTCCAAAGGTTGGTGAGGAAGGTCGTCCAGGATTTCAGAACCAACCTGAGGTTTCAGAAGGCAGCCCGTGGTGTGCTTCAGAAGCTGGCAAATGTCACCTGTCAGGTTTGTTTGGAGATGCTAATCGGTGTGCCATCCTGGCTAGGAGAGTCACGGCCATGCCCCAAAGGTGGGTCACCCAATACAGCGGAAAGCCGGGGCAGTTTGGCACTTTAAGTAAATTCCAAAATACTTGGGATTCATCTCCCTTTCTACCATCGCAAAAACAATAATCCAAAAGAAGGGCTGGAAATATACAGGGCCTCCCCAAGTCTCAGTTTTCCCACATGCAGGATGTGGGCAGCTACAGTCTAGCAGAAGAGCTGGAAAGACAAGGAATTGACAGAAAATGAAAGAGGAAAACTAGAGCAAAATTGCCTTAGTTTGGGCTCCCCCCCCTTTGAGGGCAAGAAGATAATTTTGAAGATGAAAGAGGAGACAGGTGAGGGGTTGTAATGAGTTAAATGGTGTCCTCCCCAAATTCGAATCCCCAGCTCTGCAGAGAGTGATTAGAGTTGGAGTCAAGGTCAACAAGAGGTGGTTAAGTTCAAATGAGTTTGGGGTGGGGGCTCCAGTCCAATATTCCTGTGGTCCTCACAAGAGAGGAGATTGGGACCCAGACATGTGTAGAGGGAAGTCTATGTAGGGGTGGGAGGAAAAGACCCCCAATCAACAGGCTTAGGAGAGAGGCTTCAGAAGAGAGTAACCTCGTTCACCCTCTGGGCTCAGACTTCCAACCTCCAGAAAAGGTGAGCAAATTCACCGGGTTGCTTAAGTCTCCCAGCCTGTGGTATTTGGTTAAGTTGGCCCTGGCACACTGACATGGGGAGTGAGAAGTTCCATACTACCGGAGGAACTTCCAAGGAAGGAAGGAGGCCACCCAGGATGCAGCAATGAGCAGGGGACCATCTGGGGCCTCGGGCTTCAGCCCCACTGAGAACACTGAGTGAGCATAAAGTGTCATGCCCAGGCGTGGGAGGCTGGAGTGTCCATCCCCTGGGTCCCACCCATTATTGGCAGCAGACAATGGCTAGGGCATCAGCTACCTTGCCTGAAATTCTTGAAATCAGAGAGACTGCTCAGGCCAAAGCAAAGTACTTCCCCTGAGTGCCCAGGAGACATGGGCATAGCATTTACAGCATCTGTCACCAAAATGCTTAGCAAATGCTAGTCACCCCCCAAAAATGAAGGTAGCATTGATTTATTTAACATACAATTACTGGCCCTAGGCCCTGTCCTAAGCTCTGAGATTTCCCAAGTGACAGATCAGGATCCTTCTGCCCTTCATCTTAGATCTAAGTGGGACTGAGGTGGTTGGAGGTGCGGGGGAGATAGGGAACTTAGTAAGCAATGAATAACTCAGAGAGTGATGGAAAAACTACATGGGAAAGGAAGCACGATGAGGTGGACTAACTGGGAAGTGGTCACTAGTACTTAGAAGGCAAGGGATAACAGCCTAGAAGCCCTGCTAAATACTTCCACACACAGAGGGAGAACAGCTTGTCTTGCCAAGGGACTTGGAATTCCAGGGAGAGCCCAGGCTTGGGAAACCGAAAACTTTATTTCTGGGAGAGCTTAATATGGAAGGGGAGAACCCTGAGGAAGTATGGAGAAAAGACACAAATTTAATTTTTTAAAGGGCAGGCAAGTGCACACTGAGGGAAGTGGCCTTTAGCTGGCACTAAATCATCTTTTGGTATTCTGATGAGTTTCAAAGTTCTAGAGACATAAATAGTCCAGCCAGAGATGAGCCACAATATAGAATCCATCATGAAGGAAATCAACCAGTTAAAAGGTATGTATTTAAACATTCTCCATAGTTAGGCCTTAGACAAATCACTCAGCAGTGGAATTTCTGCAGGTGGCCTCGGACCGTGGAGGCCTTCAGTCTAGTTCTCAATCAGGGAGATTCTGTCCCCAGGAGACATGTGGTCATATCTGGAGGACATTTGACAGTCACAGCTAGGGAACACCAAGGGATCTGATGCTAGAAGCCAAGGATGTTATTAAATAGACAAAAATACATAGAACAGCACCCTCCATGACAGAATCATCAACCTAAGATATTAGCAGTACCCAGGTTGAATCCTGCAGGTAAGCCAGAGACACTGGACCTCAGCCTTCACTGCAGTGTTGAAACCAGTTTCTTTTTGTACATCTCTCAGAACCCATGACAAAGCCACAATGCATTAGAAGCTAAATACATATCAATTACCACATGAGACATGCTGAGCATCAGGCAGCGGGATGTAGTAGAAAAAGAACAGAGACAGATGTCCCTGATTTCTCCTCATTTAACTTACTACCCATGTGACTTAAGGCCTAGGACAGGGACATTCCAACCCTCGATTTTCTTATTTGTCAAAATAATAAGGTTGTGAATGTGGAATGGAGATACACAGCAGCCATCAGCAGAGGACCCAGGTGGACTCTCCAGCCTGTGTCACATGGCCACCACTCCACACCCACCTCGGGTGCTTCAGAAATTACTCCGAGGCCATTAGGTTCAGTTCTATTTGGAATACATTTCAACTTAGAGTTTTAAGTTGTTTTACAAGTACACATCAGTCCCAGCTCCTTGATAATTTAATCAGTAAGAACTGGTTTATAAGACTTGAAATCGGGTTTCAGTCTCTTATTTCCCATATTTTGCTTTTAGAATTTTCTAACTAGATGTTGGACACAGAAAATGCTAACATTCAAGATCATTTGTAATTGAGAAGGGAGGGTCAGGGTCCGATTAGCATCAATAAAATACACTTATAAATGGGGAAAAATAATTGAAATAAGAAAAAATGTAGACATTATTTTTCAATACTTGATTTTTCAGTGGTTTTTCAATTCTTAGCAATAAGTTCTTCAGAAGGAAGGCAGACTTAAATAGACGAGATTAGGACAGAAAAAAATAATGCTTCTGAGAGAGTAAAAACAAACCTTTTTGCAAGAGGTCTTTAGTTTTAATCCCTAAAGGTTTATTCATTCATTTGTCAGATCAGTGGGCTAGCTTATCCAGAACTAACGACAGCAGGATTTAAAGGAGCACAATGAAGGCCACTCCCAGACTACACCACAGTGACAAGGACCTCAGGGACAGGCAGGCGTGCCCAACAGCACACTGAGCCTGGCACTCTGCTCAGGGGGCTTTGTTTTCTATCACCTTCACGTGGAATTCACAAAAGTTATTTTCCCTCCTATTCTATAGATGGGAAGAAATGATGTTCAGTGCTCGTCCAAGGCTACTCAGGAAGAACCGGAACAACATTATTTAATATTTCAAATATTCACACCCATTGACTTATTGAAAATGTCTACAAATAATTTGGGAATGATTATCTTGTGGTTCACAGAAATTATAGAGCACTTTCAATGTGATGCCAGTTGTCCTAAGAGTCAAGTTCAATGTAGCCCCAAGTTCAGATCTAGAAGTAGAAAGTCTGGAGTGGAGGCCCAGCCTTGCTTTTTAAAAGTCACTTGACATCCCAGGTTCTGCACAGGTCAAAAAAGGACACTAATGATATACAGATGGATATAATTCAATAATTTGCATCCATTGCTTCTTTTGAATCTTACAAAAACTTGTTAGGATCAAGGACTCTCACCTACAATTCAGTCTCTTGCTCCTTCAACAGTTTTTTAAATTCTTCAAGTCTGGAAAATGCCTGTTATTTTTCATTATGTAATCTGGATAGAGTCGGTGGCTGACAAATAATAGAGTTTCTATAAATGTCTGTTGGCAAAAAAAGAATATCCAATAAACATCTTTAAAAGAACGCCTTCCCTTATATAGCACGTGAGGGAGTGTCGGAATGGAGAATCATTTACTGCCGCATTTTAATCAATCAAATAAATGGCCATCATTGCATAGGATGTCAATAAAATTATTGAAACTAAAGTCATTTCTGAACTCAACTGCATGTTTAATGCAGAAGAAAGATTAGCAATTATATTCTCACAGACAATGATGTTTGCCGATTGCAAACTAGGCTAGTTGCTGTCCTGACGCAGGGTCCATGTATAACATCACAAGGCTTGAAATTTACGGATTACCTTGAAGTGACCCCATGCTGAACTTTAAACTCACAGCCAACTGCCTATGTGATATTTCCATCTAGTCACCCAAAAGGCATTCCTGGTTTAACACATGCAATGCTGTGGTCTTGATCTTTTCCTTGAAACTTGCTTCTCCTCTCAGTGACCCCGTTTTGATAAATGACAACTTCATTCATTAAGTTGCTCAGGTCAAGAACCTTACACCCATCCATGATTGCCCTCTTTCTATTAATACCATTCACTTTGGGTACGTCAGCATTTCCTTTGAGCTCTGCTTTGACAAATGCCTAGCTTCTGACCATTTCTCTCTTTCTCTGTGACTACCATGAGCCCCGAACATGATAAGGTCTCTTTTGTACTGTAAAAATAGCCCTAATGGCTCTCTCTGCTTTGACCCTTCCTCACCCATAGTTAAAATATCGGGTTTTGTCACTTTTCTTCTGTGGTTTTCCATATTTCTAAAACTCACTCTAAATCTGCCCCTGCTTCATTGGATGTCGTAGTATTACTCACGTACATCAGGAAAACTTTTTCTGAGGGCCTTCATTGCCACTATTTTCCCAGTCAGGGACTTGGTCTGTCTTGATCATGCTGAACTTCTAGTGCCTACAGTAGTGCTGGTCTACAGGCCTCACTTAATAAAATGTGCACTATGTTAGCTAGTTTTGAAAAATATCACAAATAGTCATTTATCTATGCATTTAACCAAATATTCAGAAATTATGGTGTTAGACACTAGGAATAAATTGTGATTATGAAAAAAAGGATCTTCTACTCTGAGACTTTTAATGTTTTGGAGAGATAAGCATTAAACATGTATGTCAATAAATTAAGAAATTATTTTTATCAGTGAACCTGTGGTATAATATCGAGATGAAATAGGTAGGGAATGGGTCACTCTGATACTGTAAGGGTCCAGGTAGCATGGTTTTCCAGGGTTGCCATAACCAAGTGCCACAAACACAATGGAAATGCATTGCTTGCAATTCTGGAGGCCAGAAGTCTGTTCTCAGGATGTCAGTAGTGTTTTTTTCTGAGGCCTAAAGCAAGGATCTGTTCTATGTATCTCTCCAAGCTCCAGGCAACTTGCTGACAATCTTGGAAGGTTTGCAGTTGCACGAGCCCAATTTCTATCCCCATCTATAGAAGTTGCTCTGTGAATATCTGTCTCCAATTTTCCCCTTTTTATAATGGCATCACTCTTAATGACCTCTTCTGAATGTGACTGCATCTGTAGAGAACTATCTCCAAATAGAGTCATTATCTGAGGTACTGGAGGACAGGACTTCAACGTGTTAGTTTGGAGGGGACACAATTTAATCCACAAAAAAGAGAATGAAGATTTGGAAAAGTGCCACTTGGCAGAAACCAGGGCTTTGAAGGTAAGTCTGAAGGAAGATATGTCAGGATGTATGGGTGACTTTGATGTGACAGACAAGAAGGAGTTAGCCTGGATCTCATGTTCATACCTGACTTAGAAGCTCCATGACTGACCAAGAAGAAAGACTAAGGCAGAAGCAGGTGTTCCTTCTTAGGAGCAGGTGTGTTCTAAATACCCATAAGGACCTAGACAGAGATGCTGAGCGGGCCACTGGCCACGTGGGTCTGGGGGTGAGAGCAATAGTGAAAAGGGTTCCAAAACTCCGTTCACCAAGTATCAATAGTGCCCCACACCTAAGATGACCCAGGGATAGAAGACTAGGAAGGAAAGGGGCCCAGGACTGTGCCTGAAGCCCTAGAGACTTTTCACATTGAGAGAAATAAAAGGAACCTGTAAGAGGAACCCATAAGGAGCATCAGGTGAAATGAGAAGAACCACACAGCAGCCGGAAATAGATAGCTTCCAGAAAGACGGACAGGCGGGGGACACCTCTGCTCTGAGAGGTAGAGAAGTATAAGACACAAAGTGTCCACGGAACCTGGCAAACAAAGGACATGGACAGCCCTTAACCAGAGCTCTCAACAGTGACAGACAGCAGCCAGGCTGGAGGGCACCAAAAGTGAGGAAAGAAAACGAAGCTCTTCCAAACTGTCTCAGGAAGACCGTGGGCCGGGCAGTCACCAGCAGAGCAAATGGAGCCCAAGGAGGGGTTTCTTTCTCTTCTTTTAAGGATGCTTGTATTCTGGTGGGAACAAGCCAGTAGAGAGAAAAGCACAAGGTTGTTCTCAGGGTGGGGAGGCAGCTCTGAAGCAGTTCTTAACACCCCCTAACACAGATGAGAACAACAAAGCTTTCGGATGCTAAGAAAACCTCATCAGTTCCGCAACCTGGAAGGGAAGGAAGCCGGTTTCAAACCAAAGCGGTTATTCTGAAGCGAATCAGCGCCCACCTGTCGTTGCATCACTTTATTTTCCACAGGAAACAATTTCCCTCAATTACTCATTTAAAGAAGGGGTGGCGCTTGTGTCCATAAAGTTGAACAATTTCAGGCAAATATACTATCATTTATGTTTGCTTTGTAATGTGACAACTAGAAGAAGTTGATTATAAAGTCTGGATTCTTTCTTTTTTTTTAAATTACCTTTTTTTAAAGATTGATATGATTTATTTATATCTTTATTTTATTTATTTATATGTGGTGCTGAGGAACGAACCCAGCGCCTCACACATGCTAGGCAAGAGCTCTATTGCTGAGCCACAGCCTCAGCCCCAAGTCTGGATTCTTAATGAAATAAGGGCCTAATGGAAACCAGGCTTTCAGAGATGAAGTTGAAGTCTTGTGGGGTGCTTGAGTCTATGCAGACCTCCATGTGGACAGGACAGTGAGAACCTCTTTCTATGAGCAGAGAAGAAGCATCTTGGCAGAACAGAAATGTTTTTCAGGAGACAAGGCAAATTAAACATAAGCAATGGTCATAGATTTAGAGCAGAAACTTAAAAGGAAAACTAAAAATGTGCATTTGTGTGTGTGTGTGTGCGTGCGTGGGGGTGCATGGGTTTTCTAAATAGCATTCAACAATCATTTTGCTTTGAGAAACTTCATAGTAAAGAAAAAGACAAAATAATAGTCCTCTTCCAGTTATAAACAGAGATGAGTATGTAGATGATAATCACTGGTTCCACTTAATTAGAAATAATGAAATTAATTTATATTTGAAACCAAGAGTATGTGCTGTTTTCACCTCTGTTTTAACTTAGATATATTCTTGCTTGAGGAAAAAATAGCAGAAGTTAAATAATCTAAACTGTTTCTCCAATAAAGTTTTATAATTTAAGAGCATGAATAAATGTAATCGTTTTGATAGTGCAGGTTTTCTCGATTTTTCATCTTTTTTCCCCCTTAGTTTTGCTTCCAAATCTTCCTTAAGCTCTTTAAAATAGAAACTGCATTTCCCTGGAGACAGCTAAGCAAATTTCTAGCCAAGCTCTAACCTTGAATGTATTAAATCATCTTAAAAACAAAAATTTCACAAGAGGTCAAAATAAGGATCTCTGTATTCTCATAAATAAATTCTTTCAAGTAAATACCAATTATATATAAACTTAGCAAGTGGTAAAAAAACAGCTTCCCTAATAAAAGGAAAAAGAATTCCTCTCTTTAAAAATGCTAGTGCTCATTTTCTGGCTCTATTCCTACTGAATAGCTCAGTGAATCCTGAGCTTCAGGCTGACGGTTTGCCAAGAGGAGAAACTGCCTGGCTCTGTCTACCTTACCAGAATGTTTTGAGAATTCAATCAGATGGCACATAAAAGAGCATGCTCAACAGGTTTTCAGAGGTCCCAGAAACAGCACATTTGGTGGCAGGAGCCCATGGTCTGCAGTCTGTCAGGTCCTCTCTCAAGTGCTTTTCTCTGACCAGCTTCTCTACATCAAGAAACCCATCTCAGGCTTTCTAGTGAAAGCTAAGTGCTCCAACTTCCCAAGTCTTTAGAAAGGCACCCTCAACCTGGGAAAAATGATTGAGAGATTAATATATTAAAGATAAGGAAGTAAGTGAATTTTTGTGGGTTTGGGGATTTGTTATCAGATAATGATATCCAGTGACACTATCACATGGACGTCAGTTCTGAAACAAGGGCAATCTGAAGTCTTGGAGGGACTCCATGATTTGTTCTCTGGATACCATGAATTGGCTTCAGGAAATCATTTGTGGCTATGATCAATTTCCAAGAGGCTGGGATTGAAGAGATGAGAGATCACTTCCCTGAGCCAAGTTTAAGTATCCTCTGCCCAACTGGAGCTGTGGCCGGCTCTCACGACAAGCCTTCAGTGTGGTTTGCTTTTTCCCATCACACACATATCAGCTAAGGCCAAGCATACTCAAGGTTTGCATCCAATGGATAGGGAATGTGCCCTGCTCTTCCCAGATGTGCCCAGATGTTCTACACACAGATCATGTCCTTCTGCATGTGTGTCCTTGCTCTGTTGCCATTTGTACCATGCTTTTGTGAGTAACCAGTCACAGCTCTTCTCTTTCCTACTCTGGAATTTATAAGGTAAGGAAAACATTGCCTTTGCATTTTGTGGCATAGTGTTCTTTAGTGTGTGTTATGGTTTTTTGAATGTGTGGTAGCCCCCAAAAACTCAGGTGTGAGACACTGCAAGAATGCCCATGGATGAGAGGTAAAATGATTAAACTATAAGAGATGTAACATAATCAGTGGATTAATCCACTTCAATGGATTAACTGGGTGGTAACTGTAGGCAGGTAGAGTGTGGCTGGAGGAAGCAGGCCACTGGGGATGTGCCTTTGGGGTTTCTATTGTCCTTGGTGACTGGGGCTCTCTTTCTGTTTCCTGGTTGCCAAGCCCTGAGCTTCTTTCCTCTCCACTCCCTTCCGCCACTCCCTTCCACCACGGTGTTCTGACTTACCTCAAGCCCAGAGCAATGGAGTCAGCCAACCATGGGCTGGACTTCTGAAAGCATGAGCCAAAATAAACTTTTCCTCCTGTCTAATCTTTTGGCCACAGGGACAAAAAGCTGACAGCACAGTGGGCGTGCATGTGGAGCATTTCCTATTCATTACAAAACATCACCCATCGTGAAACTCTCTCAGCACACACCATGTCACCAAGCTCCCTTTGTGCCTGCAGACTGTCCCTCCTAAGTTGATTACTCAGAATGATTTTGCTCCACATTAACCGTCATAGGTATGGTGACTCCCATGCTTTGTTGACACATCTTCAGTCTACTGTTCCCTCTCAGGGCACAGAAGGACTGGCCGAGACAGGACCCCACAGTCTCTTCTGCCCCTTCCCTCCGGGCTCTGCAAGTGGGGAGGGGGGAGCAGTGTGGGGATTTATTTTCCTTCTTACATAAATTACCATAGAGGGAAAAGGTGTCTCAAATAAAATTTTATAAGCTATTCTTTAAGTTTAGGACTTGATTTTAGATTTACAGAAAAAATATGAAAATCATAGAAAGTTTCTAGAAAACCCTCCCCAGTTTCCCTGATTATTAACATATTTACATTAGTGTGGTACATTTGTCCAAACCAATGAACCAATGACCATCTATTAGTAAATGAGTTCACACTTTATTTCATTCAGTTTCCATAGTTTTTATTCAAGATACCACATTATTCCAATAGGTTTTGCTGTTGAAAAATGTCAAAAAATGAATCCTGAGATAATTCTTGATATAATTTTTCAAAAATTCTAAATCAGAGTCAAAAAAAAGTAAATAATAATATAATAATAAGAAAATGAAATTGAAGAAGACCTATGCCACCGCTTCATGAGATCATGAATCTGAGAGGGGCTTTCTATATGATATTCCCTAGATCTATTCTACCAGTGATAAAATGGGACATAGAGACAGCTGGGCTCTTGCTAGGTTTCATTGCTGAGCAGGGAGGGAGTCGGGGATGGAGCTCTTGGTGGGTGTCACTAAGCACTCTCCATTTACTTGGTAATTTCCAGCATTATCAATCCTGCCATCGGAGGCGAAGACAGAAAATTCCCACACTGACTCTCTTGCAGCTTGGATAAGGCGTGGCTTCCTTCAGTGATACTTGGCTGTGGAAATGAACAGTGTGAGGCGGTGGCAGTTGGGGTGCCACTGGGACATCTGGCACCTCTCATTCCCGGGTAAGAGCCCCCTGAGGGGCTCTCAGAGTGTGACTGCACTCTGGCCCTGAGTACACTTGGCATTGTCAAGTTCCCTCCAGTAAGTCATTTTCTGAGTAACTTCTGAGAGGGTTCTATTGATTTGAACTAAATATGCTGACCAACATAACTGGAATTCCCAGAAACCCTTTCCATGATTAATTTCTATTGCCACTGCACAATTGGTCTCTACAAACATTGATTAGTATAGAAATGATGAGAGTTTTGAGTGTTTTCTCCTGAACACCCGTGGGATCATCGGCATCATTGTGCCATGGTACTCTGAAGGGCCTTAAAGCCAGAGAGAGAGAGAGAGAGTATTTGCTACATCCCCCAGCTCAAGCAAGCCAGATGACCTTGTTATGACCATCCATCCATTGGGGACAAAGAAAATGCCTGACAGCAGATCTTAAGCAAAACCCTGGTCTCATCCATCCAGATATTTGGGAAATTTTTGAGCAGGAATGTCCAGAGGTCTAGAGTCTAGGAAGGTGAGTCAGTAGGCTCAAAGCACTAGGTCAAAACTAGTTATATCCATTTCTACAAGAAATGCCGTTGGGATTTTGATTGGCATTGCATTAAACCTATAGAGAACTTTTGGTAATATCGCCATTTTGATGATGTTAGTTCTGCCTATCCATGAACAGGGTATATTTTTCCATCTTCTAAGATCTTCTTCTACTTCTCTTTTTAGGGTTTTGTAGTTTTCATTATATAAATCTTTCACCTCTCTTGTTAGGTTGAGGATTTTCTTGTAGAAATGGATAAAGCAATCATGAAATTCATATGGAAAAATAAAAGACCCAGAATAGCAAAAGCAATTCTAAGCAGGAAGTGTGAATCAGGCGGTATAGCGATACCAGACTTAAAACTATATTACAGAGCAATAGTAACAAAAACAGCATGGTACTGGTACCAAAACAGGAGGGTGGACCAATGGTACAGAATAGAGGACACAGAGACTAATCCACAAAGCTACAACTATCTTATATTTGATAAAGGAGCTAAAAGCATGCAATGGAGGGAGGATAGCATCTTCAACAAATGGTGCTGGGAAAACTGGAAATCCATATGCAACAAAATGAAACTGAATCCCCTCCTCTCGCCATGCACAAAAGTTAACTCAAAGTGGATCAAGGAGCTAGATATCAAATCAGAGACTCTGCGTCTGATAGAAGAAAAAGTTGGCTCCGATCTACATATTGTAGGGTCGGGCTCCAAATTCCTTAATAGGACACCCATAGCACAAAAGTTGATAACAAAAATCAACAAATGGGACTTACTTAAACTGAAAAGTTTTCTCTCAGCAAGAGAAACAATAAAAGAGGTAAATAGGGAGCCTACATCATGGGAACAAATTTTTACTCCTCACACTTCAGATAGAGCCCTAATATCCAGAGTATACAAAGAACTCAAAAAATTAAACAATAAGAAAACAAATAACCCAATCAACAAATGGGCCAAAGACCTGAACAGACACTTCTCAGAGGAGGACATACAATCAATCAACAAGTACATGAAAAAATGCTCACCATCTCTAGCAGTCAGAGAAATGCAAATCAAAACCACCCTAAGATACCATCTCACTCCAGTAAGATTGGCAGCCATTATGAAGTCAAACAACAACAAGTGCTGGAGAGGATGTGGGGAAAAGGGTACTCTTGTACATTGCTGGTGGGACTGCAAACTGGTGCGGCCAATCTGGAAAACAGTATGGAGACTCCTGGGAAAGCTGGGAATGGAACCACCATTTGACCCAGCTATTGCCCTTCTTGGACTTTTCCCTGAAGACCTTAAAAGAGCATACTACAGGGATACTGCTACATCGATGTTCATAGCAGCACAATTCACAATTGCTAGACTGTGGAACCAACCCAGATGCCCTTCAATAGATGAATGGATAAAAAAAATGTGGCATTTATACACCATGGAGTATTACGCAGCACTAAAAAATGACAAAATCATAGAATTTGCAGGGAAATGGATGGCACTAGAGCAGATTATGCTTAGTGAAGCTAGCCAATCCCTAAAAAACAAATACCAAATGTCTTCTTTGATATAATGAGAGCAACTAAGAACAGAGCAGGGAGGAAGAGCAGGAAGGAAAGATTAACATTAAACAGATACATGAGGTGGGATGGAAAGGGAGAGAAAAGGGAAATTGCATGGTAATGGAGGGAGACCCTCATTGTTATACAAAATTACATATAAGAGGTTGTGAGGGGAATGGGAAAATAAACAAGGAGAGATATGAATTACAGTGGATGGGGCAGAGAGAGAAGATGGGAGGGGAGGGAGGGGGGATGGTAGAGGATAGGAAAGGTAGCAGAATACAACAGTTACTAATATGGCATTATGTAAAAATGTGGATGTGTAACCGATGTGATTCTGCAATCTGTATTTGGGGTAAAATTGGGAGTTCATAACCAACTTGAATCTAATGTATGAAATATGATATGTGAAGAGCTTTATAATGTTTTGAACAACCAATAAAAAAAAATTTAAAAAAAAAAAAAAAAAAAAACTAGTTGTATTATTTGGGGGAAGTTGGTCACAAGTTGGGGTCCTTTATGGGCTTCCTGTGTAGGATGTAGGTTCCTGGTCAAGGTCAGGAAAGGTGGGTTGGGGCGGGTCTCTGCAGGTAGTAGTAACCTCAGGGCATCTCTGCTCTTCCACGATGGGACTCTCCTTCCTGTCCTCCATGGCTCCTGCCTGCCCCGTCCCTGGTCAGTGTCACTGTTTGCACCCTTCCCTTTCAGTCCCCCCTGCCTTATCATATCACTAACTTGCAAGTCCTTGTTTCTTGCTCAAATCATGACAAAAACCTTACTTTAGGAATATTTGTGGGTTTTTTAATTTAAATATTTGCTACTTTGAAATTAATTTTCCTGTAAAAAGTGACCCTGAGTTTTTTCTACTAGTGGTTTTCTAGTTGTCTCAAAATTTATTGAATACAGCATGTTTCTCCACTAATTTTAATGCCTCCTACATCCTATCATAATCTCCAATATGTTCTTGTCTCCAAGTTGGATTTTTCTTTCATTTATTGTTGTGCCAATTATAAGAGTAATAGGCTTGATAAGCCTAGGACAAGCCTATTGTAAAAGTAGGCTTATGATGTTTTAATTTGTGAAATTAAAGCTTTGTTTTTTGCTTCTCCATTTTGGAGTTGTCTTCCCTTTTGTGGTGTATTCATTTTTCAAGGTGAACTTTAGAAAAAAAGATGCAAATTTAAAAAACTATTGGGACTTTGACAGAAGTGCATTGAATTTGTACATTAAGTATGAGCCAATCGCCAGTTTCCCAATACTGAGCCTTTGCTCATCTCAAACCAGATAAGTGACTTCAGCCCCTCATTCTTTCATTCACATATGTAGGCTCCTTAAGTTTCATCATAAAAATCCTATGTATTTCTATTAAGTGGGTATATATCTTTTTATGTACTTGTATTAACACTATTGCTATTGTGAATGGAATTTTTTGTTCCATTTGCCTTTACTTGTCACTATGATAAAGTTATTGTACTTGGTATGTTTTTATCTGCTAAATTTATGGAACTTTAATATTGCATACAGTAGTGATCCAATGGATCTTGTTAAGTTTCCCCAAAATATAATCAGAACACATTCCTGACATTATCATTTTCTACCTCTGTTAAAATTTGAACTTAAAAAATAAAGAAAATATAAAAGTCAAGTCTGCTGATTATGATAACATGAAAACAGAAACTAAAATTTGAAATTTAAATTTAATTTTTGTTAGCTTTTACTAAGAACTGTGATAAAAAATAAGAAAGGAAAAGAAAGATACTTTTATAGTAGAACAATGGGCAGGGGATGCAGGCACAGAATTTCCAAAACATGGAATCATGGGTAGGAACTAGAAGAGAAGCCAGAGGTGATGAGAAATGGAGGAAGATGTGTGTCTTCAAGCCTGTCAAAGCAGGATCGACTAGAAATTCTGTGAGCATGAGAGGAAGATGGCATACAATGCAATCAGAAATAGAAACGGAGTGACTTTCTTTCTGAGGAGAGTCTAGTGATAATATGCGAAATTCATGCAGTGTACCTCTTCTGCCCAGCAATTCTCTTCAACTAATTTTGCTTACAACCTATTCAGGAATGTGTATAATAACACATGCTCTATGGATGTGCAACACGTTTTTTGGTTTTTTTTAATAACAGCCCCAAATTAAATGTCCATCCTTAAGGAATTGGTTAAATTATTGATAGTACGTGCATACAGCAGAATATTCTAGGACCATTTTAATAATAGTGTGCAGCAGTGTTATCCAAATATAAAAGCATTCTGAACGTTTTATGCAGCAATAAAGTAGCAGTATATTTATTGTAATCCTATTTCTGTGAAGTTATTTCTTTATTTATATGTGCATATAACTTTCCTAAGCTACCATCCCTGCTTAAAATCAATTTAATGTGTCTTCACTAGAAAAAGGATTCCAACTCTTCATTCTGTCCCTCGACTTCCTGCCGTGGCTGCCCTGCCCACATCTTCCTGCCCCTGCAGTCTCAGGTCAAGAATGGCCCCTGCCTCATGGTGCCACTATGCTGGTGTCTCAGAGCTGAGGACACACCAAGCCCTTCTCACTTCAGTGTCTCTTACGGCTCTTCCCTCTGCCTGAGCAGCCTTCCTTTAGGTCTCAATGAAAGGATCATCCTTTACCCAAGACTTTGGTCACCCTGAGTAAGTGTCCCCCGTCTTTGTGGGCAACAATTTTGGCTCCCTGCACATCCGTTGTTACAACTTTTAATCATTTATATTTTCATTGTTTGCTTGTTTTCTATCCATCTCTGCGACTATACAGGAGACACAGTGAACCCAAGGACCATAAAATTCTTCATTCAATATTGCCTGGCTTGTATCAGAACATAAATAACTATTGTTAAATACTATGCATAAAGATATTTTCTGAAAGGTTAATGCTCATCTCCTGGCCTTGATAATTTTGACTTAATTTCCTTTTTTTAACCTTTATTTTATTTATTTATTTTTTATGTGGTGCTGAGGATCGAACCCAGTGTCTCACACACGCCACAACCTCAGCCCTGATTTAATTTCTTTCCATATATATTTCTATACTGATATTATGATCATTACATTTCATATTTATAATTTTAAAGATATCTTCTCACTTGTTTACCTGTTTACTAATATATATATATATATATATATATATATATATATATACACAAACATGTATATACACAAATGTATATGTGTATACATATTAACATATATACAAACATGTATATACATTACTATAGCATGTATATATATTAATATATATTAATAAGTAGGTCAATATATGAATCACACATATATATATATATATATATATATATATATATAATATATACACACATACATATCAGGGATCTTCAGATAAACAGAGCCAATAAGATATATTTAGATATGTATAAATAGAAAGATTATGAGAGATTGACTCATATGTTTTTGTTGGTCAAGAAGTCCCATGATCAGCTGTCTGCAGCTGGAGGTTGAAGAAAGTTGGTAGTGTAGTTCTGATTCAAGTGCAAAGGCTTAAGAACAAGGGGATCCAATGGTGTTAAGTTCTGATCTCATTTCAAGGACCCAAGAATGAGGAGCACCAAGAGGAGTGAGCAAGATTGCTAATTCACCTACCTGTCCTTGGCATTTTGTTGCTCAATGAATTGGATACAAACTGTTTAGGGTAGTCATATATATATATATATATATATATATATATATATATATATAGAGAGAGAGAGAGAGAGAGAGAGAAAGGCAGAGATAGAAAGAGATAGAGAGCATGTATATGTGCATGTGTGCGTGTCTCTTGTTCTAAAATGTCCCTCTGATGACCATTCTCCATTGCTTACTACAGTGGCTCACAGAATTTTAAATCCCAGAGCATGACATTCAAGACTTTTACAAAGCTGCTTCAATGCAATATTCCTTTTAAGTCTTACTTTCTCCAGGTGCCTGCAGCCTGCTGGCTCACCTGAGCTTCAGCCACAGTGGAAGCTTCCCATCCTGAATGCTGCCTTGAGCCTCTCCTCCTTTGATCTGTTGCTAGTAGCCTATCTTCTTATGGCATGCTTGTTCTGCCTTCTATGCCTGCTGAACTCTTGGTTTATTCTTTTCAGTAAGGTGACATATGGTCCTATACAAAGTCATTTCTTGGTTATCTGATAGCCAATTCTACCCCTATAGGGAGAACTTGGAGTGGGAAAATTGCCATGCCTGACCTTGATTCTGCCATTTAGATAATGGCAAGTAGGCATTATATTAATATTGTCTTTTACTTGGTTAAGTTAGAAATCAATTTCACAAAAAGAATGCTCTAGTTATTTTTGTTTAATAATAAAACTTCCACCAATCAGTGGGATAAAATAACAAACCGTGTTCTATTATCATCCACTCTTTGGGGTCACTTCAGGAAGGATGCAGGTGAGCAATTCTGGCCTAGCAACATTCATGTCATTGTAGTCAGACAGGAGGTAGAACTGGAATAGTGAAAGAACTGTCAGTCATCTCACTCTCTTCCTTTAATCTCCAAGCCTCTCCAGGTGGTCTCAGCACACAGAATAGATTGGGCTTTCCCACAACATGGGAGCATCAGAGCAATCCTGCTGCTTGCATGGCAGCTCAGGAGTCCAGAGTTAAAATTCCCAGCCACCACAATGATGCTCCACCATTTTTCATCATCCAGCCTCAGAAATCAGGAAGGCCACCTCTGCTGCATTCTGTTCAGTAAAAATGACCCACTAAATCCAGCCCAGATGTCAAGGGGAGTGGCCCTAAACCCTACCTTTCGGTGGGAAGACTGTCAAACAACTAGTGGAGATATTCTACAGTTACCATTGATTGTCTTTCATTCCATACCTACATCCCCAAAGATCTAGGTATTTCACACATTGAAATGAACAACAATTAATTCAAGAACTATACTCTCAACCCTGACTAAATGCATCCTCTGTGCAAACACTTTTTCAGCCTGTTAAGAAGGAAGCAAGCATAAGTAAAAAAATCTCTGGAAGTGATAAGAAGGCAACTTTGATGTTGACAATTCACAACAGACATGGAAGTTGCTAATTTCTGTTTTTATCAGTAGCTGTGCTCCCCAACTCTAAATGTACAGGACTTCTGAGTTAAGGCTCTAGGAAATTCTACTCAGGTGAATATATTGATGTAGCGTCCCAAATGCACACCATAGATCTTACAGTGGGCAGGACTTTAGATTTTTTTCTGAGTCCACATGTGTCCACTGCTCATGTTCCCATTTCTTATATCAGAGACGGGGCTCACAGCCAGCTAAAGAGCAAATACGAAGCTATTGCTGCAGATATAGAAGAACACATATTGAGCTATAGATTCAGCCAAATCTGAAGGTCCAGAATGGGAAAAAAAAGAGCATAAAGACCAGAGGGGTAAAAAAATGAGAGCATTGAATTTGACTAAGGGAGGATTTAAGGAACAGGATGAGTTCCCTAATTATATTTGTCTTAATCCATTTGGACTGCTTCAACAAAATACCACAAAAAGGTATTTCTCACAGTTCTAGAGGCTGGGAAGCCTAAATCAGGGAACTGACAGATTTGTTGTCTGCTGAGGGCTTACTTCCTCGTCTGTAGATGGTACCTTCATGCAGAGTCCTAACATGATGTAAAGGCATCTCTTAGAAGGGCCTTCATAAGGGCAGAGCCCTTCTGACCTAATTGCCTCCCAAAACTCTGCCTCCTAATATCATCTAATTAGCGCTAAGTTTTCAACATGTATATTTTAAAAGGAAAGAAATACTGAAATCATAGCAACTGTTAAAATACACATGCATGGATCTGTGTGTGTACTTGTTTAGAGAACTGTCCTACAGAAGTGGAATTACGCACAGTATTTGCTGAACTCTTGTCTATGTGAGGCTCTCCACCTGACTCAGGGTGGCTGCAGAGAGCACACCGCCTGCTGGGTGGCAGAACTTCCTGCCTCTATGGGAGGAGGGCTGAGTGTGGGGACCTGTTGCCCATCAGACACGTCAGCAAGGTACAGTTCATCACGAAAACTGACAGAAGTTATGGGACAGACACAGCCATCGTCCTCTGCATGGACCCCTGCTGCATGCCAGCTTTGCATGGAGGAGGACAGGGGACACGGGCTGCTCAAGAGAAAAGGGATCTTACCAATGTGAAATCAGACAGTGCTGCTTGGAGTTGGAATTATTGTCTAAATTGCTTCAGCTTTGCCAGCAACTATTTGATTATCCGTGTAATTTAGGATCCAAGGCCATTTTATTCTCTTCCAATAAAGTTGACTTAAACTTGTAACCAAATGAGATATGTGTTTATATCTTTCAACCCCCTCCCAAAAATTCAGTAAGTTGAAAATCAATAAAAGAAAGCACTTAGTAGATTTGGAGTCTGGTTTACTTGGTAGAACTAGGGTAATAAAAATCAGTACTTCCCTTGGCCGACCTACTGTGTGTGAGGCATTGTGCATCATGCAATGGCACTTTAGTAATCTTCAGAAGATCTATTGGCAGGAGGTGATCTATTCTGAATTTTGCATTATCAAATGGTCCTTCAAAGAGAGGCAAGTCAGTCTTCCCTAAGTGACCCAATATGGATTATGTAGAAGGTAGGCCTGACTGGTACTTCTTCTTTGCACTGTAACACCACATTTGTCTTTTGGCATCTGACAGAGAAATTTGGCTCACTTCATGTGCATAACGAAAGTAAGTAGATGAATAATGTTTCCTTTGTTCTCTTTTTTAACTTACACAGTGGCATTGCAGAATGGAAAGAATGCCCAGATTTGAGTTCTGGCTCCACCATTGTTTGGCGCCAAGTTCCTGGATAAATATCTCATGTTAGGTTTTTAAGTGGAAATAATAAGCCTTAAACTCTATTTATATGATGAGAGCAGCATGAGATTAAGATAAAACTTTGTACAGGAAAACACATTGGAAACCTTTGACTCCAAACATCTCATGATTGACATACTGCCCTCCATCATAGAATTATCTGTTGCATCCATTTCTGGTTCATAGGTCCCAATGATGGCTTGGCTTTCGATGATGCATTGTGTATTGTAGTATGAAAGACCTGTTGGGAAACCTCTCATGCAGCATTTTGTATTGCCAACTTCACACTCATGAGCTAACTCGAGAGCTGGGTTCATTTGAGGAATTTTTCCAACCTTGAGATGCTCTGGGTTTCAAGGAGTGTGCATTGCCGTGCCTTCTGCTAACTTGAGATGGTGCTTGACCTTCACCCTCTTCATTACAGATGTAGGTCCTGACTCATGGTAGATAATTGTCATGTGGCCGTCTTGACTCTCATGACTGGAAGAGTGAGTCTCTTCATTCATTATTCACCCATTTGTCAACTTTCACTGGGTGACTTTGAATGGGATGTGAAGCACACGTGGAATAACAAAACTTCAAAAATGAAGGAAAACAAGGCCCAAAATTCACATGAGGTGCAATCCCCATAGCAGGCCATAGACATTATAAACAAAGAATGATGGGGAAAAATGCCGGGAGTGATAGGCCCCCTTGGAACCTCCACACGACCTCATGAAGGCAAAGTGGACTAGGATGTGTTTGGCATTACTGGCTATCGAGAGTTCAGGTGGAAGCAGAAAATAATATAAATGCAATCATATCCCTTGAGCCTTACTCAAAGTAAAATTTTGGAAATTAATGTTAGAGAATATATGAAAATGAAACAAACCATAATATAGTATTTTAGTTCATTTGAGCTATTATAACAAAATATCATTAAACAGTGGTTTATAAACAAGAAAAATTTCTGTCTCACAACTCTGGAGGCTGGGAAGCCCAAGAACAAGGAGCCAGAGGCTCCGTGTCTGGTGAGGGCCCTCTTCTGGTTCAAGGATGCTGTCTGCCTGCTTATGATGGAAGGACACATGAGCTCCCTGCAGTCTTTTTCTTTTTCTTTCTTTTTGGTGCTGCTGGGGATTAGAACCCAGGGCCTCGTGCATTCGAGGCAAACACTCTACCAACTGAGCTATATCTCCAGCCCCCTGCAGTTTCTTTCACAGGGACTCTGATACCATTTGTGAAGGATTGATCCCCATGACCTGAATACCTCCCCAAGTCCCCACCTTCTACAGTAAGATTGTGGAGAGGACACGAAATTCAGGTCTTAGCAAATATAACAAAGGATACAAACTGGACGACCTGGTCACTGATGTGAATAGACCTGAAACCCTAATGGCCAATGGCCTGCGAATTATGCTGATCTTAAGATCTGGGAACAAATTCCTACAAAATGTCTTGGAAAGCAACATTTGCGCTGGGCTGTGGCAGCTCCTCTTAAGACTTATTATCGCAATTATGTCAAGAAGGTCATATGGAGAAGCTTTCCTAATAGAGAAGGAGGAGGCTGATGTTCCAAGTAATTAGGTAAAATATTACAAAATACAAATGACTGAAGTGGGGGACTTGTGTTCTCTAGCATCGACTGGTCCTGGTCTATTTCAGTAGCCTTCTATGAACTGAACCACAACAGAAAAAGAACCACAGAAAAAGGTATGCCTTCCACCTCTTCTCCTGACCCAGGACTCTATACTTTATGTTTTTTCCCAAAAATAAAAAAAATTAGAGCAATCCCACTTCAGGGTTCAAAGAAGTTTAAATCACAAAGTCAAAGAGATAGACATCTTCATTGCCCTGTTTACCACAGTATAATTGCTGCCAAGATATGGAATCAACCTAGGTGTCCATTGATGGATGACTAGATAAAGAAATGTGGTAAACATACACAATGGAATACTATTCAGCCTTTAAAAAGAAGGAAATCCTGCTATCTGTGACAAATTGAATGAACCTGGAAGCCATTATGTAAATGAGATGTAAATGAGATAAGACCAGCCCAACAACAACAAACACTGCATCAACTCACATATATGTGGTGTTCCAAGTCAAACTCATAAAATCAGGAAAGAGAGGGTACCATTGGTCAAAGCACATTGAGTTTCCATTGTAAGTTGAGTAGAGAATCTCATGTTTAGCATGGTGACTATAGTTAATAACACTGTTTTCTATACTTGAAATTTGCTAAGAGACTACATCTTCAATATTCTCATCACACACAAGTATAATAACTATGAAAGGTGATGGATGTGGTAGTCAGCTTGATTGTGGTCATCATTTCACAATGGATAGTTATATCAAGGCATCATTTGGTACATCATAAGTATATACAATTTTTATTTGCCAATGGTAATTTAATATAGCAGGAAAACGTTCTTCATGCCAGAAAAGCTTAAGGTGTCCTGGGCAACGCAACGGGGATGGTGCAAATTAGAACATTTGCTGACAATAATGAGAGGGAAGAGAAGCAAGTGCCTTGAGCCAGAAAGTTATTTACTTTATGGTTCCTGGGAAGGAGAGGATCATAACGGGAAGGGGACTATGTTTAGTAGAACAAGCTATGAGCTGAATATAGTTTGTTTCCTCCAAAACTCGTGTTGAAATTTGGTATTCATTGTGGCAGTTTGGGGAGGTGGGCTTTTAGATGGTGATCAGATCCTAGGGGCACCACCTCATAAATGGCTTTATGCAATTCCTGCTGGACTGGACGGGTCACCATGAGATCAGGTTATTAGAGGGAACACGGGCCCCTGTGCTTTGCATTGTCCAATCACACCCACTTGCCTTTACCAGGAGTGAAAAGCATCCCTTCAGAAGCTGAGAAGATATTAGCACTGGCCTCCCATGTTTCTCAACTCCAAGGAACATAAGCCAAAGTGAACTTCTTTCTCTTAAAGATACTCAGTCTTAGGCATTCTGATATAGTCACTAAAAATAGACAAAGACAGGACATTTCTTTTTAATTGTTATTGATGCATTATAATTATATATAATAATGGGATTCATTATTATATATTTGTACATGCATACAATATAGGGATATAATTTCTTTTAACATCACATGTGTTCCCCGGAACCTAAAGGTCTCTTATCTGAGACAAATAATGAGGTAGGGTGGATACGTGGAGTCAACCTGAATCCAAACTGCTGATCTGGAGTTATAAAGACAAGGAAAATATAAAGGCTTAATTCTTAGAAAAAAGTGGCAAAATATAAATAAATAAAGCAATTGAAATTGTCAATCATCCTTTTTAAAAGTGATAATATTGAAAGAGCAGAGAAAGAATTGGAGTTTGGTTTTAGACATGGACTGAATGAGGTGGTTCATGGAGAAATGCTCAAATGGACCTGACTCCCCAGGAAGACTGGGGACCTCTGCACGTCTCCTTCCATCCTAAGCACACCTGAGAGCAGGTGTGTGAGGAGGTTGGGGCTAGAAAAACAGCACCTACGTGTAAGCCGTAGAGGACATAAACAGAAGAGGAAAAATCATGTGCTCCACAGACCAAGAAACCAGGGATTCAGCAGCAACTGCAGGACCTTGAAGAAGCAAGCTACCTGCCCACTGGCATACCTGGGACACACCTGCACCCTGTACCCCCTCTCACTGCACAGCTTACTTTAAGTCTTTTTGAAAACGTTCCCTAGTTTCTCTACTCTGCACAGGGAAGACCTGAGAAAGCGATTTAGTTCCTCTCAGTCTTGGGTTCTTGCAATGTGAAAGGAAGACAATGTCTCCTTCTTGCAAAAACATAAAGAAGATGAAAGGAGATGTGTGAAACCACTGCCAAGCAAAGGCCACCCAAATCACTGCTCTTCTCCTCTGTGCTGTTGTTTCTCTGTGCAGCATCATGCTAAATCAAACTTGCAGGCTGCAGGGAATCAATCCACTGCTAAGAATCCCGGTCCACGTCTCCCAGGGACAGGGTGCAGCTTCAGGATCCTGCCGTGTGAAGCAGTTACCCCAGGCCTTCCAGGACGGAACAACTCCGACACCAGGACCTAGTGGTGCCTGGAGTTCTCTGCTGCCCAGAGGGGGATTCGCTCGGGTCCTGGACTGGGGCAGCACTTTGATGCTCCACATACAAATATAATGATTGGAATAAATATCTTTTCCATCACAATATTACCAGACTGTGAGATTTCATTTGCATACCCCTGATGATCTCATTATATATGATTTTATCTCCTTCTCTCTCGGTCTGTCCCCAGTTAATTGGGTCCTATGGTATTAAGCTGTCTGAAAAGGCATCTTCTACTCCTGAATTTCAGAATTTGACTTACAAGGGGGTTGGTGCTGATAAAGTGATGTTATATGCAGATGAGAGCACAGGAGGCTTCCTGGAGGCCTTATCTCTTTCCTTAATATCTTTAAAGTCGGCCTTTTGAGGTTTTATCTGGCTATGCACAACACTTAAACACACAGTAAGCCTAAAGCCACCTCCTCTGCTGATTAAGTGGGTTCAGTCTCAGCTTCCCCATCTAGACTCTCTGTCCCAGCGAACATTTGGCCTCATCGCCTTTTTATTTCCAGTTGTCAGCTTGACAAACGGCGGCCGCCTATCCGCCTTCCCCATCTTGTAACATCAGCAGAATCGGCCCTGGTGCTTCTGGGCACCGAAGACTCACCATCACCTTCCCCCAGGAATGAGGCTGCAGAAAGCCAGGCTCAGCAGATGGCTGACTTCCCCAAGCCTGGCACCTGCAGGGCAGAGCCGTGGAATGTGCTTCAGGCACCTTCTCTGGGACACAGCTGCTCAAGTGAGGCCACATGGAGATGAGTTGGAGATGAGTTGGAGATGCAGGAGAACCCTGAGCTGAGATGGCGGATTTACCCTGAGGTCAGACCCTGAAGTTACCCATCTCTGCATCCTTCACTCGAGGCTTTGGTGAAAAGGGAAGAGAGGTGCCAAGGTGGGCCACCTGCCAATCCTGTGAGATAAGTCAACCCAAGCAGATCAATGGCACTTGGAGCTGTCACCTCACAGTGCCCCATGCAGTTCTCCATGAACCAAATACCATCCCTGAAAGCTCATAGCTTTTAAATTAGGTTTTGTTAACTAGAACAAATATTCAAAAAAAAAATAGATGAACAGAGAAATAAATGAATGGTTTTGCTAAATTTCCTGTTCTTTTAGTAAGCCTATCAAAGTAGAAAATAAGACTATATTTTAGATAAAACTCAGTTGCAAAACACTGACGTATGTTACTTAAAAAAAAGAATGCAAAATTTTCAGAGTAGCATAAGATTTATAAAAAAGAAGAAGAAACTTCAGTGCCCTTGGGTTATGCAATATCTAGGTAATACCAAACATATGCCTGGCAATACCCTTTCCAGCCCCTGAAGAAGGCCACTGTGGTGTCTGAACTCTTTGGATCTGACTCCTCACTCCACCTCTGTGTTGCGCGGACTTTGTCATTAATATCTGGAATGTGGGTTTAGCATGGACAATGCTTCAAACTGCCGTGCGTATGTGGGGAGTGGACAGCTCGGTTCATGCTCCTCTGAGAAATAACAGGAAGGGAAACAATGATGAGTTTAAGTCACAGCTCAAAAAGCTTTCTGGTAGATTTACAGTAATCACTATCCATGAGACAGTGATGGGGATACAGCATTCCAATTACTAGATAAGGCCTCTATCTTCCACAAAGCAATTAAGCAAAATGCCACAATAAAGAAGTACTTCAGAAGGATAAAACTACCTCCATTTGAATTGCTTTTCTTTTTTAAAGTAAGCATTCACTAATCAGCTCTAGAAAAAAAAATAATAATTCAGCCCTCTTCTAAAACTTGTTTACTGAAAGGAGAACAAGGAAGGTAATGGGTGACATGCGTGTCCTTTTGCAGAGATGATTGGAGTGCTCTAGTGTACTTCTGAAACCGTTTCTCCTCCAGGTACTTTTTGGCTGACCTTGGGAGTCTATAAAAGCCAACTATTGGCTTTTCAATCATTTTCTAATCTTTTATGGGGTTGCAATAAATACATTTATTGTGCACAGAGTCTTTTCATGTGTTCCCTCATTCACTCAGAAAATATTTTTTTGAGATAGTCTATGTTCCGGTCATCTTGCTGTGTACTCAAAATGCTATGATGGAGGAAAATGTGTTTGGGACCATAATAAATAACGTTTATATTGGGGTAAGGGTGAATGGTGAGGAGGCACGTATTAAAAATATAATGGCTCAATTGACTTCATGAGTAGCTATAATAATACATTACAGAAGACAACATCGTAGCACAAGGGGACTTGGGGAATCACCCAGCCAGGGACCTCTCTGAGATGATAAGTTTTTCTGGGAGCTAAAGGAGAAATAATTTTTGTTTTAATAGGCCACACAGTGTGCAAAGGATGTTTGAAGTTAGGATGGGGGTAGTGTTTGCAAATTCTCCTGGGTAATAAGGAGTTCTATTTAATTTATTCACCATATATTTATGCTTCAAATATTTGTGAGCACGATAGGTTTTTCCAGCTCTGTCCTATCCTATCCTTGAGGGGTCGTAGACTGATGGGGCAAATAGATTCTGGTGAGCCAGAATCAACCTCAGCCCCTGAAGGACCACAATTAGAGTTCCATACAGGATTCATACAGAGACTAGAGGCTCCTAATAACCCAGTTATACTGTCCCTGGACACAGCCATACTATACTAGTCAGCTCCCCCTTGCTAGAGTCGTCAATTCCAACAGAGCTCCTGCTTTATGGAGGGACTTCTGGGGGTTCTAGTGGAAGACACTTAAAGTGACCTCTAAAATGACCCATTGAGAAACGTAGCTCTCCCCACTGAGGAGGAACACAATGCCCTGAGCCGAGTGAGCATGTCTTGGTGTGGCTCACCCTCACTGTGTGCTTTGCAGCCTGAGGTTCTGAAAGGAAGAACCCCTCTTACAGAGACTGTACCAAGGAGGGTCTGTTAGCTCTGATTGGTCCCTGGATTATACTCAAGGCATTAAATCTTGGAAGAACAGCAGTCTTCCAACCTAGTTCACCCAGTTTTCAAGTTCTTCCTCCAGTCTATTGAGATACTGATAATGATTACAGTAGCAATCTCAGCCTCCTTCTCAATAAGCACTCAGAGCAAAAGCAGCTGTGCTTAGGGTGCCTCAGGATTAATGCTGGTTGTTCCTTCGAGCCAGGCTCCATGATGCAGGCTCTGTTCACTGCTGTCACATGCACTCGGCAGGAACATGCCCAGTGCTGTTCAGCCACACTCCCCTACTTTGCAGCACTGGGCACATTGTGGCTGACACTGAAGAGATGGGCAGCAAGAAGAAGGTCCAGTTTGAAGTTCAGTCAAATGATAAAATACATGAGCACTTACCAAGAGCTAACTCTGAACCAGACCCTGTGTCCAGCACACCTTGTATTAACTCATTCAATTTCCACAGCAATATAACAAGGTAGGCATCATCTTATCCTCATTTTGTCAATATGATAATGGAGGTAAAGAGAGGTTAAATAATTTGCCAAAGTAACATAGCAAATAAGAGTGGAGGACACAGGGATTCAACCTGGGCCATCTGCCCCCAGGGCCTGTGTTCTCAACGTCCCTACAGTATGATAGATATAGGGCTTCAGTATGGGCTAGGTTGCAGTGTGGGTTTGACTCTGGCTTGAGCTGTACTTTGTTGGTAGCAAGGAACAGTCGCTCAAGCCAGTTTGGGAAGAAGAGATTGGATAGTTTAAGAATAAATTTGAGTAGGAGAAAAAAAGACAGAATTTCACACAAGCCCTGCAGAAGAGTGGAACTTAGCCCTGTTGGCACTGCAGAGGCAGATGGGTGGGGTTCACAGGCCCCAGGCCCCTGGGCAGGGAGATTGACAGATCTAAACTTACTGGCTGGGTGCTCATCTAACTCACGTCCTGTCTCCTTCTGGCGCCCTCTTGCCTCAGCTCTGTGCTCATTGCTTCAGCTTATTCCCACCTTCTGATGGACCCTCCAGGCTCTAACCCCAGGTCCACACTGTAGGAGCCAGAGGCTGCTAATGTCTGCCCCACACCCTCTGCCAGTGCTGTGTTGACCATCTCCTGAGGGCTGACAGCACCCCGTCAAGCATCAGTATCTCTCTCCCTGTCCCCCTGAGGCCTTTCTCCAGGTGGTTGCTCATTGGGTCCACCTGAAGTACACCCCAAGGGAACCATAGTATCCCTGGGAGCACCTCATCCAGTGAAGAGGGAGAGTTGAGAGTTAGGAGGTTCATTCTCTGCTCCTCAAGGGGTATGTGCTGCACATTCCTTGCAGGGTACCCTGAGCTGGTGGGGGACACTTTGGAAGGAAGAGTGTAAGAAAGCAAATAAGAAAGAAAATGAAAGCCTATTGTACATTTACCCAGGACCAGAACTTGTGCAGAAGCCAGGTGGATGGTTTTATGCATGTTTATACAGATTGGAACACAAGACCGCAGGGCTGGTGCCTGAGCCCCCTCCAGCCCCCCCCCCCACCCCCTGCCCCCCACTACCCCCCCAGATGGTGGGAGGGGCCAGGATAGAGTTCACTGCAAATGGGTTTGACACAAGAAGGAGGCATTAATGAAAAGACAAGGACTCAGTCATCATAGTGATAGATTGAAAGTAATACCTGTCGTCGTCTTTAATCAAAAAGGAGCAAATGAATGAGTTGACACCTGAATGTGTTTCACAGCTGGGCGGGTGGCATGTGCTTCCTTTGCACATTCTTCTTGCCACAAGAACAGCAGAGCCTTACCCTAGATCTGTCATGGCACTGCAGTGGGGTGCCAAGAAAATGGTGCAAAACTAATAATTTTGCTTGAAGAGCATTCATGACTTTGAGGAAAGAACAACAACAACAAAAAGTACTTGCTATTCACCTGAAGTTTGAAGGTTTAAACTCTGAATAGCATCTAGGAAAATGAGGAAGAAGCACAGGGGAGGGGGCATCAGGGAATCTCTATGTTTTTCTCCCCTTCCCATCATGGAACTCTCAGATTTAAGACCAGAATCCATTCCTCCCCATATTTACATAGTCAGGAAGTTTATGGATCTGCCATTAAAATATTTGTGTCAGGGCTGGGGTTGCAGCTCAGTGGTAGAGCTTTTGCCTATCAAGTGCGAGGCACTGTGTTCGATTCATAGCAACATATATAAAGAAATAAAATAAAGGTCCATTGACAACTAAAAAACTTATATTTGCATCACACTGCCCAACAGCCCGCCCCAGTTACCTTAACTTCAAGACAATCTGCTACTTAGGACCAGACTTGGGGTGTTTATTTCTGAGAAAAGGTGTCACTTTTACAGTACAACAAATAAAACACTTTAACATCTTGCTTTTCTTACTTTAAGACTATTTATTCTCATTCGATAAATCCAGAAAAAGTTTCCTCTCTTTATTTTTCAGAAGAATCAAAAGGCTTGGAAATGTCTGGCAGCCCACCCAGCAGGAACCTACAAGAAACAGCAAAACAAGGACTTTGACCTTCTTCTCTCTTTTAGTTTATCTTCTTGGTTCAAAAGGAACCAGATAAATCATATCGGACAGGTGTTAACTGTCCCCAACTTTTTCTTTAAGGGAAGCAACTAAGGTTCAAAAAATAAGAAAGTAAGAAGAAGGTCTGCTTTGTGTGGGAATCAATGTGTTCAAGTCAACCAACTTGGGGTATTGTTTTCCCTCCTGGTGATGGAGCTCAGAGTAAAGAAGGGAGCAGTGCTCAGGTCTGCATGCAAATGTCTAGGCTATTAGAAGAGGCAGTGCCTCACGGATTACATGGCATTTGCACTCTCTGAGCTCTCTGCCATGATGAGGCTCTCACACCCATGCACATGCTGATACATGGCTCAGCTCTGAAAGCATTGACTCCCCAAGACTCAGTGTTTAAAAGTTAAGATGATCTGGTCCCACGGATCAGATATGTGCTCTGTGTAGGGTGCCTGGATTTAAAAAAAAAATTACTCAATTTTCACCTGTATTAATTGTGCAAATTAATGGAGTTCAGTGTGGCCCTTTGGCACATGCTTATAGCTAGCACTGGTCAATTTTCTTTCCATTTGCTTTTTGTCCCACAGCGACCCTGTGAGGGAGGGATAGTTGTGCTGTATAGATGAGGAGCTGAGGGTTTTCAGAAGTAACTTGCTGCAGTTGCCAGCTAAGAGTCAGTAGAGCTGATATTCCCACTAGGACTGCCTGGCCCCAAAGCCAGAGTGCTCTTCAGCCCTGACCAGGATCAATCATGCTTTCTTTGTGGAGCATTCAGTGTCAAACACTCAGCCTCCTCCACATAAGTGTGGGTTCTCCTTTTTCAATCCAGAAGTGACAAAGCAATACCTGTACCTATTGGGACTTATGACCCAGAAACACTGAGAAGCCTGGTGCAGGATGGACAGAACACACACACAGCATGAAGGAAGCGCCCAAGGGACCCATGACCCACTGGGGGGCTGGCAATGGGTTGGCAGAGTGGCCACCTGACAGCTCCCTGCAGCTGGCAGGACAGGAGTTATGCTGGTAGGAGCCAGATACAAAGGCCTGGAGTCAGGGTGAGAAGTTATGAGGAGCCATGTGAAGGAGGCTGGCAGACAGCAAAGCCAAAGTAAAGAATAATGTCAAGGATAAAAAGTAAAAAAATATATTATTTGATAGAAAATTCTAGAACTTCTTTGCCACATGGAGTTAGGCATTCAATGAAATCTTCCCAGAAATAAGCTGGTTAAAGGATAGGGCTCAGGCTGAACTGAAGGTTTGTCAACCAAAGGTGTCCTTGGCCTACTGTACATTGTATCCTGAGAAGTCCTATTGCATTCATGTGGCTTTGTTTAGGGTAGTGACAGAGGTTTGAAAAGAAGGGATTTGCACAGAATCTGTGGCACCAGGTCAAATCATCTTGGCTGGTTTAAGTCTAGCTCAGCAGCAGCACTTCCACCTTCGGGAGAAGGGCTGTGTGCATCTTTAGGTGCTACATGCCAGTATGACATCCCACAGGAGCTCCACACCATGGAATGCGCTCCATCTCCTGGTCCTCACCACAGACTTCCTGGGAAGGGATAATCACCCCTATTTTATAGATGAAGCTAATATAGGAACTTAGCAAAGTTTGCAAGCATTCCCAAGATCACACAGGTGGAGACATAGATAAAAGTTAAATACCCCTCTTTCTAACTCCAAATGTTACCCTTCCACCACTGAAGAGATGATGTCATTTCTTAATGACACTTTATTGTCTTCCAAGCAAAATGTCTCTCATTCAAAGTCTGAGGGAAGTTCTCCAAACTGGTTGCTGAAAAAACCAGCTTTGTGCTTTATCCAAACAAATAAATACTGTTAACAGCTGCATATTCTCCTTTGCTAGAGTATGATTCGATTTCCAGTGCTGGATCATTCTTCTGGAGCTCACAGACTCTGGTGTCTGCCCCTGGAAGTAATAAGCAAGCTCTCTGCCATCACCAAAATCTGGGAGAAGCCTAAGGCTGGCCTGACAAAAGTTGTCATTAGGAAAGTCCCACCCTCCAGTAGGGCAGAGGTGCCTTTGAATACCAACTAGGTGCCAGGCCACATGCCAGGTTCCAGGCTGTGAAAGTGAAGGAGCCCTGCACACTGCTTCAGAAGATCTTATGATCTAGTTGGAGAAATAAATACATAAATTAACATCAACAGAGGATGAGTGTGCCATTCATATTGGGATGGATGGAGAATGTGGCACCTGAGCTGAACATTGAAAGTTGAGGGGGATTTCTCCTGGGGTGAAGAGGAGCAAGAAGGGTCCAGGGAGGTGGAACAGCATGAGCCAGGCCATGATGAGCACTGTCACATTTTGCTGCTGAACTGAGTGGCTGGGGTGTTGTAAGAGGGGAGGCAGATGAGGCCAGCAGACAGGACAGTAGGAGGGTGCTGTGCAGAAACAGAGCTGGCTTTTATTCTACACCTGAGGACGAGGTGCAATCAGCTTAGACCTAAGGAAAATTTGCTTGATAATTGTCTTCATGTTTACTTTATCTTCCTTTATCTAATCGACTATTCCAGTCGTCTGTTAATCTAATATTCCTGTAACAATGCATCATATTCTTCATTAGAGTTCATTGTATGTACTTACTTATGTTTCATTATACTATTTGGCACAGAGTTTGGCCGAGAACAAAATGCTAAATAAATGCTGTCAGAATTGAAATAAAGAACACCCCTCATGAGCACAGGTTAGGGGTCCTGAGACTGCTGTCTTCCTTAACACTCACCATACCCCACAACTGAGCTATGGTCCTTCTCCTCTTTATAGGTAAACAAGCTGGAGTGGGGGATCACCAATAACAATCCTGGGGGCAAGATGCTCCATTAGCATTGCTCTGCTGATACAGACGCGTGAGACTCAGCCCTGGAGCTAAGTGATGGGAGAAGCTGTGTTTTTAATACTTTACTGTATGCACAAAGTCAGCCAGAAATCCTAGGCTCAGGATTGTACTCTACGCACTTATCAACAACCTCACTGAAGCAAGAAATTTGCCACAAATGGGTCTTTGAAGCCAAAACAAATCAAAATAAAATATGTGCTGTAGCCCGTACTCCTCCTTAAGGAGAACCTCTCGGAACTGTTCCCTGGCTGCAGCAGAGAGACAATGCTGGGTGAAAGAGATGTCCGAGGTGTGGCTCCTGAGGCATCTGTCCGACTATCACAGGCCAAATACTATCAGTATGATTAGGTTTGCACCAAAGTTGGGGTGGGGAGTGCTTTTTACCTCAGGGAGGTATTTGCTCCGTATACTTGGCACATCAGGATGTGCGGCTCCTCCATGCTGGGCTTCATGCTCTATATTTGTCCAGTAATAATGGACTGCTGAGGGCGGACGGGCCTGACCCTGGAGAAGTGTGAGCACACGGGGTGAGTGCAGCAAGGAACACGGCACAGAACAGGAGACAAATGCACGATAAATGAGCTCTGTTGTGAAAAATAAGACTGTGGGCTGGTCGGAGATGGGGGGAGACTTCACAAAGGAGGGGCAAATAAGCTGGCGTTGAAGGATGAACAGGAGTTTCCCAGAACAGTGGTGGGCTGCCTGGGGTAGCTTTGTTTGCTGAAGCTTCTGTTTCGATATCCCTCTGATTAGTTTTAATACCCGACGATGGCTAGAGTACCACAAACTCCTGAGCACTTCTGGGCTGTGCTATGGATGTGTGTCTCCCAAACCTTCCCGTGCTGGAAGCTGGACCCCTGATCATGTGAGGTGGGGGGACCTTCAAAGGGTGGGCCCATTAGAGACGACTGGATCCCAGGGGTCAGCCTGGAGGAAATCCCTGCCCTTCTCTTGTATAAAGTGAGCCCTTCCCACCTGCTTGGCTCCTTCTGCAGGCAACAGGTTCCCTGCCCACTTCTCTGCCATGCTGTGAAGCAGCCAGCGCCCTCGCCAGACAAGAGCACCATGCTGTATGGACAGTCCAGCCACCAGAGTTGTGAGCCAAATGACTTTTTTACACATTATTCAACATAAAGTCTTCTGTAAAAGCTGCACAAAATGGACCAAGGCCATCTGCAGATGAATGCTGTGGACAATTGTTCAGTTCTTTACTGAGGGGCCTTCTCTATGTTTGTCAAGTCTGGCTTAAGCATGCCCCCAACCACCCTCTGACCCTCATATCATAACACCTAGGAAGCTGCACCTTAGTTGCTTATTTAAATAGACCAAGCACATAGGGAGACAGTGTCGGGTGCAGAGGGAATATCTGCTGCCTGTGTGTGTGTGTGTCTGTATGTCCCTGCACGTGGTTTTATGTCCCCAAGTCTGCTCCTTCTCCTTGTGATAAAAAGACCTTGATTTCGTTGGGAGACCCAACTCCCCACCACTCTATTGTAGGTAAAACTAACACTACACCTGAGCCAGAGGGCCAGGTCCAGCAAGCAGCAGATTCTATTTGTTTAGCCACAGGGATTGACCTGAAGATGAGCAAATCAGAATCAATCGCATCTACTGACATGATGCTGAAGTTCCAGGAGAACAGACTTCCATCCCAGTCTTCAAACCTGAGAGAGGGTAGTGTCTATCCTGGGTACTTCCATCTGCAGAAACTGTGTTCTTGCCCATCGAGGGCACAGCTAAGGCAGAAGAAGTGAGTCTTTATGACATCATTCGATTCTGACTCCAGACAGAATGAAGCATTATCTGTCCCACTGGGGTCCTTCATTACATGGAGGCAATTCATTCCCTTTCACTTGAAACAGTAAATGTCCTGCCTTGTGCTAGGTATATTCTGGAAGGGCCATTGCTTCAGATACCAGAAATAGATATCTGGTCAGCAGGGAGCTGTGCAGACATGGTTTATGCTCCCAAGCTTTCTTACTGAGGGGTGTGTGTCCTCTCTGAGAGAGGCCTTGGTGTACAGGCTGCTCCAACATGATGTTCCTGCTGAGATTCCAACTTTGTCTCCAAGTACCTGCTAGCTTGCGACCTTCTGACAACACCCCCTGCCTGGTTTCATTGTAAAGATGTAATTTATTGTCTGTATCGTTTATCTCACGGATATGTCCTCAAAATGAGAAAGGTAAGGGATGAGACAGAGCTTCTTTCGGGAAATAATTTAATCTTTTTACGCACGATAACTAAGTTAAAAGTGCAACATTGGTACTAAATCTAATTTGCTGATCCCCAACTGCTCATAGAAGGCATATAATGGGATAATGAAAAGAACTGTGGGCTTAGAAAATTCTAGATCTAAATCCAGACATCATGAGCATGAGATCCTGAGCGAGGCAGGGGGCAACCTCAGTTTCCCCGTCTGAGAGAGGGAGCAACAGTCCCTGCTCTGCGGAGCTGCTGGAAGAATCCATTCACGCTGCATCTGAGTTCTCTGCATCTGCCATCCCTTGATGTGAGCAATCTGCCACCAGATTCTACTGAGGACAGAGATCTGTGACCTACACAAACAAGCGCAGCAGGCTGACCTAGAGTGGGGACAGGCACCTCAGCCCAAAACACCCCATCTATGGTCTTCTAGTGACTAACATAAGAGTCTGATGTAGAAAAGGTGACCGGGAAAAATAAGACTTTCTCTCAAAATTTTAAGTTGAAAATTTTGTTGAAATGAGGTAGTAAGCAATAGAAGGCAGAAGTCACACTAGAGAGAGAAATCGAAAATGACAGGTAGTATGATCCGTCTATGTCCCTATCTGAATCCCTTTGAAAGCTGAGCCTGGATCTAGGGTTTAGTACTGGGAACTTCTTTGAGAGGGGATTCTAGGAAGCCTAAGGCAGGGAGCTGGAGCAGCGACGCAGGGAGAAAGAGACATGACGGAGTGGATAAAGGGCCGGGGCTGGGGCTCAGCAGTAGAGCAGGTGCCTCGAATGTGTGAGGCCCTGGGTTCGATCCTCTGCACCACCTAACAATAAATAAACAAAATAAAGGTATTGTGTCCATTTACAACTAAAAAATAAAAATAAAAAGGGGATAAATGTGTGGACAATTGTCACATTCTTTGAGGGTAGAAGGTCTCCCCTAATTTTTTCAAGTCTGACTTAATATGTCCTGCCCACATTATCTTTTAATTGTTATATCATAGTGCTTAGGAAAGTACATGGTAGCTGCTTATTTAAACAGATGCAGCATACAGCTGGTCCTTATGAACTCCTCATTGAAAGAATGAATAAAGAATGGGAGGATTGAGAAAGGAGAGTCGGACAGGGAAAGAATGGAAAGAAAGGTACCTGGGAGAAATTTTGGCCATCACAGAAAATGCAGAGAAGCTTCAAGAAATGGGTGGTTTGCTAAGGAGACAGAGGACTAGTCTGAGGAGGTGTTAGGGAGAGGACACCTGCAAGCATGCAGGGCTGAGGGTCAAATCAAGGTGGAAAGACCCCCTTAGGAGCACCAGGGACCACTTAGAAAGATGCGAAGAAAATATGTCTTTAGAATAAAGACAAATGTTGCATATTCTTTTTCTTATGTGGAAGCTAAAGAAAAAAAAGTGTGAATGGGGAACAGAGATTACTAGAAGCTGGGCAGTGGGCAGAGGGTGGGAGGCAGTTAGATAACTAGTATCAAAACCTAGTTAAGATGAAAGGAATAATATCTCAGCTTGCACAGCACAGTACGGTGGGTGGCTATAGTTCACATTAACATGTTACACATGTTATGAAGATTTAGGGAGAGGATCTTGAAGCCACCAGGTATAGAGAAATGGAAGGGAAATGGAAATGCTCATGACCTTGATTCCATCAATACATGTTATGTACATGTCTTGAAATATCACACTGCCCCATAAACATGTACAATTATTGTGTCAAACAAAAATAAAAATTAAAAAAAAATAAAAAGAGAAGATGTGAACATCCAGGGAGATGACTGATTAGATCATGGGAATGACTCTTCCTAGTAAACAGCTTAAGAGTCGAATAAGACGGGAAATATTTTGAAAAAAGTTTTAATCACTGTCCCATTTGGAACAGGAGTAAGAAATATGCAAAAGTTGAAAGCATAAGTGAATGTAAATCACCTGACTGGTGAGAAGACATCAAAGCCAGCTCTTCAAAAGGGAACAGCCAGGGAGTCCAGAGCTGAGCGGAAGGCCCAGGCCACTTTCACGGCAGCCAGAGCAGGAACGAGTTCTTTGCTCTGTGGATACCGGCTAAAAACAGACCCCCAAACCACCTTCTTCTTGCCTTCATGCTCTTTGTTTCCTTTTTATACTTGAACTAAAAATGATTTAGCGTGGATATTACACATGTTTTGGGTGTTTTCCTTCTGATTAAATTTTGGGGTGGTAAAGCTGATGTTTTGATTTTAGTTCAAACTCCTTAGTTATGAAAATTTCCAAACAGGACTTAAACTGAAAGATTCATAATTGATATTAAATTAAATAACTGACATTTACAGATCTGTTGAGCATTTCTAATCCAAAATCAGAAAAGCTCCAAAATCCAAAACTTTTCAGGCACCAATATTGTTCCATAATTCTGCTGTTTCAATGAACAAACTTAATTTATTAAAAACATTGCATAAAGTGACCTTCAGACTATGTGTACAAAGCATATGTGAAAAATGATTTTTGTTTATAGACTTGAGTTCCATTCCCAGGATATTTTATTATGTATGAAAATAAAAAATTTAGAAAGCATTGAAAAAATTAAAGAAAAATAAACAAAATTTAAAAAAAAATTAAAAACCCATCTGAAATCCAAAACATTTCTGGTCCTGAGCATTTTCAATAAGGAAAATATTTATACCTTTCAATGATCATTTTGCTTGATGATATACCCAGTGCCAAACCAAGGATGAGACAGAGGGAGTGGTCCAACAAGGTTTAGAAAACAAAGAATGCATTTGTATTCTCCATAGAGAATTTAAAAGCAAAAGTGAAACCATCTGAAAGTCTGTATGCTTTTTTGTATCACTAAATGCCTACAACTCTATACAAAATTAGTAGACGATATTCTTCCCTAAAAAATCCTTTTTAGTTCCTCTAAGTTCTAAGCAATAGCTATATTTACTGCTGGTTTTTATAAGTGTGTATGAAAGATTCATATTAGGATATTTTTATTAGCTATTCTTTAATAAGTGCCATATTTTTACATGGAAGTTCATTTGGAGAAATCCCATTTGCGTGGTGGACCCCTATAAACACAAACTCTCGACTGTTGGCATTCATAGAGAGCAAGTTCACAAGCTTTTAAATTCTTCTAGTTCACGTCAGGTGCAGTTTGTGCCTCTAACACTTTTAGCTTAATACATATTCCTATGTTTAAGCAAATTTGAAATACTCAATGACAGCTCTATGATTTTTTTTTCTTTTGAGTTGACTTCTCCTTTTGGTATGAAGTTTCAGTTGAAGTTACCCAAAGGGGGAAAAAACAAGACAAAAACGACCGGGAATTATGGACATTTACTTAAAAACAAAATCACATTTCAAAAAATGCCAGGAGAAACGACAACAGATGTTAGTCTTATATTGCCAGAGGATATCTAAAGGACCGCGTTTCAATGTGTCATCATTTTGAACGACTTCTAGGTATCTGTCCCAAAGCGATGGAATAAATGACCTCAGCCCATCGCTATTACCCCATTATTTTTCTCATATTTGCAGAAGAATGTCTTCTTTACCAAATGAAATGAATTTTATTATAAATCATAAGATGAAGTTATTTCAGTGGAAAAGTTTCCACTGCAGAAACATGTGAAAGTTGTTGGAAATGATCCTGACAAAATAAACATGGACAATATTGCAATTTATAGAATTTGTTGTTTCTGAATTTCTGCCAAATTTGCTCTTTCTTTTAAGACTTTCCTTATTTGTATGTATCTCTTATTTTCTGTGGAAAAAAAAAATTTTCAAAGTTGAAATTAATAGAAGATTAGCTATCGACCATGAACACAGAAAAATCTGCCTATACTGAGAAATGAGCCTCAATATATCAACTTTAATAAAGGAATTGAAAAGTTTACATATACACTAGATGGGTGAGTAATGTATGGAGTCCATAAAGATTACAATTGTGATATAATCTAATCTCTATTAGTCTTCTGTTTTTTTAATTAAATTTGGGTAGATACTTATAGCCTCAAAAAGAATGCAGTGTTCTTCCTAATCTTACATAGCTGTAATACACTCTTTTAATGTCTATGCAAACTGTCAAATCATTTCTCTATTTAATCATTTGTGGGTTTTAATTAATTACTTTGTAACACAAAATTTCATAACTCGCACAATCATATGGGGGGAAGTTTATGGTTTCCTCAGAGGCTGGCTATCCAATCTGTTTCCTGGAACCATGTCCTTGACTGGGGAGTGAAGAGCCCCTGCCAGGAGCAAGTTGCGAAGTCCCCGTCACTGCTTCGTTGCCTTTACATTTGCATGCTGTGTGTCTTAAGAAGCCCTTTCCCTCCTCAGAAGCTTAAGGACCTTTTCCTACAGTGTCTTTTAAAAGGTTTATAGTATTATCATCCACAGTGAAGTCTTGCATCCACCTGGAATTGATTTTTATGGATAGGGTGATGCAGGGGTCCAATTTCTCCCTACACGCACACACATTGATAACTCAGAGTTGCGGAACCATTTTTGAAAAGTCTATCCTCTTCCCACTGATTTACAGCACCAAACATATCACATATCATGTTTCCTGAGCTGTCAGTGAGTGCCGATTCTTACCATTGTCAATTGGTCTACACCTCCCTTCCTGGTTGTTTAAATACTCTACAGCAACTCATAATGATCTTCAAAGACAAGGCCAGCTAAGCCATTTTAATTTTTTTCTTGTCTATTATTGACCTTAGAATGTCCGAATATATTTTAGGTTCTAGCTTTTCAAGTTCTCTGAAAGACCCTGTTGGCATTTTCACTGAAATTACATTAGATCTATGACTCAATTTGAGACAATGTTCAACATGTTTATAAGTACTGAGTTCAATTAGGTCATTCTAGTCTGTTCTATTAGATCTATCTGTTCTGTTAGGTCATGATCACATTTTAAGTTTCTTTTATTTTTTTTAACATAATGTACTTGCATAAATTTTGCTTCACCTTGTATATATTTATGTATTATGAAGTTTAGGTTTTAAAATCTTACATCTTCAAACTGTATATGTAATTCAACTCCCTTTAGCAAATTGGGTATGTATTTAAATCTCTTGCTTAGTCTCTTGATAATTCTAATAATTTATCTTTTGATTTCTTAAGGCTTTCTTCATAGGAAGGCATGTCTGTGAATAACAAAAGAGTTTTGTTTCTTCTGTCTGATTATTACCTGTTTCTTTCATTTTCTTGTGTCACATGCTGCCTGGGACCCCTGGGATGGTGCTCAGGACCAACTGGAGATCCTGTATTCAAGGCTACACTCAGTGACTTCAAAATGCAGGTAAGGTTCCATCTCTTAAGCTGCAAAATAGGTATCTAGAAGCTCATTTTGCTATTTTTAAAAATGTCCCTATATATTATATAAAGTTTTGCATGCTATCTATGTTCACAATTCAGAAAGCATAAAATAAATTATTTAACACAAACTTTAAAAAATGAATAGAGATCAGGAACAGTTTCCGATGAAGGAGATGAAGGGTCGGGAGAGAAAAGGCATGTGACCTAGTCAAGGCACACTGGCAGGAGACAGTCAGAAAGAAGAGTCCTTCCTAATGAAGTTGCTCCACTGACTATGGCAGGTCTCTGGGCCTTCCGTCAGGCAATGGATCAATATCATTTCCACATTTACCTGAAACAACACCATGCTAAGAGAAGGGCAGAAATTCACATCTTCAGTGTTAAAGATAGTGAAGACGTTGACACCAGCTTCAGTTCGTGCTGCTGAGGCCCAGTGCACAGGTCATAGCCTCTGCTTCATGACAAGGCTGGACCTCCTCATGATTTAGTCCACAGACAGGCAAAGGGGGAGATTTTGCATCATAAAGATTGCCATCAATGGAAGGGAGAATGAAGACCATGGCTGATCCTGCCCACCCTGCCACACTGCTTCCCTCCAGCATGGCGCTGCCTCATTGGCACTCCCCTGAGCCCCCAAGTGCTTCAAAGTCTGGACTGTGAACAGACCCTTCCTCATCCCTAGAGAGCCCAGGATGCATGAGCTCTTGTGGATATTTTTATTATTCAATTTAATTATTAATCCCTCCACCAAACTTCTTTTCCTCTCTCCCACTTCCCCAAAGAAAGATCAAGTTCTTCCCTGCCTGAGCATCTTCTGTGTCTTGTCCATATCTCTCAGATGAGCCTGCTCATGTTCCTATGTCAGTCACACTCTTTGCTAAGGACTGAATTCCTGTCACTTAGCTCAGTACCATGTCTGCAACTGTGAGGGCCAAGGCTTACTGAATTTTTCCTATGTACCAGGAACTATGCTAAGCACTTTACGAGAATTACCACACAGGTGGTGTTCAAAAATCCCTTTGTAAATGTGAACCAGCTCTGTGCTTTCAGAGTAGGTAGCCTCCCTCCACTGTTCAAGTCTACCAAGCTAGTCAGAGATCAGTTCCACTGTCCCCTGCCACTTCTCCAACAGTGATCATCACAGCCTGCTTGGATACTGGAAATTCTGAATACTGTTGCCAGATGTTAATAAGAAAACCTGAGTGCCTCTGACAGATGTTCTCTCCAATTCATGACATATTTCAAATTAGAATCATTTCTGAAAACCCAGGGTCTAGTGCATAGGTGAGAGTACTGCGTTGGGGGTTAGAAGTACTAACAGCTATGAATAACAAACCTGAGGTGGTCTCTGGCCACCTGACTTCCAGCTCTGTGCTTCTTGCAGTTTCCAATCATTTCCCAGCTCTGTGCTTTCAGAGTAGGTAGCCTCCCTCCACCAATACCACCCTTATCTCTAAGAATAGCTGCAGAAAGTGGTCTTTGCCATTGCAGGAGCAAATCTGTCGCTGAGCTAGCACTATTGCTGTTAGAGAAAACAGGAGATGGCTCAGGAGCACCTGCTTGCAAACTCACATTCCTTCCAGCTGCTCCCTTCCCCCTTCTCTTTTGGAGAATATGTGCCAAGCTGATGAACTCCCGGCCCTTCCACTCTTGTTGTTCTACTGTGCGTGTATGCCTGGGTGCATGTTTGTGTGTTCATGCCTGAACTTACACGTGTACGTGTGCTCATCTGAGATGTGCTTATGTGTGTTCATATGTGTATATGTGCGTGTGTGCTTGTGGACGTATGCGCATGTTCCATTGGTTGAGTTGGAGGTACAAAGCCTATTTCAAAAGAAAGCGAATTCATTTCTTTCTTTCCTCTGAGGAGCACTGGAGTTCAGTTGCTGAGTGACTCAGCCTACTCAGATATTGGAAATTCTGGATAGAGTTGCCAGGTTTTAGTAAAGAAAACCTGAGCACTTCTGACAGATGTTCTCTCCATGGCATGACATCTTTCAAATTGGAATCATTTCTGAGAATCTAGGGCCTACTGTACAGGGAGGGGTAATGCACTGGGGGTTAGAAGTTCTAACTGTTGCGAGTAATAAAGCTGGTTTGTTTTAGAGCTTATCAGGTTCCAACCAAAGAACTGAGCCAGCCGTGGACTTCCTCGACTCTCCTGAAGCTCAGCTCCTCATACTGTAACGTGGAAACCTCATTACCTTGTCCAGCATGAAAAAAAAATGCGAGAAAAAAGGGAACTGACCTTTGAGAAGGTGGTGAGCAGCTTGTTAACGATGATAATAATAACATAAAATAACACTTTGGCTGATGGAGCGCTTAGTAAGTGTCAAGCACAATGACAACCACTGGACTCGGAATCTTTAACCTTACAGCAGCCTCTGGGGCAGCTGCTCTTGTTAGCTACATTTTACAAATGAGGAGCCATAGGGTGGAAAGGTTAAGGAAACTGCCCAGGGTAAAACAATAACTGGGGTGGGGATTAAAGGCAGTGATCAAGCTTCTAGTGACGATGCTATCACCTATTAAATAACCACAAGAAAATCCAGGGCAGGTGCTCGCCTTCTGACTCTGGGACAAGGAGGCAGGCTCAGAGGAGCCGAAGGAGGAAGGACGGGAGGCACAGTCAGGCTAGCCCAGACTCCCTCTCCTGGTACACACTTCCCTCCTGATTCTGAAGAGTCCATTGCAGGAAATGGCCTCGTCCTTCTGAAATAACTCCCAGTTTTTTCTTCTAGTTGTTACTACACTTTAGTTTCTGTTGCTTTTCATTCAACAGAGGACCTTTGAGAAGTCACTTTGGGCTAGGCACACTGTTGGTCCCTGTGATCAGAAGTTAACCAAACAGAGCAGGCGTCTAGCCTGGTGAACTTACAAGCCAGTAGGACACCTGTTCCACCCAAGAACTTTGGTGGCCAACATTTGAAGGGCCACTGTGTTCACTCCCTGGGAAGGAACGGCTCCTTCTACACTGGCTGAGGTTGGCCATTACCACTGGACAGCCTGGTCTTGCCTTTCTAACTGGATTTAGCTACACTCTATTCTTGGCTCTGAGATGACCTGTTAAAAAACTTCAAAAATTACAGAATTTAAAAAAGAAGCTGGGCATGGTGGCACATGCCTATAATCCCAGTGGCTCAGGAGGCTGAGGCTGCAGGATTGCGAGTTCAAAGCCAGCCTCAGCAAAAGCAGGGTGCTAGGCAACTCAATTGCTAAATAAAATACAAAATAGGGCTGGGGATGTGGCTCAGTGGCCTAGTGCCCCTGAGTTCAGTCCCTGGTAATCCCCCCATAAAAAAAAGAAAAAAAAACATAAAAGTAGAGAAAATAATATTAATAACCCACCACACATTTACCTGTCACTCAGCTTTCTCAATGATCAACCCTTTTTACATATAAATAATTAAAGAAGTAGTTCTGACAGATAGGAACATTTTAATAAACATTACTATGATGGCACTTTGTTAAAAAAATTAAAAAGAGTTCCCCAATATTCCATATTTTCCTGATTGACCCTTTCACAGTCTGTGCACTTGAATCAAGAGCCAAATGAGGTCTTCACCTTGTATCTGCTTGATGGATGTCCTCAGTCACTTTTTTCAATTGGGTTCCTTATTTTGAGGTCAGCACAGATTCCCATGCAATCGTGATAATATTACGGACACCTCCTCCTCCCCAGGCTTTCATCCAGTTATCCACAAAGGAGGCATCTTAAAAATGATGGTGTAATTCACATCCAGATATAGATAGCAACACTGAACTGGCTTTTGAAGACCTTCGGTACTTGAAATTTTATAAAATAATGATTAATGGAGAAATACTTCTTTATAAAAAGAAGAAAAACACCATTCCAAGAAATGACTTGACAAGGACAAGGCACAGCTACTTCATCGTGGTCACACATGGTCACATTTTAAAGGGGCAAGACCTCACCCTCAGTATGACGGGAGTTTCCCTGACACCTTAGGACCCATTGCCACAGACCCTGGAATCTGCTGTGTCTACAGAACCTTAGAGGCTGCTCGTGTCCCTTGAAAACATACCTTTGAGGTCACATGAAGGAGGACTAGGAAGGGAATCGCTGGCCCTCCTACCATACTCCCGAGGGTGCCAATGACCTCTCCAAGCCCAGGGCAGCAGGTTCCACCCATTAATGAATTCATGAGTTTGCAGAAGGAATCGCCTGGGGTGCCACTGCAGTATCTATTGCCCAGGAAGAGCTCATGCTTCATATTTTTGGAGTAGCCAAAAATAAATCAATGGTCTATTTTGAGTCTTCCCAATATTTGCAGCTGGCTTTTATAAGAGATAACAGCCCAACCCTGGGGGTCCTCACTACCAGGTGCGCATGTGCGCAGGGGCTCAATTACAGACATGTACTTGAAAGGGCTGGGGAAGCGGCTACGTTTTTAAGTGTCCACTATGTGCCAGCTACTGAGCTGGAGACTACTTGTGTACCTTGCCATTAAATCCTGGATTTATGGGACAAAATTTCTTTCTCCATTTTTACGACAAGGAAACAGAAAATGTTCTCAAAGTCCTCCAGCTGGCGAGCTAGTCAAGATTCAAGGCAGAGCCGCAGTGCACACTCTCATGTCAGTGTCACTCTGTGTGGTAGCAGCTGTGTGGTGCATGGTACAGGACAAGGGAACACACCAGGGGAATTCCTGAAGGAACAGGGGATTTTGCCTTAAGAAGACAGATTATTAAGAGATGTCATAAAGACTCTTTTAAGCTGAAAATCTCTCTCTTAATCACCCTATTTCTTGATAGAACTAATTACTGGTTGGGAAAAAATGATTTATTTGCTCATTTGATTTTTTAATTATTTAAATTAACTGATGTATTTACATATTTGCTCATTTGGCTTTAGGTTCGCTCCTGTGCTGGAATCAAGGGTAAGCGTGGCCGGATCTCCACAGGAGTGACTGACACAACGCAGGCATGAAATACAATGGATACTTGGTGAGGTTTACAAAGTTAAAGTGACCTGTCTCTACTTGGGGTTGAACTGATGCTTGAAAGAATCGGGGTACCTTTTGTCACGCAACCAGGAAAACATGTTTGTCCTGCATTAAGGGCTTCATAAAACTTGGCCCCTACCTACCCCAGTCTCAGGTCCACAGCTGTCCCCTAACCACTCTCTCTACCTCTCTTGGGCTTCCTTCCTCCTTGCTGACTGCCACAGCTAACCCTGCCTCTGTAGGTCCACCGGGCTCTCCCCGCTCCATCCCTTCCCCAGCTCTTCTCCTCTGTCATTCTCTTTTCTGATGGGCCTGTTAGCATCCTTCAGACTTTTAAGATCCCTGTGAGAATGTCTGGGTGCAGCCAGGGAAGGGATCACTGACCTGTCTGTCCTTGAGAAGCTCCTAGCTGCAGGGATTTGAAGTGTACTCACTATTCTGAAGGTTGACTTGACTTCTGACCCAAGGACACTGTATTTCAAGACCTAAATTACCTCCTACTTTCTCCTCTCTGTGGGTCTTCCTCTGAATCCCACAGGGCACCTAGTATTTTTCAACTTTCTTCCTATGTTATTTTCATATCAGATTTTCCCAGAAAATAGAGATTTGCAAAAGCACAATGAACCCCCCCAGATGGGTAGAAGTTTATTTTGCTCTGTTCATTCCCATTTGCTCCCAGCCCAGGGTGTCTACTGGGTGGTTGTGAGGAAAGGCCTCTGCTCAGCAAAGAACCTCAGAGTCTTCCCTGAACCAGCAACCCTGCCCCACCCCATGGCCTCTTTAAAAGGCAGGAGAAAGTGGGGTTTGGGGTGGGTGACAGGAAAGTGACCTCAGCATGAAAAACTTTCTCTCTTCCTGATACTAAGCTCAGTCAACAAACATTTGTTAAAAATCTACTTTCATGAGACACAGGAATGAGCTTTTTCTCTGTGGCGGTCTCAACCTCAGAGAAGTCCCTAGCCTACCTGGTGGGTCAGGAGAAATCCAGAGGTGCTTGTGACCTACATCCTCAGCAGCTGAGCAGGAGAAGTTGCATCCCTGTCTCCTGATGAGAAGGGAAGGGCCTGAGGGCAGGGATGTGTGGAAAGGGCAGGAACTTCAGTCAGGTGGAGCAACCCCACCCTGCAGGGCCTGAGGGCTGTCCAGGCTCAGGTTCACAGCCCAAGTAAGGGCAGGCGGGCAACTATGCACCCTCTCTTGCCTTCTCTGGCCTCAGAAGGGTGTGGGTGGGATTCAGCATCCACCACCTTGACTGAAAGCTAGCTCTGACCTGTGGGCCTCCCTTGGTGCTTTTATTGTCAACTTTTTGCACATAATTTAAGGGATCTAAGCACTTCCAGAAGCCGATGCCTGATGGGCTTATTCTAGATCCAGTTGTTGATGTATTGAAATCTCCTTCCAAATTGTACCTTTTCCAAGGTAAGTCACAGTTGTACTTCTTGTGATTCCGAGTCAGCAGTCCGTCTCACCCTGATTTTCCACGTGCGGATGTTCACTCTCACGCTTTTGTTCCCGAGGAGAAGCAGCAACTTAACTGAGGGCAGCAGGTCCTCCCTGGGCAGCTCTTCATCGTCCCATTTCTGCTAAATGACTTCTGGGACTCAGCCTTCACCCTCAGCTTCCTGCCCACTGTGGTCAGGACCAAACGTCAAAGTGCTTTAGAAAGGGCAGAGCGCCATTAAAATGTAAAAAAGAAACATTGGTTGTGATAATTTTATTACTTTTGCTTCTGGGAAAATTAGCTCTTAGACCAGAAAACCTAACATGAAATACTCAAAGTAAAAGAAGTAAACCAATGATAAAAGCAGCTTTTCACGTGTATGTGGGTGTGGGGGGGGGGGTGGCGCATGGGGACATTGCTGTAAGGATGCAGAGGTGGGCCTGTGATTAACTCATGATCTCCCACAGAGCCTTCTAGGGTGGGAGGAGGGGTAACTAGATGACTTTATTGAATTTAACTAGAGTGTAACTTTACACACTTAGAGATAAGCCTTAGTGCCTGGACATGTCAGAAATCATTACAATAGCAGCGTCACTGCATTTATGAAGACCTGAAAACTGTCAGCTAAGCACCTGACTCCTTATTCTTCCCTCATTTGTTCAATACAATCTATTTGCCTCTGAAAGTTTTAAATATGCACCCAAAGAAATTATGCTTTAAATAATATGCGTATCATTAAAATTTCTATCCTTAACTATAAATCCTGTCTCTTTCTTTTTTTAAAAAAAAATAGGTATTCATAACAGAGTTTCTAAATTTAGCTACAAGGCCAAAGGATAGAGGAAAAGAGAGATAAGAGAGGCTCTAACAGCTTTGGGTCAAACCCACAGGAACCAACAACAGAGCCTACCCTGCCCTACATTTCTAAATGTTGAAGTCTTTGACCCTCAAGCCCAGAGGGACGATCATCCAGGCGCCATGGCTTCTTGCTCACAGCCCCCACTAGTCAAGGAGGACACAAACCTCTCCTTACAGACCACCCTCCTGTCCCAAAGCTTGGCCCACCTCGAGTAGCCCCCCTCCCTCCTCTATGGCTAATGCAGCTCAGGGTCAGCAGCTGGTGCCTTCTCAAATACTCTGGCCTTTTACATCTGGTGGACATACTGCCAGCTTCTACTTGGCCAGGTTGCTGCTGGTGGTCCAAGGAACCGTCTCAGGACGGGCCCTTTTCTCTGGCTAGCATCTGTAATAATGAAGTAAGCCTTTCCATTTCCAAGGTCTCTAGGCCTCGTGAATTTTGATTTAATAGTATGCATCGTGAAATGGCTAATGCAAGCTAGGCAACATACACATCACCTCACAGACTTATCATATGTTGTATAAAAATACTTGAAATGTACTTTTTAAAATATCCAAAAATCCAATAAGTTCATTATTACTGACTATCGTCGCCATATTGAATAATGTATCCCTTCAACTTATTCCTTCTAAACAAAATTTTACATCTTTTGACTAATATCTCCTCAGTTCACACCCCTTCTACCTTCTACTGTATTTCTGTGAATTTAACTTTAATGCACATGTCAGTGAGGTCATGAAGCATTTGTCACTCTGTGCCTGACATTTCCCTGAACATGTCATTCTCCAGCTTCAGCCATGTTGTTGCAAGTGCAAGGTCTTCTTTTTTAAGGTTGAGTAGTATTCCATGGCTCATTTGTAGCACTGGCTATTACCCACTTATCTATTCATGGACACCAGGACCTCTTCTATGCCTTGACTATTTTAACACAAACAATTCAATCTAAAAGTGGACACAGAACCATAACAGATATTTCTCCAACAAAAGACATATAAATAACCAAAAAGAGGTATATGAGAAATATTGAATCATCAGGAAACTGCAAATTAAAATTACACTGAGATATCACCTTATGCTTGTTTGAATGGCTACTATTAAAAAGATGAACTATAATGAGTGTTGGAGAGGATATGGGGGAAAAAAAATCCCTGAACACTGTTGGTGGGAATTTAAACAAGTACAACCATGATGAAAACCAGTACGGACATTTCTTAAAAATTTAGAAATAGAACTATAATTTGACCCATTCAATGCAAATACAATAAGAATCTCAAAGAGATATTGACAGATTTTCTATAACAGCCTCCTCCACAGTTCCAACACAGTGACTACTGTATTTCACTGTGTAATTGTCACAGATTTTATGCCAATTTTTTTTGAAAAAATATATAATTGTGTAAATTTTACAAATCATGTGAAGCTTTAAGAATTGTGTTGTTATTACTTAAAAATGATTTATTACTAAATGGCCATTGGTGCAAGATTGAGATGCATGGAATACTTGTAATTATACATAAAAATTGAATAGTTTAAATTGACACACATAATTTTTTTCATGACAGTTTAGCAAACATTTTTCTGGTCTGAGAAACAAAGCTAACACGTTAGTTTTAATTGATTGGTGTATTATATAGATTGCACTAGAAAATTCACTACAGAGTTGTGAAGTGTGGACTTAGAAAACTAATCTTGTGTGTTCAAAGATTCATTTGGTTTTGTTATCTGACACACCAACCTCAGAGCCACTCATGGGAGACGTGTTTACCCTTAGCATCTTGGTGCTCTCAACTAGCCACGCCCAGGTGGCTTCTGAAAGAGGCAGACAGAGCGCATGCGCTGGAATTCCAGGTGGGGTTCCCAGTGTGCCAGAAGGCACAGCCACGTCCGTATGCCCCTGGTGAGTACGTTGCTGTTCTCTTTTCTTTCTGAGCAGCGTGATGAACAGAATTACCCCATGCAATGAAAGGTTATAAACCAATTTTTGACAGAAAAAAACCCAGGATGCGACAAGTATGTGGTGGCAAAAGTTATGCAGTGAAGCAGAACCATGTATTGGGCTGAGGTTTCCCTGAGGCCGCTGACTTAGTGCAGGCCCTGTGTCTAAGGCCTGATTCTTATAAAGTCTGGATTCCATAGCATTCATAGGAGTCCTGCTTTCATGATTGAACCCTGGTGTGTGTGTGTGTGTGTGTGTGTGTGTGTGTGTCTGTCTGTCTGTCTGTCCCCATCCATGTCCACATCTTAATTCTGACTCAGAGCCAGGCTCCTCAGCATTTGCTCACAGCCCCCACCCCTCCCCTGGCCATTGCTCTGTGAACAGGCAGTGAGAACATGAATGCTGCGGTTGACCACAAGGAGCACATGGTTGGACCTTACAAGAAGCACTCAGCTGTGGTTTTCCTGATCTTAGTCAGAGGGTCATCTTTCAGGATCTACCTTTTTCCTTGTGCAGTGACCCCAACTGAGACCCCAGGGCCTAGAAGAACAAGGGAAGTCTCATGAAAAATGGGCTTTCTTACAAACTATACAGCAGTGATTCCTTCCTCCAGCGATCCCGTATGCCTATGAAGCTGGGTGAATATGGAAACTTTCAGAATAAAATAAGCTCATACCAGCATGCAAGCTATCTTATAAATAAAACACAATACTTATACATATGGGTCAGGATTCAAAGAAGCAGAACTACTCTGAATATCACAGAATCAGTTTTATGAGAATTTGACCACAGACCGTGGGTCTACCCTAGCCAGCCCTGACGGGGGACTGAGCCAGAGCCTGCCAGGAAATCTCAGCACTAGCCCACCCAGCTGCTGAACCAGGACTCTGGGGGAGGCCAGTTTAGAAGGTCGTGGAAGTGAGTGAGCTCTTCAGAGATCCACTCTATGAGTGTGTGGTGAAGCCCCTGGCAATAGACAGGGGATCACAGCGTTCTTCAGGAATGGAACTAGGAAAGGAGAGCTGGGCACAGAGTGGAGAAGTCACAGAAAAAGAAGATTAGCCCTGTCCCCCATTCTGTCTGTGCATGCCCCCCCCCCCACATTGGCATTCACAAGTGTCCTTCTAACAAAGATCTTCTAACTGCATCTTGATATCTGCTTCTTACAGGACCTCAGTGGACACAACCCTAAGTAATGTTGGACATGGGGCAGTTAGATAGTAATATCTTCTAGGTTGAAGAAAAGGGGGACTTCAACAACTTGGTGGACACTGTGATACAACTCCCACCTTTGACAAAGGCCAATCTGTCCCATCTGCTGAGTGTCATCCATTGTCGCCCCCTTCAAGGTTGGCTTTACTTGCAGACAGCCAACTTGCCCAAGGTCACATGCCATACCAGACTGACCATTACCCAAAGCTCATGTCTGCACAACTTTGGACAAGTCTGCAGGGCCACTCGAGCTCCACACCGCCCTCTAGGGTGAGTGGCATTGTACGGCAAGGGCTGCAGGACAAGCTCCATCTCTCTCTGCCCCATGCTGTCCTTTCTCTGTCCACAGCCAGTGCTCTCAGTATCATTGTGTAACACATGTTCTGCTCCCAGCCTCTGCCTCAGGATCTGCTTCCTGTAATTACAATCTGTAACAATGTGTTTCTCCAAATGGATCCTCTATTTTGGTTGGGACTGGAGCTTAATTGGAAAGTTTCAATTAATAGTTGTTTTTTTTTTAAATATTCTTTCCTTTCATGGAAAAGAATGAGGCCTGTTTAAACATGATCCTATAAGACGAGAATAAAGTGGGAAGAGCTTCAGAGTCAAGGAAGCAGAGGAGAAGCCATACTTGGCTTGATGGGGATGGGGAAGCGGCTCTCTGCTGGGCATCCTGGAGGAGGCCAGCTCCTGAGCAACACCCTGAAGAACTGGCAGGAACGTGAGCAGCAAGCAGATACTGGCTTCAAGCAATGGGACATCCATCATCAGTCAGAGGGGGTGCCGAGCCAGTATTATAGCTGAAGGGCTAAAGTGTGGGGCGTGCAGGAGAGATTCAGCAGAAAGTTAAAGGCGAAGAATTCCTTGTACCAAAAAGTCTTTTCCAATTTCTCTTTTATGATCCCAGAAAACCACATTAAAGCAACCCTGGCACCATTTTCTAATTATCTACTTACAATTATCTGGAGTGGAGTAGGTCATGGTGGAAAGTCCATTAATGGACAAAGTAGAAACTTCTAGACCAAGATTCCAGGCAGCCATATAGGGACAGGGAGTTCAGCTGACCGCAGAAATGTGCGTCCTCCAGTGCAACTCCAATACCAGGATCATTCTCCACCAGTGTCCCCAGGCAAGGAGCATCTTCATGCTGTGAGGGGAAATGCTGTTGTTGGTTCCATCTCCCTGAAGCTTCCCCAGGCTTCTAAGATGCAGCTGTCCTGAACAAGGCAGCTCTTCACAGTCACATGTGAAACAGCTTCCCGGTAATCCTCCCCTCCTTCCAGACACCCCAGTCCAGAGCCATAGCTGCTGGGCTGATTGGCTCTACCAATAGCTGGGAACTATTTGGAAAACCAGCTGTCCATCAGTTCCAGCTACTGGTGCTTGGTGAGAAGGTCAGCCCCATGTCCTCCCTTCTGTCTTCTCCAATTCAGCCATTGTAAATTAATGACGGGGTGGGTAGCTGGGACCCACAGCATACACAGGAATGATTGCAAGGAGGACTCAGGGACATGCAGAGGGAGGAGGAGGAACGGAGGTTTGAGAAGGTGATTGGGAGAACCCACACTCTGTAGGGGAGTGCATGTGGCAGGACGGTGGAAGGAGGGCATGAGTGTGGAAGACAGCAAGTTCTCCGTGGGTGGCCACACAGGAAGCAAGCCCTGAGCACAGGGTGTGGAATGATGCCTGGAGTTCAGCTCATCACACCACGGGCCATTTCCCACCCTGTCCTACCTCCTGGCCCCTGCCCTACAAGGTTTAGAGGGTCTGTCCTCAGGAGCTCAGCAAAGTAGTTAGAAATTGGGACTCTGGAGTCACATTTTCCAAATTCTGTTCACTCCGTGACCCTGGCTGGGGAAACTTCTGCAGGATGGCTGCTTCTCAATGCCTCGACATCCTCATTTGTGAAATGGGAGTAATAATATAGATTATCTGCATAGGACCTTGTATAGTTTAAATAAAATGTAGTACACAAGGTGTTTCAAACAGTGTCTGAAGTACTGGAGGTTCTTAAAGATGTTGATTGTCCAACTATCATCCGTCTATCTCCTATTATCTATCATCTATCTAGATAGGTCTGATTAAATTCCTTCAAAAGTAGATGTGTATATATTTTATTCTCCCTACTATCCACACTAAATGTGTGACATTAACTCAGAGATGACCTCACCATCTTAATAAGAATTGAGCTTTTCTGACCAACATCCGCAATTCACCTTAGACAAACCTAGAAATATGACTGCTTATGTTAGTTGGGAAAGCACCTTAATTCTCCAGGTATTAAAGTCTTCATCTGAAAAATGAAGAGTTGGGAGTAAATTGGTCTTGAAAGCTCCTTCTAATTTTAAATCTTCTGGTTTTATTCTCCCTTCTTTATCAAATGTATCAATCATCAGTGAATTCATATTCAGTGAAATGCCAATCAAATAGTTCCATAAATAGAAAAAGACTGCTCTCACAGTGCGGGGTCTGCACCACCAAAACCCTTATTCGGTGGAGGCTGTCAGTTTTTCACATTTCCTTCACCCGCATTCACAGCCTCTATGGCGCTTACTGGTGCAAAGCCCTGGGCTTTCCAAAAGCCCCCTTAGTTAGAGCCATTGGGATCTTTTCTCCCAATCCAGGAAGAATATGATGCATCGTGGAAATATTTGGAACCACAGAAGGAGAGACAGAGGAAACACTAGGCAGCACACTCATTCCTTGTGGCAGGACAGTGGTTCATTGCTCTGGGATTTCATCGCCCTGCAGAGATGATTTTTCAACTGTCTGGTGGCTGGAAAGGAATGGAGTGTGATGGGAGGGGGACTCAGGCTACCCTGAGCTCTCAGCCACCCCTGGTTCAAGTTCATGAAGTCAGCTCTGTTCTGTGTATTTATTCCCTTTGCTTGTTCTCTGGGCTTCTTTGAAAAGTCCTTTGAACAAAGGTTTGGGGAGTTCAGATTTTGAAAACTTCTGCCCTGGAGAATGTCTCCACAAACATAGTTTTTATGACAAACTCAGACAATAATTATTAGTGCTATCCATTGTTACCAACACAAACCAAAATCTCAGAGTGACCCAGAAACTGGCCCACAAATAAATCACAGTGAAGGACTGAAAGCCAGGAACGTGATTATAAATACATTTTGTCTTTCCATTACATCTCAGCAACTTCTATGTAATTTTATGTGACAAAAAATCCTAGACTTCATAATTTCCAAATGCATTCAAGATTAATTCAACTTTTAATAAGCCTTATCTCTAATAGTAATAACTACCATTTTATGCAATTACTTTGTGTTAGACATTGTACTGTTCGCTTAACTTAGATGGATTCATTTAGATCTGTTTAATCTGCCACCCAAATGTATCAGATGAGCATTATAATTAGCATTGCAGATGAGGAAAAGGAGACTCAGAGAGGTTGACGCATGTGTCCAAAGTTAAACAGTAGTTAGTGGCTCATCCGGGAGTTGATCCTGAACAATCTAATTATAGCCTATGCAATCCTAGTTGGAGTATGACTGAGTTGGAGTATGACTGAGTATGCAGATTCTGAGATGAATAAGACATAGCTCCCGTACTGGTGCATTGCACCCGCCGGCACTTAGCCTCTGAAATAAGGTTTAGCATATGAGTAATCCACACTGCACAGCAAATTTTTGTATGCAAAACAGTGAGTTTAGAAATAAAAATTTATTTGAGATTAGTTTTAAACAGGGTCAGAGTTCTTAAGAAACAGCATAAAACTGCAGCATTTACTAAATTTTCAAGAAGATAATTCATGCTAGCTTCAGGGAGGTTATTGGAAAAAAAAATCTCAGAGAATAGACCCCGTGACAAAGGTAATGCATAAATCAGAGTGGTCATAAAGGCAGAGGAATATTATTCAGGAAAACTGGCTTTTGCAATTGACAGGGGACAACACATCAAGGCCTCTCTGGGAACTTGAGTGAGAAAATCTGAATATTGAATAAAGGGATGAATTATTCTAGTAGGTCCATGGTTTATGAATGCAGGCACATTGTCTATCAAGAACAAGTTACCGAGAACATCAGATTCCACTCCGCCCGATTCTTCCCTTGTTAGACTATGCACAAAATAAGAACCTGTGTAGAAAAACATTAAAGGTTGATGCATTTTCTGCCTATCAACATCCATGCTTGTTTGAAGTGGTTCCTTGGTAGAATGGTGGTACGTGTGTTTTGCCTTATCAGGGTATCTGCCATGTAATCTTAAAATAATGATGCAAGAGAGAAAAGGCAAATTGAACAGATGTTGCAGACAGAGACTCCTGGAAGTGAGTCACGGCCAGGCAGATCCTGGAGCAGAGTTTCTTATAGCTGGAACCACCCACACAGACTTTCCTTGCGCGTGAGGTGAAATGCAATCCTCACCATCACCATGAAATTGATTCTCCCTAATAGCACCGCAGGAAACCTGGGTTGCCTGTTAGTGCACCACTAGGGCAGAGGCCAGGAGGAGGCAGGACGGTGACAGCCCACTTCACTTGACTTATCTGGGATCTTCTCCTTTGCAGAATCAGCTTTGGGATATTGGTGGAGAACACAGGGTTAGGATGAATTATCGATCATTTAGAGAGGGTAGACACAGGCAGCAGTGGGGTGAGGGAGAAATGTGGACTAGTACTGAAGGCCTATCCACCTTTGTGCTGGCACTTTTCATTCTTTGCTGATTTTAATCTGTATCTTAAATTTAATACTAACTGTATCCCGGGCTCGTTATAAGAAAAACATCAAACATTTCTAGCAAAGTTGATTTGTAAACAATAAAGCACCATACAATTTCTGGCCATGCTGTCTTATGTCTTTCTGTCTATCTATCTGTCTGTCTGTCTGTCTTATGATTCTAAGGAAAACCCCACAAGGGAAGCAATCCTATGAAGAACAAAATGAGAGGGAAATGGCAGGCCGTCCTCACCCATAGAGAGAAGGGTTTGTGTGGAGGGAGGTGATGGAACTCGGCTTGGGGAACCTGCCTTCTAGCCTGGCTCTGCCCCTCATGAAGATCCAGGCAGCTGATGTGTGTGAACTGTTTGGAGGAGTGCCTGGCCATCACGAGGTCAGCAAAGGTTAGTCACGGTTGGCAAGACTTTTAGCTTTCCAGAGCCTGTGTACCTTGTCTGTAAAATATGGATCAGTATGTGCTCCTACACCAGGACAGCGAGGGAGTATTTGTTGGCATAATACATAAAAATGGAAATTGCTATTTATGAATTGACTATTATTATTTTTCATTAACATCTCTGTTTTAAAAACAACATTGAAAAGAACTTGCAACACTTTATATACTGTATTGTTTTCAGCACCATGAAGCAGGTGCCAAATTAAGTGTTCAGCTTTTGCTCTGGGTTTAATAAGAGTGATTTGGTCCACTTTGATGAATATGAAGACTGCTGAGGAAATGCCTGACGGTTTATTTACAGGAATGAGCAGAGCCTCTAATGGCCTGTCCTATTTATCAGACATGAACCACGAAAGCCCATGCTGAGGCTGATGGTGGCACTAGTATTATGTTTCCAAGAATTGGTAAGATTGATCATCTCAGAGCTCTGCATCAGGAGGTTTGTGACTCAGAAGGTCTGAACATTTCAGTCTCGCTCTAATCACGCTTTATGATTAAGCTGTTCGTCTAATTTTTCCCAGCCACATGAACAACTGCCTTCATTTAGGGCCAGATGTGAAACTGCATGGTGCAAAACCTGGATGTGGTGAGAAGAATTCGTGACTTGTCCTGTGGCCTGGGTTGAAATCTCTACATGGATCTCATTCTCTGCCTGACTCAGGAAACTTTGCTAACACTTCTGAGCCTTCACTTAATCATAGGCTGGGGAGTGCTCCGTGGTACAGCACTTGTTTAGCATGCATGAGGTCTTGAGTTCAATCCCCAGTACCACAAAAACAATAAAAAATAAACAAAAACCCCAGATTAAATTACTTATAACAGTGGTTGGTTGCGCCTTCCTCTCAGGACTGAGTGAAACGTGCCCTGACCCTGCCTGCACGTACCAGGCACATTTTGAAAGTTACCTCTCTTCCTTTTTCCAACTCTGTCTTACCTCTCATGATTCCATGATAAACATATATTTTTATGGGTTGGATACCTGTTGTCCCTGGAAATTTCACACTTAAGATAATGCAAAATGTGCAGAGGTGAAATGATTAGATTATGAGAACTGTGACCTAATCAAGGGATTACTCCACTTATATGGATTAGGTGGATGTGGCTGGAAGAAGTATGTCATGGTGGGGGGGTACCTTTGGATTTTATATTATGTGCATGATTAGCAGAGCTATCTCTCTGCTTTCTGGTGGCCATGTCCTGAGCTGTTTTCTTCTTCCAGGCCCTTCTTCACCTCAGACCTAGAGCTGTAGAGTGACCGACCATGGATTGAACCTAGAAAACCTGCGTCAAAATAAACTTTACCTCCTCTGAGTTGTTCTTATCAGATATTTTGGCCACCACAACAACATATACCAAAAGCGTTGTTATAGGCATATAGATTTGCATATGTTTTGTAATAAAAACTTGAACATCAACAAATCAAATTTTTTATATATTAATAACAAATGGTCTTGGAGAGATGGCTGTTTTACTCAAGGTAGTACTAAATTTGCAAGTGAAACATGTATAGAATGCTTAGTTGCTAGAATTTTAGTTCTCAAGCCTTCTTTGAGCCCAGATGAGACTCATGTTTTGTTTGCTACAAGTAGGTATGCACCTCTGACTTCAAGGGGCTTAGATTTTTGATAACAGCAAGAATAATCCATACCCTGACTTCATCCAAGTACCACAGATAGTTGATGGCTTTAAATGTGCCCCCTCACTTTCTTTCTCCTTCGCTCTCCAATACAGCTATGTATGCCCTTAGAGACTAATCTGGATGGTAGCATACCATGTGTGAGGGGCTCTGTGGAGCACTGAACAAAGAGGAAATGAACATTGAGCCCAGAACAGAAGAGATACACACAATCATCTGGAGAATAGGCCAATGTACAGACTTCAGCATCCAAAACATTGGTGTTCAAATTCCAATTCTACTGCTTATGTTTGGAACGGGTTAGCTGCCTCCCATTCTATGCTTTGTTTACTTATCTGTAGTTTGTGAAGAATTACATCTACTCCACGGACATTGCATGGACATCAAATGCTCTCATATGAAAAGTGTTTTTAGTCTGAGATCTCATAACCCTTCTGTCAGTGGTAATTGTTATTAATAACCATGATTTATTACTAGGAGAGGTAAAAGGAGAGTATTCTGAGGCTAACCTTCTAAAACAAACTTTTCTTGTAAATGTCAGGATGGTAAATATTTTCAGCTTTGTGGGCAGCAGGGTATGTATTATGACTTCTCAATGTTTCTGTTGTCTGAAAACTGTCATAGACAATGTGTTAATGTATGGGTGTGATTGTTTTAATAAAACTATCACAACAGGATGTCAGTCTGAGGACCTGAGTTTCCCAACCTTTGCTTTGAATAAAAACTTGTGGGAGGTTTAACTGCAAAAGGTAATAGGTGGTATTGAAACTATGGTGTTTAGCAGACAGAGGCATGGCATCAATTCAGATAAGAATGAAAAGTGGTCTGGAGCAAGTCTGGTATTTTTTTTTTTTTAATCTTAGTTCACCAATCTGGCCTCCTCCTATCACCCAGTCCAAGCTCAGGACTTCATGAAAAGAAGGAAGAATGGAATATTGCAGCCAAAGAACTTCTGGAATCTTATGTTTCAAAGGTCTTACATCCTGATTGTGCTGTCTACTGACTAACTGTGCTAGGACAGTGGGGTAGGTAGCCAAGAGAACACAGAGGACACCAGGAGATGGCATGTGAGACATAGGGTTTATTGAGACTTCTTACTGGGAGGGAGAGTCCAGGGGTAATAAGCTAGACAGGTCACACCTCTATCCCTCATGGTGCTTCACCAGAATGTCCAGTGGTGGCCAGCCAGATGAGTAGCCCTTATCCTCTCCACAGGGCTCTGCTCCATGGCAATCACTGCAGGCAGAGGAGTGTTGTAGGTTAGGTTATGTAAGCACTGACGTCATCAGCTTGCATTTTTGCATCTTATAACCAGCATTCCAATGGACAGCTGCTTTGGCCGACAAGGAAGAAAGTCATTTCTACAGGTAGCACTGGTTTGACCCTAGTTTCTAGTATATGAGAAAGAGAGAGGGAGTCAGGGTTCTTCAAGACAGTGATGATCTGGATTTTCTGGTCCAGGGCCACTTGCATTGTTCCCTTGACTTGGCTACATCCTTGAGAATGGGGAGGGACATGGTGTTTTACTGTGCTCCTTTTCTTTAAGGATGACACACTTGTTGAATGACATCTTTTGAGCAGAGAACTGGCATGATTAATAATATGCTTTACTTCAATGCAAGTGCGATGAGAGCGCTCCAGAATACAACAGACAAGTATCAAGGGAGTGAATTTAATTGCAGGACAGATAAAGCAGGGGGTGTTTAGAATAAACCCTCCTTTTCAGCCTGGTTCTAGAACAGCAACACGAGATGGTGAACACAGCAGCAGAGCAAGTTTGGGAGCTGAAATGGAATACTGAAAGGTGAACTACGGGACTTTGGGCAACTCCCTGGGCCTATGGGGAAAATGGATTGGATCACTTCTGAGTCCTTCAGATTCAGAGATGAGCAATTTCAAACTGAAGCAGAGCAGGTATTGAGCAGGTAGTGAGAGACAGTCAAGCAACCTGTTCTAGTTGAAAGAGAGCTCTCTCCCCGCCCACACACACATCCACCCACCACCCACCTCCATTCCTTGCTCTTTCTTTTCCTTAGCTGTTCGGTCTCGTTTCTTGATTATCTCCTGTGCAGAGTCTATGTCATCCAGGACTTGGCTCCATGGCATTTTATTTGAGTCTCTGGAAGACGATTTTCAACGATACCTGGTATGTTTTCCAAAACACTGACATTTTCTTAATGTCTATCCCATGAATTAAAGAAACAACCAACTTACAAAAGCTCTCATCTGAGGCCTTCAGTGTAAAGCCTGTAGTAAAGCATGTGAGTTTTTCTTTATCTGACTCTCACATGCCTATCTAGCCTTAGACCTCACCCCATAACTGCTAGTCTAGGAATATGAGCCAGTGTCTCTAAAATATTCCAAATTGTTTTATCCTGCTGATAATCATTTTGCTCTTGGGGTTGCCAGAGGGACCCACAAAATTAGAATGTCCTCTCCTTTGGAATTGTGAACAGTAAGAAAATGAAGCATAGAAATATGGATACTACACATGATATTTGGTACAGATGGAATCCAAGATGAGAGGTACTTACTTATTCCCTTAGGTAGCTGGTCTACTGGGTTTGAAAACACAAAACTCTGGAACTGAGGAGACCAACCTACCCAAACTCAGCCTGTTGGACTTGGGCAGGCCTCTCTTTCCTGAAAGTCCTAAGATGAAAGGAATAAGCTGAGCCTCCCCCAATTATTCTTCCAAATATGCCATCCAGGTAAGTCATTTCACCAACTCACAGGCCAGAGTGGCAAAGAAAGGCCCCGGAGTTACACACTGAACTTTTTTCATAGAATGCTGGGAATGAGGAAGAGGTGTTCCTTGCAAACTTCCTAAAATGCTTTTATGTCTCCTTGGCAATCACTTGTGATCCATCAAGTCTTGGTATGCCACCTACAGAGTCTTCTAAGTAGAGGCCCTAGTGATCTGGTATTAGAAGACCTAAATAAAATAGCTCAGTAATATCCCCTCATTCAAAGCTGCATACCTCTACCTCTTAGCACTCTCAGTACTATGAAGGCCATGTGCAAAGTATTATCCTTTATCTTTTCAACACCTCCTTCCCTTCACATTGCACAAGGACTTCAGTTGTTCTTTAGAGCTCTCCATTCACTATTACATGGATCTAGGTGAAGTTGTACATTGAGATTTCTGTCCTACTGGCCTCAATGCCAGAAATGGTGAGTGCTGAGTCTTGAGTAGCAGGAAAGAATGACAAGCAACTAGAGCCAGTTTACCCCCAGGGTGATGTCATAAATGTGGGCACGTGTTCTCCTGTCACTTAGATGTTTCAGGACTGCAGTTCTTGTCTTATGGTAGATTGTTTGCAAAAGTAGCAACGATACCCTTTGCAATGTGGTTTTGTAATAAGCAACATCTATTTCTCCACTCCCACCTTGAATTGGACTTGTCGTGGCACATACTTTGACAATTAGACATAATGGAAGTCCTGGCCTGAACCCAGGTATTGCAGGTCCTCCCCCATTTCTGCTCATTTCCCTGGATCCTCCCCCTATCTGTTAAACAAGGCCCAGCCATTTCCCTGTGAGAGACCATGTGAAGCTCATTTCTCCAAAACAAGGTGCCAGATGTTTTTCAAGACCCAGCCATGATCCAGAAAGCCAGTCTGACCAGCAGATGACCTCACATGTGCCAGTGATATCTCCTCACAATCCGTAAGAATTGAGGAGCCTGGCTAGATCAGCAGACCTTCCCAGACAAACTGCAGACTCAAGCTAAGAAATGCCTGTTGTTTTGAGTCACTAGGGTTTGGAGCGGTTCATTATTTAGCAATGGCTAGTTCCCATAGACATTGGCCCAATCGAGTATTGCATAAATTACATGTTGGTCAGCAATGGGCCACATATAGGACAGTGATTCTCATAAGGCTATATGACATGATGTGACCATCTCAGTTTGTTTTAGTATAGTCTACGATGTCATACATAAGAAATTCATCTAAAATACAGTTCTCAAAATGTATCCTTGTCCTTACCATATACATATGACTATACTTAGAAATGGCTTTGGAATTGGGTGTCAGGCAGAGTGTTTGGAGAAAATGTGAGGAAACTATCGGTGGAAATAGAAAAGGCAGTGGTTCCGCTCTTCTTTCCATTCAGAGTGCCCTCAAATTCACTCAGCATAACTTTTCTTACATTTTTAAATTTTACTTGAATTCATCTAAATTGCTGTATCTTCAAAGAAAACTAACTGAATCAGGCATAAGCAGGGAAGGAAGGAAGAGTTGAGGGGAAGGAAGCAAAGAAGGGGAGACTTTGCACTTTTAAATAAACTCATGTCTGACAAAAAAAGAAAAAAGAAAAAAAATCAAACCTGCACTTTTAAAAGAAAATGCACTTTCCAAAACCTGACTGTACAAAACCAGCTAAAAAGCCAGTGAACATTGATTTAAAAAGTAGGATCTGCTCTGATGCTGTGGTTATTCAGGGATGGCTAACAGATGGCTAACCCAGCTGGTTACAGGTCACTAGAAAAGTCAGAAATAAATGTGCATTGGAAGTTTTTGATTTATGTAGGGGGTTTTGTGCAAACAGTTCACTGCTGCTGATTAAATCATTGCAAGCAGATTAGGCTCTGTTGGTGAAAGGGGTAATAAAGTGAAATATCTTTCTGCTTCCCAAAGAATTTATGCTGTACGTGTCTTAAACCAAGGCATTTTCCAGACAACTCGAAACATAACCAAGAGTGAACTCTGCATTTTTTAATATCTACATATAGTTTTTGTTTGTCCTTTTCTGCAAATGTATCACAAGTAATGGGTTAGATAAATTCTGGGGTCCACCAAGTAATTTTCAAATAGTTTATACAAGTCAGTTAATAGACAATTAACTGGCCTGGTGTCTTGATTAATAATTTAGTAAGAAATATTTATTTCTCAAATATACTCTGATAATATTGTGGTACTCTAATTGGTTTCCTATTGCCTAAAGAGTTGCATAAAGTAATTATGGTGATACATTACCACTGATTATACCTGAGAAGAGCCACAGAGGTCCTAGGATGTTCTGAATACTATTGCAGTAATACTAGTTGGTTACACATGGTCCCGCCTCATGGGTACCAGTGCTCATACGCCAGCCTGCCACTTTCTAGCTATGTGAACACTGAGTAAACCATGACTCATCCATCTCATCCATACCTGGCTTTATTCTTCTATAAAAGAATATGGTAATTGTACCATCATCTGACTCTACGTTGTGAAAATTAAACAATTAGATACATAAAAGGTGCTTAGATCATTACTTGGCATATAACAAGTACTTAGTAAATGATTATTATCATTGTCTACAATAATAATTTCAGCCTTCAATTATCTAACAATGTATACTATTTCATGAGCACTTGCAGCATTTCATTATTTCTCAGGTCACTCCCATTTCTATAGCTGTATCTAGGGATACACACACACACACACACACATACACACACATACACTTTATGAACTTGAAACCAAGACTCAGATAGTGCAATAATTTTCCAAAAATCACTTCCTAACAAGAGGAAAGGTCAAGTCCACTCTATAGTACCTCATCTATTGGTTTCCAAGGGTAGCCACCCATTTCCTCTTTAACTTCTTTTACTGAATCCTCTATGCTCTGTTCAAGCAAATTGGTGTACTCAGATCAGTGGTATATATATATATATATATATATATATATATATATATATATATATATATGGTTTCCTTCCAAAATGTTGGCCCTAGTATGATTCCCAACCCACTGCTGTCTAGGGGAAAGCAACTCAATGCAGAATCATCATATAGGATTTGCCAGACTGCCTGGATTTATTCTTGGGTATACAGCGATTGCTACACTAAATTGAATCATTACATTTCCTTTTCCTCAGTGATAAAATACTGCCTGCCCAACAAATCATTCTGAAGATTAAATGAAGTGATCAGAGATCAGCATAGTGTTTGGCACACAGTTAAGCTCTCAATAAACGTTAGCATAAGAAACTGGTGATTGGGAGCCCTTCTGTCTGCTTGTGAGCAGGATGACTAAAGATTGAAATAATAGATGCCCATCAGCCACATCCAAAATGAAGGCTAGGCCTGTTTGCTACAGATATATACAATGATATATACAATATATATGTACAACAGACATTATGCACCGCTCATCTCTTTCCACCCTTCTGCATTGCAACCTGCTGGAGCCTGAAGAGGAAGGAGGGACATACGCCTTACCAAAATCCAGTGGAAAGTACTGCGGTGGGGCCCTTCAGTAGCTGAACTTGTGTGAGAGGGAACTTGGATAGCACATGACCTTTGCCTGGAGACTACTGCTAGGAGAGCTGTGGACAGGGCTACCTACCTCAGATATCCCAGCAGAAGAAGGAGAGGGAGTCTTTCTCAGGGCCAAGCAGGGTTCTCCAACTGTGACCACGAAGTAGAGTCTTCAAGGATGGATTGTGGGAGCCCCAAGGACAGAAGAGTTTGGAAGGATCAGTTAGAGAGGCGGTATCCACCATGTTATGGCAATTGTGGGTAGCAGTTTCTAGGACAAGTCTCTAGTCGAAGTATGCTTCTGAAATATGTCCTCAAAAGCGAACTTTTGAGAGACAGACAGGGTATTTGTCCCATGACCAGTGTGAACTTTCACCCAATTACACACTTACCTGTGCGTGAGCTCTTTTACATGAGCCCTCTCCTCTGGTACTTGACTATAGAATGCTCAGACACCTTGGCCAGGGAGCAGGGGAGAGAACAAAAAGAGCATGGGACATAGAGAAGACTTTTCCTACCCATGCACCACTGCAAACATCCATGCTGGAATTTGGCTTAACTCAGGAAGGGAAGGTTGTATCCTGGAAAAAGGCTTGAGTTAGGATGACCACACTGTTGTGGACATTTAAATTTATTTTAAAGCTTCTACACTTTACTCAAGCAAACCCTAGAACATTTGGTACTGACTGAGACCAGTCCATCAGTAAAAAATCCTAGGAAGGAGCCACAGACACACAGGAAGGGAGTCAACGCATGGCTAATTCCATCATCACTCAGCACCTTTCACAGTGAGGTGTGGTGGCTTCTCTCATTGCTAAATTGGCAAGAATACATCCAGCATCCCCAGCTACTCTCCTCCCACTTTCCTCCTTGGAGCAAGCTTTGCAAAGGACACAGCTGCCATCCTGCCAGTCCTACTTGGAAATTTCCCACCCCCCGTCCTAGAGATGTCTACCCTGGGCCAGCATGCCTGACTGTCTACATGAGGAGCACACTTCTCAGGTGTGCTTTGCTTTCAAAAATCTATCCTGAAGTTAGTCATTCTGCAGCACCAAGGCCAGATCTGGTCTTTGTATGTTCATTTTCTGTCTTCTCAAAGTTTTCAATCTTCAGATGGAGAAGAGAGGTGAAATGTATCTGGTCTCCTGGATGCACCAACATCCCCCAGAGTGAGCTTCCTAGAGAGAAGTAATGAAGACAAAAGATGCTCTTGGATTGTAACCAGCTCAAGCATGGTTCAATGTAGGGCCGCATTCCACTGTGACTGTAACACTGGTATGAGTATTTACAGCATCCGTACAGCCCCCTTTCCTATCTCTGTCTGTTTGCCACCTCCTTCATTGAATTGACATGTTCTCAATTCAGTGCAATAGAGGCCTACTCTACGAAGCCCTTCCTGACTCTCGGCTATGCCCTCCTCTCCAGCTATGGTGTTTCTTTGCTCATTTCTACTCCAAAGACTGTGTTGAGACAACTGTTACAGCACTCGTCACACTTGACCTTGGATCATGGAAGCCTCCCATTGAACACATGATGCCAACACACCTCAGCTGGTCCTCTATTACCTTTGTGTCCCCACCAGCACTTCTTCCATGTACCATGGGTACTCACTATTTGCTGAAATTAGCTGAGTGAAACTGATGCTGTATTAAATTGGATTTTGCAGAACTGTACAGAGGGACATGTACTAGGTAGGGGTCAGAGAGTTGCACGTTTCCTAATACTGGATTTTTCTCTGGTTCTTTGATTTTCTCACATGATAATATCCTTCTCTGGGTCTCTGTTTACAAAAATAATTACAGATCAAATTAGGAAACCGAGTCAAACATCTGGGGCCATTCCTGGCCTCAGCACTCAATAGAAACTATTTACATTTCCACTTTGACTGAAAATAAAATTATAAGAAGAACACTGTCATTATCTTGAGGTTCTTTGACAAGAACTTCTGACAAAGGCATTTGATTCTATTAGCCTTTGAGTCATGAGTTACCAAAGTAATCTTTTAAAGAAGGTGGCCTAAGAGGAAGTCCTTTAAAAAGAGCAATCTTCCCTATGTGTTTGCTACCAAATGGAGAAAGTGCCAGGAGCACAGTAGGGCTCCATGTGCACTCAGTGGGTCTAGGCCCTAAGGCCAAGCAGATCCCGTGGAGTCCCACTGTTGTTTTACATTTTTTCTTTCTATAAAGTTAGAAAAATGGTAATCAGAGTATCACCCTTTCGTCTTAGAATTTGTTGGAGCATTTATAAATAACAGAACATACAAAGCCGGCTCAGGCCCCCATAATGTGCCTACTGCTGCTGTTCCTATTAATACTATAGGAAGGACAACTCAATCATCCAGTGCTCGGCTGTAGCTTTTCTGATTAAGCCATGTCTTTCATTTTTATTTGTTATATTTTAGAAATACCTTTATGTTTTTCTTTCCCATCTGTTTAACACAAATGGTTGCTTAAATGCAGAAGTTAAGGAAGTGAAATGTTTCATCAGCAGATAACTCAGGCCCCTTTTGTTCTCCTGGTTGAATGAAAAGGCAGACGCAGCAGTAGCTCTCAATATGGTCTGGGATATTCCGCTAGACTTGCTACGTCCCCGGCCTCCTCATGCACGAGATGGTGCTCACATCTCGTGGAACTGAAATATTTCATGGTGTTATAAACTTCTGCATAAAACATAAAACTGAAAGCTTGCTGTTAGGGACACTCACATGTGGAAAGAGGAGCACAGGGCAGGCAACAGAGTTCTGTGATCATAAAGTCCCCAGCCATACAGGAGCAGGGCTGTGGCCTCAGCCGCAAACTGGGGAAAGGAACACTTACCTCACAGGGTGGTTATGAGAATTTAAAAAATGATCCATTTTCTAGTTAAATTCTGAGTTGGTATAAAATGTTAAAATGTGCTATAATTATAGAGCTCTGCTCTATTTTCTTCATATGTGTCTATAGGGTGGCAGCAAGAAAACACAGGCTTGAAAAATTAACTGATCATCACCCCAGCTGCAGCTTAGGGTAAGTCAGTTCACCTGGGGGCATGTACAATCAGATGCATGGATTGATAAAAGCATCAATACATTAAGCACCACAACAGGAAGATGAAATGAACACTACTTCTAAGGCTTCCCCCAACTCTGAAGTAAGATGGTTTCTATGTATATTCTACCTGCTTATAAATAAGATAGAGTCTAACACTTTGACGTGATTGCTTCTACCAGCATGAATGAGATAGAGCAGGGCAGGGCAATAGGAAGAAAGAAAGTAACCAAAGCCAGAACTCCGGTTTGAATCCTGGCTCTTCTGCATATCAATGGACCTTGGGGGGGGGAAGTCATTAACTCCCCCCACCTTGTTTGTCACATTGTGAAATGGGATACTTCAAACCTTATGGGGCTATTGTGAGGGGAGAAAAAAAGACACAAAAGCATTCCGGTTCACTTGCTCTGTCTGCCCTTTTAAAAATGCCCAGTGGGCACAGAGCAAATGAAATCAACACTGAGCCCCTTAGTTCTGCCTGGCTGGAGACACTGGGAGGCAGGGAGCAAAAAAGACCTTGGGCGTCAAGGTTAGAGTCAAGCCCATGGGGTTTAATATGGATGATGCTGAGCAAGGAGAGAGAGGCTGAGCTGGAGAAACCCTTGTTTGACCCTGTGGGATTCCAGACACAACTGGCAATTGGTCTTGCAAGGAATCCTGTGAGAAGAACTCTGGGGAAGAGCAAGACCCATGCTCACTGGAGCACATTCTCCATAGGTCCCCACAGGAGAAGGGGAGATGTGATGCTTCTCTGGCAGGGACCCAGGCACTTCCTACTTTGAAGCCCCAGAGCTTGAAGATTGAGAAGCAAAGTCATAAACAGCCCATCACCAGCTCTTTGGCACCCCTGGAAGCCCCTGGGGCAGAGCAACAGGGGGTCATCTCCATCTGCTCCCTCTTGTCCTGGGAAGGCCAGACCTGAAACTCCCAAGCTGTCTGGGGACTTGGGCTCTGAGCCACTGGGCCAATGGTCTGCGGAGTGGAGCTGGAGATCTAGAGTGTGCCAAGCTGATCTGATAGGATGCAGCTTTAAGCTGAAGTTCTTTGATTTATGCTTAATTTTAGCTCATCTAATGTTTACTTTAAATTTTGTAATGTTAATAATATATTAGCACAGTACTGCATCCATATGATTTATAAATAAGTAAGTGGTTATATATTACAGATATGATTTAGTTACTACTATACACAGAAACTAATAACATAAAAATTAATAGAACTAGGCACTCAAAATTCACATTCCTAGATTGTATCCTTTTAAAAAACCAAGACTAGGGTATTCATCTTTGAATCCCAAAGTGCTGGCACCATGTCTTACAATCATGAAAGATGAAGGAATAAATTAAATGTACACGTGCATTTTTTGAGTACACATTATGGGCAAGGTTCTGTTCTAGGGAGATACAAAACGTCATTGAAGAGGACCATCCTATAAGTAAACAACCAGAAGAAAGTATGGTAAATGCTGCTTGAGGATTACAATTACCATCTCATGGAAGCAAGGAGGAGGTGGTGATTTTTTAAGATCAGGAGCAAGATTGAACCAGCTTGTGCAAAAGGAAAAAAAATTGAATTGAGCTGTAAAGGGAGAGAGAAGGAACTTTTCATATCTTTGGAGGAAAGAAAGGGGAAATGAATAGAGAGAATTGGCAATTCTCCCTGATTCCCTGTAATTGGTACAGGATTGGGCACATTTAGACATCTGCAAAAATAGAATCACCATTTTACGTGTTGGTTAGAATCATTACAGTTATGTGTAATAAAGAATGTATCTAAATTGAAATAATAATAATAATGAATAACATAAATGGCTTGGAAGCCTCAGGACTGAGAGAGTTTCAGGCACAGTTTGATCTAGAGGTTTATAATACTATCAGGATCCCTATTTCATTTATCTTAAAAGTTTTGTTCTCAGGCTGGCTTCCTACCAAATGGCTATGGCAATTTTGTGCCTCATAGGTACATCCTACATCTTCCAGAGGTTAAAAAGAAAAAAAGTCCCTGGGTCACTGAAGCCTAAGCATGACCAATCCTAACTGCAGTCATTTAGGTCACATTTCCCTTCCTGAATCAGCTATCATGGCCAACTCTTGCAGACAGGTTGGCAGCGCCCCCTCCAAAGCCACATGGATCACCAGACGGAATCTAGAGTGTTTCCAATGAAGAAAATGGGATGATTGATTCCATCAGGCAACAAGCAGACATGGACCACAGGTTGAGCAATGCCACTTGGCATTTGGCAAAGAATGCACACATGGATTTTGAACTTCACATCGTGAAAGCAAATTTGTCTGAATGCTGTTAAAAAAAAATCCCCCCCCCCAATTTCCTCCCAGGTTGCTTCTCCATTTCCTTGCTTTCTGCCCCAATCTCTGGAATGAAACCAAGCCAAGGGAGACACGTCCACTATCATTTACCAACCCGATGCTCAGAACTGTGCTTCCTTTCTTCTTGCTTCTTTTCTTTTCTTAAACGTTTAGAAACACAAAACTTCAGTAACTAAAGCATTAAGTCACCACTTTATTCCCTACCTCCTGTGTCTGATTATGCCACTGTTATCTTTCCTGCTGAGAAATAGATATTTGCTTTATCTTGTATAAAACGAGCCCAAGTTCCTGGAAAGAGTGCAAGTATATAATCACCATCTTGCTCCACAGATACCAGCTTAAAAGACAGTGGTACTTTGTGAAGAAATGAAAAGCTTCCCCCCAAAGGAATCCAGACAGAGCTATTCACCCACCCCAGAGTCTAAATCCACCCATGTGGTCCCTTCTTTTCCTGTATCCAGTTCTTAACATAGGCCACGAGTCTACTGGACAGACACACAAATCTCAGTTTCTATTTTGGAGCCTCATTTTGTATGTCAAGTCCCTAGCAGTCTCCTTTCTTCTAGGCTATTCTTAGCCCAAGGTTGCCTGACATTCAATAAATATTAAATGTGGCAATAATAACGATGATGATGACCATGTAAATAAATAAAATGAAATAACCCTTTTTAAGCCTTTCCAGGCTGTCTGCATTTATGATTTGAGAATGAAAGAAAAAGTCATTTCATGGGGTCAAGCAGAATGTCTCTTGGCCTCTTCAGAGAGTATTAAGTCATAATCAATTTTCCAAAGTCAAATGGATAAAGCTCTAGTAAGACAGACCTTCCTCAATGAGCACAGGGCCCACTCAGATTGCATGCCAATGGTGCTCTTACAGATAAAAACAGCATATTTGTCCTTTGCAGATCCCAAATAGAATACTTCTCTCTCTGTACAAACCTTGATTAAAGTAGCATTAAACTTGTGGGCTTCATTGGCTTGGGTATCTCTGCACAGTGAGCATTTTCACCATAAGCAGAGTTTATACATTAGTGCACTGGGCACAGAGCCTGACACATAGTAGGTGATCATTGAATGTCTGTTAAGTGAAGAATGAATTTTATTTTTGTTTTGCTTTTGATGGAGTTTCTCTTACCAACTGAAGAAAGCAGACCAAATGAGCACTACCATGTTGTAAGAGCATAATTTCAGGCAAAGAGTACAAATTACATCATCTTGTGTGCCAAACCCTGGGCTTAAGAGTAAATTAGGCATGCTATGGTTGACTAGTTATGTCTGTCATGGACACAGGACAGTGGAACAGTAGCAGTGTGCCAGAGAACTACCATCCATAGAGAATGTCTTCCCCAGAAGAGGATGAAGGACAAATATTCTATTGATGTGTCTGAGTATAGCAGAAGTGCTTAGCAGTGACTGGATTAAAGAGACCTAGGTGAATTGCATCTGTTGCAAATTTGCTTACAATTACTTTTAAACGAAAGAAGTGAGTCTTCCTGCAAATACTCAATACAGAAAAGCACAATCTGTGGTTATTTGAGGCTTTTCAGAATGTGAAAATGTAATTCCAACCAGCCAATTCTTGGAGTTCCACTGTCATGCATGCATTTATATTTGTAAATTAAGTAACACTCCTCAGTTGAAATAGACCAGATTGCTATCCACCTTTGACACTCTACAGTGAGAAGAGCAAGCATTGAATTCCTGCTTAGCAAATAAAGACAAACTACAAACAATACCCCAATTCACTGCAACCCCACATCTTCTCCTGGGCCCATTTAGTGATCTGATGATCCTGCAAATATCTTCCAATGGTTCATCCAGACCTCTGCTTTTGAGCTGGGAGCCTGGCCTCTTGGGTGACACACCTGTCTCCCATGTCCTTCAGCCTCTAAGGTCAGTCAAAAGGGAGCCCCAATAGGAAAAGAAAGAAGTCAAGGTATTTCTACACTGGATTCCTCCCAGTGAGATCACTTTAGACTGCTGTGTCCCCTGACAGGTCACTGGTCCTTTCGAGGCAGCCTGCTCAGACCCTGGCCAGCCTTCCAGATTCCAGAAAGCTCCCCTCTTCACCACCGGGACTTTGCTCTGACAGTAGGCCCAGTGTTGCTGGCGAGTTCTGGTCTTTGCACCATCTTTGTGGTTCACTACCTCATCTTGCAATTGGTCTCCTTATAAGTAACCCCTGTTTGAATTATCCTCATTTCAATGTGCCATCTTATTCCTTTGGATACCAAGAGCTTTAGTGTGTTTCCTGATAAGCTCTGGCCTTGTCTACCCTGGTGATTTTGAACATAGCATCTTAGCATGCTCCCTGTGGGTCTCCACCTCAGATCCCCATGGCACACACTATATACTTATTTTATGCATTACCACAGTTACCCTGATGTTCCCATCAAAACAGATCCACTCTAATGAGAGGTAATATATTAAAACCTCAAAAATGAGAAGTTTGTTAAACGTTTTTATTTTGTAGAATACTGGAACTCAACATTTCCCGAGAACAAGCATTTTAAAAATGTGAAGCATTAATTTAAAAAGTAATCTTTCTAAGGCTAGTAAGAAAAAGGACTTATTTCTTTCTTTCTTTTTTTTTTTGAAAAAATATATTACACGGCCATGTGCACAGGGCACTGGATGAGAAGGGTGATATTTAAAGACGACTCCAAACATGACTCCTATTCTTAAATAACCTGGTGTATAATTAAATAAACAAGCAAACACAGCCACCAAGGCCAATAGACTCTTGATCCCTAGGCTCATGACACAGTTTTAGGGGATATGTATGTGTGCATATATATCTTTTACTTGTCAAAATGTTATTTTATTTTTAGGCAGTTTCAGATTCACAACAAATTAAGTGGAAAGTGCAGAGAGTCCTTATAACCCCACCTTACATGCAAAATCTCCCCCTTGTTTATAACAGCTGAGCCTACATAGATGCCTCATTATCATCCAAAGCACACAGTTTACGTTGATGTTCACCCTAAGTGTTGTTCATTTTATGGGTTTCAACAAATGAGTTAATGATGTGTATCCACCAGTTTATTAGAAGCCAAGTACATCCACTGCCATAGTAATCCTTTGTGTTTTGTCCATTCGTCCCTCCCCACTCCACTAATCCTTAGCAACCATTGGTTTTTCACCTGTTTCCATAGTTTTGCTGTTTACACAATGCAATGCAGTTTGAATAATACAGTATGTAGGATTTTGAGACAGGGTATTTTTACTTAGTAATACACATCTATGTTCCGTCTGTGTCTTTTCATAGCTTGATAGTTCACTTCTTCTTAGCACTATATAACATACCATCATCTGGATGGAACACAGTTTTATTTATCTGCTCACCTACTGAAGGACATTTTGGTTGCTTCCAAGTTTGGGCAATTATGAATGCAATCACTGTACATATTATGTTAAGTTTTTATTCAGACAAAAATGTTTAACTCCATTGAGCAAATACCTTGGATTGCTTAACACACATAAATACCAAAGATTGCAATTCCTGGAATGTACACTGAGTATGTTTAGTTTTATTTAAAACATTGCCAAACCTTCCTCCAAAGTGACGATGCCATTTTGCATTCCTGCCAGCACTGAGTGAGAGTTGCTGCCACTCTGTGTCCTCGCCAGCCTGTGGTGTTATCACTGTTCTGGATGAAGACCATTCTAAGAGATGTGTGCTGGTATCTCATTGTTATTTTAATTTGCATTTCCCTGATGACATATAATGGGAAACATCTTTTAATATGCTTATTTTCCATCTGTATATCTTCTTTGGTGAAGTGTCTATTAAAGTCTTAAGCCTATTTCTCAATTGGGTTGTTCATTTTCTTATTATGGCATTTTAAAGAATTATTTAACATGCCTGTAAGTCCAGTAACTAGGGAGGCTAGAGACAGGAGGATCACAAATTTGAGGCCAGCCTGAGTAACTTAGCAAAATGATGGCCTAGTTGTTACTGTCAAAATCAAAAAAAAAAAAAAAAAGAGTTTGGGATGCAGCTCAATAGTAGAACACTTGATTAACACATGTGAAGCTCTGGGTTCAATTCTCAGGACCAACATTTAAAAAAAAAAGCATTATTTGTCCATTTTGTATAATAATCACTTATCAGATAGATATTATGCCAACATTTTCCCCAGGTGTGTAACTTATCATTTCAGTCTAGAACATAGATGCCTGAGTCATGCATCAGCCTCTTTCCAAGGTGGACCTGCCAAGGCATGGAGTGGCAACAGGTTCTTATCCACTGGGACAGTTTTGCTGCAACCTGACTTCTGCCTTCTCACACCTTCAGGTTCCCTCCATGTTCTCTGTTCCAATAAGTTTGACCTTTGACACTATGTGTGTGAAAGCTACTTCACTTTCAGCTCAGTGTTTTCTCACTGAAAGTGACTTTGCCTCTGCCCGGGGACAGATATTTGCCATGTCTAAAGACATATTTGAAAGGGAAGTGGCCAATGACTGAAGCAGAGATGTTGCTAAACATCTTACAATACCAAGGACAGTCCCCTTCAACAAAGAACTATCTGTCCACAGATGTCAGTAGCACTGAGCCTGAGAGACCCTGGTATAGATCCATCGCACATATGGGTCTCTATACCCCCCAGCTCTACTGACGGGATTCCTCACTCTACTTCTCATTCTTGCTGCCAGACATTTTAGCTTTAATGGCTTCAGTTTGGCCATTTACTTGGCCAAATTATTTAAATGATCTGAGCTTCAAGTTTCTTGGAAACACATTGAACCTCTCAGAGCTTAATTTCCTCATCTTTGAAGGCTTCTTATGAAAATTAAATGAGATAATGTGGAGGGAGCTTTACCAATTCCATCTCCAAGCTTTTTGCAAAAACACACTTGCCATAGTTCTGTCAAACACAGAGAAGAGACACCTCTTCCTACTCATGGCTAATGAGACTAAACATGTTTAAACAGCCGGTTCTCATTACACAAATCAAAATGCTCGCCCAAACTCTTCTATAAATGCTCTGCAAAAAAGGTCTGATTCTCGGCCTCCAGTGTTTGTGTTTTACATGTAAAAATAAGGTCCCAGCCTACAGAATGTGTTTTTCCCCCACTTCTTTTTTAATAGTTATATTTCCAGCTGGTTTTATTTAAGGCTATGTTTTTGATCTCTTTTCAATTCTGGGCCTCTATCCAACTTGGCTGTCAATATTTCAAAAGCTCCCTTGGAGACAGCCATCTTGGAAGATGGCCCCATGCCAACCAGGGGAAGTGGTCTACCCCCTCTGAGAGTTTGTGAGTGGGCCAACATTTCAGACCCATAGCTATCATGCAACAGCCAGGAAAAGGATCGATCTTGAATGATGATGCTCAGGGCACTGTAGACTCATAAAATCTTAGAGCTAGAAGTTTTTGTATCATTAATTTAGTCTATTGGATTCATTTGACAGATGAGAATACTGAGGCTCAGAGAAGGGAAGAGACTTACATAGGAGATGTATCTTCGATTCCTCATCCTGTGCTCACTCCACCGTGCTATGTTACACACTCATGATGGGATTAAAGCAGTAAAGTCAAGTGGAACTCTATCCTCTTACCACCTGCAAGCTTCTTTTTGCAATGGAACATTAACTAAGCATTTTTATGTTGTTTTCAACCTTAGTCCTACAACCATCCCCTCATACCTTTATACCAAAACACTTCTCACGTAAATGTCCATTTGGGAAATTTTTCTAATACCAAATTCTCCGTCCACTGGTTCCACCAGGGCATTTCCGGGAATCTACCTACTGCCAGTTACTAGTCATGCTCTAACCATGTCCTTGCCAATGTCCCCACAATCTGACCTCCATCCCAGCCTGTCCATCCACTCAATCTCCTGGCCCCTCATTCAACAATTCATCCTCCACCTTCTCTGATGCACCAATCCATTAATCTACCACTTTCACAATGACAATCTATGACACCCTCCCTTAATTGGATTAAAAACTTGACTACAGGGCTGGGAATATAACTCTGTGGTAGAGCATTTCACAAATATTTGTGAGGTAAGGCCCTGGGTTCAATGCAGCACCATAAAAAATTGACTACACAAAGATAAATTTAAAATTGTAAATGAAAAAGCATAGCACAGACAAAAATCAAGACACAAACAATAAAAAGGGAAATATTTGAAAATTATATTATTAGACTTCCTGGCTAATATCTAAAACATGAGCTAATCTTCTAGAACTCAGAAAGAAATTACTAAGAACCTACTAGAAAACCAAGTGAAACACGTACAAGAGGCAGTTTTGAGAGAAGATAGTGTAGCTCCTAACAGCCTGAAATCAGCCACAAATAAAGACATTTAAATTGAATCTTCAAAGACTATCACTTTTAAAACTAATTTGCTCACAAAGATTTCAGTTTGATAATACCTACATGTGGAGAAACAGTTTTATACTTTGGTGATTGAAGCTCATATTGGTACAACTTCAGGGAAGAAAAGATAGCACTTCCCATTAAATTAAAGCTTAAATAAATTTGACTCAGCAATTTCAGTTTTGGGAAGTTATTCCATAGATAAACTTGCACACATATGAAATGACATGCTCAATGTGCCTTGCTTTATTTTTAACAGAATAGACTGAATTTGACCTAAATATCTATTAATAAAAAATGGATCCAATACAAGCAGAACCAGAATAACAGTCATCAAAAAGGATGAGACAGCTCTATATGCAGATTTGGTCTGTAATCTATTTTAAGTGGGAAAACTAGAATTAGAAACATATCTTTAGTATGCTCCCATTTATGAGAAAACTTTAAAACAGGTGTATATTTGGTTTTACATGCACAAAATATCTATGTAAGGCAACAAGAGAAATTGGTAATTCTAGTTTTTTTCTGGAAAGGAGAACTGGTGAGTTGAAATTGGGCCTGAGGAAAGAGAGAGAATTGCATTTTACTGTATTCTTTTACCTGTGACTTTTGTACCATATACACTATCTTCAAGAACTTAATCAAAAGTAGTGTGAAGAAGTTAACAAACAAATAATTCACCCCTAGTGACTTTTGCGTCATCCTATTTTAATTTTCTGCATGACATTTATCACTTATAATTGTCTTTTCTAATGGTTTTTGCATGTCTCTACCACTGGGATGTGAGCTGTATAAGATTAGAGAGCGTATCTGCCAAGATCCTGCTGCAAACTCTTTATGTGAATTGGAAGTAGGAGTCTCTGAGTGGTCTCAGGTCCCACAGCTGGGGGCTGTGGAATTTCATCAGGTACTTGACATTATGTGGTGCCCCCCATACAGAAGCATATGGGGACACTGGACTTTCCTGGCTTACATCATTTTCCCCCAAGCATTAGAGCAGTGTCTTCTACACAATGCAAGCTCAGTATTTATTTGTAAAATGTGTCAATGCACAGGGCACAGTGCTGCCCTCAAGGAACCTACACTACTAACTAGGCAGCACAGTTCTCTGCAGAGAGCCAAGATACGCATGCTCCTCAGTTCTTTCACTCCGTTTCTGATCTCCATCTTCTGCTGCCTGGTGAACAGAGTCTTGAAAATCATTATGTGTTGTTTCCAAATATTTGTATTGGTGAATTACAATTACACACAATAGTAAGATTTATTGTGATATGTCCATAACTGCATGTAGCATAATTTGGTGTATTTCTTTTTTTTTTAATTTTGGTCTCCCCAGGAGAGACTGTAGCTTTATCCTTATTATCCCCTCCTGAACAAATCTGGAAAAGTCTCTCATGTAATTACAAGATTCAGTTCAATTGCACCAATTTTAGCCATCAACTTGAGAAATGATTTCCATTTGGATCAAACCAAGAGCTACTGATAGAAAACAATATGTTCCTGTAAAAAGAAATAATAATAGCAATACAATTTGGTAAAATCATTTTGAAAATATCTCTTCTATATGCCCCGGCTCCACACACCAAGACATGGTTAGTCAGTCACATGGTTCCTGTCACAGAGGAGCCTTAGGCATCTGAGGAACCTCGGGACAGCTTTCTCTCTTCACCTTTCCTTCTAGCACACACTTCTTAAAGATGGCTCCTTCACCTCTCTCAGGACCTTGGTTCCAGTTCCAAGTGACTTGACAGCTGGCAGCTCCAGCCTAGTCTTCTTGCACTCACTTACCACTTCTAATTTTATCTCAGAACGACCAAAGGTGCATATGCCAATACTGCATTTCTAAGCTCTCATTCCCAAGCTATAATGCGGCTCAACACCCCTCCTCTTGGATGAGAAGCATGGTGCCTGTTCATGCAGACACTAGCGCATGTGTATCTCAGCTGTAACTCCTGTGGTTGAAAGAGTGTTCTGAAGTGAGGAAAGCACTAGAACTGGAGGCAAAGATGCACTTTCTTGAGTCTCATTTACCAGCTATAAAACCTTCCCCAAGATGCCTAATGCCATGGGGACTCATTTTCTTTATTACAGTAATAATGATAAACTTCATTCTCTATGGCTTTAGTGAGGACATATTTATTCTTTGCCAAATATTTATTGAAATTTCATAGAACTATTAAATGAGAGAACCTATGTGAATCCAAGCCATAGAAGACATAAAATATGTAATCGAAGTTTAGAAGGAGACCAGAGTTATGAATGGTTAAATTCTAGTTGAAAGACTTAAATAGTCTTTAGGGAAATGGTGAATATATAAGGATGGAATATATAAGAATAGAATAGGACTTTGATTTCCTAAAAAAGAATAGAAAGGTGCATTTATTTACTCAGGTTGTATTCACTGAGAAACTACTATGCTTCAGGCAATTAAATATGTTTTAGTTAGCTTTCTCACTACTATGGCCAAAAGACCTGACAAGAACAATTAGAAGAGGAAAAGTTTATTTGGGGGCTCATGGTTTTAGAAGCCTTAGTCCATAGAAGGCTGACTTTAGTATTTGGGGCCCAAGGTGAGGTTCAACAGCATGGCAGAAGTGTGTGGTGGAGGAAAACGGCTCAGACATTCACACCAGGAAGCAGAGAGGGAGACTTCACTCCCCAGGGACAAAATACATATCCCGAGGGCACACCCTGAATGCCCCCTCCTCCAGCCACACTCTACCTGCCTCCAGTTAAGGCTTCAGTTACCACTCGGTTAATCCCTATCAGGGGAGTACTTCAGTGACTGGGTTAAGGCTCCCAGCACCCAATCACTTCACTTTCAGCCTTCTTGCATTGCTTCACCTATGAGCTTTTGGAGAGTTCCTCACGTCTGTCTAAACCATAACATGAAAAAGATTATAAGTTCTGGGGAAACTTACCTACTCAGAAAGAGAGATAATAAAATAAATACACACATAAAATATTAAACATTTGTTCAAAACATGTGACTAAGAAAGTGACAGTGGACTAAAATCTGAAGCAGGCAGAGGAGTGAGCCAGGATGTAAACAGTGGAGCTCCTGTAAACCTCAGGTCCTGGATGTATTTGGGAGCTGGTAGGCTGAAAGTGGAGCATTAATGGAAGAGTCTTTGAGAGAAGATAAAAGCTCTTATTTGGACACATTTAATTTGAAATCAATTAAACACTTGAGTAGAAAAGCCTTGAGTTAAAGAAAGAGGTTTGAGTCAAAGGTAAAATCTGGAGTCATCAGCACAGGATTTAAACCTGCAGAATGGATGCCCTAGGGAATGAGATCCAGGAAACAAGAAGATCAAGGGTGTTCCCCCACCAGACAGTCTAAAGCACGAGGCTGAGATGAATACCAATCAATAGACAGGACTGAAAAGAATACCCAGCAAGTTGTGAACAAAATTAGGACAGTTTGGGGCACAAAGGGAGACACAATTTAAAGAAGGAAAAAAAAAATCAAATGTGCTGTGCTTGTGCTGAAACAAAGAAGGGTCTTATTTTAAATCAAGTAACATTAACTGAGGACCTAATGTGTGCTAACACATCCAAAATAGACACATCATTGCTTTCATGGAATTTACACCTTAGTCAATGATGATATGATCCCAGGAACCAGTATGTGGAGGCCACCTGTCATTGAGGGAGGCCCCTTCTGTGCTTGTAGGGAAGCCTACAAGGAACAGGTCTAGACGTAAATGGAAGGGGACAATTAGGGACAATGAACAAAGGCACATCTGAGAAGTTCTGCTGGGATGGTTACTTTTATGTGTCAATTTGATCAGATCATAGGTGCACAGGTGTTTAGACAGACATTATTTTGGATACTTCCACAAGGGTGTTTTTGGATGACACACTAGACTGAGCAAACAGACTTCCCTCCCTAAGTTCAAGGTCCAAACAGAACTAAAAAGCCAACCCTCTCCTGCATCAGAGAGAATTCTTTATGTCTGACTGCCTGCAGACAGAAGCACAGTCTTTGCCCTGGCTTTGACATAAACTTAAACATGGGTTCTCCTAGTTCCCCAACTTGCCAAACCAGCCTCTCCATCTGGGGACTCGTCTCCTCCATAATCACACAAGCCAATCAGTCCCTTATAATAAACACCTTCCTGTTCATCTGTCTACACCTGGATCTATACTTATATCCATATCTATCAGTTTGTCTATTTACCCAGTTAGCTACCTGTCTATATCATATTAGTCCTATTTCTCTCAAGGATGTTAACTAATACAGAAGAAAAAAGAGTATTGTATATTTGCTTTGTTTTAACATATGAAAATGACCACATGATGTGTTGCTGAGTGTTTTCAGAGAAAGAAGAGAACTGGTGGTGCAGGAGGAAATGGGGGGTGGTTGGAGTAAGGTCCTTGGAAAGGTGGGAAGAGATTGATTCTGATGAGCAAATACAGATACAGGCTGTATTGGGCTAAATTGTACTCCCCACTCCCCCCGCTCAAAAAAAAGGCATTTGTGTCCTAACTTTCAATACCTGTGAGTGAACTCACTTGATAGGTCCTATGCAGATGTAATTAAGAGGTGGTCCTATGGGGTCAAGGTGGACCAACTCCAATGGCTGATGTCCTTACAAAACTGTGTTGTGATCACACAAAGTGAGACACAAGGAAGATAGACCATGTTGAGAAAAAGAGACGTGGAGACTAGAACAATATGTTCTCTAGCCAAGGAACACTGTAGATCCTCAGCAACTAAAAGAAGCTAGCTGTGGCAAGGAAGGACTCATCTCTAGAGACTTCAGCGGGGTGTGGTTCTGTCATTAGCCTGATCTCAACCTTCTAGTGCACACAGCTGTGAGAGAATGAATTGACACCCAGTTTAAGGTACTCTGTTTAGCAGCCTTGGAAACTAATACACTGGCCTGAGAAGCATTTAGAGCCCCTTCAGGAAAAGCAGCAGCAAAACTATGGGAATGCAACATCCATCAGGTGATTTAAAAACTGGCAAATTATTTTATGGACTGGATGTCAAAAATGCATTGATGAATATTTTCCAGGGGAGGTCCAGGCATTGGGGTATGAAGCCTTTGTCTTTCCTTGTTTTCAATTTACTGGCCTATAAAGCCCATGTCTGTGGAAGTTAACCAAAAGGGAAATAAGCATCCATTCTATAAATTTTTGCAAGTCCTCTGAGACTTACAGTCCAGAGGTCTCTGGTGAACGCTGCCGTGAAAGGCAAAGTGAGTTTTTCTTGCCCTGGTAACCCAGAATTTTGAGACTGGGACTTGGCTGCTCAGTTGTGCATGTTGGGTCCACAGGGCTGTTGGGATGGGGAACCTGCTCAGCAGGATGGACCAGTTTCTGTAAGGTCCTGGCTCTATTCAAGTGCACAACTCCTCCTCCGAAGTGGTGTGAGGGAGAAAGTAAAAAGACAAAGCTCAGGAATGAACTCTCATGCCCATTCCCCTGGGGGATAATAATGGACACTGCTTTCTCTTTGAAAGCCTGGAGAAAAGAGTTAAGAGTTCTTGTCTAATAATGATGGCCCTTAAGTATCAGTCTAAGAGACTATATTTCAACTCACCAGCAAAGATGACTTCTAGCTAGAGAGATCCGAATTTCCATAATGCTGTGCAGCACTTAATAGTACCCAGTGGGCAGCAATAGTTATGGTGCTTCCTAGTCTAATTACAAAGGAGTCTAAGCCAAAAAGTTCTATGTGAAAAAGTGTTTGACTTCTAGCCAACACAACATTTAATATAGCAAAATCCTAACAAAGCAAAGAATACAGACTTCTCACTCCCCCTTTTAAAAAGTTCTTTCTATTCTTAAAAAAAAATAGTCCTGTTTTGGCTTTGGAATATCAGCCCTTAAATCCTGACTCTTGATGATCTTGAGCAAGACAGATCACCTTCTTAATTCAGTTTTGTCATTGACAGGGAGGTTTGATACTTGATCTAAATAGAGCACATGTTTAGCCTAATCATTTGTCAGGACAATCCATTTACTTGTGGCTTTTGCTTAGACATTATGCCCTTTTATTCCCCCAAAATGCTCTGATATGTTCAATATAATTATATGATCATCAACTTCACATGTGACCATAGAAAAGTATCCTTGGACTACGTCTACAAAAATACCCCAAACAGTATGGATCATCAACCATAGAAATTCATTTATCATGGTTCTGGAGCCCAGGGAGTCCAAAGTCAAGGCCCCAGCAGACATGGTGTCTTGGAAGGGCTGTTCATTGGTCCTTGCTGTGTTCTTATGTGATAGCAGGAGCTGGCTAACTCTGTGGGGCCTCTTTGATAAGGGCACTAATCTCATTCATAAGGGCCCCACCCTGGTGACCTAATGATCTCCCATGGGTCCCACCTCTTAATAGTAATACCTTGGGTCAGGATCGTAAACATAGATTTGGGGAGTATACAGATATTCAGACCAGAGTGGCATGAAACTTGAGAGTTTAAAGTTGTATGTGAATGTAAGTGGCACTCATGAGAGTAATAGCTGGCTCCGTGATAAAGGACACTATCTTCTTGTTGGCTTCTACAAAGCAGTCAGCCTGGGATCGTGCAGCATGATTCTGTTAAGGCCTGAGTGTGAGTGTAGATGAACTTGTGTGTTGGAGGCCAGGGAGGCATTCTCCAAGCAAGTGAATCTTTTCATTTCCTTAGCATACCACAGATGGATGGTTTTCTGCAGAAAGAGTTAGGGGTCTCAACAGGAGCAAGGGTGGCTAGAACCCCATGGATATGCCAGGCACCAGTACTTGAGAGCTGGCTCACAGTACATAGACATTTAAATTTAAATGCAATTAAATTCCTACAACAATCTCATGTAGTAGGCATCGGGGGAAATTTGGCAATCATGGAAATTGCCTCTAGGTTGGTAAAATAACTTATACAATTTTGCACTGGAACCAAGTTCTGGATCCAGATACAGTTCTTCTCACATCCTCCCTCTTTCTTCATGTCCATTCATCCTTGATATGGTTTATCATTTCATAGTCAGCAATCTTTTTTTAGAAATTAGAATGGGAAATGTGTTGATAGTCAAGCCCCAGTCTCTTGCTCCATCAAAGTCTTCTGGAACTTACGTCATTACCAGTGGGTGAACACAGAGCTTCTGATGATGTCACAGGAGCAGCTTGATAAATGGGTGACCTAGGCACAGCACACTCAAAATCCAGTGAAAATACATTCTCTCTAAAGTACCAAGAGCAATTTTCTCAGGGCTGGGCATTTCTCACGGAAAACAGTTTCTCAGAGCTGACAATGACTCCAACTGGGGCATGTGGCACTTGGGTTCCAGGGTGCTGAAGAAACAGCATGCATGTTTGTCCCTACTTTACCCCAAGTCCAAGGACAAGAAACAGATTTTTGCTTATATCAAGTAAAGATTTCCAGCATTTTCTTTGTGATTTCATCAGGAAGCTGCCACAACCCTCCCATGCCCACCCCTACTGAGCTGGGTGTTGGCCCTGCCAACAAGGTTACAGAGAGAGAGGCACTGCACTTCAATATTTAACCTCTGTCTCCCCTACCAGACACTGCCTGAAGTCAATTTCTACAGAAAGAGCAAATGGACAGAGCAAACCCAAGCCAGAGGCCTCTCACAACACCTTTTTCTATGAATGCACTGGGCATACTATGCTTACCGGCCTGCTTGTCAGTGTTCTGGTGGAAGACCCCTGTCCTTGCTAGTTGATGAGCTGTGGAAGTCACCCTGGAAAGGTGGTAGTTATCAAAGGGTCTGCTGTTCTTCTTAGAGGGATGAGGAGAGAGGAATTGCTATACACATGCTCATCCTGGTGTCCTTGAATATGGCTGCTGGCTTTCCTTTCCTATGTTTGCTTACTTGTTTTTTGCTTAGTTTGATTTTATTTGTATATAATTAAAGTATTAATGTTATCAGTAAAATGCACAGATCTTGAAGAGGATGATCTGATGCACTTTGACACACATATCCATTCTGTGACCACAGTCTCAAAGTTTTCACTGCCCCAGAAACTTCAGTCATTAGTGTCTAGGAGGTGAATTGATGATAAATTTGGTGTGTATTTAACATTATAAAAGGTTCCCATACAGTTTTCCAAAGTGTGCCATCTTACACTCCCACCAGCGGGATAGCAGAGTTGATGTTGCTTTATAGTGTCTTCAAAATATTACACTATCAACCTTTTAACTTTTAGCCATCACAGGTGACCTTAATTTGCATGACAAGTATCTTTTCTGTGATTATTGAACATGTGTCTTTCACACATTCTCCTTCATGATGTATCTGCTCCAGTCTTTTGCTTATTATTTTCAAGAATATTTTTTCTTTTTTTATTGAGTTGTAGTTCATAACATATTAAGAATTCAAATTCATTGCTAAATATAGGATTGTAAATTATTCTTTTCAATTTGTGGCTTGTCTTTACATTTTTAAAAGTGACTTTTGTTGAGCTGAAGTTTACATTTTTTATTAAGTTCAGTTTCCCTACTGATGTTTCTTCTTTATGGCTGAATTCTAAGAAAAGTTTGTTCATACCAAAGTCACAAAGGTGTTTTTCTGAACATTCTAAAAACTTCAGAATTTTAGCATTTGTCTTTAAAACTGTAATCTATCTTGAGCTATGTGAATGGTGTGAGGTATGGTTTGAGAATCTCTGCTATTTTTCATGAATGTATCCATGTTTTCTAACATCATAATTTAAAACACTTTTCATCTCCCATCCAATTGCTTTAGCACCTGAATTAAAGATCTCTTGACAGTATATTTCAGGACTCTTTGTTATGTCCTATTGATTTATTCATCTATGTTTGTGTTGATAACACACTGTCTTAATTGTTGTGACTTCATAGTATGTCTTTAAATCATTAAGTTCTCTTCAATTGCTCTTTTTAAAAATAAATTTAAGTGTCAAATTGTCAAATACTACAAAAGCTTCACTGGAATTTTTACTGAAAATGCACAAACTGTATAGATGAATTGTGAGAAGATGGACATCTGCATTTTGAGTCTTCTAGCACAAGAACATAATGTTATATTCATTCATTTGGGTCTCCCCCCCCCACCACCGAATAAAAGTTCCTGAATTTTTTCAGGTCAAAATACTATCTTACTTGGTCTTAGTTTTTTGAAATTTCTTTTAAAAATATTTTTAGTTGTAGATGGATATAATATCTTCATTTAATTTTATTTACTTTTATGTGGTGCTGAGGATCAAACTCAGTGATGCTAGGCAAGTGCTCTACCATTGAGTGACCCCAACTGCTGAAATTTCTTTTTCTAAATGTTTATTGCATAAATATATACGTGCACTTGAGATTTACATATCTTCTTGGTATTCTGAGAACTTCTTTAATTCACTGATCAGTAGGTCTCAGAGTTTTTGTATTTTCCTTTGGATTTTGTAAGTACACAATCAGGTCATCAAAAGTCAGTTTTGTTTCTTTTATGCAAATCCTTATGTCTTTCATCTTTATTTTTTTTTCTTGTCCTATTGTGCTGGTCAGTACTTCTATTACTAATGTCCTTTGACATTTCTTGCAGTGGAAGTTTCCTGTTGACAAATTCTCTTTTTTATTTATTCAAAAATTTTTATTTATTCAAAAAATTTAAAATTAAAAAATAACATTAAATATAATTAATTTTAGAAATTAATTAAATTTAAATTTATTTTTTTAAAAAAAATTTAAAAATTAAATTAAAAAATAATTTTTAAAAATTTAATTAATTTAAAGTTTAAAAAATTTAAAAATGTTTTTATTTATTCAAAAATATCTATTTTCTTGCTTTTTAAAGTAAATTTTTTTCTTGATATGGAATTGTAATACTAAAGGGCTTCTCAGTTTCTCCAGTAGTCACTTTAAGAATGCCATTTCACTGCCTTCTGCCTCACTTTGTTTCTGATGATTAATTCCCCTGTTTTTTGATGTTTTTTTATTTCCTTCTGGCTGATTTTAGGAATCCCTCTTTATCTTGACTTTTAGCTAGTTGACAATGACATGTCATGGTATTTCTTATTTGTATTGATTTTCTTGGGACTCAATGAGATGCTAGAATGTCTAGAAAGAATTTGTAGATTTCTGATGCTTACCACTTCAGACAAAGGCTGAAAATTAGGACAAGAAGATAGTAATAAGTGGTGATGGGATGGATGATATACCAAGTCAAGTTAACTACTGAGCAACTGAGTAAGAATCTAAGCACCCTGCTGCTGGTGTCTCTAGACCAAGCCCCTGGTCTGGAGAGCCATAGGTTGACACTAGACTCCAAGAATTCTTTCTTACCAATGCATCTGTTCATGAATTTCTTCAAGAATGCTCTCTATGAGCTATCTTGAGTAGTCTTAAAGCATGAAAAACAAAGAATTTTCAAGGCAGTAGGAGTTCAGTGAACCTTTATATACAACATCTGTTGCTAGAGGAACATAGCCTGATGTAGGCTGGCTCTTTATTCTCTACTACTAACTTGAACATTCCAAACCCTGTTTTACTCTAGGATCACACTAGTTTTCCAAAAGCACTATCTTCCCCTTAGCAATGTTTACCTATCCTACCTGACATCCCCATGCATTCCTGATAGGCAGAAACATTTATTTTCCCATTCTATTATTTATGCCTCTAAAAGATACTGGTTTATTCCATTTGGTCCCCAGGCCAAGGGAAGCAGAGCTGTCATGTGCTGCCCATATTCTCATGGTCCTTACCATTCCAAGCAATTTCTTGCCATTTCCAACTATCAGCACTTGTGTTCTATGGCCAGAAGCTCTCCCTAGCTTCCAAAACCAACTCTGCATACAGTGGTCTCAAAGGGTCGTATTTATGCACCGCCCTTTTATGGGAGAAAATCTTAACAAATGACAGATGAGAATGTGTGTCTAAACATGGAGCACCTTTCCTCAGGCCTTGAATGGTGTTGAGGCAAGGCTTCTATTTCTGGTTCCCAGAGTTTTCCAGAGGGATTAAGCTCCAGTTGCCCAGGGTTCACTGGGTTGTTAACACTTCTTTGATATCAACTGTCATTATTCCCTTCTCCATCTCACCTTCCTACTCCTCTACCTAGAATCCACACCCAAAGCAATTAACACTTTAATCTCTGTCTTAGGGTCTGCTTCTGGGAGAACTCAAGTATCACCTTCACATGACAAGAAAGGTCTTCAGGGTTTCAATCCTACAGAGGGTCTTACAGATACCTCAGTTCTTTCCTGTATATTAGAATCCATGCATGTGTTTATGTCCAAGAAGAAGAGTTCATATTTTCCTGGGCCATCATCTTGGGTCCAAGTGAGGGTAACATAATTCCCTGGAAGTGACTCCCCAGCTACTGTTGAGCTCAAAGCTCAATGTAAATGGATCCTAATGCTTCTCACCATCTGGGTACAAGACCTTAAGGAAACACTCCTTGTGCCTTGGTCCTATGGTCATGCCTGCCTTCAGTGCACAGCTGCACTGAAGTAAAGGGATCTGCAGAAGTAAAGGGATCTGCTCCTCTGTTACCAACTGGCATGGCCCCTCCACCATGCCACCTGGCCAGAGCCCTCTGGAGAAAAGCTGCCTCAATAATGGGAAGAGAAGTGAGACCCATCTCCTAGGCTAAATGTCCTGATTCTTTCCTTCCTCAAAGTCCTAAAACAAATTCTTTCCTTGGAGTGAACTGAAAAAGTCCACCCAGAACAGAACTAAGCTGCTCAGCTGCAGAAAGTGTTTGGTGTGTCTTTTGTGCTACCATTTAGTACTCAAATCCTAGAGGGAGAATTTTTTCCCTTCCTCTCTCTCTATGGAACATATCCTCAAAGCCCTGCTGCCTCAGAGAGTTTTCTCTTTTTTTCCTTCTAGGGCCCTCTCCCTCTTATAGATGAATTAGATCAATCAGTTTAAGTCTTGGGTCCCTTTTTGTTGATTTTGTTCTACAAAAATCAAAGAATTGTGGACATGTAGAGCAGTAGGAGGTTATAGAAGTCAACATCTTTGTTCTGTGTCTACAGAGATCAACAGAATGCTGTCAGGTGGTTTGTCTGGAGTCAAGAAGGAAGTTAGCAACTACATGGGCAACAGAATCCAGGGTTCCTTGACACCTGTGCAAAGCTCTACATTCACAAAACATCAAATATTGGGCATAAGACTGGTTTTTAACCTATAAACTAGTAAAAAGCCAATTAGAGACTATGAGGAGAAGTTATACATTCACTCAGTAAATATTTTGACTGCTTATTATTTACTAGGCACTGTTCTAAGAACAACAAGGAACAAACCAAAAACATGTTTTCCCCTTCATGAAGCTTCCATTTTAGTGGGGGAGGCAGATAGTAAATAAATCCAGAAATTAAAAAAAAAGAACTTAGAGTTTGAGATATACTCAATGCCCCAGTGAAAAAAATATTCAGAGAAAGGAGTAGGGAATCAGGAGGAGGGAATGTAATGTGAATCCTGTTTTAGTTAAGAGCATTGTTCAGGGAAAGCCTCACTTACATGTAACATCTGCCCCACCCATGTAGAAGTGTCCCTGCTCAGTAGCCTACAATTGTCACTCCTTATCAGAGCCTCTCAGAGGAAACATTTGGACCTATTATAATCTGAATGAAGCCAAGCATAAACTGTATTTTGATCACCTATACCCACCGATTAGGAATTATCTACTATTTATTTGTTACTGTTTCTGTCTCTCTCACTAATTGTTATCAGGTTAAAGATTAGTTACTGTCTTTTCAGCATGTTATCATTAGCACTGAGAATAGTGATCGGCCCATAGTAGCCTTTAAGTTCTTATTTAATGAACGGATGGGTGGATGGATGCATGGGTGTACGGAAGGATGGACAGATGAGTGGATGGGTGGATGGATGGATGGGTGGATGGGTGCATGAGTGGATGGCTGCATGGATGCATGAGTACATGGCTGCATGGCTGCGTGGGTGGATGAGTATATGGGTGCCTGGGTGGAGGAGTGGATCAGTGGATGGGGTCATGTATACATGGGTGGATGGGTAGGGGAACAGAAACTGGAAGAATTATACAACAAATAGTTGTAGTTGATAGTCCCCAAAATCAGTGTCACCAATTCCTTCCCTCTCTGTACATGTGTACTGCAACTGTTATGAAAGTGGAGTCTAAATCTCCTCTCCTCCACTGTGGGTGGGGCTTCATGATTCACTTAATTATCAGAGTATGGCATAGATGATATTTGAGTCTTCTGAGGCTCTGGCCTAAGAAGTCCTAAAGCATCTTACTGCATCTCTTGGAAGGAACCCTTGACCTGGGAGAAGACTGCTTTCGTGCTTCAACTAGGCATGGAGAGAGGCCATATATAGAGAGAGAAACCCAGCTAGCCCAGGGGTCTCAGTTCACATGTCAGACTCCAGTCCCGGCTGCCATCTGTTTGTAAAAACATGAAAGAATTCAGGAAAGAACAGTTCAGCTGGGCCCAGCCATCCACAGAACTGCAGATTGTTGTTTTAAACCACTGCATGGAGACAGGAAGCCACTGGCACTTGAAACATAATTGCCATTAAAAAATGGAACAGGTAGGTGTGAATAGACCATTGAACAGATGCAAACTGATGAAGATTCTAAGAGTTCACGGACAGCCAGTGAGTGGTAAACCAGGATTAGAATCTGGGGCTAGACAACAGGCGAGCCAAGACACAGGAAGGGGCTGAGGCAAAAACTAAAGTATTCCGGATTTCAATGGGTATCATCTTTTGTCTACTTTTTTTTTCTTAATTTACTTAACTGACTTCAACAGAAGCTGAGAATGTATAATCCAAGTGGACTTCACTGAGCTAAAGGAGTTTTCCTCCCCTACCTACCTCTCAGGCTTATATATGGACTATAATTTAATATAAAATAAAACAAACTCCTCTGTGCCTGGGATGGAACTAGCCTCCGTCTTCCCACTCCCCATAGCACCTGGGAAATATGTCCTGAAACTCCTGGGTCCTTCTTGCTGCCTTTGGACTTGATCCAGTTGTTTAGAAACTACCAAGAAGCCCAACAGAGCAAAGAGTTCAAAGCTACTTCCTGTTAATTAGCCCAGGCAGTTCCGAGGGTTCCAACTGTGCAATTCATTTCATGTGCAGTCTCCCCAATTAGGCCAACTCTGTCTGAAACTTCTGGAGCCACAGCTCGGTGATCAGTGGAGGGATTCACCAAGCTAACATAAGGTCAAAATAGATTTTCTTTAGTGGTTCCCCTAAGAGAGCTCTTCAAAATCATTTACCAGAGAAAAAAATTATATTTTATATGCTTTATGAAAATAAACATACAGTCCTTGAAGGAGATAGATATATCAAAGATTAAATACCTGGCCATTTCTCTTTCTGCTGCAACCTAAAGAAAGAATTGTTAAGTTCTTTTCCCTGACTTGTCGGATGTCTCTTCCCTATCTATCTATCTATTTTTTCAGTGCGGGGGATTGAACTCCTGGACTCACACATGCTAGGCATAGGCAAGTGCTCTACCACTGAACCACATCTCTAACCTTCCTCTCATATTTTGGAATAAGTTGTCCACCAGGGACTCCCTCTTTGTCAAAAGACCCACATTGGTTTGCTGACCAAGGAATCCATTCAATTTGGTCTGCCATGTTAGTGTTTTTTTTTTAATAAGGAAAAATGGACTTGTTTTCTTATTAAAAAGTACATATATAACCCATAAAGTACATATATCACCCATCAGCCACCGTTCCTGCTGTGCCAACAGCCCTTTTGATGGGAAGTTTCCCATCCACAAGACCTAAAGAAGTGGACATGGCCAAAGGGCATGGAGGATTGACCAGGACAGCCAATCCGAGGCCCAGCCAATGCGCTGCCATCGTGCCTTCAAGTGGAAAATGGAGCTTAGCCCATCAAACCCTCTTTGTCTCAAGAATTCAAATAAAACATTGAGCCAAGGCAGCATTAGCCCTGGAAGCAGCTACACAAAGGCAGAGCAGAGGGAGAGGTTGGAGGGAACACGCTGGCTCCCAAGTGAGCCAACGCCATGAGTTGCCTATGAAACCCAGATATGAATAAAGAGCAAAGAAAAGAAAACAGCAGCTGGTGGCAGGAGGAAGTTGGAGAGGCTGTGAAATGTGGAGTGAGTCACCCAAGAAGGTGAAGGGCACCACGCAGGCAGGACAAGACAGAGAGTAACTGCTCCTGGGTAACCTGGCTCCTCAAGGCTCCTCGGCCTTCCAGATGCCAGCCTGTGCCGGTCTCAGTGCATGTTCACAGCTCCATTTCCATGTAAGGTGGCTGGAGAGAGCCTCATTCCTTTAGGAGCACGATGGCAATGTGCTCTGAGCCAAAGTCCCCACTGAGCCCTGTCTCAAGGTCAGGGGGAGGCAGCTGCACAATTTGGAGGGTGCCTCCCAAGGGCTGAGCATAAAGAACCATGTCCCTCTGAGAGGCTCTGAAAGATTCTCCTCGTGGGGCCGTGTTGCTGGAGTGGTCAGAATCTGGCCCAACCCAATGTTCATGTTTGAAGTGTGTAAAAAATTAGTGGGCAAAATTTAATTTGGACTATTGTCTCACGAAATACTAAGATATCTTTTGGATCTCTCTGAAACCTGCTGCAGATTGTAGCCAGAAGAACTCTCCTGATGGGGTGCCCTCTGTGTGGTTTCTGCCATATTCCTTCATCCCACTCCTGACCATCTCTGTCTGACTGCTAATGAAGATCCTTGGAACCTATTGTTCCTCTTCTGTACTCCTCCACAGGCCACAGGATGGGGACTTTTTTACTGCTTTTTTAAATTATCTATCAGTTTTTTTAAATTTATTTTTTTTATTTATACACGACAGTGGAATGCATTACAATGCTTATTACACATATAGAGCACGATTTTTCATATCTCTGGTTGTATACAAAGTATATTCACACCAACACGTGTCTTCATATATGTACTTTGAATAATAATGATCATCACATTCCACCATCATTTCTAACCTCATACCCCCTTCCCTTCCCCTCCCACCCCCTGCTCTATCTAGAGTTCATCTATTCCTCCCATGCTCCCTCTCCCTATCCCACTATGAATCAGCCTCCTTATATCAAAGAAAATATTTGGCATTTGGTTTTTTGGGATTGACTAACTTCATTTAGCATTGTCTTCTCTAATTCCATCCATTTACCTGCAAATGCCATGATTTTATTCTCTTTTATTGCTGAGTAATATCCCATTGTGTATATATGCCACTTTTTTTTTTCCATTCACCTAGTAAAGAGCATCTAGGTTGGTTCCACAGTTTAGCTATAAACATTGATATAAACAATATAAACATTTATTGTGCTTCTATAAACATTTATGTGACTACATTACTATAGTATACTGTTTTTAAGTCCTTTGGGTATAGATAGAGGAGAAGGATAGCTGGGTCAAATGGTGGTTCCCAGATTTCCAAGAAATCTCCATACTGCTTTCCATATTGGTTGCACCAATTTGCAGTCCCACCAGCAGTGTATGAGCGTGCCTTTTCCCACATCCTCACCAACACGTGTTTTGTTTTATCTTTATAAGAGCTGCCATTCTGACTGGAGTGAGATGAAATCTTAGAGTCGTTTTGATTTGCATTTCTTTAATTGCTAGCAATGAAGAACATTTTTTCATATATCTGTTGATTGATTGTATATCATCTTCTGAGAAGTGTCTCTACCAGTTTCTAGGACCAATTTAAATTTCTTAATCTTGTTTCCCAAATTAATAGCATTCTTGGTTTTACTTTACCATAAAAGCATGTCTTTTGTAGATAATCTAAAAATACAGAAGAAACAATATTTCTATCCCAGAAACAACCAATATTAACATTTAATGTACTTTTTCTGATTTATTTTTCTATAGCTATATTTATAATTATATAATCTGATATGTTTAAATTCAATATGCTCTGATGTTTTCATTTAAAATTATTTTGTGAATATTTGAAATTAATACCAAGAAATATCTTCAAAAACATTATTTGAAGTTGTTCTTAAATATACTATAAGGTCAAAAAGCAATGATTTACTCAACCATTTCTCTATTGTTGGACATTTAGCTTGATGTATCTAAAATCATCATTCCTCCTGAGCAGCTTGAATTGCAACCTGAGTCTCACTAGAATAGGATCAGAAGAGCACCTTGTGACATGGAGGGTCAGGGATCAAGAGTGACCTCTGCCACCATCCTACCTGCATTTAATCCTGAATGAACCACTTGTGTATGGACTCCAGGAAATTGTTTGACCTTCTGAACTTCAGGTCTTCATCTCTGAAATGGGAATAACAAAAGTTCTTATAGGTCATAGGAGACATAAATTAGTTACCTGCAAATTGCTTATGAAAGAGTACAGGAGCACAGTAACCTATTGCTATTCTTATAGTGCTGTTCTGTGAGGAATCCTCATTCTTGATGTTGGCTTTCTAGCAGATGAACCCCTTTGGTCAACCTTGGGGTCCTTCATATCCACCCTAATACCTACTAATAAAGGAAAGAAGATGGACCCACCATAGTTATGTCCAATGTGGTAGGTTGAATAAGGGCCACAAACGAGATATATCCAAGGCCTAATACTTGGGAGCTATAAATGTGACCTATTTAGCAAAAGAGTTTTATGGATATGATGAACAATCTCAAGATAAGAACATCTAGGATTTAAGGTAGACCTTGTATTGGATGCCATGTATCCTTATAAGAGAAAAAGAAGAAAGGATTTTTGATGAGACACAGAGAAGATCCTGTGAAGACCTATAGTAGGAGAGACAGGCAGAGCCCCTGGCCATGCAGCCACAAGCCTAGGGTCACCAGAAGCTGGTCAAGGTGACAAACGACTCTCCCCATAGCTCTGAAAGGACTTGATTTCTGACTTCTGTCTCTGCAAGTGTAAGAGAATGCATTTCGGTTGTTCTGCAGTTTGTGGTCATTTGTTACAGCCACCCTGGAAAATTAACCCATGACACCTATTTCCTCAGTGGGGTGGTAGAAGTGCCCCAGGAGCAGGTGTCCTACTCTGCTTCTCTAGGAGGGCCCCAACCTAGGCTGGCCGCAGGATTTGGCATTGCCTGTGCTGGGTGGATGAATCTCTCAAGTGCTGAAGATCAGTATCAGGAAGCCCACTTGCCGCAGTCTGGCTGGGCACAATTCAGGAGCCACTTGTCAAGCAGAAACAAACTTTATTTTTAGAACATACAGGCAGCACCACACGCACCACAGGAGCTCTTCAGGAATTCCCTCAGAGCCCAACTGCCACCACCGGCTTCCAGCGAGCCTCTCAACCCCCACTCCTCCCACTCTTGAGGCCGATTGGCTGAGTCGTGTGGGTGGAGCCAAAAGAGTCCCCCAATGAGCAGCTCTGTGGTCTGAAAGGGTGGGGAAACAGCCCCATGAGCATCACCGCAGAGGAACCAATCAGATTGCAGCTGAAAGTTTGCTGGGGCCCCTTTGGCTGTGGCTCTCAATACCCACTTGGTGATAGATAGCTGACTCTTCTTTCATTTCAGCTTTACCAGTGTTAAGAGAAACCTTTTGATCTCTGTGTTAGTCCTCCTTGTCTTACTGTTAGTTGTACAGAACTCAGGAGAGAAATCTCAGAGGCTATAATAAGCTTTCATTGTTACTTTCATCCTTAAACTCATCTCTCACATCTGTTCTTAGGTTAGGTGAAATTCTCAGTGCAAAGGCCTGGGTGTATCCAACTGCTTCCCACACACTCTCATTTTGTCCCTCTGTGTGTTCCTCTGACTTGGGTATGGGTGATTTCTGAAGGCTCCTGCACTGACCCAGGCTGCTCGGAGCCTGTATTTGCCCTTGTCTCATCTTCATCTCTCCACGCAGCCCCGCACTGGGTTGGATTTGCTCCCTCCCCTCTGGGCTGGATCTAACGTCCTTGTCCTTCTCCCTCCCCATCTCCATTAGACCACTCTCAGAGCTCAGTGCTGGGTACTAGTGACAGTGCTGATGTGGCCTCTCATCCCAGGTGCTAACAAAGCCAGAATTTATTAGAATCTTATGCACCATAATTTTATGACATTTTCCCAATCCACTCACAACTATTCCATACATGAAATTTCGTCTTTCCTGAGTGATCCATGCCTACAACTCCTCATAACTAGGAAAGCTATTGACCTTGTGCTACTCCTTAATCAAATAGGATGCCTTGTGAAGCCTCATAATGATTCCATATTCCTAATTTGTATTTGTTCAGCTAGATTATAACAGCCTGGTGCTTAAAGCATATGTGCACACACAAACACACACCAGAGGTTAAAGGAACCAGGGTGCTTTATGCTGACACGAACACGGCCCTCCACCACAGACCTTCTCTCTTGTGATTCACAGTACTCGCTACAGGGAACTGCTCCCCAGGTTTCTGGCCCTGTGGCCTTGAAGAAGAGATGCCCACATCTAAGTGTCTTGAAAGTGCGTGGGTTAAGTCCACTGACACCTCTGAACATGGATGCCACATGAGAGCCCAGGGAGGACTTGAGTGAGGAAGCACTGAGTTAGGAGAAAAGACGGATTGTTTGGTTTGTCTCATCTTTCTTTTCAGGTAGCAAGAATGCCATGAATTATTGCAAAATGAGGAAGGGTTTTTTAGTAATGATGAGTCCATGCTGTTCTAATTCATGGTGTTGAAAGTGTGCAAGTAACATGTGGAAGTCCTGACATATTTAAATTGGCCATTCATTTATTGACAACATTTAGACGCTAAGCCACGGGGTATGTGAGCCTGTATTTGTTATCCTGCCCAAGGTCCCACGGAGGATAGGGACAGACTGCCTGGAAGGCAGTAAGTATCTGATGTTCCTGAACCACCGTCAAGGGTAGGCTGACGACATCCCTGCATTTGGGAACATACGTGTTTGTGCATTTGTTAGATGAATAAAGTTAAATGTCAGAGGCCAAATGAATCTCCTTGTAGGATGACAGAGTGAGTTATTTGCAGATTCACATCTAGTGAAAATGATCAGGTTTACAAGGGGAGTCTCCTGGCAGAAACAACTTAGCTGATCTCCAGGGTGATCTTAGAGGAGCGCCTCCACAGGCAGAGACTGGAAAGGGCAGCAGGAAAGGGGCTGTGAGAATAGAAACCTGGAAGGTAGGGCTGACCTCAAAAGGTGTCCTTTTTATCTTCTGCATCCATGAATGCAAGGAAAATTTCTTGCATAGAAGAAGAAAGCAGGTCTCTGGGAGTTCATCAAAGGAGGAGGAGAGAGAAGGGGGACGAGGAACCACCTGCAAACTCCACACGTGGATTTTCATAACCCACCACAGAGACACCACTGGACAAAGACTACAAAGGCTGGAGTTTGAACTCATGCAGCTCCGCAGTCAGAGAATTCACCCTATCTGCTAAGATGCTAAAGTAGCCCGTGTTCCTGAGGTTGGCACTGACACAACACATCATCGAGGACCCAGGGAGCAGCAATTGGTGGTTGTACAGTTTTGTCAGATGGTAATTACAGTAGAAATTTAAGAACAGCTCAACTCATCAGGAGGGTACACTTTTCCTGCATTAACACCTTATCTTTATGAAATCCCAACCTGAGCTTTCTCAGCCTTACCCATGAAAGAGGCCATGCCATCAAGAAATTTAGTAAAAATTCTGGTGCCAGCTAGGGCAATATAGAAAAATATGCTTATTACTGAATGATAGAAAGGGGAAAAATGAGAATAAAGCCAGTGCATAATGCAAATAATGTGCCCTATGATCACTTAAAAGATGGTGTCACACAGTCACAACAGTACCAGGAGACAGCCAGTGTGAGCGCCAAACTACAAATGAATAATTTAAGGTGCAAAGAATGTAATTAATATGCCCACAGTCACAGGGCTAGTATATAACTCTGCCAAGATTCAAATTTGGGACATTTCATTTTAAAACCCCAATTCTTGGCACTTAGCACTGGATTTCTGGCCTGAATGCCAACACGTCCAGCTGACTTGGGACTGTGTGCAGATGAAATCATTAGCTGAACACATTAGTTCCCTGTTGCTGCTGTTGCAAATTACTATGGACTATGTGGATTCAACCAACACACTCCTACTGTCTCTCAGTCCCGGAGGTGAAAAGTCCAAAATGAGCGAGCAGGGCTGGGCTGCTTCTGGACCCACCCAGGGGATTTCCCTTTCCATGCCTCTCACAGTCCTCTAAGCCATTCGCATTCCCAGCACATGGGCCCTTTTTACCTCCATCTTCAAAGCCCATCACTCCCACCTTTGCTTCTGTTTTTAGACCTTTCTTTTTCCTGACTTGGTTTTCCTTCCTCCCTCTTGTAAGACCCTTACTTTCACTGCAAGCCCACCTGGATAATCTGGGATCATTTCCCAGCTCGAGATCCTTAATCACATTTGCAAATCTCCTTTCACCATGTAAAATAACATGTTCACAGGCTCCAGGGACTGGGACGTGGACACCTTTGGGAGGCCGTAATTCAGCCTACAATAGCTCCTTATTGATTGATGATGAGATACATTGTAGATGTTTGCTTTTATCTAATGCTGGCAGAGTTCAGAGACTCCCATAAACAATGAGGGGGGTCACAGTGTCTTCCTGGCTCACTGCCCACTGGTATCAGAAACTGTACTCCAATGAGGGCAAAACAGGATGCTCAGGAGATAATGGGGAAGTCACTATAAATGACAACAGCAGAAAATGGTCTTGATTGATCCTCTGCTACTTCCAAATGGCCAGAGGCTCTGTCCCCAAGGCCCTGGCTTGGCAGAATCTATACAGCCGAGTGATCACAGGGCTTGACGGATGAGCCTGGAGAAAGGGCTTTATCAAAGAGGTAGAGACCCTACCCTAGGAGAGGGGGAAATTGCTCATTTTCAAGTTGCATGCAGAACCTCCTAGATTGTAAAAATAAAAGGACCAAGGGAGTCACCCTGACTCCAGATGCCCTTTTCCTTTCTAACCCTCAGATACACATCCCTTCTCAGCTGTCAAAAGTTGTTTGGACCTCGGTTTCTTCATCTTAAAAGTGGAAATAACAAAACCTAGTGAAGATTGCCAGCAACATTGAATAGCATTCGATTTTCCAAGAGGGCCCTTCCCTGCACCCAGCACACAGTTGCAAACAAGGGTCTCTTCACTGTGGTTCAATGTCACATCCAGGGTGCTTCACAGACTCATAACCTCTGACTGTGCTCCAGGAGGTCCCCTTTCCCTCCCTGAAGGATGGAATAGAAATGTTTTCCTAATAGGATCACTAAACTATGATAATTTATCAGAAGTCACAACTCAAGGGCTGGGCCCTACCACCTGAGGTTTAGGTGACATCTAACAGACACTCTCCAAATCCCATGCACTGCTGTGCTAACATTAAACATTGCAGCAATGCATTCATCAGTGCAAGATTGACCGTGCCAGCGATGGTCCTCTGCTCTCAGGTAGTCTGGCTCTCTGATGCCTTCTCGTTTGTCCCCATGGGCTCTAGACACACTTCACATCTCTCCTCCCCAGAACCCGCACCCATGACTTCTCTCCTGCAGTCTCCTGTCTTCTGCCTTCCAGCCCGCGGGGCCTTAGCTTCCGACTCAGTGCACAAGTCTTGTTTCCCTGCAACAGAGTCACCTTCATTGTGACCTGCAGGGCTGAAGACACTGCTCGGCCTGTGCTCCCACTACAGCTCCCTCTGAGGAGCTCTCACCCCACCCTGGGCTCCGGGTCTCAGACGCTGGTCTTCTTGCAGTTGATTTGGTTTTACCCAGTTGCAGTCTTGGCGGGAAGAATATGATGCAGGTAGAAAACACAAGCAGCAAGCAGAGAAGCGGACGTGGAAATGACAGCAGGAAACAGAGGGCTTTCATCCCTGTGGCTCCTGGGGAATTCCAGAACAGAACAGGGCATGTGCTCATGCAGGTCCACCCGAGGGCTGAGTGCACTGGGCATTTCTACACCAGCTGCCGTGGTCTTCTTTAAGACTGTGGGCAAGGGGCAGAGGCATCAGGGCAGTGTGAACTGGAGCCTGGAGAGAAAAAACTGGGCCTGGCAGCTGAATATCTGCCAGAGCAGGAGGACCTGGGAGGAACCCTGATAGCCGGTGACCCGAAGGTTCAAAGCATAAAACAGGAACCAATTAAATCTGGACTCAAAGCCCTGGTTTGACCATAGATTGTATGAAGTCAATTTACTCCCATTTTCTAAACCTGATTCCCCCCTGAAGAAAAGAGATTAAAATAATACCTAATAATACCTTTCAGAATTGCTGTAAAGAGTAAACAAAATAATAGAATTACTATAGTGCCTAGTCCATTTAAAATAATAGCCATCATTATTATTATTGCTGCTGTTGTTATTAAACCATTATTAGAAGAACACAATGGACTACACACACACAAGTAACTAATGAATGTTTACTGAATCTAAGTTCATACATAATAATATTCTACATAAAAACTCCAAAACAGCATTAACTTGAATTTTCCCTATTTGTATTTTTTTCACCTGACTACCCAGATTGACAGAAAGTTACCAATATTATTGGAAGTAATATTTCAAACGTCAGGGACACATTTTTATATATGTTAACAGAGTGACTTTGCTTTCTAGCACCCCACAGAAAATAAACTAATTAGGAGGAAGGAAAGAACATGAAAAGAAATGCACTCTTCAAACAGGACATGAAAAGAGAGCTGTTCTTCAAATATTTATAGGGTTTTGGCCCCAGAGTTTCCCATGTTTTCATCTCAATTCGATCGCCTCGGGAAGGTGGGAGGGCACAGGCTGCCATGCAGCGAGACGTGGCACCCCTGCAGAGGGACAAGGAGCGGCAGTGGCATCTGGCTGGGAGGGACTGCTGGGTCACCTCTGCCTCCTCTCTCCCAGGATGAGAAGGTGAGTGAGGGGATTGGAATGGGGGATTCTGGATTTGAAGACTTGAAGGTACAAAGATGTCGAGGAGTGGAGAAGGGGCCCTGGGTGTCACACTCACTCCAGCTTCTTGAGTCAGAAGCTACGGAGCTCACCTGCTGAGGGGAGGTAATGGAAGGTTGCAGAGAATGAGCTTAGATTCAAGGCTCATCAAGGGCTCTCTTGTCCTTCTCAGGGGCATGCAGGTCTTCAGTCCAAGCAGGCTGATGTTTTTCATGAGACTCAGCTCCAGTGTCTTTGTGATCTCATGTGACATTCCCAGGAGACAGGATGTGTGATCTAGATGGGAGCAACTGGCTCTGCTCTGGCAATAGTGAGGGGCAGATGAGATCACGGGGCGAGGGCCAGCCAAGCCCCTGGGACTCAGTGCTGGTGTGTGGCCTTCTGCACCGAGTTCTTCTCCTGCAGGAGCTCCCAGAGAATGGCAGGAGGGCTGGGCTGGTGTGGTCTCATCCGAGAAGTGTCTTTGACTTGAGAGAGTTAAAATGTGCAGGATAGAGCCTAAGAGAAGAAGCAGAGACTGGTGCCTATCAGGAAGTCTCGCATAGGATGAAGCATCAAATGCATTCTCTGTCCAGATGAACAACTGGATAGCGAAACTGAGACTCAGGCAGAAGTGAAGAAAGCAGAGCTAAAATAAATAATTCAGATACATCTTAAGCACAGGAGACAACTCTCACCTGTGCTGTGTTCTTGAGCCCTAATAATGAGTGCCCTGAAAAGAAGGGGCCGATAGTTCCATTCTATAAAAAGGTGGAAAGGGGTATTGTAATCAGACTAGTTCTAAGCCAACTCTGACTGTCCTTGAGGCACTGGCCACTTGCTGTGCCCTTTGGTTGAAGTGGCCTTAGGGATAGCTTATACCATTCTCTTAATCTTTCCTATTTTAATTCTTTTAATCGATTGATAATTTACTTACAGTGTTAGCCAGTTTTCTGTTACTATAACAAACACCTGAGGTGATAAACTTATAAGAAGGAAAGGTTAATTTAGACTCCCACTCTTAAAGTTTTTGCCACCTCCGGATAATGTAAACAAGGAACTAAGCTTTTAACATATAGGCCTTTGGGGTTCATTTGAGATTTAAAGTATAGCACATATGATTTTGTGCACAGATCTTAATGGCAAAGTTCAAAAAGTTTTGGCAAATGTATTTCTCCAGAACATCAGTACTTCCCACTATGTTTAAGATTGTTCACCTCACTCCACGTGCCTTCCCATGCTCCTTCAGTGGCCCACCAGTAAACACTCTTCTGATTCCCACGCATTCACAGTAACATATGCAATCATTATTTGCTCTTTGGAGCTGGCTTCATTTGTTTGATATAACATTTGTTAGATTCATCTATGTTGTTACATAAAACAACCCTTTATTTTTTATGGATGAGTAGTAATTCATTGCATATTTTTATCTTTTACTAAATTTATTCATCTAATACATTATTGACATTTGGGTTTTTTTCCAGTTTGGGTCCAATGAGAATAAAGGAACTGAATATTTGCATATTGAACATTTTGCAGACATACATTGTCATTACTCTAGGGTAAATATCTGCAAGTGGGATTTCTGGATCATAGGCTATATGTGTATTTAGCTTTATAAAAAAATGCTAACCTTTTTATCTTAAAGCAGCTATAGTCCACATTCTCATCAGCAAAGCAATAGAGTTCCCTTTACAATCTCACCAATGTTTGCCTTTACAAATTTTAGCTGCTTTAGTGAATGTGAAATCATTTATTGCTTCAGTTTTAAGTTGCATATTTTTATGACAAATAATATTGAGGCCATTTATATGACTTTTTACCATATTTATTAAAACTGGACTGCTATGTCCATTATTGGATTGTGTGAATTCTTTATATATCCCAGAAGGGAGTGTTTCAAGCATTGATTTGGCTTTTTACTTGCTTTTTTCACTTTCTTGAGGGTATCTTTCCACCAGATCTTTAAAATCCTGATTAAGCCCCATTTTTTTTTTCATTTTTTATTATGGTTAATGATTTTTGTATCATAAAAATTTCTCATTCCCCAAAAGTGATGACCATATTTTCTCATGATTTCTTCCCAAAGCTATGATTTTAGTTTTCCATGATGTGCTGTGATCTTTGTATCCAATTTCACTATTAGAATGAGATATGTGTTAGTGAGGCTCATTTTTGTTGTATGCAGATAGTTAGTTTTTATAGCATTATTTCTTCAAAAATCATATTTTGGACATTAATTTATAATGGTGCTTTTGTTGGAAATCAGTTTAATATCTAATAGAAACATTTCATGAATGACTACATTGTTCCAAGAACATTTGGAAGCAACACTTTTACCTAAGAAGTAATGTTGTCCAAAACTTTTCTAGGGAAATAAAAATACATATACACTTATATTTAAGCATAACCCCCCACACACACATTTAAAGGATTAATATCAGAAAGACATTAGACTTATAATCAGCAATGCTGACAACCAGGAGCCAATATAGAAATACCTTTGGAATGAAAGAGAAAATTTTTTGGCCCTAAACTTCTATACCCAGCCCTAATGTCAAATTAATGTGTAGGTAGACTAAAGAAATTCTAAGACAAGCAAGATCTAAAGAACATTACTTCAGCTTAGTGGTAGAGTGCTTGCTTACTCTGTGCAAAGCTCTGGGTTGGATCCTCAGCACTAAAAAATAAATGCACTGAAGAATGTGACCTCCCATCTCTCTCTCACAGGAAGCTACTGGAGGATGTGCTCGCCAAAATGATGAACTAAAATAAAATGCAAAAAGACATTATGAAGCAATGCCTTTAGATATAAAAACACAGAGCTTGCAAATAAAAGGCAGTGAGGGAAAATCCTAGGGAAAGTGCTAAAAAGAATCCCAAGATTGATCGTGTAACAGAATCCCAAATAGTCAGTGCAGATGGGAGTGGGTCAGGCGTTTCTAGGTTGTGCAGTAACTCATGAATTTAAGTGTCTTGAAAATTGTCATTGTTTTGGGAGAATTGCAAGGAAAATGTAGTGGCATCTGTAAGTGCATAGATAATTGCAAACAAAAACCCAGAAAATGTTTCACAGGGAAAAAAACATATCATAGTTTATTAAACAACCCAACCACAAATATATTTATTTGGTCTTGATAATTCTAATGTTAAATAATGAGCTAAAACAGTACTTTTTTTGTAATAGGTAGGAAACCAGAAACTGAACTGGTGGTAGGTTTCAGGAAAATGGACATAGAGGAAAGCCATATGCTCATTTTTCATATTGAAGACAGGTTACAGAATGCTTAAAACTGTGAAAACAACAATAAAATTGAATTTTGTTTTACAGATATGGAGATAAACAAAGTTAGAAGTGGTTGTTCTTGGGAAGAAAAAATGGATTTGAAGGTTCTCAGGGACCAGTCTTTTCTCTTATAGCAGTTTTTGTAGAATAATTTTACACTATAGATATATGCATGCATAGCTGATAAAAATTTTTGAAAGAAAATCTCTTATTTAGAAAGTAAATTTAAGAATCTAGATGACCTTGATTTTAAAGGAAGATATCTCCATGAACTAGCAGTGTAACTCAGGGCTCTATAGACCTCATTTCCATTGTTTGTAAAATAAGGATAATTACACCCATTTGGATGAACTCTGATGATCTCATCAAGAAGATTCAAAAGCAAGAGCTGTGATAAAGCATTTCTCAGTGATCATCTAAATGGAAGCAAGGTGTCTCTTCTCCAGATGGAGAAGATTTAAAGATAGTCTTTAAATCCTACTCTGGCCTTTATACTCAAGGATTTACACACTCAATGAGGCTCAGGTGACTATGATGTCCACCAGTTTGCTGGGCATAGGCTGGGACCTCAGACACATTTGATTTCACTCACTGTCTTTGGGGAGAAATTTCCCCCAAATCACTTGGCCTCTGTTTTCAAACTTTTTGAATAGAGGATGATGATTTCTCCTGCATACAAAACCTTCAGCTCCAGACCTCCATTTGGCAGGCATTCAATAAATGTGAGTTCCCTCTCCCTCCATGAATCAGCTTCATCTCTGATATAAAATTGTCTTGGCACATTACTGAATCAGACAGTTAAAATAAAAAAACTCCAGACACTGCATTGGATCCTGCTTCAATTGTACAAACTACCAACAGCTGGTTATTGAGCGACTGGTATGTGCCCAGCATTGCATTAGATGCTGTGAGGAAAATTAGCATTTTAAGAACAGAAGTTTATGCCCTAAGAGGTCATCTTGACAGACGGCACCCAGGCAAAGACATTTCAACATCAGAGACTGTTAAAGATGGAAGACGCCTAAAAGTTTTCTGTTTAAAGATACCCATCACATAGAGTAAGAAACTGGGGTCTGGGAGGATAAGATTTTCCCAAAAGTGTTTAGACAATGAAGAACAGATAGAAGCACACTCACATGGAACAGTTCATAACACAGTTTCCTTCTGAATGGAACAATGATTTAGTGGGTTTATATCAGTTAAATCATTTATATTAATCAAATATGACATAGAAGGTCAATATATGAAATATTTATGAGCAAAGTTCTTCTGCTTGTAGCGGAATTCAAAGGTCCAAGTTCCAGCCACTCAGACAACTCCATAGAACCTGTCGAAAGCCAGCATCCAAAAACCTGTCTATAAGACAAAGGTGAGTTTACTGCTTCCTGAGGTAGGAGAATGGCATCTCTGGGAGGGTTTGCAGTGTCTCAGGGTGGGGACTATAAAGTCAGAGTTGGATGAGACGTGGAAGTTTGGTTTCAGGGGGATTTCAGTGTGAGACTTGATGAAGATTAGGTAAAAATCACAATAAAACATGAATGGCAGGCACAGCCAAGAAAGGGTTTTAGGGTGAAGGATTCAGGGATTCAGGATGGAACCTGCTGCTGCTTGTCCTTGAAGATCCATGACTGTTTAAGGAAGTTCCTCTGATGAACAACCCAAGCAACTGCCCAGAGAAGTGAAGGGATCTAACTAAGGCGGCAGAATAGCAGGCTCAGGATGAAGCAGACAACCAAGCGTGCCTTCTGTCCTCAGTGGTGGGGCTGAGGATAGGGCAAGACAACTGTGGTTCTCAAACTCTTGGGGCTTCTGGAGCAGAGCCAGAAAACCACCCTCTCCCTGATTCCATGCCTCTCTTGTCACCCCTCTGGGTGGCCAAGGCCCCAGGCCAGGGATTCAAGGGTTTTTTTCTCTACAAAAATGGCCAGAACTTTTTGTTACCTGCCTGGGTATTTTACTTCCACATCTTCTCCATACTTGGTCACCCCTCCAGCCATAGTCAGTGACTGTTGAAAGCTCACTAGCCTGTTCCACTCTAAGGCCTCTTCTCTTGGATTGTAGGCAGCAGCCATCTGGATGTATGCTCACATGGTCTCTCCTGTGCATGCAGAGGGGCAGGGGAGAGGGGAAAGGGGAGCAAGGAAGGAAGGGGGAGGGGGAGAGAACAAGGAGGGAGAGGAGAGCAGGAGGCAAGTCTCTGGCTTCTCCTCTTATAAGGGCACGGATCCCCTTGTAGCAGTTCTGACCTCGTGACTATGTCTAACCCTAATTATCTTCCAAAGGCCCCATCTCCAAACACCATTGCAGAGCAGCATCTGAACTTGAGGAGGGACATAGACATTCAGTCCGTAACACAGTTCCAAAATATCAGTTCCCAGTTGAAGAATAATATCTTCTCTTCCACATCGTTTTTATTATTTTTCAACTTGCTGCCAGACATGGGAACCTGATGAGGTTGCCCGACCAAATGAATCACTGTATCTTGGGAATAAATTGAGTTTAAATTTGTCACAAACATTCAATGACAATATGCAAAGTGAATTGTTCTGTTTGACTATGGCAAGCTTACACTAGAAAACTGGCTCTGCCACTTGTAACTTTAAAATCTTGAATAAATTATTTAATCTCATTCATCCTCAGTGTCTTTGTTATTCTTATTTTTCCGATGAGGGTGGAAATGCTTATCTGATGAAGTCATTGTCAGGATTAGAGTTACCATATGATATACTAGATATTTGGCATGTGGTCCTTTTATTGTCTTACTATTTTCATTTTTTTTTTTGTCTGTCTTCTGAGTCTTCATATAAATACTTCTAAAGATAATTATCTAGGTAGTTGCAATATAAACACAGAGAGGAAGAAAAGTGGAAGGGGGAGGGGCAGAGAGGAATAAGCAGAGGAAGAGGAAGGAACTCAAGTTCCCTGAGGTTTCACTGTGGTTCACCATAGCTCTTCTTACTCCTTTAATGGTTTTGATACGAGGTGTATCAAATGTTCAGAGAGGAAGGTTCAGAGATGAAATTATTTGGTTATGAGAACTGTCAACTAATCAGTGAATCAATCCATTTGATGGATTAATGACTTGAAAGGACTGCTGTACTGGATGACAGATGAGGATTAGCTAGAGGAAGTAGATCCCTGGGGATGGATGACAGCTTGTAACCAGGGCTCGTCCCTCTCTCTGCTACCATAATGGCAGGCAGCCTTCTATCATGCTGCTCCACATCTTGGGCTCACAGCAATGGAGTCAGCCGACCATGGACAGAATCTCTGAAACAGTGAGCTCAAAATGAACTTTTCCTCTCTACATTGTTCTAGGCAGGTGCTTTGATCACAGTAACAAAATCTGACTAGTATAAGTTATCATCCCTGTTTTATTGATAAGAAAGGTGAGGTACAGAGACAAGGTAGTTGGTTCCCTAATATCCCATAAGGTGTTCAGGACACCTACATATAACATCTGTTAATTCTAACAGCTCTCCAGAGATGGGGCTTGTTGCCCCATCCTTGTGCTGAGCAAACAATGGGCAGATATTGGCACATTTAGCTCAAACTCAAAGAACCAGCCTGTGAATCCTGGGTGCAAGACCAGGTCCATTCTGCTTCTAAATTTCACAGTGGAAAAATGTCCATGTCCACTTGTAAGACTTTGTTTTCAAATTCACAATTTGTTGCTCTGCTTCATTGCATGAAACAAAAGCAAAATCTGTTGAAAAATAGGAAAATTAAATTTTGAGAAAAGTCTTGTTGACTTCATTTTATTTTAATAGTTCCTATTCCCAAGGGACCAAAAATTGTTGCATTACAGAATGTCTTCTTTGAAGACTCGCTCTGCCAAAATATATTTCAACTCCTCTATGTGCCAAGAATGATGTTAGGTTTGGGATGAGAGCTTTTGGATAACAATGATGTTTTCTAAGCCCAGTTATGTGATGCTTGTGCTGAAAGGAGAGAAGGCAAGATGGCTGGGAACCATCTTAGTAATAATGCTACCATCTCATTGCAGGTGTCCTCTGGCTCAGCACTGAACCATGTTCTCCACAAGGTTTGTCTCATTTTCATCACAAGTATCATGTGAGCACTGCTGCTATTATAATGATGTCCCTCTTGGAGATAATAAAACTATTGCAGAGAATGGATAAGCAATTTATCTAATATCTTACAGTTTGTAAGTGAAAGAGAAGTTGTTCAAAACCAACGATCTTCACCATGAACTTCCCCTATGACAACACATGGGATGACACTGCAAGGCAAACACTGACCATGGGCAAGTCTCATGTAAACTAGAGAGTTTATAGATGAGCCGGTCACTACTGCCCATTCTGTAAAGAAGCAAAGATGTCAACAAATGTTGAGGAAGAAAATGGCCCTCTTGGTGGCAACCAAGACCCATCTATACAATAAAGCTTACACTTAAAATAAGGATTCACTCATTCACTAATTCATTTTCAATAAATGTGTATGAGCATATGCTTTGGGTCAAGTTTGCCTAAACGTCTAAGACAGTGGGTGTGGAATAAAATGCTTGTCCTCAGAAAGTAATGTCCCCGTTGGAATGAGGGAGACCCAAAATAAGATAAAAATGAACAAATGTTTCTGATGCTGTCAAGGACTATGAAAGAAATAAGAATAAGAGCATAGTAAGTACTGACTGGAGGAGATATATGCTTTCCATAAGTGCTCAGACCAGGACTCTTGGGGAAGTTCACCCTGTGGCTTCTGGAGCTCAAGGGAACTTTCACAACTCAAAACACAGACTTGGAAACCATCCACTTATTGGTGTTATTTAAAACCATAGTTCTAAATAAATTCATCTAGGGAAGAGTGTAAATAAATAGGAATGAAGTCAGAGACATGGCCCAGGTACTCAACAGCTGAGAGCCACAAAGAGAAGTCTCCCAACAGGTAAATCTTTGTTGAAGTTGAGAGAAAATGTTATCTTTAAAGGCAGTTCTGCTCCCACCCAGGAAAATGCTGAGAGCTAAACTAAAGGAGAGAATAGAAAGTAAGAGAAAGGAAATATCCCGGGAAACTTATCGAGTCCAGAGGAGATTCAGCCACTTTGGGGAAGTACCTCATTGTTGTTAACTCCCAGAATTTCTTTTAAAATATTATTTTAATTTTAAATCATTATAAGATAGAAGGAGAAAGAAGAAAATCTCTCTCTATTCTTTTCTCCCCATCTCTTTCCAAATACCACCCCTCCAAACACACAGATACACACACACACACACACACAGCCCAAAAGTCAATACCAGGGAGCATGAGCTTTTGGATCTATCAAAGACCTTGCAGAAGCTTTAGGGTAGCTAGTAAAAAAGAATCAGAAGATCAAAGTGAAAAACAGTTATGACCAAGAGGGACAATATCAGAGAGAGTGAGTTCTACTCCAGAGGCCAAATTTTTCTGTATTTTTGCTCATTATTAGTAAAGTGTGAGTTGAGAGCCAGAAATAGATAAACAATGCCCCAAACAGCTTGAAAAAAGACCCGACCAGTGTGGACAAAGAATCAGTAGGTTCTGAGAACAAAGAACTAAGTTATATCCAGCGCACCCCAAGGAATACATAGGGTCATGAGGACAGATGAATTCAACATGGTGCTGTGAGTGCCAGGTGGAAGTGGTTGCAGTCCCAAGAGGCACTGCAGGCTATAAACTTAACCAGGCTGTAAACTTAAACTTAGTGCATAACAGCTCCTTGACATAGAAAAAAATAGGTATTGATATTCACATGTAATATTAATATAAAATTCTCCACCCATATTTTTATTCCTTCATTAATTTTTCCTTTTTAATCTATATATCTTCATAATTTTTGAAACATACACATTCTAAAATATGCCAGCTTTATCAGTGAGATCTGTATGTTATGACCAGAAAAAGACCATTTCTCTGAGCTTGTTATGAGAAACAATATTTTTAAATTTTATACGTATGGACACACGCATGCACAAATTTAATGGAAAGACCAGAGCTCACCTTCAGCTCCAACCTCAGCTCATGATCTTCTCCCCAACAAATGAGATTGTTGCAATGAGAAGAGTCAAGTGATCTGAGGGAAGTTTTTCAACACAACTTTGACATTAAGAACTGGAGGACATCTGGCCCACAGCACCACGGGGAAAACATGAATGCACCCTTACAGGTCTTCTCCAAAGCTGCAGTCGTTTCTTTCTCTAGATCTGCATGTTTGTGTCAAAATCTATCCTGTTTTCTCTTCCCTCAGGGAATGAGATGCAAACTCCCTGGTTCTGTGCATTTAGGTAAGTTAAATAAAGTACAAATTACATTTGTTCCACCATTTAACCAAGGGAGGTAATGAAGAGGAGAAGAGGAGGAGACAGAAGAGGCGGGGAGGAAGAAGAACAACAGCAATACCAGTGTCAGTGACAACTTCTTGGAGTTATGGTGAGGATTGGATTAGTTAACATGTGCAAAATACTAAAAACAAGTGATTCCTCACAAGATGCTATTTTTGTTATTCATTTGTGCATTTAATTATTGAGGACCCACTTCATGCAAGCCACTCTCTTCAGGAGCTCCAGTGACGAGTGGAGTTGCTCCATCTAGAAGGGATTCAGACTAACAAGCCGTGCAGATCCCTATGTCCCATGAGTTCAAGCTCTGCTACTCCTTCACCTTCTTGTCATCCAACATCTGGGTCCCTTTTTCAGATTTACTGATGTTTTCACACCCTATGGCCATCCAGGGCTGAGAACACCACTCACTCAAACCCTTAAGCCCAGGATTTCTTACTTCATCAAGTTCAGTAATATTTTCTCGACCAGCCACACACTACCACTGACAACCACTTTCCCTGTAAAACAGTAAGCCCACCATTCTACTCTTCTATCCCAACTTCTCATTCTTCCACCTAATCATGTCATTTTTCTGCTTTATGACACCTGGATAAAACCTCATTCAGAGAATATGTGGATTTATTTGGTATTTGTGGACAGTCCCTATATTCTAATGAAACACTTTGTCCACATCCATGTGTATATGAATCATCTAGTGATCTTAATATGTTACAGATTCTGCTTTGGCAGGTCTAGAGTGAGCCTGGAATTCTGCAATCCTAATAAGCTCCCATGTGCTGCTACTGCTGGCTTTAGGACTCACCTTGAACAGTGAAGTCTAGGAGTCCTCACATGTTACCATTCTTCATTGCCATATTTAGGGAAGACCCCTGAGCCCTGGTGACCCAAAATGATGATTTACATTCACATTAAAAATTTTAAAATCTCCTCTCTGAAGATGACTCACATTGACAAAATTCACACATGCAATGCATGCAGGCAGAAAAGCAAGAGAACAGTCTCCAGTGAGAAGGAAGGATCACAAGGACCAAGTTCTGAAAACTCACGTGGCCAGAGGCCAGCCGTCATCATCCCTGGGCTGAGCTGGAGGCAAAGTCAAACAGTAATCAGGATGGATATTGGAGGCATGGAATCAGACAAGGATGAACTGAATAGCATATATTTCACAGTGACTTATATGTCAACCCCCCCGCCAATTCAAATTTGTAGAAAGGCATTGCCTCTGTGAATCACTGTTCCCTATGATTTATGGCTCACAAACCTCTAAGCCAAGAGAATATGCTTCATGTGTGTTAGAACAGTAGAGATTCCCCATATGGAGCATCCGCCCCGAGACTGGCACATGACTGCCATTTAGGGAGGCTGGATATTTACACTACAAACCACAAACACAAGGGGGGTTGACATCAGGGAGTGCTTGCTGTAGCTGGAACCAGTTGTTAAACTTCACACTTCTCATATTACTACCAGGTAAGCACTAGTATGTCCCATTCTGTGCATGAGATAAGGAAGGCAGGGAAAGATTTTGCAACTTCCAATGTCAAGATTCTCATGGAGTCAGCCCAGCTTTGGAGATGGAGCTGTTAACCAATAGTTGAGAAGAAATTCATAGCCATGCTGTACAACAAATGAAAACATAGTATGCAAATAAACTCCATTAAAAGTATCTATTTATGTAAGATAAATAAACCAGGGGTTTTCATACAATTGAAGTGTATGAACTGTAACTACATCAATATGGATGGATTATGAAAAAAATAATGAGTCTATATATAGCTTGAGAGTGTGTACATTATGATTCTTCATCTTTAAAGTTAAGATGAAAATATCTAAAACCTGGAAATAAGATGAGCATATTACTAGTAGGAGAGATAGAAGCCCCTTCAACACCATCCTAGAGTCTTTCTGGTCAAGTCTCTAAAGAGTCATGTATTGCAATTTATTTCAACTTATTTACCGTGGACCAGTGGCCTGAATCTCTAAAGCAGATGCTAATTTTTGAAGGTTGATAAGTTGCAGTTTATGTCTATACAATAGGAAACTATTTATAACCAATATGAAGAATAACTGCAAAGTTCACAGGTTTATTATCCTCTAGACCTATGAGATTTTATGTAACTTGTCAATCGCGTTCCATTATATCTTCACTCATTAACTGAACATTCCAGGCTCCCCTACCCTCCTTTGCCTCAGTTCTAACATCTTGCTACTTTTCTCATTCTTCTACATTAAATACATTGTGAACATTTGTTCTCTATGGAAAACTTTTTTTAACTTTCTGAAATTTAAACTTTAAGAAAACTCAGACACAGAAAAAACTAAGTGATATACTTTTTTGGTGTGTGTGTGTGTGTGTGTGCAGGGATTGAACTCAGAGGCACTTAACCACTGAGCCATATCCCCAGTACTATTTTGTATTTTATTTAGAGACAAGGACTAACTGAGTTGCTCAGCACCTCACTTTTGCTGAAGCTGGCTTTGAACTCATGATCCTCCTATCTCAGCCTCTTGAGCTGATGGGATTACAGGTGTGTGCCACCATGCTCAGCCTAAGTTATATACTTTTAAAGAATGTTTGCATACTAGAAAAATGGTAAATAAAACAAGGAAAGATAAAGTCTAAAAAGTGGCTACTTGTTGCAAAGATACAGGAAAATGTGATCTAGGAGGGAAAAGAATACTTGAAACTGCTCTGTTACTTAATCTGAGCTTTGGATACATGCTTCTTCCTATTTATTAGTATGATTAGTAAAATGTATGTACACATGATGGTTCCTTTCATAGGCATGACATTTTATATTAATATGTTTAATGTTTTAAACATTTTATTATGATAATATTCTATAAAAAGATTTTAAAATGTTAGGCATATATAATGTTGTGATTTTTAATGTATCTGATGTATTTTTCTGAGCATATAACTATAAACTTAAAATAATTACTATCCATGAAAATAGAGAAACAACCTTTGACAACCTATAGGCTCTGTCACCCTCAGGCCTTTGCTGTTGTAATCTATCCACCCACCCACTGACCCATCCACCCATCAATCCATTCACTGACCCATCCATCATCCATCCATCCATCTATCCATCCATCATCCATCCATCATTCCATCCATCCATGCATCTATCCACTCACTCTTTGAGCACTTACAGAGTATTCTTTTAAAATGTTTTTACAAGGAAGATTAGATATTGACCAGTAACTAAAATGTGATTCGTGTTAAGAAGAGGAAATTAGGGCTGAGATTGTAGTTCAGTTGGTAGAGCATTTGCCTTGCATATGTGAGGCACTCAGTTTGATCCTTAGCACCATATAAAAACAAATAAATAAAATACAGGTATTGTGACTGTCAAAGAAGAAGAAGAAGAAGGAGAAGGAGAAGGAGGAGAAATGGAGCAGAAACCTATAGAATATACAATAGTAGACATGATGTGATTTGAGGAGTCTGAGAAGGCAGGTTAACATCTAATTCTTAAGTCCATGGCTTAATATTTTGTTAGAATAATATCACTCTCTTTAAAAAAAGTCCCCCCCCTTTTTTTACCTCCCACATCTAATAAGCTGCAACTTCCCTAAAATTATGCAACTCAGAATGGAGCAGACTGTTGCTCAAGGTGAGTCTGAAACCTACTTGGACACTTTGGAAGACTTAGAGGCCTCTGTATGGCTAGAAATGTTCAGCTAGGTCTTATTGAAATCATTGAATAATAGTTCAAAGAGAAGGAGAAAGACAGAAACAGATAGAGATGTCTCAATATAATCAGAGCTCAATCCAGAACTATTCGCTGTGATCCCACTGTGCATAGGCTTCAGTGCTACAGTGTATGGTGCTTAAAATGTTTTAAAAGATGAAGTCAGTGCTGAAGGATTCCTGTGTTTAAGCCACTGTGAATGAGTTTTCCATATCTTGGGAAATCCCCTGACACCTGTGCCTGGACAATTTCCACAGGGTGAAGCCGAAGTCCAGACACAGCAGGTCAGACCTTTCTAGGACATCAGCAGCCTCTGCAGATGTGCAGGAAGTCTTCACCTTCCAAAGTTCAGGCAGGGCAGACAGGTATAAAGAAGTATTTGTCAATATTTTAAAATCATACTGAAGACATGGTGTGTTGACACAGACTGCCTTTCCTCTGTGCAAATAATGGAAAACCAAACTTGGTGTGTCTCGCACCTGATTACTGCAGGCAGTGCTGGAATGCATTTGTGCAGGCACCCTGGAAAGACTCCCTCTCCCCAACTCCTCTGAAGGGAAGTAATTATTGGGGAGGAAGTTAAGAGAGGGGAAAAGAAAAAACTCTGCAAGGGAACTAAATAAGTAAGAAAGACTTTTTAAAAAGAAACTCTTTCCTTGCATAAAAGGTGACAGACTCTACTAGAAGAGTCATTTACATAATAAAACACCAGCAGAAATAAAGAAGCCTAAGCCTAAGTTGTGCAGGGCTTACAGGGAGCGGAGGTGTTCACCCATTTGACCGAGCTCCAGGTGGGAGCGTGGCTCTGGAGAGCTGGACGCAGCTTGAGAGTGGACTTCAGAGCAAACCCCATCTGCAACAAACTCTCTAACAATGGTCTTGACTCTCAATTCTGTCCTGGTATAGTGGACTTACTACTAGATGTTCCTGGCTGTCTCTTTGTAAAATGGGGACATCAATGCCCATCTCCGAGACCTTCTGAAAATAACATATAACAGTAAACTCAAAGGAGCTGGCGCCTAGCAGGACCTGAAATGAACCTCCCTGCCCCCTGCCCCAAATCAAAAATTAAATTGTGGCTTTCATATTGGAACATTCAGGGTGGACTCCTCAAGATTATGAATTCTATTAATATTTGTCTCTCAAATAAAAGAACAATTGGGGGTAAATTGCATGCAGCCAAATCTATTTTAAATGGATGAGAGTAGAGCAGTAAATAATGAAGAAGAATGAAGACAGATTCAAAAGGAGACTTGGACCATTTTGCTACTAATAGGTGCCACAGACAGTTCATTACTGATAAATGTAGAATAATGATGTCCTTAATGAGTCTTTTCAAGCACAGATTCATCATAAAACAAGAGGATGAGGTAAAACAAAAAGTCTTTGAATAGCATTCATGCAGTGGGGAAAAGTGAGGATAATTTCACATCCCCAAAAAGAGCTCCAGATTTAAAATAAAGCCTTCCGAGGGTTCCTTCATTGTACCCAACTTAATAGCTTTTCTTCTCATAGCTCAAAGGTGAATTTTAAGCTGCCACATAGTTGGAGACAGCAGAAGGAACCCAGAAGAGGGGGCTTTGTGTTCCTCCTTGGAAATCTCTGTGGCCTCTTCTTAGTAATTTGACCTTGAGCCATTATCTGCATCCTAACTCTCAGCAGGGATAGGAGAGTAATGCCTATTGTAAGCCTCACACTGGTGTTGTGCCCTTGATTGTGTCCCCCCAAAATCCATCTTGAAGTCTTAATCCCCAGGGCTTCAAAAGGTGAAGAGACAGGCCCGTAAAGACTTTGGTTGTGTCAAAAGGAGGCTCATAAGGTGGAACCTAATCCCACCTGACCATTGTCCTACTGGAAAAAGGAGATAGAGACCATGTGAGGACTCAGGGAGAAGGTGCCACCTGCAAGGCCAGGAGACAGACCTCAGAAAGCGGCAACCACTCCCAGCACTGTGACAGTCCATGGGGTGAATTGCTTTATAAGCCATGCAGTTATACAGCTGGGTGCTGGAAAATCAGGTGATGTTTCTATGTGCCGCCTCCTTACCTGGCACTTGGCTGAGCTTTGTGCCAGTGACCGACCAGGATGTCAGACACAGATGTGGGGAGGCCATGCGCCTTGAATTAACAGTTGCAAAACCCAGTGACAGTTTAGACTATGGACACTTTCTCTTGCCTTCCATGTACATTGCGCAAAAGGCCTTTCCGGGCAGTGTTCCAAGTTGTGGACGCTGTGAAAGGATGAGACCGAATCAAAGTGGCCTAATTCAGATAGATACAGCTTAATGCCTGTGGTGGGCAAAATTCCAAGAAAGCCCTCCAGATTCCCACCCCTGGTATATATGGCCTGCCTGATCCCTTCCACTGAGAGTGGGACACGCAGAGATAATAAATGGGTGCCTTTCCAAACTGCTAAGTTAGTAGTGATTCCTTATGGCAGAAACAGGTCCAAGGGGCTGACCTCCCTCTTTACACACACAGGCACAGACACACTCACACACATGCATGTGAGCACACTATTTTTAGGAAATTGGACCTTAATTGATAGCCTGGCTCATCTCAACACAGGTTTTTTTCTCCTTTTTCAGAGCAACAGAAGAGCTGAGGAAAGAAAATTCTCTCTGCATTTCTCTGACCACAAAAGAAAGAGAATTTCCATGCCAGTATTCCAAGTCTAAGGATAGCTTCAATAACCAGACAGGCTTAATTAGAGAATGTCCTCCAAGAAATGGACATTTATTGCTGTTGGTATCTCATATTGAAGATCTAGTGCCCAATGGGCAGGCTGTTAGAAATTTGTTTTTCTAAGTAGAATGAAGAATTACATCCAAATTTTGTCACCTATAAAATGGGGACAATAATGCCTACCTATCTCATGAGATAGCTTCTATTTTTATTGAGATATAATCATAGACCTTAGGATTCGCATTATAAAGCATAAAAGTCTGTGGGTTTTGCTACAGTTACCAAGTTGTGCTACCATTACCATCTAATTCTGAAACATTTTCATCACCCCAGAAAGAATTCCATACACTTTATCAATCACTCCCTAGCTCCTGTGCCCCATCTTTGGAAACCAATATGTTTTTAATCTCTATAGATTTGCCTACTTTTGACATCTTATATAAATAAAAATCATACAATATGTGGCATTTTGTGTCTGGTTTGTTTAACTTAGAATAATGTTTCCAAGGTTCATCCATGTCATAACCTCATGGTATTTTTGTGACAAAAAAAAAGCTTCAATTCAGAACTGTGTAGATCATTTCAACCCAACATTTCACACAGTGTAGACATCCATCTCCTGATATTCTTGGTTGAGTATCCTTCAGTCTCAGTGCAATTCTCTAGGCTCTGAGAACTGATTATCAAAGAGGGCAGACCTTCCCCAGGGCTTCAAGATTCTGGCTGTTGCAACCTGATCCTTGGGCTCAAACAAAATCTATCTCCCATCAACTCCCCAGATTAATCCCTGTTATGAGTTGAATACTGTACCCCCACTCAGAAAAATGTGTTAAGTCCCAACCTCCAATACCTCACTGGGGAATAATCTGCATAAATAGAGTCAAGATGAAGTCATTAGGGCAGGCTCTGATCCAATATAGCTAGTTTTCTATCACAAGGAGGACAAGGTGTCGAAACAGTTACATACAGAAAGAACACCAGGGAATCATGAAGACCTCAATGAAGATTCTATAAGTCCAGGAAGCCAAGGATGGTTAGCAAACCTCCAGAAGCCAGGGGAGGGGCCTAGAGCATGCTCTCCCTTACGGGCTCAGATGGAGCCAACTCTGCCAACACCTTGACCTCAGGCTTTTCATCTCAACAACTATGAGGCAATAAAAGTCCCTGTGGTTTAAAGCCACCTAATCAGTACTACTTTTAATAGCAGGCCAGGCATGCAATAGTGCTCCAGTGCCTCACAGATCCCTCCTGTATTCAGGTGTTTGATGTCAGTCCAGCTGTTCCATCCCGAGCATGGCACAGTCACGCCCTCCAGCTGGCCTCATGGTCTGCCCTCTGGATCCCTTGCTCTTCTCCAGACATGCCCAGGCTTATGAATACAGGCAAGTTTGCAGAGTGCTCATGCAGCCTTCAAAAGTAAATGTTCTTAAGTTACCAAATATTCCCCCTTGGATTTTGTTTGACTCCTTTGGACCTCCACTTGGCATAGAGAGGACTTACAGCTGAAATCCAACTAAATCAATACATAAGCCTGGCACAGGCACAGTGGGGCTTTTTCCAAGGTGCATCCCAAACCCTTTTCCCCATCCTTACCACTCTCATCTGTCAGACTGTCATCACTCTGTACATAGCCTCTGCAACAGCCTCCTCCTTCCACTCTTCCTGGGTACACACTTGCCCACCTTCCAGTCCTCCCTTCTCCACAGCCCCAGGGAGCTTCTGCAAAGCAAAAGTGAAGTTATGAATGAAGATCTTTGAAGGCACATCCACTTCCATTAGACTAAAACCCTCACCTAGTTCTATGCAGTCTTGCATGATAGCACCCCACGGGCCTTCAGTCTCGTCCCCTGTCACTCTTCCCATTCCCTGACACGCCTCCTCTATTCCTGAATGCACAGGGTCACTCTCAGCCCTGAGTCCTTTCAATCATGTTTCCTCTTCATGGACCATTCCTCTCCCTGCCTTTCTCTGTGTCTTTGCATGGCTGGCTTTCTCATTACTGAGGCTTCCACTCAATTGTCCCCTCCCCAGAGAGGCCTCACTTGTCCTTCTAACCCAAGTGGAGAGCTCTCTCCCAAGTTCCTTTCTATCCTGAGCTCCTGAAAAGTATAAGCATGTGCACATCCACGTGCCTGTGTGTGCACACACACGTGCATGCCTGCCCACTCCCAACTTCCCATTTTCTAAGATGATCTGATGTACTTACGTGTTTTTTATCTGTATTACTCACTGTTCTGAATCCCTTTAGAACAGGGCCTGGCATACAAATGTTGCTCCATAATGACTGGGAACAGAAGAACACATGGGGGAGGCTGCACTTGGAAATGGGGCTCAATGAGGAGGACCTTCTGCCCATGTATATGATGTCCTGCTCTCTGTGCTCTCAAGGTATCATGTAATGTCCAGAAGAAAAGACCCTGGTATAGGACAAGAAGTACAGAGGTCCAAATTCAGAAACTAAGAATTGGTGGGAGAGTTGTCCATTAGCTCTGCTCCTCCTTCCAGAATCCAGGTAGGGTCTTAAATATGTAACATCAAGCAGATTAGAAATCCCAGACCATTGTTTTCTAGAGCTTCTCTGTCTACAGACTTTTCAGGAGCTCTTAAAGATTTGACAACTAACCACTGACAAAACATTTGAGCTTCTTTGCAAGAAATCTGCTAGAGGAGGAGAGTTGGTTAAAATGGTCCCCAAACAGAGAGCCAGGCCTGACCCAGGGCAGTGCCTCCCCACACAAATCAGCAGTCAATGAGACCTGGCTGGGGGGAAATGACTCACGGCATGAACGCTTGTGCTCCGTACCATCTGGCTCTGCGCACACCCTTCCTTGCTGGAGTTTTGACTCTGAAGCAGACGCACAGCCACAATTACACTTCCCCTCATTTTATGCATTCTGCCCGGGGAAGGCGGAAGTTCCTGGTAATTAGACGTCTGCTTTGTGAACAGTGAGGCAGTTTCTGCTCTTAACCCATTGCTTCATTTGCTGGCAATGCTGCAGGGATCCCAAGATGTTAGCGCCTGGGTAGATTCTCGGTCATCAGGGCACTGACCCGCAACCCAGGAACCAAATCCACAGTGAAAGAAAAGGTGTGTCTAGGTGTGGTGAAGGCCCTGCCAGGCCTTGCGCATGCTGTGGGTCTGCAGTTCCCACTTGTGCCCCGTGAGCCACAGTTCTCCAGGCAGGGGTCAGTTGTAATGTGCTTCAGGGATGTTTCCCAAATTCCACTCTTTGTGTCTTTAAGCACATGGATCTTCTGGCTCCAGGAAGATGAGTTCTACTGGGTACACATAATCTTAAAAAAAATTAAAACAGATATTTGAAAAATCAAAGGATTCCATGTATGGACTTTTTTCATTTCTAATTTCATTTGAAAAAGTGCTGGGAACTTTTTTACAGAGCAGCAATTGCCTTTACGGAGGATTCCAGACCAGTCATTCCTACACATGTCAAGTGTCCCTCAATCTTCAGGAGCAACTTGTGTAATTGTTGATTTATATTCAATTTATATTTATATTTATATGAGTAATAAATTGTTGACTAAATGGGAGGAGAGCCCCAGACTCCATATTTCCAACAATGCGGTGGACAGAGGCGGCAGCAGAGCCCACTCGGAGCAAAGGGGGTGGACTGCGGGTCTCCCCTTTCCTCCTGCCTGATGTCTGCCAACCCTGACACTAAACAGGTGCCATTCATCACACCACTCACTCTGCTGTCTACCTTTCTGTCTTCTACTGGAGAGAAATTGTTCTTTGTCTGTCCACTTGACCCATTTGTCACCTGCCAACCTAAGCATACACTTAAATATTTAACCCGGCTTCTCAGGGCATTTGGAAACCGTCTCCTAGTTCAATCAGTCACAACTCCACCAGGAAAGGATGGATCACCAACTAGGTTTGGAGGACAGAATCTGGGTAGCCCAGGTCCTGGAGAAACCAAAGGTGAATGAACCCAGAGATTAGCAAAAGCAGGCAGCCATCCAGTCCGAGTGTGAAGTGTGTCCAGTGGAGGAGGCAGTGTCACCAGACTCCAGGTTCTCCTGGCTGACACTGGGACCCTGAGCAGTCTATCAGGCAGCAGTTGGAGTCACAGAGAAAATCAGCTGCCATCAGGGATGCTGCTTGAGGCAGACGGGAAGGCGAGGAGTGCCCTGGCTCCTCTCTTTCAATTAGTCTCCTCCAACTAGGGCCTGCTATGGGATAAGCCCTGCTGGAAGTAGCCTGTAGAGGTCAGAGTCCCCTCCCCTAGGAAGCAGGAGAGGAGTGGTAAAACTGGATCTGGGGACAGAAAGACAGGAGTGGTGCCCTGTCTTTGGATAGGTCCTCCCTGCTGTCAAGTGGAAGGAAGGACGTGAACTATGGGCCAAAATATTTGTCCACAATTTCTTAAAAATTAAGGGGAAATATCATACCACCATTCAACATCTACAAAGTAAATGTATTTCCCCCGCACAATGTTCTTGAAGAATTTGAAACAACTTCTGCTTAGACATGAAAAAAAAATATGCTCTGACCCAAAACTATCATAGGATTTTACATGACCTTATAAATTGGCCTTGGTGGTTTGACTTCTAAATCCTGATATGTTAAATTGCATTAATGACTGATTATCTGCCTGCTTCATAGTCAAACATTATTTATCCTATTTCTTATTTCCATGAGCAATCAATGAACCCCAAGCATTATGATTTGTACTGGTCATGGGGGTCTCCACATCAAGATTCCCCAGAAACCCCATCATCTATGAGGTATTATGTTTAAGGTCCAATATGTACCTCCAGGGTCTCTCTGCTCCCCTATTATTATTAGGTTGTCCAGATCCTAATAAGTTCACAGAAACCACACCAGTAATTGAACAAGAAAGGTTTAGTATCCTGGATTAGCAACTGGACGCAGGGGATTGAGTCAGTGTCACCTGTATTAACAGCTTTATGGCATTGATTTTTTTGTCTCTTCATCAGACTCGTGGTGGGCGGGAGATTCAGAGCAGAAAGTAGATCTCTAAGTCATCCTTTCAACCTCAGAACCCCCGGACTCTCTAGACACAAGCACAATCTTCAACACTCAGTGACAGCTAAATGACGTTACATGAATGAAGCATAAAGTCTCAGGGACGTAGGGGTTCAAAGCCTTATGATGCTTAGTTGGATGCTTTAGTGCAGTTGTGTATGAAGGCCAACCAGGAAAACTGGATCTGTGGGGACTGCGATTTCAGAGGGGAGAGCATCTACCAGTACAAGAGGAACGACAGAGCAAGGCACCTCTGGAAACGGCTGGGCGTCACCTTTGCTAAAGCTTGAGTTTTGAGGGAGAGTCACAGACGCTGAAGTCCAAGAGGGAAGGCAGGTGCCGTACTCTAGGAAGGAGTTTGTGTCTTATCTTGTAGAAAGGAGTCACTGAAGAGTTTGGGCAGGGTACATGATAGGACCACAGTCAGAGATGTATGGGTGATGGGACACATTTCCCTCTGCCAGGGCTGCTTTGTTGGGCTGGAGAGTGCAGTCCATTTGAGGAGTAAAATTTTTGCATTTCATATGTGTGAATGCAAATCATTCAATGAAAGAAAATCAATTTAAAAATAGAAAGGGAAAAGGAACTCTAGATGCTTGCTATTAGTAAGCCTGCCTGGTTATTCCAAATGAGACACACAGACCTGAAAATATTTCAATATATTTTTAAAAAGCTTTGCAGACAAAATATATAGTGTTCGTGAATCAAACACTGCGAATAGCACCTTTGAACCCATTCAAAGGAGCTACCACTAAGCAATGCCTGGCATTGAAATTGCACAAAAGATACTACATTTCAAGTAAATGTCGGTGACATCTTTATTCACAGCCTTCAAATAATTTCACTGTATGCAAATTCCAACATGTCACATAAAAGGAAATTTCTCGGAGACTTTTATCCTTTCCCCATAAATGCACACTGGATACATTGAATGTAACAAAACCAACTATTATTTTAGCTAAAAGAATGTTCAGCCTTCAAATTTAGTAAATTGGCAATGCCTCTAACCCCATGGACCTTAGTTTTCTCATCTATAAAGAGGTAATGATTGCTATTTTAATAATTATATCATATCATTTTTAAGAAATGATAGGATTCTATTGAAAACTGTTTCTAAACAAGGATGTATTCTTACCTCATGTATATTTTAACTCACTCTCAGAAAATCATAATTTTAATGAAATCCTAGGGTATCAGCCTCAGTTACAGAGTAAAAAAATGAATCAATAAATATAAGTTATTTATGTATAAAGATTTTCTCAAATACCAGTTAGCATACTTAAATTGTACGTGTGTGTGTGTATGTGTGTGTATATATAGCATATGGAGATTGCCCATGTAGAGAAAAGCATGTCCTAGAGGGGAAAAAATTGAATTTGTTGTATACAACATACTGCAAAGAAGAAACCTTCTATTGAGGGAAACTAGTCACTTATTTAGCTCTACCTAATTAAAACCAAATTTCTAAGACAAGAATGCCTCATACATCTTACCATGTAATATAGAGCATTATTTATTGTTTAAATTAGTTATAATTTGATATTTACATTCGTATCAATCATCCTTTGAAGTATATCAGTGGTCCCCTGGATGTCCAAATGTCCTCTAAGTAGCAGTTGTCCTATCAGTGACATAAGAAGAAAGTGGAGATGTCCAAGTCATGGCTGAGGGGAGCACCGACAGGCTGTGATTGCACCATGCTCACAGGAGTCTTGCATGAGGCATTTGAGAAGTGGCAGTAGCTGATAATGTTATTTTTATTTTAATTATGGCTATTTCTATTACTTCTCTTAAAAAAGATATTAGACCATTGCCTAGCACACACAAGCAATTGATCAATAATTTTAACTTACCTCATCTTACTCCAAATGATGCACGAAAAATGAATTATGGATTGAGTTCGGGTAAAGGCTATTAAGACTTATCAATCTACAGTACTGTGATATGCCCTTGCTTCATAAAAGTGGTTAAATTAATCTCCGTTAACCACCCTCTAAAAAAATGAGTCACATGGATTACCAAATGATGCATGCTAAAGGAGAAGTTCAAAACACACAGGAGATTTCAAGTAGTCCTTCTCCTTCTCATGTAATTGTGTGGTTTTGTTGGTTTGGTTTGGTTTTTGTTCTTTTTTTGTTTTCTGATTTTTGTAAGAGAAGCTTCCATTTAAAGGTAAAGACTACCAGTAGAAACTCTGCTGTTGGTTAAAAAAAAAGACTGAAAGCTTCTTGGAGTTGAGGTACATGATGTTCAATTAAGGAAGGACCTCAAATGGGCTGCAGCCCTGTGGTGCAGCCCTTGCCTAACACAGGAGAGACCCTGGGTTCCACCCCCAGCACCTCAGAAAAAGCAAGCAAGCAAGAAAGAACCAACATCAGGATAACTCTTCAGGCCTGTGAATGAATAAAAGAAGGCATTATTCTCAATGAGAAATATTACAAACATAACTTTTGTATTTCCTGAAAAAGTGTCTTCTTAATAGCTTGTAGGTTACTAGAGAAGATTTAGAAATTTTTCTTCTAGAAATTTTTCTTCTTGATAGTAAGAGCAAAGAGAATATTTGCTCTACGGGGATATTTCCAAATGATTTGTTGAATAAGCTGTTGAATAAACTAATATGAATGAGTCCCCATAACCTCACCTTTTCTCTCTCTCTCTCTTTCTCTCTCTCTCTCTCTCTCTCTCTCTCTCTCTCTCTCTCTCTCTCTCTCTCTCTCTTCCCCAGGGATCGAACCCAAGGGCACTTGGGTTCAATAGAAAGGGAAAAGGAACTCCAGGTTCCTTTTGGTTCTTGCTATTGGTAAGCCACATTCCAGCCCTTTTTTCTATTTTATTTAGAGACAGATCTCACTGAATTGCTAAGTGCCTGACTAGGTTGCTGAGGTTGGCTTTGAACTCATGATCCCTTCTGACTTGCTGGGATTACAGTGTGAACCACTGCGTCTGGTTCCTATCTTTCTCCCTTTCTCTTTTATAAGCTTCAACATTACTACTAATGGACATAGTTGCAAAGTTGGGGAAATAGTTACTGTGACATGTAGTTGGCAAAAGTGAACCTTGGTATAATGTTTCTGGAAAGCTAGTCTGAAATATAGAGCAAAGGTTTAAGTGCCTTTACCCATTATGTTCAGGGTAGACTAGTTTTTGCAGATATCATTCCCTGTGAAACGCTGGAAAGATAGTTTTTTAAAGAAAATCATCTAAAAATATCAAAAAGGTATAAAGTAGCAAGCATTTGAAGTCCCAGAGTCCATGGAAGTTACCATGATATTTGGCATAGCATCATGGGATTTCCCACTGTTCAAGACTAGCTGAGAGTTAACAAGAAGAGGAGCTCCTTCACCACTCTGCTGGGCTACGATGGGAGGGTCTTGGAACACATTGGTTTATAGAAAATGCCTTTCCGTTGGAATCTTAATAGCTACACCCCAGGACAAGGGACCGGACTCCCTTGGGATACCAAACCCAACCTCCTCATGGCTAAGAAACATGACAAGCAGATGCACTATGGTATCCCGGATGGGATACTGAGACAGAAAAGACAACAGGTAACAGCTAAGGAAATCTGAGTAAATTACCAATTTTGGTTTATAAAAATGTATTGGTATTTATTTCAAAATTATAACAAATCATCCTACCAATATAAAATGTTAATATCATGGGAAACTGGATGTGAGGTGTATAATAGGAACACTGTGTACTATCATATCAATTTTTCTGTTAATCAACATAGTTTTAAAAAATAAAATTTAAAAACATACTACATTATGTGTATGTGCATGAAATACTCTAAAAATAGAAACTGTCATTCTGCATTAAAAATAAGAACAAACAAAAATTTGTGCAGTTTAAAAGATATACACTTTAAATATAAGGATTTGGAGAACTGAGGACTTAAAATAGGCAAAGGGATACAACATGGAAAAATAAAGTAAATAAAGTAAGCAAAATAAGGCTGATAAATGTCAGAATTTCACACTAATATATGCTTTTCTCATTTTTAAGTATAAGAAAGCTTTAAAATATATTTAAATATTATTTTTAAATATCATAATTTCTAGGTCTAAATATGTGATTGTTGTTTTAAAAAAAAATAATTTTAAATACATGGTATAAGTATACTTTTTAACCTACTAGAGTTAACCTGCTAATATCAAGCTAATCCAAAAAAGAAGAAAGAAAATAAGCAAAAATAAGTAAAAGAGAAATAAATGTTCAAAGCTAGAAGTCAATTTGTTAAAACAAATAATAAAATCAATAGTTCCTTAGCAAGTAAAATCAATAAAAAGAGAAAATTTTAAAAATGAACACTATTAGAAGAAAGATGGAGGAATTCCTACAGATCTAAGAGATATTAAAATAAGAATTTACCATGCACAACTGATGCCCTTATATGTAAATGCAGATATAACTGATTAATTCAATGAAAACCACAATACACTCAGAAGAAATAGAAAACCAGATTATGTGATCGTTCTCAGTAATTACAGTACAGATAATGAAATTGATGTCTAACATAACTTGTATGTCTAATAGTAAGTCAAACAAAACAAAATGAAAACTTGAGCAGACTAGAAATAAAAGTAAACTTTCCCAGTCAAATAAAGCATATTAAAAAAAATATAAAAACAAGCCAGGCACAGTGGCACATGCCTGTAACTCAGTGGCTCAGGAGGCTGAAGCAGGAGGATCAAAAGTTCAAAGCCTACCTCAGCAAAAGCAAGGTACTAAGCAACTCAGTGAGACCCTGTCTCTAAATAAAATACAAAGTAGTGCTGGGGATGTTGCTCAGTGGTCAAGTGTCCCTGAGTTCAATCCCTAGTAACCCCCCCCCCCAAAAAAAAACCACATGTACATATTTAGTGGTAAATATTATAAAATTGCCCCTGCGATCAAGACTCAGGCAATAAGAGACCACTTCTGTTCATCACTCTTCTGAAGGTGGGAGCAAGGAAATAAATAGAACTGGAAAATCGCAAATAAAACTATCATTTTTCACATTGTATTTGACTATATTTATTAAACACATAAAAGTTTTAGAAAGTTATAATGTATTAAAATTAACAAGTTAATTTTTAGGAAGTTCTAATGTATTAAATTTAACAGGTTAATTTAGCACATTTTCTGGATAAAATGTTAATGAATGAAAGTCAATTGCATTTTTATTTAACAGTAACAATTAATAAATGAAATATAAGTATCCATTTATAATTTACATATAATTACAGTTAGTGATATATACTATATGTACATAATTGTGTATATGCTCATGAGTATGTGTGTTTCCTGACATTTCCATAGAGAAATTCCAGATCTAAATAAATTGAGAACTATTAGATTAGATAGATAGATGATAGATATATTCTCTTCAAATTGATCTAGAGTTTTGATACATTTTTTAGACAAATATATGTTATAAATTGATAATATCTTATTAACATGTAAATACAAATGAAAAATTATGAGGAAAAAGACAATTTCAGAAAAGATTTTATAGCAAACAGACTTTTTTAAAAAATAGCTTTTACCATTTATTTTTCAAAAATCTTCAGGAACTAAGAACAGTATCCACTAGAGAAAAGTCAGGTGCCCCACACCCTTAGTTACTAACTCGTCTATTTTATGGGTTCATTTTCATACTTGAATAAAACTGAAGATACCTACCCATCCATTTGTCCAGCTACAGCTTTGGGATCTACGAAGTTCTTGTGTTCATTAGTAAATACACTTCAAATGTCTTATACATTTGAAAACCTTTTCAAGTTACATATTTTGAAAAGAGTGGTGGGAGAAGAATGATAAAGAAGTTCTAATGCACTATTTGAAGAGATTTTAATCTTTAGGGTTGAAAACAAAAGATATTCACAGACAGACTAACTGCATCTAAAGGGAGATGCAGACACACATTTGAGAAGAATGTCACAGTGTTCACTAAGAAGTAAGCCACGGGTACGACTTAAGTGGAATAGACACTGATGGTAGACAAGACAAAGGCTTAGACATCCTAGATGACTGATTTTCCACTTCACATCAGTAGTCCTGGAGATTTTGTTTTTGTTGATGTTGCTATTGCCACATAGATTTTCAAGGTTCATTTGTGGTTTGCATCCAGTCACTTGTGGGTACACAGAATAACTTTTTCTCTCTTCAGTGAAAGCTGCCCCAGTAGAACAAATATTTGGGGTTTTGAAGGATTTTAAGTGGTACCTGTTCTTTGCAAAAGAGGCAGGTTCCTTGCTTTGGTGGCAATTTTGATGTGCCTGTGGCTTGTTTGTACTCCAGTAACTTGAAATAGGCAATGCTTATCCAGTAGGATCAATAAGGCAACCTAGAGCACATCTGCCTGAGTGTGAAGTGATTCCTATGATTACTTTGCTTAGACCCAGAGCCCCAAAAGAACTGCTATAGAGCCCAGTGTTGGCCTGAAAGCTCATGTACAGACTGAAATGAAAAGTGGGATAAAAGTGTGCCTGAGAACGGCAGCCCTCTGTGAAGGCAGATGCTCCAGAACAGCTGGGAAAGCGTCCAGCCATCACGGGGTGAACCCACAGACTCTGAACCTGTGTTCCAATCCTTCACTAGGGCAATTCGAAAGAACTCAGATTCCTCAGGACATTTTTTTAAATGACATTATCTACTAATAGATACTTGATTTGGTTGCTATATTATGGTTGTCATATCAAATTTTATAATTTCAAGAGGAGAGCTTTTCCTTCTCCAGATTCAATTTCAGCACATTATCTGACTATTCTCTCCACTTAAAAAAGCTTCTACTCCCACCTGAGTTTTCATACTCAAAAATGTAAATGTCCTTCCTTTATCTGATATTTAAATGTTATGGAAAGCAGCACAATGCTTAGAAAATGCACAAAATCATCTGCAATTGTATTAATGTTTCATGTGCCTTTATTTGAATGGGAGGGATCCCAATTTATAAGGATTGTTCTATGGCTGTTTCCAATATAACTTAGCATCAGAAAAGAAACTTCCCAGTTTCTGTATTTTTCACTGATAATAAATAAGCCAATAAAACCAATACATTTTGAATAACAAGGCCAAAGAGATTACATTCTGCCTCTATTCAGATTCATTTAGAAACCCCTTTTCCAACAGCTGTCTCTTGTGAATTATTGTGCATTTATGATTTTTCAGGTTTACTGTCCATGAATGCCTGTCAGTATCCTACTGAGGTTCAAGAGTTTCAACTTGTAAGTAGAAGCTCCTCCCCGTATTGGACTTTCAAATCTCTCCCACATGACCCCATTATTTGTGAAAGCATGATCAATTTCTGACACAACAAAATTTTGCAGGCTCCCTTTTTCCGTTGTACTCCCGTCTCTGTGGCTACAGGACAGAGCTGATCTATTGGGTTAGTTCAGGACTTTCTGCTGGTTCTCAGTCCAGGGCTGCTGGCATCCCAACATTTGCCAGAGGTGATATCACAGTGTGCAGACTGCTTCAACTGTGAAAACAATAGGGAGAGGAACCTTTTCCACCTTGTGATGACCAGAAACAATGTCAGCTTTATCCTCAAAACTCTGCACAATACTTTACTTCATCACTATCCCTGCCTCACAATGACTTAGTACTTAGTTTTTAAGTACGAGATTCTTATATTTTCTTCATGGTTGGAAAATCCAGTTCTGCCTCCTATGATTTAATTTTTGAAATAGCAAAGCATACACATTTCACATGTATGGCAACATTCTCTTGCCATTATAACACATCAGCTTACATATTTACACATTGTTGCAGTGATAGTATCCAACTGATGGGATTGTGAATCAGTACCAGCCAAAGCTTGAAATTTTGCACTGAGGGATTATGAAGATGTCTAATACCTTACACCTGACTGACTAAGAAAAAGAAAATAAATATAAATTCTTGGAGTTTGGACTGAAAAAAATCTCTTGCATTATTTGTATCTTCTCCATCATTAGGGATAAACCTAGCTTAAAAGCCAGGTTTTCAGAGCAGTGTCATAATGCCACAGATATTCAAACTTCACAGAATCAGTCCAGCATTCAAACATATTATAAAAAGATATAAAATACAATTCAATTTTAAAATACCAGCTATTGAAAAGAGTATCAGATTTTACAACCTTAAATCATCATTATTAGTTCAAGTGGCAACTTCTGCAAATGCATATAATTTCAAGGTTGCCAGAGTCTTGCTTCTCCTAGGTTCATTTTAAAAGACATTAGTGTTTCTGATTATAACAGAGTTTAACTTCAAAAGTCCATTTCAATTGAACTCCCATAATTTAGATCACTTATAGACAACTTTAGCTATTTTAGTGCAGAAACCAAATTCTTAAATAAAATAAAATATCCCATTTACTAAAATTCCTTTTATTTTTGAGCTAATTACACTTAATACTAAGTGTAACACTCAAAAGATATTTTATTATCAAGAAAATTTGATAAATTGTATGATATTACTTGTACAATTAAATGTATGCTTCTTGCCTTTCGTTGTGAAAACAAATTCCATTAAAAAATCCCAAATTTGGAACAAACATTTTAAAAAATCTAAGATTCAAAAAAGGACTCTTTTGTAAACAAATAGGAGGTGCTATCTTTGTTATTAGGCAAAAATTTAAGGATCTTGCCCTCAGAATTGAGTATCTTATGAATTCCTTGACCTGTGGTTTTTTTTATATTGGCCCCCAATTAAAATTCCAGTAGGAAAAAAAAAAGATTGTTTATCTTTAAAAGGTTTAATTCTTACACATTTTTATTTCAGATATTTGATGTCCTTGTGTTTTTGCTAAAAGCCATTATTAGTCATATATAATGAAATTCAGATATAAATTCATCACATTTTATTTAATAAGTTTTTTTTGGTAGGGGGGGTTTCTATCCAAATACACACATACTTCAAAAGCAATTCCAGAATCTTGTTTTTATTTTAAAAAAATTATACTATATTTCTTATCTCCAAGCACTTTTAAGGTGACAAATTTCCTTATGTAAAAGTAAAGCAGTGAATTTAAAACATGGTCACAAAAATGGGGACACTTTACACAGTTAGGTCTCTGTTCTCTCTTCCTAAATCAGCTCTGGGTTCTCCTAACCAGTAGGCAGAGTGATGCTGGGTCAGTATCCAGACACAGATCTTCAGAGCCTGGTAGCTTGCATTTCCTAGCTTTCCTCCTACTCTTCAAACCCAGCTGCCATGCTGTGAGGAAGTCAAGGCCCTCTTTACAGAAGCCCACCTGGTAAGGAACTGACAGCCAGCGGCTTGCCAATCATGAGATGTACCTGTCTGGGAGGGATTCTTGCCGCCCTGGTGAGCCATCACAGCTAATGCTGCATGAAACAGAGATGAGCAGTTCTCACTGCCCCGACTGCACAATTGTGAGGAAAAACAAATTAAGGTTGTTATTTCAGCCACTAAATTTTAGAATGGTTTATTGTGCATCGAAAGCTAGCCAGAACAATGCTGCTGCAATTATATAACAAAAAACCAGCACAAGCTCCTAGAGTTATACCTAGTTATATGTTAGTGTTTTCTAAATGCTTCCTGCTAAAATAAAACATTTTTAAAATCTAATACTTCTTCCACATTAAAACATTTTAATATGTTAAGCAAAGAAAAGCACACAAATTTGATCTATTTCTATTTGTAATTTTCTAAAATGTGCTTCACAGTGAAGGAGGTTCCTTGTGAAACTAGAACAGACCTGTATCCAGATTATAGTGATGGTTATCTGCATCTAGTCGTGTAATAAAATTACACAGGCCTAAACAACAAAAATAAACCTTTTAAAATGTGCAAAGAAATCTTGTGAAGCATTTGAATAAGGTCTGGGCTTAAGGTAGTATTATTGTACCATTATTGGTTTCCTGATGGGGGTAACTGCCTTAGATTTGGAGGCTGATACAGAGAATACCTTACTGGGTAATTTGTAAACAACAAAAATTTATTGTGCCCTGTTCTGGAGGTTTGGAAGTCCAGGATCAAGATGGCAGCAGATCTGGTGTCTGGTGAGGGTTTGTGCTCCATTGATGGTCCTTCTCTGTGTCCTTACTTGGTAGAAACAGCCTGGCATCTCCCCTCAAAGCCCTTTATAAGGGTACTAATCACATTATGAAGTCAGAGCTCTCAAGACTCAATCACATCCCGAAAGGCCTCACCTCTTAATACTGTCACTTTGAGTTTTAGGCTCTACAGTATGAATTGGGTGGGATGGGGATGGTGGGACCAGCGTGCAGCATCTAGCAACAGTGCATTATGGTTTTCCAGGATGGTAACTTGTGAGGTGAGACTTACAGAGGAACTCTGTCCTGTTTTTGCAACTCCTTGTGAGCCTTCAACAATTTAAAAATCAAAGGTTATCATAAAAACTAAGGTCTGGCAATGCAGACATGAATTTTAGTGAAATAAACCATCCTGGCAGAAGTCTGAGGTCCACTCATTGCAGAGAGAAGAGCAGTGCTGGTCATGGTGTCCAGGTGGAGCACTCTTGAGGGCTCAGAGGCTCTAGTGGTGAGGCTTGAGAGGCTTATTCTTGTATTGATACAGACAATTTCATAGAGAAAGTCTGTCAGACTCAGAGAAGGAAAGCACAGAGGGATAGGCACTTGGCACAGGCTGTGTGTAAATACACTAGCAGAATGTAGAAGTGCCTGTGTTTATCTGGACACTCATTTTTACAGAGCTCAGTAAAAGTTTCTATTTTCTCTGGGATATGAGGGTTTGTTTTTTGACTCAGGGATGTTTAAAAGGTTCTGCAGAAAATTTGTTCAGTTTCTTAATGAAGCTTAGAAACCACTCCAGTGCATGCCTGGAAAGAGACAACATTTTTATGGTCCTTTGGTAAGCCTCATCTCCCCGCACACACCTCGACCCCATTTCATATGTTTCAGTCTTTCTCTTTCATGATGCAGGAGCCATGGAGGAAAATCTGCCATTCAGAGCCACCTATGGGGCACTACCTTCATCTCCTAACTCATTTTATATGCAAGGAACCACGAAAGCTTAATAGAAACTAGGAGACTTCTTAGTAAATCAGAGATTCGGAACAGCACAGGAATCAAAATGGAGCAAGACAAAGAAAAAATATCCTTTTTAAACAGTCAGGAAAGAGGTCATGCAGAAGGTAAAAGTCAGATGGTCAGACCTAGTCTGTGCCTGCATATAAAATATCAAAAGCCTTATTAAACTCTACATCACTTAGAGACAGCTTTGCTTCAGAATCCTGGGGTGCCAAAGGTGAGGGGAAAAAAGAATAAAAACCTCAGTCTTCAAAGCATCTTACCATATGGGCACTCAATTTGAATTTTATAGCTCTTTTTCATTCTTCTAGGAATCCACAACTAGACTCGTGTGTGTGTGTGTGTGTGTGTGTGTGTGTGTGTGTGTGTGTGTGTGTGAAAATAAGACTACAGCACAGGTTAAAATTGGCTTTCTCACTTACTGAAGTACTGAAAGAGGCATGAAAGGAGGAGAATACACCAGGAAGACGATGCAGAATAAACCAGTCTGGGCTTATTCGTGAAGACCACCGGAGATCCCTTGGCTCCCATACCCACTCCCCACAGCAAACATACTCAGCTTCAGAAGGGGACCTTGAACTCCCCAGATGCTCAACGTCAAAGGTCTGATTATAGATGCTTGAAAAATGATTCAAGCACAAATTTTGAAAGCAGAGAAAGAGCAATATGTAATGTAGGTTGAATAACAGAATGTAGGTCTAAGTAATATGTCTTTCAGACCAGAGCGATCACAGTAAGGAAGATCAGGAGCCCTTCTGAAATGGGGAGCTGCCACGAACCTTAGAGGGAGACCACAGAGGACCTGCAGGGAACCAGGAGGGGTGGCAGTGAGAGAGCAAAGAATAAGGGACAGCTTTTTATGCTACTTGAGTTTTTAGATTTTAGAATATGTGACATGAAGAGTTCTGTTTTCTGCCTGCATTTGTTAATTGTTTTCTTTAGGCTGATCATTATTTCGGTAGGGCTTGCTCCCCTTGTGAAAAAAAGAAAAGTTCCAGGATTTATATAGTGGTTTTCCAGATTTACTGCACAGATAGAACAAATGAGAATGAGTAGAATACCATGGAGATGAACAGGTCAGAACCGAGACAGACGGACAGTTGTGGGCACTCGATTTTGGAACAACACAGAACGGTGGAATAGTGTGGGAAGGATATTCCTCCAGTGAATTATGTTAGGCCCAAAGGGAAAGAAAGCCAAACCTGATTCCTGCTCATACTACACACAAAATGAACTCCAGTAAGCAATTCTTCTTCTGGAAAAAAAATACAGTATAAGACTCCCATAAGCTCCAAGTTCCCAACCCCACAAAATACTTTATATAGGCACAAAACATATTAATCAAAAGGGAAAGATTGGTAAACTGGACTGCACTGAAAGTAGGGGCATCTCTTTCTCAACTAACTCTTTTAAAAGCCTGCATATGTTGGGGCTGGGATGATAGCTCAGTGGCGAGTGCTTGCCTAGCACATGTGACGCCCTAGGTTCTATCCTTAGCACCACATAAAAATAAATAAATAAAACAAAGGTGTCATGTCCAACCAAAAAAAAAATTAAAAAAGAAAAAGCCTGCACATGTAAGTTAGAGAGAAGATATTTGCAATACATAAAACCAACAAAAGACTCAAAATAACATGTGTGTGTGTTGTGTGCACAAATATCTCTATATATTAATCTTTAAATATATAATACAAAATTTATATTTATGTAAATTCTAATAATCGAAGAGGAAAAAAAATCACATCCAATTTTTAAATGAGCAAGTTACAAGTAAATAATTCACAAATGAAGACGACACTACATTTTTCCCCTGCCCAACATCTTATTCCATAACCCAGAAGAACTGCCTTCCATGAAGCACTAAGACACAGACACAAGTCAGCCAAGTTCTCTGCCATTTGATAACAAGAATGGCCTCTCCCCCAGTTTCCAACATCCTATTCCTCAGGAGAACTGTCTGATGGTACCATTGAAGGTGCCATCAATGCTTCCACCATTGTTCTATTCGCAGCCTCTTAGATGATCTCCAAGAAGTTGAGGCTTCCTCTGAAGCTCTTCTTCTGAGCCTCACCAAATCCCACTTAATGCCCTGTGCGTGGCCACGCAGGCTCTTCTCCACATACACTTCAAAACCCTCCCAGCTTCCTGCATTACCCAGTTTCAAAGCAGCCTCCATGTTTTCAGGTTACAACAGCACCCCACTTCTTGGAACAAATTTCTGTCTGTTTCTGTAGTTTGTTTGGAGCTACTATACCAAAAATATCTTAGACTGAAATTTATAAGCAAAGCAATTTACTTCTCACAGTTTTAGAGCTAAGAAGTCGATGATCAAGATGTCAGTAGATTCGGTGTCTGATGAGGGCTCATTCCTAATAGATGGTAACTTTTCTATGTCTTTGTATATCAGAAAGGAGCCTCTTCAATAAGGTCACTAATCCCATTAACAAAGGGAGGTCCTTCATGACCACCACGCAAAAGCTCTCCTCCTAGTATCGTCACAATGGACATTGGATTTTAACTCATGGATTTGGAAGCACACAAGCTTCCAGACCATGGAAGCATCTACATCTCTGAAATAAGGTAGCCTTAAAAGTGTCTGGGCATTCCCACACTCATCATGATGTCTCCTATTAAAAAAAAATAATAATAATAGTAATAAAAGAAAATGGCAACTGTCAATGATTCCAAGCAATTGGAACCGTTGTGGACCCCAAACAGACACAGGTGATGTAAATGTGAAAATGATGCCTCCATTATGGAAAATTGAATGGTGGTTCCTCAAAAAATTTTTTAAACAAATAGAATTGCCATGCAATCTAAAATTCCACTTACTGGGTATATATGCTTAAAAAATGAAATGAGACTCTAATAACCAAGTGTATATTCATCTTCACAGCACTGTTCCCAATAGCCAAAAGATGAAAGCAACCCAAGTGTCTGCCAAGTGGTGACTGGTTAAGGAAAATGTGGTGCACTTTTATACAATATGTATTAGTCAGCTTTGGATTATTATGACAAAATGCCTGAGAGAGGCTACTTGTACAGAAGAGGTGTTTTTGTTGTTGTTGTTGTTAGTTTGTTTGTTTGAGCTCAGTTTTAAATGGCAAGGCACTGACGTTGGTTCACCTCTCAGTTGCATCACATCATGGCACATAGCAATGGTAGGAGAGCATTCAGGAACAAGTGAGTAATCACGCTTGAACCAGGATCAGAGAAGACTGGGTGGCGCCAAATTTAGGCCTATTAAATAACCCTCTGTAGAGAATCACCTTTAAGAGCCTCAGTGAGCCAAGGACCTCCTGCAGGGCCCACCTGTAGAGATTCCACAGCACTTCCCAATACCACAGCCCTGAAGATCATGTCTTCAATGGCAATGGAGCTTGGGAAATGCAAACTGTATTTTAACTGTAGAAAAATGAAGTATAATTTGGTCTTAAAAAGGAAGAAAATTCTGACATATGCTACAGCATGAATGAACCTGGAAGACATTGTATGGAGTGAGATGAGCCAGTCACACACACACACACACACACACACACAGAAATAATAAAACAAGAACAACAACAACAAATATTGTATTACTCCACTTATATGAGGTGTGCAGAGTAGTCAAGTTCATAACAATGGAAAGTGCAATGGCTATTGACAGATACAGGTGAGAGAAGAAAATATGGAGTTGTTTAATGTAAAGTAAGTTTTAGTTTTGCAAGATGAAAAAGTTCTGAAAATTGATCACACGGTGAATATACCTCATATTGAATGGTATACTCAAAATTGTTAAGATCCTAGATTTCACATTATGCATACTTTGATCCACGTTTTGGCCCTTTTTATTTTAAACCTGTGCATATCGCTGTTGCTGTTTAGTGGATGGGTAATGCTGAGACTTGCAGTGTTGGCTCCAGCACTACCTACAGATGGTCACATGGAATAGCTCCACTGTCAGTGAGGACTTTTTTTAATCTCACCACTTTGCACTCAAGACCAGTGCTGCCCAATACAACTTTCTACAATAATGGAATTTTCTATATCTCTGCTATCCAATGCATTTGCTACTAGCTCTATGTGGTTATTGAGTATTTGAAGTGTGGATAATGATACTGGAGGCCTATCTTGTTTGCTTTATTCAATTATAATTAATTTATATTTAAGAAGCCACAGGAGGCTAGTAGCTACCATATTGATGCCAGTTGGGATTTTTACTTCCATCTTCGTCTACCACTAGATAACTTTTCCTGTGACGATTCTGTTTTTTAGATTTTTCCAGCTGGGTTACTGTTTTCCCAGGCATTGGAGCCATAGCCCTGAATGGCATGCCTTCATTGCTGTTCCCTTATAAAGAGCCTCCTCTGTGAACTTCCTTTTCATCTGCTCTGCTGGCAAATATTTGTCATTTTGAAATAGCTGATAAGCACTTTGCTGAGTTTCTAGTTGTTATCAGATTACAAGGACTCCTAGGGGGTCCTTGGGAAAGCTCCATTCAAGACAGTTCAAGTAATCTGGGGGAACTGCAGCTACTCAGGTCCAATCAGCTGCTGCTGGGAGCCCTGCCTTTACCTGGGGAAGTCAGGACTCAGAGAGACAGCTGGCCAGAGGGTAGAACCGGCTCCACCGAGAAAGCAAGACCGCGAGGACTGTGAGCCATGGAGTCAGAGTCTCTAGCCTTGGTTCCACTCATGCTGCACACTGTCATCTGGAACAAGTCCCAAACCATCCTGATACCTCCATATTTTGGATCCAAGAGTAAGGATAACAGTGCACATCCAATGATTATGGTTGAAATGTAATGATCCATCAGTTTAAAAAGGCTAACTCTATCCCCTGCCTTTCCTTCAGTTACTTCATCTCTTCATTCACTGGATTGTTACAGAAATAAGATAGTTACAACCCCTCTCATCTTTTTAAGGGAGGTATCCATGTATTCTTGTCCCTTCATTTTATTTGGCAAAATAATGTGTTACAGATGTAAATCAGTAGATAACCTACTTTGCTATAAGAAGGGCACAGTTTCTATTTGCTATTTTGGTTCATAATTTGGGCCTGGACATTGGCTGGGTGTGGGATGGGTGGATAGAGATGCGAGTTGAGCTGGAAAAGATGGCTCTGCGTGGGCCAATGGCAAAAGGGGAAAACACCACTCTGGTACAGCTAAGCACTGACTCTGAAGACTGCAATTATTTTTATGGATTCTTAAATTGTTGACTGTCAAGCATGCGAGTCAAATCTCTCTTTCCCACACCCATAAATTCTTCAGTAGAAGAGAGTTTGCTTTGCTTACTAGAGCTTCATGCATGAATGCATGTCATTTAGGAAACTCAATGAGAAGCTCAATTGAGCATCTGTGTGAATGTGAAACCAAAGCAGAGAGAGAGAGAGAGAGAGAGAGAATGTGTGTTGGCACACATCTGGGTTGCCCATTCATGCACCCATTCATCTAGAGTTATAATCAGCCTGAGTCTATCTGGATTACTCCATGAGCACCTCATCACCCGATTGAGGGAAGGAGTTGTAGCCATTGCCCTAAGGATCTGGGGGTGTCAGAGGAGGGGAAATGCAGTAACAAGAGCCCTGGAAGGAATGCTGAAGAATTCCCAGTATATCTACCTCTTTCTTTGACAAGGAAAAAGAAAGGTCAGAGGCATAGAAAGTCAAGTGATTGCCACTTGGTTTCAGAGCCAGGGCTCAGAGCTTTCATTTTGGACACAAAATAAGTCCTCCTATTACACTAAAGAAGACAAATGCCACCTTCAAACAAGGTGAGCCCAATCTCTCCATAATCACGTCATCCCCGTGCAATAGCAAGGTGTTATCTGAGATGGGCTGTGGCAGAAAACTGGGAGCTGATCTCCTCATCTCTTCTTCCTCTTCTTCTCACTATTAAACAAACAGAAATCTTGGTTCCTAGCTGAGACTCTGCTCTCTATCGCCCTGAACCGCAGTACTGAATGAAGTGCTGGCAACTGAGAATGAGCTGTAAGTAATTGCTCTCTGCAGTTTCAGGGAGTCCCCCAGAGAGTGCCTGGGCCCTTCATTCCCCTCTGTCACAGCCATCTGCAGTAACTAGGTCCCACAGTTTTCTGAGGTTCTGTACGGCTTGCTTTACTCTCTCCATCCCTGGGTACCTCTTTAAATGTATCCTGATGTTTTTGTGCCACACAGTTTCCTTTCAGCTTTTGAATCCTATCCCCTTTTTATTTTTGTTTTTTAATTGGCTCCTTTTGGTTATACATGGTACACACCTCACCTCCTTTAAAACTCTTTGGCTAATGCTATGATCTGGATGCAAACCCCATCCCCAACATGTGCTGAGAGAAGGTGGTAGAAGCTGGGGCCTTTCAGAGATAAGTTATAGAAGCTCCGCCCTTGAGAATGAAATCAGCGCCTTATAAAAGAGTCCCCAGAGTTTGCCTTGCTTTCTGCCACAAGGGGCACACAGAAGACGCTGTCTACAAGGAACTGTCCCTCCCTGAGCCCCACCCAAATGCACAGGTGCCTTGATGTTGGACTTTCAGCCTCCAGAACTGTGAGTAGTAAATTTCCATTATTATAAATCAACCAACCTGAGGTATTTTGTTATAGCGACCCAAATAGACTAAGATGGCAAGCACCAACCTTTAGTAACAACTCCTCAGGATGAGCACCTAAAGCAATTGACGCATACATCACCTCTGTCAAGAGAAAAGCCTGGAGCCCATTCTCATGGGTACTCCAGACCACACATCTGCTTCTGAAGCCTCTCTGTAGAATATCATCCTGTACAGAGCAGTCTGTGCATGAGTGTGAGTGTATGAGGCAGACCATGTGAGTGTGTATGAGTATATATATTCAATTCCACTGGACACAAATGGGCTTTTGTGTGAGCAAAACTATTTGCATAGCTATCAGTTTTCTACAAAGCAACTTCTCTCTTCACAGAATTGTGAAACAGCATAATCAAAGACAAAAGCTCACAACCTGATACAGTCAGATAATCCTCAGGGACTCCACCATCCATGGAAAGAATAGCCACTAATATTTTAGCTTATTTCAAAATCTTAAATTGCATAATTTCTCTACTTATTTTTTCAACTTACCTCAACCTTCTCTTACTCCTTTCTAGCCATAATTTTTTCCTGACATATCTTAGAGCAGTTAACTCTTAACTTAGGTATATTAAACGAGCCCACACAGCCACGGCCCACTCTCCTCCAGTGCCTTTCCCCACACCCCTAGTCTCCTTGTGAATGTCAACTGGGAGAGGTGGCCCATGCCTATAATCCCAGCATCTGGGGAGGCTAAGGCAGGAGAAAGGTGAGTTCAAAGACAGTCTCAGCAAAAGCGAGATACTAAGCAACTCAGTGAGACCCTATCTCTAATAAAATACAAAATAGGGCTGTGGATGTGGCTCAGTGGTCCAGTGTTCCTGAGTTCAATTTCTGGTACTCAAAAAAAAACAAAAACAAAAACCTCCTTGTGAATGTATTTCTGAGAAGCCATCCATGACCCCTAAATAAGAAAGTTCTCCTTTTTCTGTTGTTTTGTTTCTGCACACATTTCTAATGTCCAGATGCTTACTTGTGTGGCTCGTGAGCTCAATGGGGACACAGAGAAGGTGGTTGTTTCATGCCTGGTGTGTGTGTGTGTGTGTGTGTATGAAAATGAATGGACTCAACTGCAACATCCTCCTGTAAAACGAAGCATATGATTCCTGTTCTGCCAGCTCTCAAATTAGGGTATCAAATGAGACCTGCAGTCAATGAAAAAATGGGTCTTACAAATAAACTAGATTCATTTTCAATTTAAAAAATTCTTGGCAATTTCCATCTCTGGCACCTTCTCTGCCTATGAAATAAGGTCCCAGTCAGTGAGGAAGATCACGACAAAAAGAATACTTAGAAATTGATTTAAAATGATGTTAATCCATAGAGAAAAGCAGACATTTTAAGCAGTATTGAAAAAAAAAGTTAAAATAATATGGACAAACATGAGGTTGGCATATATTCATGAGAAAGGCTGTCAGTTAATTCGGTAAATATTTATTTCCTTTTGACACATTCACTGTGTTCTTTTGGGGTATTTATGGAGGGGCTTGGTAATGAGCTGTTTGTTATGATCCAAAACAAGCCAATGCACATGAGAAATGCAGCCACCTAATTAAGGAAGAATAAATAATTTCCCATTGTCAAAGCCTCCCACCCACCTGAACTCCAATCTCATGTCAAGCTCTGCCAAAGACACTTGAAAGCTATCAATTTACTGGGTGCCGTATGGCGCTCACATGGAAGACAGATCCACTGACTCGTTAAAGTGCACTAATTATTCCAAATTTTGAAAGTGAGAACATATGGGGACTGTTTTCCCTGTGAATGTTTCTGCTTCAAAAACAAAGTACATACAACTGAGCAAGTATTTTCCATAATCTATGCTGCTTGCAAATGGCATTCAAAGTTCACCAAATTCACTGAAATTAAAAATGCTTGATTTCACTCTGGTCAAAGGCTGATGCTCTTTTCTTCTTCTTTTTTAAATTTCTACTGTCCCTTCTCCCCCTGAGCTTTAGCTACCTCTACCAGGATAAGCACAGCTAAATTAGAAGTGATATATTCTGACCATTCAATTCATTGTTGGGTCAAAGAACTGTGAGCAGCTGGTGGGTGGGCTGCTCTTTTTTTGCTCTGCCTCATCCAACAGATGCCTTGGTGATATCAAGAGGCTGTGATGATGCTACCTCTAAGGACACACTGCCCATCTGCATGGACATAGCAGTGGGGATCGCAGCCTGGGAAGAGAGGACCTTGAAGGATGAGGACAGATCGCCTCAGATGGAAAAACTCTTGTGTCTTTATTCCCGTGGCAGAAAGCAACCTCTGACTTCTTGATAGATCCCAGGCCCAAAGGCAGCCATGCTGAAAGATCCTGTCATCACCAGAAGCACCAGTTCCTGGCTACTTGAAAAACGAGCCAGATCACAGAGCAGTGTCGAGCTGACATCATTCTATCTGGCAATAACTATCTAGATATTAACTATTTCATTATTAATGGGATTTTTATTCTTCTGCCTTTCTATGTAGATGCATTTTGTCCTTCCTAGCTTGCATTTGTCTGGGGACAAAAATGAGAAATTGTTACAAACAGAATGCGTAGAGAAGGAAGAAGTTGATATATTTAGCTTTTGACATGTAAAAATAAGGTGGTAAAGACATCGGCCCTACAAGTCAGGGGTTATGGTTTCCAGAACACTTTGTTTACATCTTTATTTCTTCTTCTTTAGTCTAGAAACCACCACCATCAAGGGATCTGTTCTCATAGTCTTCTCCAGAAATCTAAAAGGGAGATCCTACCTAAGCAGCAGGGATGGGAAGCCAGCCATGAGAGGATAGAAGAAGATGGTGTGAGTACTATTGATGAGTGGGTCATGCCCCCAAAGATAGGTGAGATCCTCACCTCCAGAACCTGTGAAATAGGTCTCTAGAGACGGCATTGGTAGATGAGGTCATTAGGATGGGTCCTAATCCAGCATGACTTGTTGTTCTATGAGACAGACATGAAAGACAGTCACAGAGAGAGAACACCCCATGACAGCGGGCAGAGCAGAGTGGCATAGTTATCAGCCAAGGAGCAGCAGAACTTCCTCACAAACCGTGGAACCGGGAAGAGCCAAGAAGGAATCTCCACTGCAGGTTTCAGAGGACTTTTGGCTTCTAGAACTGTGAGAGAATACATTTCTGTTGTTCTGTATGACCCAATTCATGGTCCTTTGTTGAAGCAGCTGTAGGAAACTTTGGTTCCTCTGTGTCACTGAAGGAGAGCAGTAGTGCTATATACCAGAATCCCACATTTTTCTTGGAGTTCCAATTACTGCTCTTGTTTTGTTTTTGTTTTGCTTCTCTGTCTTGTATTTGTGTTTAAAAGGGTGAGAACTCACCTCCTGATTTTCCAGTAAAGTAACCATTGTTCAAGTTAGTGCAGTAATGATCACTTTCTCTGACATCCCAACTTCTGTATATGACAGGACCGTTCATGGAGACACTCAGGCATTGATGCCACATGGCCCGCCTCTCCCTCTCAATGGGACATCCTCTTCAGCATTCCTCAATTTGGTAAACACTGCGCCAGACATTCCAAGATCAGCCTCCTATCTGTTTTACTCATCCAAGGAGCAGACAAAATTCATGCTTATAAACAAGGGTCACCTTTTCAGCTATTTGAAATTTCATAATGAGTAAAAAAGAACCAGGGCCCTTCCTTCACAGAGCTTCCAGAGTCTATAACAAGGGTAGATATAAACTCACTGGTTATGCAGCCACATAGCTCGTTGAAAGTGTCGGAAATGCTGTGTAGTGCAAGTGCAGGGAAACTCATCTAGTGTGAGAGTGGTAAGGAAAGATTTCCCTGAGAAGTGACATTTGATGCAAGATCCTAGCAGTGCGTAGGAGTTACCTGAGAGGAGGTGGTTAGAGAGGTGGGAGCTGGCGGCAGAAACCTGACATGAGGCCTGAGGAGGAAGTGAGCGTTGAAGGAGCCTGAAGCAGGAGAGTGCGATGGCGGGGGACAGCCCAGGGAAAGCTGTCGAGAGCAGGCATGGAAACAAGGCAAGGGCCAAGTCATGCAGCAGCCGCTGCCATCTGAAGGATGTCATAGTTTAAAAAGAAGGGAAGCAGAAAACCACTGTAGAGTTTCAACTGGGTGGTGGCTCACTGAGGGCCACGACCCTAAGTCATGTGAAGAGATGGGAAGTGTTGGCATGGGTGACTCCACCTCAGTGGCCCTCAGCTTGGCTGCACATGGGCCCCACCAGGGAACCACCACGCCTCCAGGAGCCTGATTCACCCCCAGAGTTCCACGCAGCTGGTGAGGGTACACTCTAGGCATCTGAGTTTTAAAAACACTCCAGGTGATCCTCATATCTGGCCAAGGTTGAGACCCATCATGAAGCCTGGATGGGTAGCTCAGTGAGGGCAGAGAGTTCGTTTTATTTTCTGGTTTTCTGTCTTTTCACTACCTTAGTCTGCCCTGGCTGCCATAACCAAATAGCTAGACCAGGTGGTAAATGATGGAAAACTGCTTCTCACAGTTGCAGACTTTGGAAGTCAAGGCAGATCCAGAGTCTGGTGAGGGCCCATTGTTGGTTCATCCATGGTGTCTTCTTACTGTGTCTTCTCATGGCTGAAGGGATGAAAGAGCTCTCTGGGGCGTCATTAATAAGAACACATCCCAAGCTATGGCTTAAGTGTCTCCCAAGGCCAAGGGGTTAAGTGCTCTGTCCCCGTCCAAGGAGATATTGGGAGGTGGTGGAACCTTTAGGAGACAGAGCCCACTGGGAGGAAGTTAGGTCCTCAGGGCTATCCCCTTGAAGGGACTTTAGGATCCAGACCCATTTCCTCTCTTTGCTTCTCAGCTGCCATGAGGCAAACAGGCCTCCTTAGCTACGTGCTCCTACCTTGATGTACTATGATGCCACAGCCCCCAAAGCAGCAGGGTCAAGCAATCACAAACTGGAACCTCTAAAACAAGATCAAAAATAAGTTTTTCTTCATTTTAAATTGCTTATCTCAGGTATTTTGTCACAGTAATTTAAAGCACACACATCTGTTTATGAGAGCTCCATCCTTATAACCTGTCACCTGTCAAAGATTCTACCTCCTAAGGCCATAACTTTGTGAGGTGGGATTTTAACTTATAAATTTGGAGAAAACACACACATTCCCACCACAGCAGTAACCCTAGCCCCACCGCATATTCAGAAAAACATCTGGTGTAATGTTTAGAAGTGAGGGAGAGGAGCAGGGAAGGAGAAAAGGAAGGAGGAGGGAAGGAAGGGAGGAAGGAGTGAAAGAAGACCCCATATGTATTCCACTATCCCCATTTGTGTTGCTATCTCTAAGTGAAATAGTTACCATTGCCTCAAGAATAATGGCTGTCACTGGATGCAGTAGCACACACCTGTAATCCCAGCAAAAGCAGGAAGATCACAAGTTCCGAGTCAGCCTCAGCCACTTAGTGAGTCCCTAAATTAAAAATTAAAAGTCTCGAAATTAAAAGGGCTGGGGATATAGCTCAATTAAAAAGTGAGCCTGGGTTCAATTCAATGAAGAAGGAGAAGAAGAAAGTGAAGAAGAAGAAGGAGAAGGAGAAGGAGAGGAGGAGGAGGAGGAGGAGGAGAAGGAGGAGAAGACCTACTGTTTTGGTCAGCCTTTTGTGGCTGTGACCAAAAGCAATTGGCAAGAACAATTAGAGCAGGACAAATTTATGTGGGGTCTCATGGTTTTAGAGGTCTCAGTACAGACAGCCAACTTCATTGCTCTGGAACTAAGGTGAAGCAGAACCTCATGGCATCAGTGTATGGGGCAGGAAAGTGGTTGCAAGCATGGCACCAGGAAGCAGAGAGAGACCTCCCCTCACCATGGACAAAGGCATCCCCAGTGACCCACCTTCTCCAGCGACACCCTACCTGCCTAAGTTTCCACCCATTTTATCTCTATCAGAGGATTAATGCATTGATTGGGTTAAGGCTCTCATTACCTAATCTTTTCACCTCTAAATCCTCTTGTATTGTCTCACACATGAGCTCTTGGGGGATACCTCACATCCAAACCATGACACCTACCATGCTGAAGATGTAGTTTCTCACTCTGTCTTCTGAATAGCAGCACCTGAGATTTTGGATGCACCTGGGAAGCTCAGCTATAGACTATATCTCACAGCTCCCTCTGCAGGTCCTCCTGTAGAGGGGAGGAGGGTGACCAGCAGAATGCAATACAAAGTTACAAAATCAAGTTTGAAGTCTAGCACTCAGAGGTAAGCATGGTTACTTTCTGTCTTCTCTCATTCTCTCCCGGAGATAAAAGACGGACATACAATTTTCAAGTCCACTTCAATACTGCAGACAAATGCAACACACCTCAGGGAAGTGTAGCCCAACATAGTGGTGTCAAGCATTTGGCCATATACAAAACATTCACATAATAGCCAGTTTTTCACTACACCAAGAAAATAACTTTCATTTTTCATATCAGCCAGAAGATAAATATTTGCATGTATATTTTATTTTAATAACCAGCCATGAAAAATAACATTAGGATATGAGCCATGTCATATTTTAATTCAATATATGTTTCCCTCTGATATTTTAACATCACACTTCCTTGGGAAGCTCATGAATTTCAGGCCAACTTAGCATATACAATATTATGGTTTTTATTACAGGAATCTTGCATTACTTCATGATTGCATGACAAATCATATTTAATAAGAGCTCAATTGAGCAAAAGATGCAAAGAGGTTCTTGCAGTCTGTGGGTGTTCATGTTGCATCTGTAAGGAGTAAACTCCTGTGGCACCTCTGGCACAGTGGCAGAATCCTGTGTGCTGTTCACTGAGCCCAATGACCTTCTGCTCCTTTTCTCGCAGTGTCCATTGACTACAGGAGACTGAGGGCCAGTGACAATGTCTTAGGTGCTCTAAAAGAGAGTTCTGAAGTTATTCCCAGTGTACAGTTCTTTGTCTTTAAATAAAAAGTATTTCAAATCCTTAGGAACAATTTATTTTTTAAAAGTCAGTGTGTATGATTAAAAAGTGGGTGAGTGTCCACATCATGGTACATACACTCCAGCCTCCAGCTGTCAGATGAGCGTATGAGAATTGTTTCCATCTCTAAAATGATCCCCTTCCTGCTTGGCAGAAGTAATGTGTCAGTGCACCAAACTCCCACTGTATCCTTTATGTGTCTGCTGGCATGTGTTAACTTCTGATACACCCAGGTCCTTGAAGTGAGGGAATACCACCAGCTTCACTTTCTCAGGAGTAGCATGCAAGCGTCCATGCAGCCCACCCCCTGGAACACAGTGTGGTTGACAGAAAAATAACTAAGGACATCCACTGGTCAATCCCCAAATCTGTGAATATGTGACCTTATATGGCAAAAGAGATCATGCAGGTGTGATTAGACTAAGGATTCTACAATGAGGGGATTTTTGCTTTATTTTTAGTAGTGTAAAATTGGAAATAACTCACGTGCAATCAACAAATAAATGGATGAATAAATTCCAGTATATCCATGCAATGAAATAATGCTTGGTTATATAAAGGAGCCAACCATTACTAAACAATAATGAATCTCAAAAACCTTGTTCTGTGAGAAAGATGTGAGTACACAAGTAGTGCATGGTAGGTGATTGCATTCTGAAGAGACTCTGTTGTAGGCAAAGCTAATATAAACTCTCTAGTCATAGAAAACACATCAGGGACTTCCTGGGACCAAGATGACTGGTGGGTACTGATTGGAAAGAGGCAGGGAGCATTTCAGATTGAGAGAAATGTGCTATATCTTGATTGAAGTGGCCATTTCATGAGTAAATATATTTATCAAAACTCATTTAATTGGGTGCATTTCAATTATATAAATTATATTCCAGTCAAGTGGATTTAAAATTTTTGGATGTCTAAGGTTTAAGCTTGAAGGTGGGAATAACATTAAAAACATTGCTGGGTCAAGAAATCAAGGAGATACACTGTTGTGTCAGAAATCCAAGATCCAGCAAGGAAATAGCAGGCCTTGTCAAACAGCTCCAGAGCAGGCATGAGGTGGCTGCTACTGGCCAAAGACTGGGCTCCTTGACTGTCAGCAGAATGATAAATGCAATCAGCTAAAATATATTCAATATAATGTAAAACCCAGTGGTTTTCGGGTTTGAATATAATCTATCTTCTTTGAAACTCAGGTTGAAATTGAATTATGTGATATTAAGAGGTGGGACCAGGTGAGACCTTGAAGAGACCATCAAATCTCTTCCCACATGAATGGATTAATAAGTTGTCTCCAGGAAACCACAGGAGTTGGCGAGGTCTCTCACACACTCTTTATCTCTTGCCCTGTTGTTCTCAAACTGCCTCAGGACCACCAGCAACTAGGCCAACACAAGATGTGGGCCCTAAGACAAACGTATTTCACAGTAAGAGGGAAAGGAAGGGTAGGGAGAGACACAGAAACAGGAAGGAAGGAAGGAAGGAAGGAAGGGAGGGAGGGAGGGAGGGAGGGAGGAACTTATGTAGACACTGGATGCTGGGACCACCAATTTCTTTGCTTGAAAATTGGCAATTAAAGAAAAAGAATTAAGTGTCTATTTTATTTTTAATTTTTTATTGTGGGTTGTTCAAAACATTACAAATTTCTTGACATATCATATTCCACACTTTGATTCAAGTGGGTTATGAACTCCCACCTTCACCCCATACACAGATTGCAGAATCACATCAGTTACACATCCATTGATTTACATATTGCCATACTGGTGTCTGTTTTGCTCCGCTGCCTTTCCCATCCTCCACCCTCCCCCCTCCCCACCTCTCCCCTCCCCTCCCCTCCTCTCTCTCTACCCCCTCCACTGTATAACCCTGAGGGTCTCCTTCCATTACCAAGCAATTTCCCTTCTCTCTCCCTTTCCCTCCCACCTCTCATCCCTGTTAAATGTTAATCTTCTTCTCCTGCTCTTCGTCCCTACTCTGATCTTAGTTACTCTCCTTATATCAAAGAAGACATTTGGCATTTGTTTTTTAGGGATTGGCTAGCTTCACTTAGCATAATCTGCTCTAATGCCAACCATTTCCCTGTAAATTCTATGATTTTGTCATTTTTTAATGCAGAGTAATACTCCATTGTGTATAAATGCCACATTTTCTTTATCCATTCGTCTATTGAAGGGCATCTAGGTTGGTTCCACAATCTTGCTATTGTGAACTGTGCTGCTATGAACATCAATGTAGCAGTGTCGCTGTAGCATGCTCTTTTTAGGTCTTTAGGGAATAGACCGAGAAGGGGAATAGCTGGGTCAAATGGTGGCTCCATTCCCAGCTTTCCAAGAAATCTCCATACTGCTTTCCAAATTGGCTGCACCAATCTGCAGTCCCACCAGCAATGTACAAGTGTACCCTTTTCCCCACATCCTCGCCAGCACTTGTTGTTGTTTGACTTCATAATGGCTGCCAATCTTACTGGAGTGAGATGGTATCTTAGGGTGGTTTTGATTTGCATTTCTCTGACAGCTAGAGATGTTGAGCATTTTTTCATGTACTTTTGATTGACTGTATGTCCTCCTCTGAGAAGTGTCTGTTCAGGTCCTTGGCCCATTTGTTGATTGGGTTGTTTGTTCTCTTATTGTCTAATTTTTTGAGTTCTTTGTATACTCTGGATATTAGGGCTCTAACTGAAGTGTGAGGAGTAAAGATTTGTTCCCAGGGTGTAGGCTCCCTATTTACCTCTCTTATTGTTTCTTTTGCTGAGAAAAAACTTTTTAGTTTGAGTAAGTCCCATTTGTTGATTCTAGTTATTAACTTTTGTGCTATGGGTGTCCTATTGAGGAATTTGGAGCCCGACCCCACCGACTGTAGATAGTAGCCAACTTTTTCTTCTATCAGACGGCGTGTCTCTGATTTGATATCAAGCTCCTTGATCCATTTTGAATTAACTTTTGTGCATGGCGAGAGAAAGGGATTCAGTTTCATTTTGTTGCATATGGATTTCCAGTTTTCCCAGCACCATTTGTTGAAGATGTTATCCTTCCTCCATTGCATGCTTTTAGCCCCTTTATCAAATATAAGATAGTTGTAGTTTTGTGGATTGGTTTCTGTGTCCTCTATTCTGTACCATTGGTCCACCCGCCTGTTTTGGTACCAGTACCATGCTGTTTTTGTTACTATTGCTCTGTAGTATAGTTTGAAGTCTGGTATCGCTATACCGCCTGATTCACACTTCCTGCTTAGCATTGTTTTTGCTATTCTGGATCTTTTATTTTTCCATATGAATTTCATGATTGCTTTCTCTATTTCTACAAGAAATGCCGTTGGGATTTTGATTGGCATTGCATTAAACCTATAGAGAACTTTTGGTAATATCGCCATTTTGATGATGTTAGTTCTGCCTATCCATGAACAGGATATATTTTTCCATCTTCTAAGATCTTCTTCTATTTCTCTCTTTAGGGTTCTGTAGTTTTCATTGTATAAGTCTTTCACCTCTTTTGTTAGGTTGATTCCCAAGTATTTTATTTTTTTTTTTGAAGATATTTTGAATGGAGTGGTTGTCCTCATTTCCATTTCAGAGGATTTGTCACTGATATACAGGAATGCCTTTGATTTATGCGTGTTGATTTTATATCCTGCCACTTTGCTGAATTCATTTATTAGCTCTAATAGTTTCTTTGTAGAGCCTTTTGGGTCTGCTAGGTATAGAATCATATCATCTGCAAATAGTGATAATTTAATTTCTTCTTTTCCTATTTTTATGCCTTTAATTTCTTTCATCTGTCTAATTGCTCTGGCCAGTGTTTCGAGAACTATGTTGAAGAGAAGTGGAGAGAGAGGGCATCCCTGTCTTGTTCCAGATTTTAGAGGGAATGCCTTCAGTTTTTCTCCATTCAGAATGATGCTAGCCTGAGGCTTAGCATAGATTGCTTTTACAATATTGAGGTATGTTCCTGTTATCCCTAGTTTTTCTAGAGTTTTGAACATAAAGGGATGCTGTACTTTGTCGAATGCTTTTTCCGCATCTATCGAGATGATCATATGGTTCTTATTTTTAAGTCTATTGATGTGGTGAATAACATTTATTGATTTCTGTATATTGAACCAGCCTTGCATCCCAGGGATGAATCCTACTTGATCATGGTGTACAATTTTTTTGATATGTTTTTGTATCCGATTCGCCAGAATTTTGTTGAGGATTTTTGCATCTAGGTTCATTAGAGATATTGGTCTGTAGTTTTCTTTCTTTGAAGTGTCTTTGTCTGGTTTAGGTATCAGGGTGATGTTGGCCTCATAGAATGAATTTGGAAGTTCTCCCTCCTTTTCTATTTCCTGAAGTAGCTTGAAAAGTATTGGTATTAGTTCTTCTTTAAAGGTTTTGTAAAATTCTGCTGTATACCCATCCGGTCCTGGGCTTTTCTTAGTTGGTAGTCTTTTTATGGTTTCTTCTATTTCCTCAATTGATATTGGTCTGTTTAGGTTTTCTATATCCTCCTGACTCAATCTGGGCAGATCATATGACTTAAGAAATTTATCTATGCCTTCACTATCTTCTAATTTATTGGAGTATAAGGATTCAAAATAGTTTTTGATTATCTTCTGTATTTCTGAAGTGTCTGTTGTGATATTGCCTTTTTCATCCCGTATGCTAGTCATTTGAGTTCTCTCTCTTCTTCTCTTCGCTAGCATGACTAAGGGTCTGTCGATTTTGTTTATTTTTTCAAAGAACCAACTTTTAGTTTTGTCAATTTTTTCAATTGTTTCTTTTGTTTCAATTTCATTAATTTCAGCTCTGATTTTAATTATTTCTTGCCTTCTACTTCTTTTGCTGTTGTTTTGCTCTTCTTTTTAAAGGATTTTGAGATGAAGTATGAGATCATTTATTTGTTGGTTTTCTCTTTTTTTAAGGAATGAACTCCAAGCAATGAATTTTCCTCTTAGAACTGCTTTCAATGTGTCCCATAGATTCTGATATGTTGTGTCTCTGTTTTCATTTATCTCTAAGAATTTTTTAATTTCCTCCTTGATGCCTTCTATAACCCATTGATCATTCAGTAACCTATTGTTCATTCTCTAAGTGATGTATGCTTTTTCCTTCCTTCTTTTATCGTTGATTTTCAGTTTCATTCCATTATGATCAGATAAGATGCATGGTATTATCTCTACTCCTTTATATTGTCTAAGAGTTGCCCTGTGACATAATATATGATCTATTTTTGAGAAGGATCCATGTGCTGCTGAGAAAAAAGTGTAACTGCTTGATGTTGGGTGGTATACTCTATATATGTCAATTAGGTCTAGGTTATTAATAGTGTTATTGAGTTCTATAGTTTCCTCATTCAACTTTTGTTTGGAAGATCTGTCCAGTGGCGAGAGAGGTGTGTTGAAGTCTCCCATGATTATGATATGGTGGTCTATTAGACTCTTGAACTTGAGAAGAGTTTGCTTGATGAACATATCTGCACCATTGTTTGGGGCATAAATATTTATGATTGTTATGACTTGTTGGTGTATGGTTCCCTTAAGCAGTATGTAGTGTCCCTCTTTATCCCTTTTGATTAACTTTGGCTTGAAATCTATTTTATTTGATATGAGTATGGACACTCCTGCTTGTTTCCGAAGTCCATATGAGTGATATGATTTTTCCCAACCTTTCACCTTCAGCCTATGTATGTCTTTTCCTATCAAATGCGTCTCCTGTAGGCAGCATATTGTTGGGTCTTGTTTTGTGATCCATTCTACTAGCCTGTGTCTCTTAATTGGTGAGTTTAAGCCATTAACATTTAAGGTTATTATTGAGATATGGGTTGTTCTTCCAGCCATATTTGTTTATTTCTGTTACTAAACATGGTTTGTTTTCCTCTTTGATTATTTCCCCCCCCCCCTTTACTGTCCTACCTCCCACTGTTGGTTTTCATTGTTATTTTCCATTTCCTCTTCCTGTAATGCTTTGGCGAGGATGTTTTGAAGAGATGGTTTTCTAGCTGCAAATTCTTTAAACTTTTGTTTATCGTGGAAGCTTTTAATTTCATCTTCCATCCTGAAGCTTAATTTCGCTGGAAACACAAATCTTGGTTGGAACCCATTTTCTTTCAGTGTTTGAAATATGTTATTCCAGGATCTTCTAGCTTTCAGAGTCTGTGTTGAAAGATCAGCTGTTATCCTGATTGGCTTACCCCTAAATGTAATCTGCTTCCTTTCTCTTGTAGCTTTTAAAATTCTCTCCTTATTCTGTATGTTGGGCATCTTCATTATAATGTGTCTAGGTGTGGATCTCTTATGATTTTGCACATTTGGCGTCCTGTAGGCTTCTAGAATTTGGGATTCTGTCTCATTCTTCAAGTCTGGGAAGTTTTCTCGTATTATTTCATTGAATAGACTGCTCATTCCTTTGGTTTGGAGCTCTGTACCTCCTGTATCCCAATGACTCTTAAGTTTGGTCTCCTAATGTTATCCCATATTTCTTGGATGTTCTGCTCATGGTTTCTTAACAGTCTTGCTGAGCTGTCTATGTTCTTTTCCAGTTGAAATACTTTGTCTTCATTGTCTGATGTTCTATCTTCTAAGTGTTCTACTCTGCTGGTAGTATTCTCCATTGAGTTTTTAAGTTGGTTTATTGCTTCCTGCATTTCTAGGATTTCTGTTTGTTTGTTTTTTATAACCTCTATCTCCCTGTATAGTTGATCCTTTGCTTCCTGGATTTGTTTGCGTAATTCATTGTCGAAGTGATCTTTCATTGTCTGATTTTGCTGTTTAATGTCTTCCTTGATACTCCAGATCATCTGAAGCATGTATATCCTGAATTCTTTATCTGACATTCCATCTGCTGCAGCTGTTACCTCTTCTAAAGTTGCGTTGACCTGCATTGCTTGTGGTCCTTTCTTTCCTTGTCTTTTCATACTGCTTGCGTATCTTTCCTGCAGGCGCGGGCGGCGGCTCTGCTCTCTCCTTATTCCAATTGGGGTGTCGTGGCTACCACGCCGGCAGGTCACTGGGCCTGTTCTGGGAGCTGGCGGCGGCTCTGTTCTGCCCCTACTCCAATTGGGGTGACGAGTGTACCACGCCGGCAGGCCACCGGGCCTGATCCACCGGTCGGTTGCAGGCTTGCCTACCCTGCAGGCGCGGGCGGCGGCTCTACTCTGCCCCTACTCCAAATGGGGTGACGTGTCTGTCGTACCGGCAGGCCACTGGGCCTGTCCCGCTGGTTGGTCGCAGATCTGCCCACCTTTCGGGCACGGGTGGAGGCTCTGCTCTGCCCCTACTCCAATTGGGGTGTCGTGACTACCCCGCCTGCAGGACGCTGGGCCTGTTCCTGGCATGGGCGACGACTCTGCTCTGCCCCTACTCCAATTAGGGTGGTGTGTGTACCACGCCGGCAGGCTCCTGGGCCTGATCCGCCAGTCTGTTGCAGGTCTGCCTACCTTGGAGGCGCGGGCGGCGGATCTGCCCTGCCCCTCCTACCACGCCTGCGGACCCCTGGGCCTGATCTGCAGGTTGGTCACAGGTCTGCTCACCCTGCAGGCACGGGTGGCGGTTCCGCTCCGCCCCCACTCCAATTGGGGTCACGTGACCACCACACCGCAGGGCCTGATCGGGGCATGGGAGAAGGATCTGCTCTGCCCCTACTCCAGTTGGGGTGATGTGTGTACCACACTGGCAGGCCACTGGGCCTGACCCGCCAGGCTGTCTCAGGTCTGTTTACCTTGCAAGCGCGAACGGTGGCTCTGCCCTGCCCCTCCTACCACGCCCATGTACTACTGGGTCGCGGGTCTGCCCAACTTGCGGGTGCGGGTGGCGGCTCCGCTCTGCCCCCTCTCCAATTGGGGTCACGCGGTCACCACGCTGGCGAGCCACTGGGCCTACTCCGGGCTCTGGCGGCGGCCCGGCTCCTCCCCTCTGGCTCGACGACAAATTGAGGAGACTCGGGTGTCTGTGCCTCACCCCCCCTACCAGGAGACCAACTGTTTCTGTCACCGCTGGTATTGATGAAGTTCTCTCCTCCGCCGCTTTCTGATGACATCAGATCTCTGCCATGTTGGTATCCTATGCGAATGGCAGCATTTCGTTCCCCTTGCCCGGCAACCAAAGCAACGGGTGAGTCCTGACCGGCCCTCAGCAGGACCCGGACCGAGAAGCAGTTTCCGCGGGCTCCTAGCCCCAGGCCAGGGAAGTTCCGGGAGCCGGAACTCGGCTGCTCCGTGCTCGGTGTAAGCTCCTATAAGGGTAGGCTCCAAGAAGCAGTCCCCGCGGGCTCAGTTCCGGGAGCCGGAATTCGGCCGTTTAGTGCCTGGTGTATGCTCTGATAGGAGCAGGGTCCAAGAAGCAGCCTCCGCAGGCTCCGCGGCCCTGGGCCAGGGCGGTTCCGGGACGGTTCCGGGAGCCGGAACTCGGCCGCCCCGCACTCGTTGTTCGCTCCGATAAGATCAGGTTCTAAGAAGCACCCAGGCACTGAACCCTAGCAATCTGTCTGCAAGCCGCAGGCGAATTGCAGCCTGAAATTTCCTGTTCTATGGCTGAATGAGCTGCGGTCAGTCGAAAACAGGTATGGTGACGTCAGCTTTCCAACATGGTGGCTGCTGGCCTCCTCTGTGGTCTGACCAGTGTGGGGAACCGAGATTGACCGCTTCCTTCCCCCGTCTCGAACCCAGAATTCAGCCCTGAGTACGGTGCTTGCACGGCTGGCAGAAACTGCAGCGCTGTATCCCTGCGTCGCTATCTCCTTGTTTCCCAGCGCGTGCTGCAGACTCTAGCCGCGGGGCGATTTGCTGAATAAGCAGTGTTACCCTCCGTGCGACAAACCTCTCGCGTTTGAGTCCCCGTAGCCGATCCTCGTGCGATGGAAATCCTTCCTCCAGGTTCCGGAGCACCCCACTATTGCTGGAAATTCCTAACAAGATATCCTTTAGCCGTCCTGACTTATCATACTCCCACACAGTGAAGCAGCACACGGGGGCAATGCACTCCCCTCGCCGCCATCTTCATTTTTCATTAAGTGTCTATCTTATGTTCCCTGCACAAATTGTATGGCACAAAAACCAAGTGACCCTCAGTGATGAGGACAATTTCTTATTTACAAAAAGAATTCCAGGGCTGGGGATGTGGCTCAAACGGTAGCGCGCTCGCCTGGCATGTGCCGAGTGCTGGGTTCGATCCTCAGCACCACATAAAAATAAAATAAAGATGTTGTGTCCACCGAAAACTAAAAAAAAATAAATATTAAAAAGAATCTCTCTTTCTCTCTCTCTCTTTCTCTCTCTTAAAAAAGAAAGAGCCTTAGAACTAGAAAATCCTTATTTTAAAACCCTGATTGAAATAGTTGGCTCTAGCGATGACCACCAACAGAACAATTAGTAAGAGCTAATTTATTATTATGAAGGCAATATATTGATGAAACTGGGCTGCCCTACCCAAATCCACTTATGAATTTTAGCATCACAGAGAGAGAGCCAAGCACGGAAGACACCCAGCATGATGCAGCATGAAGCCCAGGGTAAAATGTTGTGGCCTAAAGCATTGAACATAGGTCTGACAAAGTGCCTGCTTCCATGCACAAGAACCATGGAGGGAGAGATGGAGGTCACATGACACCATCAGAAGCAGACAGACAACCCTGTAAAATGGGCTCAGCCACGGAAACATCTAAGGCAGCATCTGTAAAAATGCTCCAGCCAAAAGAAAATAAAATGAAAGTGGATGCATTGTATTAGCCTAACAATGTGCCAGTATTTTACTGGTTCAGTACAAGGGAAAAGCACACTAGAACAGACTGGAAGTCCAGGATTCATTCCATAGCAAAGTTGCACTTTGAATCAGTGAGGGAGACTGTAAATCAGCCAATAAAGTTTTTATGACAAACAAATGTTTAGGAAAAATGACAATATAGTTGTTTCTACCAAATCATCTAAACACATAAGCATAAAATACTATTAAAATGTCCCAACAATACAAGGGTATCTTTATAATCTTGGAATAAAAAGGCTCAGCTTTTAAAAACACAAACTGCAAAAATCCATAAATGGAAGTCCTAATAGTCTATAATAAAAATGTTAAAACTGAGATGTGATTTTAAAAAGTAAAAATAAAACACTTCACTGGAAAAAATGTTTTCAACTTACGCAATAAAGCAAACACTAGTTCACAGGCTGTATGAAGAAACCCTGTCATTCAATTGCCAAGATGCAAATAACTTTAAATGAATGAGGGCGAAGAATATAAACTGTTAATTTACACAAAAGAAAAACATGAGGAATAGACATAAAGCACATATTCATCTTTGAAATAAGATGCAAATCAAAACAACAAAGACTACAATAATAATAATAATAATGTAGGTAATAGTTAATGAAGTATATAATATAAATACATAATTGTAAATAGTCATATATAGAGATATAAAATAAGATATAATAAGAATATAAATTTCAGCTCACAGTATAGGAAATGATTCAAGATTAAACATGCCCCTTGTTGACAGTCCGTGTACATGAGTATCCTCTCGAGAGCTTATTGTGGAAGAGCTTCCCCTGCTCATGTGAGGAAGGCCCCATCAGTGTAACAATCCTCTCTCTGCCTCTCAATCTCTTCTTTCTTTGAGACAAATGATTTGTTTGATTGAAGAATTTGGGAAATAAACCAGACAGGCCTGTGGAACATGGTATATTTCTTTTCTCTCCCCTGATAGGAGAGATAACATCAGCAGGTGTCTGCTTCATATATTCATGGATTTTCTGACCCCTTAGTTGAGCGATCGCCTGCAGAAGGCAGTCCCCATCCAAAGATCCTGGAAGAGGTGTATATCTAAATCTGGATTCCATATAGGAAATGTACTTGTGTGCTGCCTTGGCAAACGTTTGTGCCTCCCTGGAATTCATAGGTTGACATTCTAACCCCCAAGGTACTAGCATTACATGAGGGCTTTTGGAAGGTGTTTAGCTCATGAAGACAGAGCTCTCATGCTTTCTTCTTCACCATGTGAGGACACAACAGGAAGTCACCCTCCATGAGAAACAAGCCCTCGCCAGACTGGATCTGCTGATGCCCGAGCTTGGGCTTCCCAGCCATCAGAACTGCAAGAAATAGACTCCTGTTGTTTATAAGCCACTCCGTTCATGGCACATAGTTTGGTTATAGAAACCTGAGTGGATTGACACCTCCAAAAATAAGGTATGTCATCCCTGATTGATTTATCACTAATAAAGCTGCATCTAGTTTGCTTCCATCTACCATACTAATCCATTATCCATTGCTAGATAAGGAAACATCCCTAAGCTCAGTGACTTCAACTATTTTTCTACCATAGCTCTGTGTGTTGACTGTTGTCAGGTGGGTGGCTGTTGTTTGGGCTTCTCACAGCAAATGCCTGAGTTACCAGCTGGAATCACAGGTATCCAAAGGCTCGGCTGGGTGGATCCTCAGAGGGCTGCTGCAGATTTCTCAAGAGATGGTGGATCTCAGCTCCCTGGTATCTAGGAATGTCGACTAGGAGACTTATCATGGCTTGGGTTTCTTACAGGATCAACACTGCTCCAGCGGACACTATCTAAGAGTGAGGATTCCAAGACACCCAAGCAGAAGCCACAGGTTTTGTGTTCTAGATTCAGAATCCACCAAGAGCCTTTGTCACATTTCTTTGATGAAGGAATCTTGAGGTGAGGGCATGTGAGTCCAAGTAGGGATGGAAAAACGGTGGTTATCTTAGATTCTACCCCCACACCACTTTTGTTTTATTTCTCACTCATTTCAGAATTTAGACAAGAAAGAGGAACTTTTTATTGGGTCCTAAAAACCTGCAACAAAACTGCTCATGGGAATATTTTGAAGAGGTATGACTGTCAAGACTGACTTTCTTTTGATTTATAATGATATTAATAATGCAAAGTTGCTGATAAGAGGTACATAGTTTATTGGAAAATTATCTATAATGCTGTTCATTTTACAGCAGTTTGTTCTTGAGGGAATATTGGGAAAAGGATGTCAAGGATTCATCTGTTCTTAGTACTTTGTGACAAGAACCTATCCTTATATTTCCTATGGAATTTTTAAATAGATTTTAAAACATAATGAAATGCTGATCAATGAAAGCAGTGTTTCTATTTCAACATTTTATTGATTTTTCTTGGACTTGATCAATCAAGAGTACTGTGTTTCTTAAGCAGGTATAGCATATAATACCTAAAGTTATAACACTGTATTTCTAGGTTTCTGCAGGGTTAATAAGCAACACTCCCTCTTTCCTAATTGTGTTCAGAGTAATTAAAAGATAAGAATCAGACTGCTGAAAATCAACATTTAGGCTTTATTTCAGATTATATAGATTGTATACATGTATTAGATTGTCACACTTCAGCCCATAAACATATAAATTATTATATGTAGAGTAAAAAAATTTAAATGCAAAATTAGAGAACTTGGCTTAAGTGCAAAGGCCATATAAAATGCACCCCATCCTGTACCCCAGGAATATATTCTTATTATGTGAAAGGCTTCAAGATTCACAAAGTGGATTTGTCCCTACAAAATTTACTGATAAACAGGAATTATATAGTTCAGTAAATTTGCTTCACACATGTGAATATATACTTCTCAAAGTCTTTACCTCTTGTGGGCATATACATTTTCCCAGTAATTCAAATAATTATCTAAGTATTTCTGTAAAGAAATTTTGCAGATAAAGCTAAGGCTGAGATTCAGCTGACCTTATTATGTTCAGGAGATTATCCACACAGACCCTCTATAACTATCATGCAGGTCAGAGTCAAGGAAGTGGAGACTTTTAAAAAATCATGGATGCCTCAAAGATAGAGGTGGCCAGATCTGTGGGCAGCCTCTAGGTGCCAAATCTATGTGCCAAAGTTTTTTTTTTTAATTTGCAAGAAATTATTAATCTACATTTTTCCTTTCCCTGTCCCCTTTCTAGACTAAAAAGCTAGGATTTTCTTAAAAGAGAATACTGGATTTCAGATCATTTAACCCAAGGAAGACAGTCAGTAAGGAAATGGGACACCTTAGACCTACAGTTGCAAGACACTGAACTCTGCTAACACAAAGCAGATGCTCCCCAGAGCCTCGAGACAAGACCTCAGCCTGGCCAATGCCTTGAGTCCAGCCTTGGGATGTCCTGTCCCCACAGTGCAAAGCCAGACTTCTGACCCACGGAGCTGTGAGCTTATACATGGTGCTGTTTCCATCCACTGACCTTACAGTACTCATTGCACAGCAATAGAAAAATGATATCCAAAGGAAGAAGCCTAGGCAGAACTCAGTCATCAGCACACCCAACAGTAGAGTGGAAGAAAGCCGTAGGTGGAGAAGGACCAGATGGAGGCTCAATGGCGGCTCTGTCATGGAGAGACACAGCAACGGGAGTGGGTTGGTTCTGTACTGGCATGTACTTTAGCTCCACACAGGAGCCCCCCGTCTCTCAGCCAGGGTTCTCCGCAGAGGCCCCATTCTACCTCCAGCAGCACAGCCTCTGTTAGGCTAGACTTTCTTCACATCACAAGAGGTGACTTTCCTGGCCCCACGCACAAAGACCAGATGTATCCACCACCAATCATTAAGACACGAGAAGCACCCTCTGGCATTCCCAAGTGCCCCAGAGTGGACCAGAGAGCCATGACTGAGAACCAATGAAGCTCAAGTCCACATTTGAACAAAGAGAGAACAAGAGCGAGAAAGAGGGAGGCCTCGCAGCCCTTAACGTCAGAACTCCAGGCAAGATCATCGGAAGGCTGTTTGTGCAAACCTAACTCACAAACATGGCAGTTTTTAGTATAAGACATCTGCCATTGTAGCCGATAAGAAATGGTGTGGGACACTCCTGTCTCCCTCCCACACTTTTCCCAAATGTTTGTTCAAACATCACGTGAAAAACTCTCCTGAGATTGTACCCCCTTACCCATACCCATCATTCAGTACCTCCTCAACTTAGTTTTTATATAGCACTAATCTTTCGAGATTGAAATTTGGGGGCATACGCAGGGGTCCATCTAACCTACAACCAGACAATGCATTCCCAGAGAGGGGCGCAGTGTTTTGTTTCCTTGTGTGTCCCCAGCAGGTGTACCACTGCCTGACACCTACTAAGCACTCAACACTGCTGAATTAATGAGTGAAGATATTCTAAGTATTTCATGTAAGTCATTATATTTTCTCCTTTTTTGAGAGAAAAATAAATCTTGGCATGAAGTATAATCACATTGAATTTACTAATAACCATTTCAGAGGAACAACTACAAAAAAAATACAGTAGGCTTGGCACAAAGGCACACGCCTGTAATAACAGTGGCTCAGGGAGCTGAAACAGAAGGATTGTGAGTACAAAGCCAGCCTCAGCAACTTAGTAAGGTCCTAAGCAACCAGTGAGATCTTGTCTCTAAATAAAATATATGAAATGGACCAGGGATATATTGTGGTTAAGTGCCCCTGGGTTCAATCCCTAGTACAAAAAAAAAAAAAAAAAACAGCAAAGTGGTATGTGAAAATAAGCATTTTCATTAAAGAGATTCGTGTTAGGTTTTACAAAACCAAGGTGTGGAATGAAGAAATTCATTTATTTTCTCAATTTGAAATAATATTTTACTATTATATAAAATTAAGTCATAAGTTATATGTCTTTAATATAAATTAAATATTGACCAACTTACAGGTGAAAATATACATTCACACTTCAAAAAAAATTAAGAATAAATCATGAATCTGCATTTTATCTTTTCTCTGTTCCCTCTCTAGACTAACAGGGTCAACAGTCAGCAGTTTTCTTAAAAGAGAACCCTGGATTTCAAAGAATTTAACCCATGGCACAATGAATTTGATCTCTTTTGAAAGATACTGAATATTTGTTAGATGTAAATATAGTTGAAAATACAAAGATAAATTCAAATTTATAGTTGAAATTGAGCAGCTTATTGACTGTGGGACAAGGTTTATACAGAAAATACTGTGAACATTGAGGGTGTATGTGGTTTGTCATACCCATAAACTGAAGTTGCTTAATCAGAAGCATTTGAATAGATATCATACCTAATGTGATCACTTCATTTTTTATGATAAAAGTCCTCACATATAAACATAAAACAGAAATAACACAAAGTTTTGCAACATATTTTCTCTTTACAGGAATTTCAAGATTATTTCAAAAGGTTTTTAAAACTGTAGTAACTTGCAATGAAATTCATTGACATTAATGTTCATGTTCAGATGGATTTTTTCTTATAAATTAAATTATTTTTCCCTGAAAATGGAAATGGTACCAATACATAAGTTTGCTGACCTCCAGAATATTGTAATCTAAAAGTTCAGTATTAAATTGAATTCATTAGTATTCCAATGTCCTATAGATTTTACAGAAAGTGATTTTAACATATCAGTAATATATTGTTTTTTTTCTAAATATCTGCTTTTAAAAACATTTATTTTGAATTGACAGATACTCGTTGTACATGTTTGTGGAGAGCAGAGTGATGTTTTGGCACTCATGATCCGTTCAGGATACATAGATTTTCCGTCACCCCATCGTTTATCATTTCTGTCTTATGAGAGCATTCAAAATTCTCTCTTCTAGGTATTTTGATTTATACGGTACAATATTCTATTACAGACAGTGTCTGGCCACTAACCAAACATTCACTTGAATTGTTATAAAAATACTTTAATACCAAAAGTCATGACGTCAACCCTGGGAGCACTCCCCGTGTGTACCTGAAAGGAAGATGATGGCCTTCTCCAAGTAATTTAATTAAAAAAAAAAAACAACTGGAGACTGATGCCTGCCAAAGAAAAGCGGCTTATGTTTCATACTCTAGCATCATCTCATGGTGAGGAATGGAATGGTAAGGACCAATTAAAAACTTTATTAATTTGATTAAGAGTTACTGGGTATGTTTCAAAGACCTACTAATTAAAATGGGCGTGTAGATATCCATTGTTCCTAAAGGAATATGATTGGTGAATTTATGTATGGAATTAAAGATGAACACTTGTGTACAGCAAATCTGAAATCTATAGAAGAACCAGTCAGGAAAATAAGACAGCGAGACCGGGTCTGGGTTAGATGCAGGTCTCTATGTCCAACGTTGGCTGGGCCACATCATCCGACTCTGAGCATCTGCCTTTTGCAGGCCTGGGGCTCATTAATTTCTTCTCTTTCACTAAGGGAACCCCACGAGAGATGATCTAGAGGAAAATACTAGTGAAATAAATATCTGGGCCAGAAAGCTGTGGGGAAGGAAGGGGAAAGAGGGCAGAGAAGCCGCGAACAGTGCCGGTTGCTCCTGTGCTAGAGAAGGAGCGCGACCCACTAAAGAAGAAGAGAAGGTTAGGAAACCCAGCTGAGCCCTCCCAAAGGAGTACAGGGACAGAAGGGGAAATTCAGCAAATAGAAATGCTATTTTAAGCTGGAACATTTAACAGCCTAGGAAGAGACAGTTTCTTGAGGAACTGGGGTAGAGGCGCAGGGCTCAGATGCTCCTAAAGGCAGGCTGTGTTCAGAAACATCACAGCTGCCACTGGGAATCTACGGGGGCACTGGGCTCCTCAGGTGGAAGAGATGCAGGTCTTAGCAGGGCCTTTCCTAGGGAGGGCATCACAGGCCCCACAGCACACTGGGGAAGAGGGAGGGCCGCAGCTGCTTCCCCAGGACCAGGAGCTCCTGCCTGCTTAAGAGAGAGCAGCTCAAACACCTAGAAACTTACACTGGACAGTTCCAGGCTCCAGAGAAAGGAAGGACAAAGGGAAACTGGAAAATTAGAGACTTTGAGAAGTAGAAAGGCATTGAAAGGCATTTCAAATCCACCTAGCCATCAGGGTCAGGCCATGTAAATGTAGACCCAGAAGGATAATGGCCCACATTCAGGAGTGCTTTCTGTGGGCTGGGCACTGTGGGTCTACCTCGGTTAACTCCTGTGTAAATCCCCACAACACTCTGATAAGGCAAGAACCACCTTTAATTCTTTGGAGATGAAGAAATTCAGACACTGGTTGTTAGAGGGTGAAAGCAGCAAATTTCCAGTTGCACCTTCCAGGAGAGTTTCACTTGCCTAACAGAATGAGAAACTCAGGTGGTATGCCCTTCCATGAGTTGCTCTCTTTCCTCCTCCCTTCCTGGACTACAGTGTGATGCACCCAGGGGCAGCACCTTTCAGTGATCATGAGGAAAGCCTCCAGCTAAGGATGGAACCACGAAAGCACAAGGGATCTTGTGCCCTGTTCGCTCCATCCAGCACCTTGCCCAGACCTGGACTGGCCACTTCCTGACCTCTCATTTGGGAGGCAAAAAAAAAAGAATGTGTTTGAGTATTTATGCTGATCTTTCTCTTCTCTGTCCCTCATAATCTATTTACTTTTCAATAACTACTATCTCCAAGGATGACTTTCCAATTTTGAGTGGTTTTTCAGTCGTCTCTGGAATATGGCTCCCTCCAGCTACCCCCAGACAGTCAGTGGGTGAAGTCTGCAGAGAGTCCAGCCTCTGCACCCACGATGCGCTGGCTGATCAGCAAGGACGAGCGCGTTTCCCTCTCCCCACTTAGGTTAGGCACAGGCATCTCATCTCCCCCCTTTCTTATCTCCCTAGATTTATTTGTAAAAAACAAACACCAAGAAAAAAAAATGAGATCTTAAAAAAAAAAAAAAAACAAGAGAGAGAAGAAAATAAAAAGAAAACTTAAGGTTTTTATAAAATTTAGAAACAGTCTATTTTAAACTTTCAGTATTTACAGGCTGTTCAATGTTTTCCTCTTATTTTCATTAATTTTTAAACAAAAAAAAATCACCTGAGAATTGAAATTAAGGAAGATCTTTAAGATTATGAAAATAATAGAAATCAGTGGTTCTCAACATAGGGTTCCCTGGATTGGCATAGCCTGGGAACTGGCTGGGATTGTGGGTTCTCAGGCCCTTCCTCACCTCTACCACATCTGAAGCTCTGTGGATGGGCCCAGCAACAACCTGTGTTGGGCTTCCTGATACCTGTTCCAGGGAACTCCTGCTCAGGGCTGTGAGCAGTTCAACTTCATTTGCACTGAACACATTCATCTCTAAATGCAAACTCCTTGAGAGCAAAGCTTGAATCTCCCCACCCACTTTGGTACCAGGGATTCAGGGGCACTTAACCCCTAAACCATCTCTCCAGCCGTTCTCATTTTTTAGTTGAGACTGCTAAGTTTCTGAGGCAGACTTGAGCTTATGATCCTCCTGTCTCATTCTCCCAAGCCACTGAAATTACAGATGTGTGCCACTGCACTGGTCCTGAGCCTCCTTCACTATTCAGTCTCTGTACATAATAGTGTGCCTCACACAGAGAACAGTGAATGAAATTTGCAGGCCAATAAATACATCAGAGAATGACAATGGTGATACTTAATCTTTGAAGCAAGTCCAAATAAAGGCACCTAATTCATTTAATAAAATATAGTAGTACCTCCTCAGCTGTAGCTTTGCTTTCTGTGGTTTCAATTACCACTGGCCAAATGCGATCCAAACATAAAATGGAAAATTCCAGATATAATTCATAAGTTTTTAATTGCACACCAGTATCAGTAATTTGATGAAATCTTGCACCATTCCAAACTTCTCTGTTCCATCCATGACAAGAGTCACCTCTATCCAGTGTATCCATGCTGTGTATGCTGCAACCCGTTAGTCACTGAGGAGCCACCTGTTGTCAAATCAACTGCCAAAGTATCACAGTTGTGTTGTTAAAGTAGCCATTATCTTACTCTTTTTTTTTTTGAGAGAGAGAGAGAGAGAGAGAGAGAATTTTCGTATTTATTTTTTAGTTTTTGTCAGCGAACACAACATCTTTGTTTGTATGTGGTGCTGAGGATCGAACCCGGGCCACAGGCATGTCAGGCAAGCACGCTACCGCTTGAGCCACATCCCCAGCCCCCATTATCTTACTTTTAAAGGGCCCTGAAGTACAAGAGCAGTGGTGCAGGCAACTTAAATATGTCAGAGAAGAATTGTAAAGTACCTCCTTTAAGTAAAAGTTGGAAACTTCTCAATAAGAAAAAAAATCATGTGATGAAGTTGCTAATATCTACATTAAAAACGTATCTTCTATCTGAAGATTTGAAGACGAAAAGGAAACTTGTACTGGTTTTGCTGACACACCTCAGACTGAAAAAGCGAAAGCTACATTGTATCTGTGTGTTGGTGAAGATGGAAAAGACATTAAATGTATGTACATGAAAAAACTATATATATGCTACACGGTGTTAGGATTTGGGCATCCACAAGGGTCTTGGGAGGAATCCTGCATGGATAGATGGGGACCACTGAAATAATAAAGGACCTGATTCACAAATCCAAATGAGAGACACTGCATATGGAATATGACTACTCTTCTTATGCTTCATCAGAACAGCTATTTCTACTATAATTTTTCTTTTCTATTGTGAGTTGCATTTTCTATGCAGAAAAGTACATAAAATATGCATAGGCGATATAAAAGGTAGAAATGAAGGAAACAGGTACAGATCTTCATTAAGAATTGAAGTTTTGAAAGCCATTTCGAAATAAATACCTCTGCCTCACCTCCTCTGAGAAAACCACTGCACAAAATGTGAAACTGACCCTCCCTCCCTTGACATCTTTCCAGCCCTGTGTAGACTCTCCACAAATGTCATTAGGCTTTGGCCTTTTTCTGAATCCTAGAGGACAGACTGTCTGTGTCTTGTTTCTTGTGCTCCAGGTGAGAACCTCAGTGTCTCTGTATGGAATGTGTTGTTCCTTTGTGTGTTGTGTCCCATATTTTCATCTATCTCACTCTTACGGGCATTTGAGTAATTTCCTATTCCTGCTATGATGACCAAGTCCAGCCATATTAGTCACCATCTCAGCCACACTTGCACCAACTATGCCCCCCCCCCACTCCTCCACTACCCCCAGTGAATTACGTTGAAGTATTCACAGGCTCATGTCATTCCACCCGTACCTCTAAAGACTTGTTTCATGAACAAGTATTCATAATTGTAATGTTGCAACATGGACCAATCTTCACTGGAGGCAAAGGGCTCTTTAAGATTTTATTAAGGACAAATTTCTAAAGATTTTTTTTCTGTATTTTTAAACTTTATTTTATTTTATTACCTTTTACACACAGGTCTTAATCCACGTACAATTTGTTTCTGTGTGGAGGATCTAATTCCATCTTGCTCAGTAGAGGTACCAAGTTCTGTCTGTGACATTCACGGAAAAGACCAACAGTTCGCCACTGGCCTAGAGTACCACTTCTGCCACAGTTAAAGCTTCCATATTTGTGGGCAACAGAGAAAGAACAGAATGGCCAACATCCAGGCTTACAGTGTTCCCTATTGCAAAAGCCCCAGACCTTGCACAAATGGCCCAGTGCTCTAAGTCCTCTTTTTATCTGGAGAATGAGAGCTCACTGGTTCTTCTGGAGGGCCACAGCTATCCTTAGCCTTTGCAGCTCTCTATGAATTCTAGAATCAGCTCATCAGGTTACAAAGGAATTTGGTTAGCATAGCATAATAAATCAATTTTGGAGAGAGTTAATATCTATACATATTGACTCTAAGAATCTGTGAGCATAATACATACCTCCTTTTTATGTCTTCTTCAATACATTTTATTTGAAGCAAATCTGCATGGATTTATTGTATAGAGTCTATGCTAGTATAGAGTATTAAATTTGACTTCCATATGCTGTTAGTAAATAAAATTATAACTGATCTTTATATTGATTTTATATCCAGCAGTCATGTTAAATTCTTATTAATTCTAATATTTAACCTAGAGTTTTTCAATATTTGTAGCAACTCATTGGTGTATAAGAAATTATCCCCAAACCCAGTGGCTTAAAGCAATGATAAATATTTATCACTCATGGTTTCTGCAGGTGCTGAATTCAAACAGGAATGGTTGTCTCTCTGTTTAATGTCTTCAGCTGGACACTGAAATCATTTGAAGTCTTTTTTTCTTGCCAGCAGTTGATGCTGACTATTAGCTAAGAACTTAGCTATGGCTCTTCACTACAATATCCCCATGTGACCTCTCCATGTGGTCTGGGCTTCCTTCCAAAATGGTGGCCATATTCCAAAAGTCAGTGTACTAATAACAAGAAAGAGAAAAGAAGGTCAGAACATGACTTCTTCTGGATTCTATTGGTGTGGGCTGTCATAAATCCTGTCCTAGATTCAAGGAGAGGAAGCACAGGCACCCCTTCTTGGTGTGAGGAGTCTCTGAAACACTTTGCATAGCATCTGAGTTACTAATGGAGCCTTGGTGGCATATACTGATTGCCAAAATAATGCATATGCAGAAATTATCTGCAAATAATGAAAATTTTGCTTCTTCTTTTACAATCCTTATTATTTTATTTATTTTCCTAGCCATGCTACAATACCAGATAAGTTTAATAACATGACAAACAAAAGAGCTAAGAGATAAAACTATTTTTTCTATAATAAGGAGAAATGCTTTTAAACATTTCATCATTAAGAATGACTTATGCAGGTTTTTACAGAGGTACCTGTGATGGTGCGATACTCATGTTCCTCATGAAAAAGTATTTGCTTATCCCCCTGTGAAAACCTGGTTAGAAGACATCCACCAACTTCAGTGTCTACCTGGTTGCAGACTCCCCCAGTTGAAGCCCTGAGGTTACACCCTGTAGTGGATAGCCCATCTCTAGAGAACATGCAAGGTGGAAGAAGGAAGGAAGACCTTGCAATGCGGGCTCAGCAGAGAGTCCTCTGACAGGCAGTTTGGCTCCATAATCTCCACACAAACACTGAGTCTTCTGAGGCTTGATGGGTCTGTGTCACAGCTCACTTCTTCCTTGAACAATCCAGCTTCCCATCTAAGTGCTGATCCCTACTTGGTGCCTTGTAGCAACCTCAGCACCTGCTTTCAGAAAACCCATTTTGCATCTGTTGGCACAGGAGTGGAAGGATGAGGTAGGCAGTGAGAAGGGGCTTTAGAAATAGATGACTTACAACTAGACAGGGGGAGGACTCCATCCTTGATGGGAGGTGAAATGGGGAGAGATTTCACAGAAAATAGAAGCCCAGATATTACATTTACTGGAAGTGAACTGGAAAGAGCATTTCAGTGGAAATGAATACATAGAAGAAGCATTTCTAACATTTGACACATCTGGAGGAAATAGAAACTCTTAAGGATACTGGTTTTCTAGAACTACCACAACAGAAAACCACAGACCGGGTGACTTCAATAACAGAAACTTCACAGTTCTGGAGACTAGAAGTTCAAGATCAAGGTACCAGTAGAGTTTGGTTTTTTCTATGGCCTCTTTCCTCAGTTGGCATATAGTTACCTGCTCACTGTGCCCCCACATAGTTTTCATCTTTGAGCATGTGGAGAGTAAGCGAGCCGTGTCGTCCTTTCCTCTTCGTGTAAGGACGCTTAGATGAAGGGCTATTGGATTAGTATCTCACCCTAATGATCTTGCTTAATCTTTATTATCTCCTTATAGTAACTGGCTCTAATTATAGCCACATGGACTATCCAAATTTCAACAAGTAAATTCAGGAGCAATTCAGCCCATAAAGGATGGCTATTGCTAAGCACCATTGATGTACTACAAAATGAAAATGAACAGCCTAAGTAAGTGGCAGGCAATTAATTGGAAATCAGGTGTGAAAGCTGGAACCTCTTTGCTTCATAGCAGAAGAAGCCAGCAGACCAAGCAGATGGAGTTGGTTAGCAAGCTCCCCAGCTACCACCATCCCATACTTTTCACCAGGCAGATCTCCTTCAGCCCTAATATTGCACCAACACCTTTATCATGATTTTTCCAGGCCCTATTTCTTATGGAAAACTCAGGAAGAGCAGTGGGACAAATTTAAGAGCCCTCTGTTACAGTTAAGTCTAAGATGCAGCTGGTTCCCATTGTCTGCCTCCTCCATGTCCATTCATCAGGACGTTCTGGCTTACAAGCAGGGATTGAGAACGTGACTCCATCTTTCCTGGGAATTTGGAACTGCACGTGTATTCATAATCACACGTTGATCATCCAATTTCCTTGCAATTCCTGTACCTCTATCATGTACCTGCAGCCTGACCTCTTTTGTCCAGCAGGTCAAATATCCCTGCCAGGGTGATTCCTCTCTTGCAGCAGGTCAAATGGTGTTGTGATGCTCAACTTTGTCATACTTCTTGTGTTAGTCAGTGTTCCATCACTGTGACAAAACTTCCAAAGGAATCAATGTGTAAACAAGACAGAGTGGATTTGGCTCATGGTACTTGGCCATGTTGCTTTTGGGCCTGTGGTGAGGCAATACATCATGGTAGATGTGCAGGGTAGAAGAAAACTACTCACTTAATGATGGCCAGGAGGCAGAGATATTGGGCCAGAATCCCTATATCCCCTTCCAGGGCACATCCCCAATGACCCAACCTCCTCCTACTGGGCCTCATCTCCTAAAGGTTCCACAATTTCCCAATAGCAGCAGTGAGTGGGGATCAGATCTTTAACACATGGCCTCTGAGGAACATTTAAGATCCAAGCCCTAACCCTAACCCTTGAGATTTTTTTCTTTTGCCTATTTATATCTGTGATATTTACCTAGATGTGAATGTATAAGATCAAAAAATAAATATGCATAAACATTTTGACAAGTATTGCCCAACTTCCCTCTATAGCTGCTGTATTATTTTCAATTTAAAACAACAATGTAAAGAATGCTTGTTCCCACAGTGTCACCAGCAGAGAATGTTGTCTAATTAAACATATTGTTTTTTGTGATTATTTTTTTAATTTCTTGACTGTGAGGTCTGAGCACATGGGAGACAGCTCTATTACTTTTTATCGTATCCACAGAATATGAGCCCCTTGGTGTAGTGATTGTACCTATGAGGACTAGGAGGGAGTCCTCAATATAATTTGACTTCCAAGCAGTAGAACTAGTGTTCCATCTTTGATCTCTTCCAATGGATTATGCTTCCCCGACTCCTAAGACCTTGGATAAACTGAAAATGTTCCTTCAGTGGGGTGATAGAAAAGTCCAAAGAAGAGTTTTGTTCACGTGGTGAGGAAATTTCACATGAACAAATTCTCTTTGCTAAGTGAGTAGGGGATTTTCATGGAACAGGTATTAAGCAACAAATGCCCCACAAAGTTAACCATTCCTGCCCTCAGAGAACCCTGCTAATTAAGACATCTGTACAAATCAGGACTATAGTGAGAAAGGGAACCCACAGAATATACTTAGACATGATACACAGAAAGAAATTTGTTATGAGCAGTCGGCTCATGGGATGTTGGAGGCTGAGAGGTTTCACCTGCTTCTCTGCAAGCTGGAGACCTAGGGAAGGTGCCAGTGAACTCCAACCCATCTCCAAACTCCTGAGAGCTGTGGGAGCCACAGGCTCAAGTCTCCTCTGAGTCTGAAGGCCCAAGAACCAGTATCCCTGACATCAAAGGGCAGAAAAAAGATGAATATCCTGTCTCAGGCAGACAGAGTGAATTTATCCTTGGCTATGAGGTGTCCCCAAAAAACTCATGTGTGAGACAATGCAAGAATTTTCAGAGATGAAATGATCACACTATGAGCAGTGTAACCTAATCAGTGGATTAGTCCACTGCTGTGTATTAACGAATGGTAACTATATGCAGTAACCCATGGCTGGAGGAAGTAGGTCACTGGGGGTGTACCTTTGGGCCTTATATTTTGTCCCTGATGAGTGGAGCTCACTTCCTGGTTGCCACGTCCTGAGCTGCTGTCCTCTGTCATGCTCTCCTGCCTCACTTCAGGCCTAGAGCTATGCAGTCAGCTGACCATGGACTGAACCTCTGAAACTGTGAGCCAAAATACAGTTTTGCCCCTGTACCTTGTTCTTGTCAGTCTTTTGATCATGGAGATGAAAAGGCTGACTGAAGCATTTTCCCTTCATCCTTTTGTTCTATTCAAGCCCTGGCGGATTTGATGATGCCGTCTTCGTTGGTGAATCTTTCATATCCAGTCCACTAACTCAAGTGCTCATCTCTTTTGGAAACACTCCCACAGACTCATCCAGAAATATCGCTTTACTGAGTGTCTGGGCATCCCGGTGAAGTTGACCTCACAATAACAAATTAGAAAATCCAGCAGCTCTGGGGGACTCTAGAACTATCGACCTCTTCAATTACAAGAGAATCATGGCCTCTGTCAAAGAGAAACAAAGCTGTTTAAAGTGGCCAGGGCAGACTTTAATTACAATAGGAGTGAGTCCACTGTGAGCTGAATTCAACTTTGACCTTTACAGAGGTGACTGGGGGTTTTAAAGGGAGAGAGTGGGAATACGCGATGCTTACTATACTGAGATTGCTCACCCCAACAGGCTGGGAGGCAGGAGCCCATCCTCATGGGTTGGTCAGAACCAATAGTATATTCTTTGGACAGTCTTGAGTATCTCAGGCAGGCACTTTCAAGGATGCTGGGGTCATCCTAGGACGGCAGCCCTGAGCTACTGGAAGCTGAGTTAGTACTTGTTCAAGTCCATGGTTCAAGATTGCTGTCTACTTGAAAAAGGAGTTCAAGAAGAGACTGGCCTCTTTCTTTTAAGGTTTTCCCCCTCAAAATAAGCAGAAAGCAGAACCCCATTTCCTAACTGCCACTGGCAGGTAGTGTTTTATTGGCAGTAAATCTCCATTTACAAAATTATTTACCCACCCACCCAAAGAGCCATCAAATCTAGAAAGCCAGCAACTTAAGCAATTCTGGCTTCAATAAAATAATAGGACGAATCCTCCTTCACTTGCTCTCAAGAAAGTGACATATGGTGAAGCCTCTTTCTCCTCACACGATCCATAATTCAAACAGAAGTGCTGCCTACTTCCTCATTAGCTAAATTGTATTCATTGCAGAAAGCAGCTTTTGGTATCAGTATCGATCAGCAGGAAGTACGATGGAAAAAATTAACACCACGTGAAAAACTCCAGGCTCTGGAGTATAACTCGCCATCTGGGAATGACTTATTAGGAAAGAAGCAAGGAAGCAGTGTCCGGATATTACCTCTCGATTTTACATATGCAGGCAGCCCTCAGTAATCTGAGCCCTGCCAATGTGGCATTCGCAGTAATTCAGACAAGTGTGATCCCCACCGAAAAGATGCCACTCAAAACACTTAACCATAAAGTTTCTAATACGAGTCACGTATACTGCCTTCCACTTGTTTTGTACATAATCTTGTATATGGTACCCAAGACGGAGAGTGTACACAGTGGGGAAAAAAATCCATCTTTTTAATTCCTTGTTTGAAATTCCCATATTTTCCCATATTTCAGTTGCTTTGATAATTTAAACCCCTTTCCTCATTTTAAAGAAATACCATTTTATGTGACCAGAACCATTTTCTTCCTTTTTTTTTTTTTGCCCCTTGAGCAGCATTTTATCTATAACAACTTTTCTCAACATAAGTAACAAAGAACTATTTTAAATAAATTGTCAAGTTGAAAACATAATAAATAAGGGGCTGAGACTCAGCCTTGACAAATCCACACAAAAAATCATCACATAAACCATTTGTTAATGAAGATACACATTATCTTTTCTTTTGTGTGTTCTAATAATTGGACAATTTTCCCTCTCCCAGTAAATTAAAATAAAATTATGCTCTCCTCAATCCATTATCCAAGTTATGTTTAATAATTTCCCACTTACTTGCAGTTTCAAAATTGTTTTCATTTTGCTGGGGTTTTTTTTGTAATCAGTTCACTCCCTCAGATGAAGCTTAAATGCGTTGAATAAAGATGTGTGTAAACTGTTTCCAAAGAACATGAATTGACCCAAATAATTGAGTGAGAACTTGAAGTTAATTGGGGAGGGGATCTACCAGGAGGCAGGAACAATAGTAGGAGGTAAATAGCACGTAATTATTCATTTCTTCCATTCACACTTCTTCTGTGTTTATTATAAAGTTTTAATTTATTGTGAAGTGATTTCAAATTAAAGCTAATTATCAGCTATAAATCAATGCTTTTATTGCAACAAATATACAATATTTGTCTCCATGTCAAAGCACTATGTTGGGGAAAACCGGATGAGGAACACCAGGCCGATTCCTGCCATCTGAGGGATGTGTGTTGTCTTTGAGCAGAAAATTGATGCAGAGACAGTGGACAGTGGTCTGCTGGTTTCCTAGGGCTGCCACAAAAGAAAAAGAAAGAAGCCACAAATTCAGTCATCTAAAACAACAACAAAAAAATGTTCTCTCACAGTTCTGCAGCCAGAAGTCCAAAGTCTAGCTGCCAGTAGGGTGCCGTCCCTCCAGTGGCTGGGGGGGACCTTCCTTGCCTCTCTGGCTTCCTGTGGTTCTGGCCATCCTCAGCAACCATGGCTGCCAACTCAGCCCTCCACTTTTTGACCCCACCTTGCACAGTGTTGTTCTCTGTGCCTCACTGTGTCCTCTCAGCACCTTAGAAGGACAACAATCACTAAATTTAGCGCTCACCACGTTGTGGCTTTGATGTGAGGTGTCCCCCAAAAGCTCACGTGTGAGGCAATACAAGAAGGTTCAGAGGAGAAGTGATGGGGTGTAAGGGTCTTAACCCAGTCAATGATTTAATCCCCTGTAGGGATTAACTGAGTCATAACTGAAGTGGTTGGGTGTAGCTGGAGGAGGTGAGAGCTGGGGCGTGGCTTTGGGAATATATTTGTATCTGGTGAGTAGGATCTCTCTCTCTCTCTCTGCTTCTTGAACACCGTGATGTGAGCTACTTCTCTCCACCACCCTCTCCCACCATGATGTTCAGCCTCACCTTGAGCCCTGAGGAATGGAGCCGGCCTTCTATGGACCAAGACCTCTGAAGCTGGGAGCTCTCAGATAAACTCTTCCTCCTCTGTAGTTGTGTTGGTTAGATCCTTTAGCACAGCCATGAAAAAGCTGACTAAAACACACTGTAATCCAATATGTCCTGATCCTTACGTATTTATAACTGCAAGGACCCTATTTCCACATGCGGCCACATTCTGAGGTTCTGGGTGATCATAAATGTTGGGGACAGTTTTCAACTATTATAGCTGGTTTTAAAATGGTGCTGGGAAAAGAGGGAACATCCTGAGTTGGACCAAGACCCCCATAAGGTAAGAGTGAGATGGAGCAGGTACCCTGTAGGAGGGCAATAGGAGCATGCTGGGTCTATGATCTGGGCCCAACCTGCCTGACTCCCCGACACTCTCTCTCTTCCCAGCACAAAATTGACTTACTCTGGTCACCTTAAACTTCTCGTGTCTGCTGGGGACACATGGTAGGTGATCTCTTGTGCCTCTTCAAGTCAGTAAATGGAATATAGTCTACCTCCATGGTTCCCATTGGAATCTCAAAGCTGGAACAATGGAAATTAATGCCCTTATATTCCATAAATGGAACTAGACATATATCTGCGACATCCACCAAGAGAGAGGCTATTTTCAAGAAGACTGTCTAGAAGGGTGGGCGGCATCTTTCCCCCCTCCCTGCGGAGGTGAGGACAGATGTGTAGGGGAACCCTGAGTCTCCGTCCTGACAGGGCTCCACGGCACTCAGTTACAGAGCACCCTCATAAACTGACATGAGCCTTGAAGAGTCGGAGGCACGGGGACTGGGCTGGACCCTGGCCTAGAGGGGACAGGCTAGCTGGAGCTGCCCCGGCTGCAGACAGAAGAAAGCAAGCTGCAGCGGAAACATGCTTCACCAAAGTGTGGCCAAGGGCATGCTTCCTGCGCGTCTATGGGGCACAGCTGGACGAAAGCTGAGTGGAAGGACCCCGTGCACGAGGTCTGCCACAGGGCAAAGTGGACTCCAGCAAAAAGTGACTCGAGGTATCCCACCAGAGCAGGGATGACGGCGGGGTCATAAGCCATCAGCGAGACTTTGCAACACCCTTCCTAGGACACACTGCAGCGTGGGGAATCCCAAACACTGCACCACAAGGAACCCTGGACACCCAACAGAGGAGAGGCAGCCTCTGGACACATGCCATGCAGACATGCCCGGCACCAGCTGAGGCCATGAGCCAAGGGAAACCTCTCCTCCTCTAAGTTGTGCTTGTCAGATATTTTGGTTAAAGCAAGAAAAATCTGACTCACACATCATGTGACCATGAATTAGATCCTTTTACTGCTTTGTTATTTGCTCAAACACACACAGAAAACCCATCTATACAGTAAACTGGAAGAGAATGGGGGTGGGGGAAGAAAGGAAAGGAAATAAGAGAAGAAAATAGCAGGTCCCGTTTTCCTAAAGCTCTCTCTCTTTTTAACCTGATTTCACCAATAACAATGCACACTTATTTTAATGGAGATTCTAGTTGTATGATTTTCAACATTATGCAATAGCTAATTACAGACTATTCTCATTGAGAAGTCTGGGGAGAAACCCCTGACCCTTGACCTATTTCCTGAAGGATCCCAATCTGAGGCCCCTCTGGATGCACCAGAGCTTGCCTGAGATTCCTCTTTGCAGTAGGTGGCACCCAGGGAGCACTGGTTGGGCTTCTCCGCCCCACGTGCAGAGAGAGAAAAATGACAGATCCTGGGCTTGGGGTAAAACAAAACAGAACACATCCAGTCACAAATGCCAACCTTTGTCTTCCCAGCTTTGCAGAATGGGAGTTCTAGACTCTCCGAATGTCCGTGTGCCTTTTGGCCACAGGAGGAGGGGAACACCTTCCCCATAAGACTGCTGGGTATATTGTCCAAAAATCAGACCTATTGCAGACACTTTGCAAGCACCTGTGGCAGCCTTGCAGGCGCCTTGCAGGCACCTTGCAGGCGCCCAGGGTAGCAAGAGCTAGAGGCAATGAGGCACAGGAAAAGCACAGGCAGAAAGAACACTGATGTGAGGCCCTGAGGATGGTAATGTCCATGTTATAGGTTCAACTATACCCTCAAAAGATATGTGGAGGTCATAATCCCCAGCATCTAAGAATGTGAACTTATGTGTAAATAGGAGTTTTGCAGATGCGATCAAGTAAAATAAGGTACCTAATCTGACATGATGGTGTCCACACAAGGAGGCAGCCATGAAGACAGAAGAGCAGCAGTGAAGATGGATGCAGAGATGGGAGGGTCAGATCCATAAGCCAAGTTACACCAAGAATCTTTGGCAATCACAGAAACTAAAAGAAAGTCGGGCAAGAAAAAATCTCCCTTAGAGACTTCAGAGATAGCATGATCCTCCTGACCTGTTAAATTGGACTTCCAGGCTTCAGAAGAACTAGGGAAATACATTTTTGTTATCTAAAGCCACCAATTTGTAGAACTTTGTTCCATGGCATCCCTAGAAAACTAATACAGACTACGTATTTATCTGTTTTTCATTACTATAATGAGATAACTGAGGCAGGCTTAGTTTATAAAGAAAGAATGTTCAAGGACATGAAATTGACCTTGGCTTAGCTCCAGTGAGGACCAGCCTGACTATTACATCATGGTGGGAGTATGTGTGTCAGGGAGAGAACACATCTCCAAACAAGAAGCAGGGGTCCCACGGCCCCTTTGGAGGGTAGGGCCACCCACGGATCTAAGCACTTCACACTAGTCCCTAACTCTAAAAAGTAAGTACCACCTCTTGACTTCACCACACTGAGGACCAAGTTCCCAACACATGAAGCTTTGAGAGCCAAAGAGCATTCCAGCCAGAGCAGTTAGGGCACTATTTCACACAGCTGGCGTGCTACTGGGGTCATTCTCTTCTGCTTCCACACAGCGCCCCCTACAGCATTTCCTATTGTGAGGACGCTGGTTCTTTAGGACTTGGGTTCCAGTCTCAGGGAGTTATTTACTATCTATTTGTCCACAGGCACAAGGGGAGTGCCTATGTACAGCTCAGCCTGGGATCTCCCCATGACTTCTCCCCCCCCCAACAGTCTCTGAAGTCTGGGCAACAATTTCAAAATATAAATCTGATTGTTGGCTCACCCTCCATTAACCCCATATTCTTGAGGTCAAGACACCACCCTCTTGCAGACCCTGTGGGCAAGCCCTCTCCACCTGCCTGGTCTGGTTTCCTACAACCCTGCAGCCAAGTCTTGGTCCTGCCAAGAACAACAGGGAACATGGTACAACCAATACACTGAAAGGTCAGATCCATGACCTCTCACGTGACATCCTGCTACCAGAAGTGGTGCGTATCGCTCCCTCCTCCTGGTTAGCGCCCACCACAATTCAGGTCCAACATCATATCACTCTCTTCAGGGAGGCTAGTCAGGCCCCAGATGCCATTTCCATTTCTTCATAGCATTTGTCACAATTTATATTTATATATTTATGCTATTCTCATGTTAATGATTCTTGAGACATCTGGGCTATAAATTCTAAGACAGGAACACAGGTTACTCAGAATTTCTCCCTCAATACGTGGCCTAGTACCTACCATGTAAAAAAGATCTCAATATACTTTGGATGGGGGAGTGGACAGATGGATGGATGGACAGATGAGTGGCGGATGGATGTCTTAGCTTAGGCAAATGGACATCTCCATTTATGAGGACTGGTAAGTACAGGGTGCCCAGAATCTAGCTCTGACAGCTGCTTTCTTTATTCTTTCAGGTCCCCTAGTCACATGGGCATGGAATTCTGGACACCCTCTACTGACATCTGTCCTTTAGATTTCCACCCACTTGCCAGGCTTTGGATCTGTTGACCACCTAAGCCTGATGCCCCCACTTTCTGAGAAGCTTCCTATGGTTTTGTGGAATTCACGCAGGGTTGACGCTGATTATCTATGGACCAAAAGACGGTCTTTGCCAAACACATGCCATATGGTTTGGGTCACGTCATTAATTCTCATAACTGTGAAACTATATGCTATTACCTTTTTTGGTAGATTACATAAGGTAGCTTATGAAACAAAATAGAAAAAACTATTTTAAAGTGGTTAAATGACTTCCCCAAGGTTAAAAAGGAAGGAAGCCACAAAACTGAGATTTCCAACTAAATCCATTTTTTTTCCCTCTTGGTCACCATTCATGTATTTTCTTTTTTAATTCAGGATTTTTTTTATACTTTTTTATTGTTCTCCAAAGATATCCACACTTAGAGACATGTACATTTGTTCTCAGTCTGAAGTTAAGCTTCTCTTCATTGCCAATGTTCAATTTAAATTCTCAGTTCCCACCTACTAAAAGAAATAGAGGATTAAATAATGAAAAGATCTGGGCCCAGTGAAAAGAGATGTCATATCACAGGAAATCTTGATTACTCCACTGGAAATACGCTGCTGCTGCAGAATGTGTGCAGGAGCTTTGGAGAAAAGTCGTCAAAAATTAGCCGAGGTTAAATAATCAGGATGAATGCACCCGAGCTGAACAGATTATAGCATTCTAAGAGAAACTTTACACAGGATGGAGAAAAATGTTATAAAACTAAAATTAATGAGAATAAGTTTGACATTCATGTGTGAGTTTAAATTAACATGGATATGGAAAAATGGCGCATCTTCCGGAGAGCAGGTGGGAGGGAAAGTACCACAGGGGCAGTTCCTCCTGCAGGTCTGGAGGTGATGCAGGCCCCGCTTCAGAGCTTTTCCAGGTAAACTCACACTTGGCTTAGGTCAAGTCCAAAGTTTCTTATGCCTTCTCTGTAGCTCATCCTCTCTGAGCTAGGATTTTGATTTGTATCTTTGCAATCTATTTTTTCTGTACCCAGAACCAGTCCTAAATTAAAGCAGAAAACATATAAAAGGATGGCATATTTCAAAAGGCAAAGATTGAGAGCCAAGTGGACTTGCATTTGCATTCTGGCTCCGTCTAGCTGTGAGACGCTGAGCCTCTCACTGAATTTTTCAGTCTTAGTTTCTTAGCCTCAACATTGACGATCAGACGCCCCTCTCACAGTCCTGTTGGAAGAAGCTGGTGCTGTTCACTGTACTGGAATGATGCTTGACTGACACACAGTACGACTCTCAATTGGGGATCTCTGATACAAATGATAACACCAAATGCTTAGAGAAAATGTTTTTTTCTAAAGGCATTTTTGAAACAAGTTTGCTGAAGACACACCTGCACTCCCTTGTTTATTACCACACCATTTACAAGAGCCAAGGTATGCAATCAACCTATGTGATAATCAGTGGTGAATGAGTAAAGAAAACTTGGTATCTACATGCAATAGAAAGTCATTCAGCCATAAGGAATGGAATTCTGTCAATCACTACACCACAGATGATCCTGGAGAACATTATGTTAAGTGAAATAAGCCAGGCACAGAAAGACAAATACTGCATGGCCCCACTTCTGTGTGGAGTCTCCAAAAGTAGACTGCATAGAATTAGAGAGAACATGGCTGGGGTGGTTACTGGGGAGGGCAGAATGGTGAGGTGTTGTCAAAAGATACATAGTTACAACGAAGATGAATCAGTTCAAGAGATTCTATGGAACGGCATGGCAACTGTAGTTATTGATGATATTTTGTATTCTGAAAAAAAGGCAGAAATTATCAAGTGTTCTCACCATAAAAATGATAACTATGTGAGATGATGCATTTGTCAGTTAACTAAATTTAATCTTCCATGATGAATATATAAAGAATGTTGTACTCAATAAATACATGCAATTCTAATGGTCAACTGAAAACTAAAAAATAAGAAAAAATATTGTGTGGCTCACTTATTTGGGGATAGACTGCCAGTTAAACTCCTGTATAGATTTCCAGCGATGTCCCAAATAAAGCCTCATGAGAAATCTGTTGCTGCCCACAAAGCGTGAGAGGAAACTACCTCTGCCTCCTCCACCATTCTCGGTCCTGCCCAGGAACTCCACCTGGCCACCTCTAGTGTTCAAAAAGCCCAGGAGGGGTCCCATCAGAGGTAAAGCTCTGACCTCCTCATACCCTGGCCTGGGCAGGAGTTACTGCCCTGACCCTTCACCTGCTCATCTGAACATCGCAGCAAAATACACTCATCCCCATCACTTAACACATCCAATTGAGAATACAACGCCAGCCAAAGCAGGCTCAGTACTTTCTCACCTGACACTTCCTGTTTACTCTCCATCCGCATGGCCTCCCGGACCCCATTAGACATTAAACTCATGTGGACAAGAGCAATCCAATCACTCAGTACCATCCATGCCCAGAAAGGGACCAGCCAGGGTGTTCTGTCAACAGTTGGTAAATGAAAAAAAAAAACCAAAAAAAAATAGTCCAAGTGAGAAAGTGGGTCACGATCCCTCCAGGGAGCTCTCCTCTGTTAGAGAACAAGGCCCCAGAAAGCTTTAACCTCCACAGGAGACCAAGTGAAGGGGGCGAAAGAGAAAAATGCAGCTCAGGAATTAAGAACAGCAGCTGGACAGAAGCCTTCCTTGCTCTGCCAGCCAGAAGCTGCTGCCTGAATTTCCCTTTCATTGACCCATGGGGCCTACTGTCCACTTCTCATAGAGGAGAATCCTGTGCAGAGAAAAGAAATTAGCCACTCATTGGTATCTGCAGGGGATTGGTTCCACGACTCCTTGATACAACAAAACCTGCACTTGCTCACATCCATCATATATGATGGTGACATGTTTGCATATAGCCTATGCGCAGCCTTCCATATCCTGGACATCATCTCTAGAACAATTATAATACCTACTACAATGAAAATGCTATGTGTTAACGTTTGGATAGGTGGAATCTGCTGAAGGCTCATGTACGAGACAATGCAGGAGTGTTCACAAGTGAAATAATTAGATTATAAGGAATATAACTGTTTTAGTCAGCTTTTTTGCTGCTGTGACTAAAGGATCTGACTAGTACAACTGTAAGGGAGAAAAAGTTTATTTGAGGGCTCATGGTTTCAGAGGTCTTAGTCCAGAGAAGGCCAGCTCCATTCCTCAGGGCTCGAGGTGAGGCTGAACATCATGGTGAAGTGTGTGGCAGAGGGAAGCGGCTCACATCATGGTGGTCAAGAAGCAGAGAGAGAGACTCCAGCTCCAGATACAAAATATCTGCCCCATAGCCACAGGCCCAAGTGACCACCTCCTCCAGCCATACCCTTCCTGCTTCTAGTTACCACTCGGTTAATCCCATGAGCGATTAATTCACTGATTGGGTTAACCCAATCACTTTTCCTCTGAACCTTCTTGCATTGTCTCACACATGAAATTTTGGGGGACACCTCATATCCAAATCATAACAATAACCTAATAATGGATTAATCCGTTTCATGAATTAGTAACTTGAATGTACTACTGGGTGGTAACTGCAGGCAGGTGGCCTGTGGCTGGAGGAGGTAGGTCACTGGGGGCATGCCCTTGGAGACTATATCTTGTCCCTGGCTCCTTGTATTCTCTCTCTGCTTCCCAGCTGCTATGAATGTTCTTTCCCTCTTCAGGTTCAGAGAAATGGAGTAGGAAGACTATAAACTGAACCTCTTAAGCCATGAGCCCTAAATAAACTTTCCCTCCTCTAAATTTTTCTTGACAGGTATTTTGATCACAAAGACGAAAAACTGACTCATTATGTAAATGGTTATTGGACTGGGCTGTTTAGGGAATAATGACAAGGAAAAGAGCATACATGTTTGGACTGACGCTGTCATTGTTGGCCGGACTACAGAGGACACCCACAAGAACCCAGTCAAAGATGCTCAACCAACCAGAGCTGCAGAGACAGGTCTTGTGCCATGATGGAGGCCTTAGCTGCATGTAAAATCACTTCACTTGTGGAGTCAGTGTAGCACTCAGGGCAACTAGAAATGCTTATCATATTTGATTGGAAGTTGATTGAATCTGTGGATGTAGAACTTATGGCTCTGAAGGGCCAGCTCTAAGTACGGAGAAATCCATACCTTTCACCTGCCGTAAGTCCTCTAGTTCTTCCCACATCAGTTTCAGTGTGGAAGCAGGAATCTGATCTCTGGGAGTTTTGGGAAAACAGCATCAAATGACAATTATGGTGAACTCAACTGCACTGGAACCTGGCTGCATTTGAGTCCACCAGGCCCCCACCTCAACCAACACTCTCTACACTCTTACAAGCAAGGAAGAGCTGTGGTTCCTTTTGATAGACAAGGACAGAGGGGCTACCTGCTTCCTATAGCCACACAGTCCATCAGAGCCAGAGCCCAGGCCAAACTCCTGCCACTGGCTTCTGGGCCTCAGAACACAAGAGAGAGGGGGATTTAAAAAGCAGGACCATGCCGTGTTTAATTCTCCTTCCACATATTACCAGTGAGACATTAATGAAGCTATTATATTTTCCAAATCAGAATTGCCTGCTACAAAGAGTGGGGGAGAGAGACAGAGAGAAAATCAGAGGAAAAGACTAATTCTTAGAGATGAAAATTATTAGAGCCAATATTTTAAACATTTGTTAGAATACTTAAAGACTAAAATTCAGCAATATAAATGGGAATTTGTCAAATATCATTGTATAATACAGCAATGGAATTATTGATTAAAATGTTAATGTACCCCAATCCTTTGACCCAGCAATCCCACTGCCAGGAGGAGCCTTGCAGATGGACTTAGTCACTGCATGGAACCGACTCTGAGATCTTTTCCAGCATCTCTGACAGCACCTAGACCCTGGGAGCTTCTCAGATGCCTTTTGCCAAGCACAGTGTGAAACACATCTGTCTTTGCTACAGAACACTGTGCCAATGTTTTGTTTGGGGGGAAGGGCACAAATGGTATTCCTGTTCTATAAATCATGGGAACATGTGTCCATGTGTTAATCTCCCTGTGTTGGGAAGATGTCCATGAATTATCAATATTAGAAATTAAGTGCCAACAGCACCAGCAAGATGGCGGGGAAGAGTCACACCTGGGAACTGGGCTGTCCCCACTGGACTTCCCTACTTCTGTGTGTCTTCAAAGAGCCTGGGCAGCTTTTGTAATCAAAAGACTTGCTGAAAGATGTGAGGAGCTCAAAGGGGAGAAAGCGAAAGTGAGATGCAGCTTAACCTTGGCCCCTACCCGGGTGTGGGGCTTTGCTCCTTCGCTTTCCCTCCCACAACTGCAGTTTGCTCATGAGTGACATACATGCAGCACCTGCAAGCTGGCTGCTATGGGACCAGGGCCCAAACAGGGAGCAGAAAATGGGTGGGCTAGGAGAGGAGCCCTGGTGCTTGAGGATGAGGTAGGAGTCCACCATCTACGGAGTCCTGCCCAGGCCACTGGCTTCTCTGTGTCCACAGGAAAACCAACTGATGACTCTGAGCTTGTATTTGTATCCTGGGGCTGCAGTAACAAAGAGCCAAAAGCAGCTCAGGAGGCCAGAAGCAGATGACAAGGTGTCAGCAGCCTTGGTCCCTCTTGACAGCTCTGAAGAAGCCTCCTCCAAGGCTCTCTGCTGCCTTCAGGTGGTCCGAGTGGTCTCGGCATGCCTTGGCTTATGGACACGACACGTGGCTCCAGTCTCTGCCTCTATCTTATATAGTGATGTCCCCAAGTGTTCCCGTGTGTCCTCTCATCTTCTTATAAGGACATTAGTCACTGGATTAGGGCTCACCCTATTCCAGTATAAGCCCATTTTAATGTGATGACGATGTCTACAAAGATCCTATTTTCAAGTAGGACCACATTGACAGGTACCGGCAACAAGAGTCCAAGCCCTTGAACTAGGTTTGTGGTGACAGTGAATGGGATAAGATCATGACTGCATGAGCCATGGAATACGAGTGTTCATCTATCAGAACAGTAACGTGGGTCCTTCCAGCTCTCAGATTGCAAATCTACATGATAAAAACGTGGAGGTCCTTTTATCTCACAAAGATAGTTTGATCTTCTCCAGCATGAGAAATCCCATGCTGGGCGCCGGGTCACAGGGAGAAGAGAAGATTCAGCCGATGGAAGGGAGCCGCAGCCCTGCTCTTGCATGGCAGGAATAATCCACGGTCTAACTTGAAGAAAAGGTTGAGTTTCACATTTGAAATCAACACAACAAAAGAGCACAGACTGCCCAGGGAAATGCAGGATTTTGGAGCTGGCAATGACTTGAGAGCCAGGTCATTGGAAAAATCTTCAGAATCTAACCCTCTCTGGACCTTGAGGGTCATAGGCCCACCACTGACCCAGGCAGGTGACAGGGTGAAATGCCTGGTACGTAGTGGTGGCAGTCACAGATACATTCCCCTTGTGTCAAGAAAGAAACTGCAGTCTCTCAGAGGATGCTCATTTTGAAAACACTCAAGCACTTGCCCAGTATCTCTCCATTAGGCCTTTTGGATTGCATCAGACTCATGGCTTATGTAAGTAACTCTGACCATGGGACATGGTACAGACCACTGGTCCTGGAACCCCCCTTCCTGGGTGGCCCTGGTCTACTTTAGATCTTCTTCCCAGTTCCATTGCCCTTGACATGAGCTCTTCTCAGAGCTCAAGACACAGACCTAAAAATGACTGTGTTTTTGAGAACCAGGCTGCGAGGGGAAGATGAGAGCCAGCCAAACACGGAAACAGCCCACCAGTGCTCTGAGTCATAGAGATTCTCCAGAACCGTGGCTGCCTTCAGATACACATTCACGCCCAGGGACACCCCAGCCCACCCCATGCCACACAGACACTGAAATGCCAGCTACAAGAACGAGATGGGGGAGAATAAAAGGAACAGCACAGAAACAGAATTTAATAGGCCTTTCAGCCTAGGAGGGTCTGGGGAGTGGAGCTTGTGCAGGAAGCTGCCCTTTGAGAATGGAAGAAGAAGAAGACAGAAGCTCAGAGGATCACTGTTAGAGATTGGAGGTGAGGTGTCCTCCAAAAGCTCAGGTGTGAGATGTGAGACAATGTAAGAAGGTTCAGAGGAGAAATGATTGGGTTGTGAGAGTCTCAACCCAATCAGTGAATGACTCCCTGATAGGGTTTAACTGAGTGGTAACTGAAGTGGTGGGTGTGGCTGGAGGAGGTGGAAATTGGGGGCTTTGCTTTGGGGTATATATCTGTATCTAGCAAGTGGAGATCTCTCTCTCTCTCTCTCTCTCTCTCTCTCTCTCTCTCTCTCTCTCTCCTTTCTGATCATTATGTGAGCTGCTTCCCTCTACCACACTCTTCCACCATGATGTCCTGCCTGACCTTGAGCCCTGAGGAATGGTGCCTGCTATCTATAGACTGAGACCTCTGAAATTACAAGCCCCTAAATAATCCTCTCCTCCTCTACAGTTGTTCTGGGGATCTTTGAGTCGCAGCAGTGAAAAAGCAGACTAAAACAACCACACCAGAGCAAAGGACTCACTGCTGGGGCTCAGATTCTGTTAGCACCATCCCCTCCCTTTTTAGGAGAGGGTATGATTGTACAAGAAATCACAAGTTAAATGTTAGCCTGTAATTTGCTGAGGGGTGCATGGAGAGAAAGAGAGAAGCTCCACTTTGGAGGCAGATAAAAACCTTGATTTAAATCCCATCTCTGCCCCTTGCCAGCTTGGAGACTTTGAGTGGAATCCTTAACCCCTGCCTGCCCACATGTTCTATGTAAACTGGAACTAGCACAGCCGCCTCCAAGACTTATGGGGGCCATTACTTTAGATGGTTTAGTTAAAGCCTCTGAAACAGAGTAGTTAATGATAAATATAACAACAATAAAAATAAATGCAAAAGGCATAAAGTGCACTGTTCAGACACTATTTTGGGCTTAAAATTTTAAAAAGGAAGCAGGGCAGATGGATGATGGATGCCAGGTCTGGATTTCAGGAGTTGATATGCAAGTGAACCAGGCGGCACGTGCCTTGTGCAGAAGCCAGCTGCCCTGGGTTCCCCAGCCTGGCCGGGCCACTTCCTATCATCATGCAAGGTGAGTAATCATCTGTGCCTTGGTTTCTCCACTTGTAAGGGGATAGAGCTGTGTTGTAAATGGATGGAGAATATATTAATATAACATACTCAGAACTGTGCCTGAAAAGCAGTCGCCATTAATGAGTGTTACTGTTTTTATTATACTATTTAAGTGATGCATTGCTGACCCAGGCTGGACTTTAGTGAGCTTTACAGAGCCAAGCACGACATTCGAACCCTTCACACTTTGTCTCTAAGTGAGGTCCTCCATGTGTTGCACACGACATATTTCTCTGATGTTTTGACTTCCACATATTCATTCTCAATAATGTTGTGCTTAGGAGACTGTTTAAATTCAAAGAGTGTTAAGGCATCCAGTCACTTAAATATAGCCTGATTTTGCTCAATAAGTTATATTAATATGCATTCTGTATGCCAAGTCCCAAGTTGGATGCTGGGTATTGGGGACACAGATAATTTTGTCTGTGTCAGTGACTCATATCTGGAAATCCACTCACTTGCAGAAGGGTTTGCTTGACCCAAAATATCAGTTGGTCTTGTCTAAATCTGGCTAAGTTTCAACCATTCAAAAGCTCAGCTTCATGTTCTCTATTAATCTTCTGTCAGGTGAATAGCTAGCAAAACTCTTTACCACCCTGTAGATTGACTTCTCACTGTCTTACTTTTTTCACTGGCTATACAGAAGACTTTTAATTTGTTGTAATCCCATTTGTAAAACTTTAAAAAACAAAGATTTGAAAGTAGAAGAGAGACTAATAGGGAAGGGGAGAGGGGAGAGGGTACCAGGGAAGAGGCAGATGGAAGGTGTAGGGAGGGTGGGTGTGGTATGTATGGAAATGTTACAGTCAAATCCATTAATCAGTCCAATTAATACTTGTTAATATTAATAATAAATTATTTTTTTCTAAAAAAGCTCTGCTTTGAGTTGAGCACAGTAATTTTAATTAAGGAAGAAAAAACAGGTATTTTTCAAAGTGAATTCCAATTCAACATACAGTCTCTCTCTCCCTTTTTAAGAGACTGAATAATTCTGTGAAGCATCCGGTCTCTTCTCTCCTAAGGCAACTTCAACTTCATCTCATTCCTGGTTGAAAGATCAGTAGACATCTTTCCCCTCATCCCTAAGGTATGTTTTGAACTTGGAGAAAATGTCCCTGGTACATTCCTTGAACTGCATCACACATATAGTATCCGCTTTTGTGATGAAATAACCCAGTTTTATAAATCTGTCAAGAGAATAAGTTGGATTTCTTTAAGGGTAGATATCACTTTGCTCAAATGAATCTGATTCATGAAAAGTGTTGATGCTCCTTTTGAGAGTCTTTTTTAAAGCCTTTTATTTTCATTTGTTTGCTTATTTTTTTGGTAAGTGTCTCATTCACAAGATACTAAATGACATATTTGGAACATAAGAAATAGTCAAATAAGGGCAGAGGTGATATAGAACTGAACTTAAAACCAAAGTTCTTTAATTGAATAAAATCTCAAATAGGGAGGAAATTAAATTCCTCTAGCCTTTTAGGAATTAGCCTCTGCTCTGAGTCAGTTTGGCCCTTGCTGGGGCAGGACAGTCTTGAGACCTGACTGACTTCTGTCTGCAGCCATGGGCAAGTCACTTGGCCTCTCTGAGATATGCATTCTTTGCATTTCTCAACAAAGAGAAGTATCTGTTCATGTGTGAAATGGTCCCTTCAAAGCTCAGCCCCATCCTCCCCAAAGACTTTCCATTCTGCACCTGGCATTGAGGCTCACATGGATTATTTCCCCAGCCCTGGCCCCTGGCGTAGTGACGTTGGGTACAGAAGCAAATGTGCCTTGGCAAAGCAGGATGTTTTCTCAGCTGAAAGGGTGGCACTTCAATTAGCTTAGCAGTTTGCAGAGACGATTCATTCAAAACACTGAAAAGCAAACATTGGCAAAATGGAAAGTGATTTCCTCACTTGCTTTGAAGGTATTTTAAACACTGAAAATCAACAGAGAAAAAGAGCTAGAAGATGGCTTCTTCTTGGTCCAACTGAGGTAGAAGTTGCCTCAGATTGAACAAATTCACATAGAGGTGAGGCATTTCCCCCGAGGATTGGGTGTCGTGGGTTCTTGTTTACCAAGAGTCGGGGTCTGGCTTCTGAGCTCCCTCACTGCTACTCCTGCTTCTCTTCCCTGTTTGTCTTCTTCCTTCCTTTATGCTAACTAGTTAACTCTAGCTCTCCCCCTCTCTGACTGTGAGTCAGAGGCAGGCAGAAATATCTTACTCAGATCCTAAGATAGTGAGGAGAACATTAGGAGGTGTTCAGAAAGAAGGCAGGAATCCAAGCCGTAATCAGAGCTGACCACAGATGGCCCCAGTGGTGTGGCGGGAGTCACAGAAACCTGGGCGTCACACGGAGAAGTCATGGGTCCTCTCTGAGCCTCAGTCTTCCACCTCTGAGGTGGGAATGATGCTCTCGTCAGAACTGAGATGAGATGCAACGTGTGAAGGGAAGCACTCTGTGTCATTGCTGACCTCACTTCCTCTCTGATAGTCTCTGGCATACATGGGCACCAGGAGACTCAAGGACAAAAACGCACAAAGGGACATCACCCCTGTGTTCAGGGGCTCAGTGGTCACCATTGGCCTTTCTAACATTTGATATTGCTGGCTTTTCTTTTCTTGAAATGCCTTCTCTCTGTCAGTCCTATTGTCTTGGTGTTCTGTTCTGAGCTGGCCTCCAATGGAGTGAGACCAGCTGGATGCTTTGGGCTGAACCTTAGGATCCTACAATGTCTGACTTCATGCTTGTCTGAACCGAAGGATGAGCTCCTCCTCCAAGGTCTGATATCATGTGCTTGCCCATCTCACCTTAGTGCCTGTTCTGTGAGCTGTCTCTTGGTTCTGGGGTGCCCAAACAAGTGACCACAAACAAGATTGCTTTCCACATGAATTTATTCTCTCCAAGATTAAGTGTCATAGAGCCTCACTCCTCAAAAGGCTCTAGGGAAGCATCCTTTCTTGCATCACCAGCTCCTGGTGCCCAGGTCTGCATCACTCTGAGCTCTGTCTCCAACTTCATGTGATCTTCACCTCTCTATGTGTGCTTCTCCTCTGTGCTCTCTGATGAGAATACTTGTCATGGGATTTAGGGCTCCTCTGGACAACCCAAATTATCTTTAGATATTTAGATCATACCTGCAAGGACCCTTTTCCCACAAAGTCACTTTCTCAGGTTCTGGGATTAGGAGATATTAATATATTTGGAAGGAATATCATTCAATCCCCTACAGTTTTCTTGTTTTTCCTCTAATTTTCAGACTCTGCTTCTGGATCTGTTGTTCTGCCAATGAAGAAATGTCACCACTATCCATGCTGGGTAAGGACATAAACAAGGAGTCCAACTGAATTTTGATGGGCTCACAGATATTACCCATTTAAATGAAATATTATAATTTTATAAAAACTGTCATTAATTAATTTTGAGACTGCAAGCTCCAACAGGACAGAAACTGGGGTCTTTTCAAATATTAGCTCTGTGCTGTGGCTCAGGAAATGCTTCTTGAACACAGGGATGGAAGAGAGCTGGGAAGGTAAAAACCTCTGCCACAGCTTATAAAGGAAAATGTGAGATGTGCATTCTCCCGCCTGTTGAGGTGGACGAGAACACCTGAGAGTGAGACTTGGGCTGAATATCAGAAAAACTTAGTTCGGAAATCAGAAGAACAAGTTTGGAACCTATTCTCAAATTCTAGTTTTTGCTTTAAAAGCGTGGGGCATTAATATCTGTGCTACCATTTCCAACTTTGTGATCTTTACTGGTGAATGATTATCTGTTCTTACCAGAAATAAGCTAATAAGCTTTGGGAAGGGAAGAAACTTAGGAAGTGTACAAATATCAGTTTAATGGACCTTAGTTGGCCTGTTTTACAAGATGAGAAAACAAATGTAAAAAGAGTGTATTTTGGGTAGGAGAAATGCAGACTTACCATTCAAACTCTTAGGAATTGGAATTGAGCACACATTAGAATCAGACACTAGAATTCTCCCATCTGCTCCCTTTCTCAGGGAAATCTACCAACAGGATCCACTGGATAAAGGAAGATGGGAAACTGAGGCCACCATGCCTGGCGTAGGCCAGAAGTGACAGCCACTTTTCTGTGCAACCAATCTCCAAATCCTGCTTGCTTTCCAATGGAGTATGCATTATCAGCACACAGTGAGATGCAATTAAAGTGTGTGTCGTGGAGCATGAGTATCTTCACATTCTAATTACAGGTTAATAGAATGGACCCAGAGAGATTGCTTAATTAATCTTGGAAGGAGGTGTGTATGTTTAACGATCCTTCAATAAAGGAGCTCTACTCCCTCCAAGAGGATTAGATGCAAAGGATGTTAAATTCAGGCAGGAGATTCATGTCTGAACAAATGTACACCATCAATGTTCAGCTCACCAACAATTAGAGTTCTCCAAATGTGTGCTCAATTCCAATTCCTAAGAGTTTGAATGGTAAGTCTGCAAGTCTCTTACCCCAAATACACTCTTTTTACATTTGTTTCCTCATTCATTCATCATATAATTAATGAGTGCAATCAACTTACAACAATGATCCATAACCAATTATGTGCTGCATCAGAATCTCCTGAATCTTTGCTGAAAGTCAACTGGATTATTATGACTACCTTCCAAAGGATGTCTCTTGCTCACATTCCTGTCAGTTTTAATTTGAATGCCACAACACAGGAAAAGTGACTTTCCAACATTTAAGTGTGATCTCAATATTATCTTGATTTAACATGAGAGCTCTTTATTACAAAGAAAATAAACTCAGTGGTCAGCATGGTTTAAACATCCTTCTTTATCTGATCCTCAATGACCTGACCACCTGTTTCTGTTTCTTGAGCCTCACAAAAAGGGTATTTCTCCAATTATGGCTGTCTTCATCCATTTTCATATTATTATAACAAAATACCAAAGGTGGATGCTTTAAAGGAAACAAAGGTTTATTTCAGCTCAACATTTAAAAAGCTGAAAGTCAGATTGGGCAATGCTATCTATGGTTTAGATGTGAATTGTCTCCCAAAAGCTCCTGTGTGAGACAGTGCAAGAAAGCTTAGAGGTAAAATGACTGGGTTATAGGACTTTGAGCCTAATTGGTGCATTGATCCCCTGAGAGATTAACTGCACCTGCATCAGAACCTCTGATCTGCTGGATGAAGACACACCCGGCCTCTAGGCCTGACAGGCTATACTCATGCCTCTGAAGGACAGTCCCTGGGGCTGCTTTTTTGTTAGGTGTTCCAGGTAATTTTGATGCCGCTCAAGACTGAAGGCCAGTGCTCAAGAAATGAAAGTACTCAGCTAGATCCCAGGCAGCTGCTCTACCCCTCACCTCCCTCCTGTTGGCTCTTTCATTGCCAGGATTCCCTTTCCTTCTGTCTTTCCTCAGAACCCGCTCACCTTCCAAGTCCACTCAGACATGGTGATGCTTGGGGTCAACTTTCTACTCCCTTCCACTAAGTGCAGACAGTGGATTTCTATTCTTTTGTGAAGAGAACCATACCTCATACTTCTTACCTCTATTTAATAGTACCTAGTGTGTCTAGTAAAAATATTTATTTTCCACTATATATCCAAGATTTCTTACGGACAAAAGATGGTTTAGCTGATTTGACATCTTCAGTTTAGAGCACCATGCATACGCTTTTGATTTATCATAAACTATCAGCGTTCCTTCAAAATTGCAATTATGGTAAAATAAATGCGGGGTAGAACTAAAGAGATCTGGGGTTGAAACTCAAATCTACAAACTTCTTAAATTTTTGTTTGTTTTTGGTTATGTAAGCTTCTGTTTCATCATAAAAATTGGGCTAACTTTCCCACATATTTCATTGGTGGTCATAATCCCTCACTCCAAGTATATACGTCATTGGCCTTGACACTTTGAAGTTCCTCACTAAGAAACAAGAATTTATTTATTTCTCCACCCTGTGGATCCAGAATAGCCAAGCAGTTTGCATTGGCCAGTGTAATGTGAACAACTCCAATGCAAACAGAGGCTTAAAAAGACCCTCACAGGAGCTGCTGGGTCCTTTGAACTCCTTCTTCCATCATGAGCACATGGTGGGGCTACCCTGGAGGATGAGGGTCCCATGCACAGACTCACTACAGCCCAAACCCTTCCTGAATCAGTCAATAACCAGCTGACCCTAAGCCCCCCAGTAGCCCAGGTCAGATTAGTAGGATTGCCTGATCTCTTCCCATGTGTAGAAGCAATAATTTTATTGAGGATTTTGTAACTCTTCTTTTGGCAATACCATCAAGGTCATAAATAACTGATCCATACACCATAGGTCTGTTCTGAGAATTAGTGGGCTGTCTGTGAGTACATCTATCTCCAAGGTTGGTATTCTTGGAGATCTCAGCAAAATGGTAGATAAGATTGTAGTTGTTGACATAGCTCCAGGTTTGTTCCCAAGAAAACTTCTTTGTAAGTTGGGCCACAGATTTCCTTTTCTCTTTGGTTCTGCTATTTTTTCTTGATCCATGGCATAAAGTAGACCCTCAATTTCTGGTCTTTTATTGTCAAGGGATCAGAGGCTACATTTAAATTTCCCACTTGAAACTCTAGTGGTGATTTCAAATCAACAGACTCCTCTGATTATCTAGTATTCTTCATGAAAGGACTCACCATCAACTTATGTTGTTTTTATATCTTGTGGTTACAGAGGTAAACAGGACAGACCTCCTGCCTTCTTGAAGTAAACATTGTTTTTATATTCCAGGGATTCCACACTCATTGATTTCTCAATTTATTTATTAACCTAGTAAATATCATTAAGCATCAATTAGTACTGGGACTGCAGTAGGTGGCCTTAGCAGCTTTTCAAAAGAATCTTAAAGAAATTCAGATTTTTATGTAAAACTTTTAGATTTTGAAATATTGGCATCAAATAGTATGCATATATATATATATGCATACTATAAGCTTTGTGTGAATAAGACAAAGAAATCAAGGGCCACCATTTGGTATGTTGCTTTGTAGGTTGAATTAAAATTGTATGTGTGAATTTTATCTCCCCTTTTTCATTTTGAATTCATTTGAGATGAGATTAGTAGATTCATCTTGGTGTTTCCCAGGTGTTCTGAGCTGTGCTTTCAAGTAGGAAGTGTCTATAAATCTTCATGAAAAGATTGGTGAGACACAGTCTCTGTGCTAAAAGAATTAGGAAGTGCACAGACAAATCGGATAAGATGCATTCACAAAAATACTGCTACATGCTAATAACCATTGTGAAGGTAACAACTGCTGTGGCCTATTGTTGATCTGCTCCAGGCCAGGCATTGTACTAAGTCCGCAGATACCTGCCTACTTTAATCATCCCAGCACTCCTGTCAAATGCTGTACCCCAAGTGTTACCAATCTGAGCACCCTACATGCTCTTGCCTTCTGGTCACTGTCCTGGAATTTTAAGTTTAAAATGTCCTGATCCTAATTCTCCACGCAGGACCTACCCTCTGCCTCTTAGAAACAACTCTCCATAGATCATGACAGAGACTTCAATTCTTGCTCTAAAGCCTTCCCTATGTTTTGTCTCCGAGGGTTGATTTGTTCTGATGCAACTCAAACATCAAGACAACTCCCTCACCTTTGTTCTCCAAATGCAAACACAATGCTTCTAGACATTGGAATTAACAAGGATTTCCTTGAACTCACTATAAATGGGGATGCTTAAAAGAATATTTTGGTATGTTTTTGCTGAAGTCCCTGTCTTGCCTAGTATTGGGGAATTCTCATTATCCACCTTTCCTTACTTGTGCTATATTTCCACCATGTTGCTCAAAACCCCTGTTTCTCAGGACATCTTAAGTACATTGGGCTCTGTCTCCTCTACACTATCATTTCCACTATTACTTTTGTCATCTTCAGCTGCCCCCAGGGAACTCTCAATTTGTGTTCATGAATTGGAAGAAGTGATATTGTTAAAATATTCATAGTGCCCAACGTGATCTACAGATTCAAAAAATCCCTATCAAAACAACAATGACATATTTCACAGAAATGAAGATACTTGAAAGACCCCAAATAACCAAAACAATCTTAGACAAAAAGACAAATATAGGTGGAAGTATCATGCTGACTTCAAAATATGCTACAAAGCTATAGTAATCAAAATAAGAATGGTGCTCACATTATAACTGAAATAGGGACCAATGGACCAGAATAGAGATCCCAGACACAAATCCATGCCTTTGCAATAAATTGATTTTAAACAAAGTTGCCAAGAACACACACTACAGGGAAAAAGAGAGTTTCTTCAGCAAATGGTGTTTACAAAAACTGGATATCTACCTCAGAAGAATAAAAATAGTTCTTTACCTCACACCATATACAAAATCCAAAACAAGATGGATTAAAGACTTAAAAGTAAGACCCAATGCTGTAAAATTACCAAAAGAAAATAGGGGAAAAGTTCCAGGGCACTGGACTGGGCAATGATTTTTTTTTTTTTTAAATATGATCCTCAAAGCACAGGCAACAAGTACAAACAGAGAAATGGGATTTTATTGAACTAAAAGCTTGTGCACACCCAGGGGAATAAATAACAGAGTGGAGCAACAAAGTATGGAATGGGAGAAAATATTTCCAAATCCTGTTAAATTCTTAGAATGAGTCGCCACTTAAGCTGATCAACCTTATGAATCCACTGAGTAGGCTGTGGATCCTAATTCTTTGTTCAAAGCACAAGTCTAGATGTTATGGAGGTATTTTTTTAGATTTGGTTATCATTGAAACCAGTAGACTTTGAGAAAGCAGATTCTCTTCCATATGTTGATAGCCTCATCCAATTAGTTGAGAGCCTCAAGAGAAAAGCTTGAAATCCCCTGATGAGGAAGGAATTCTGCCTCTTGGCTGCCTTTAGACGCACATCAACTTGGTAGAATTTCCAGCTGGCAGTCCTGAAGATTTCAGATTTGCCAGCTCCCACAATTGTTTAAGTCAAGTTCTTAAAATAAATCTCTTTATATGTTTGTCTGCATATCTCCTCTGACTTCTGTTTCCTTGGAGAATCTCGACTAATACCTTCTTTTGGCCTTGCTCTACTCTCTTAGCATTGCCCTGGGACAGAGGGAGTTTTCACCTTTTATACCCAACTGGGTGTGCTGGCAAACACAGCCAATCAACCCTATCGATATTTTTTCTAGTCCCTAGGAAAGCCAATGGTTGCTAAAGAACTTCTTCCCTCTTGAATAGAACTTAGCTTTGCTTCTGTGCATTCATTCATAAAGTGAAACAAATGAAAATTCAAGGGATCCAATTTTGTTTCCCCGAGCTATTAAATGGCCAGCCTGGACTTATGGACTTCAAAGTTCACATGCCTCCATTATGCCTCACTGTCCCAATAATGTCACATGATTAGGAAAATAGCATATTGATTGTGTTGTCTAGGGAAAGTGTCACTGAGAAGCACAGACATAAGATGCTTAATGGTGTATTTTTCATTCCTGGGAAGGTAGGTAGGTGGTGGCAGGAGAAAAACAGGGAGATGGGCATGTAGATTTTTTTGGTAAATGGAAAATAAATACATCTGGCTGGAATCCAGAGTTCACTCTGAGAACAGCAATGGAATAAGCTTCCTAACTAGAGTGGACATGGGTTGCAGCTATGAAAGCACTGGGATATCAGGATGCCTGCAGAGAGAAACGATGGGTGGTGCTGTGGTTTCATTTGTCCCCCAAGTTCACGTGATGGAGACATAATCCCTGTTATGACAGTCTCGGAGGTAGGGCCTTTAGAGGTGATTAGGTGGCGAGGGCTCCTCTGTCCTCACAAATGGACAAATGTCCTTGCTGTGGGAGTGGGCTAGTTTGGGAGAGCATGGGTCCTTGATGAAGGGAGTAATTCACCCCTTTCCCTCTCACTGGCACATGCTTGTTTGTCCTCTGCCATGAAAAGAAACAGCAGGAAGACAGTTGCCAGATACGGTCCCTCACTCTTGGACTTCCCAGCTTCTGGAACGAAGAGGCAAATAAATTTATGCCCATTATAAAGTATTCACTCTCACTTATTTTGTTATAAGAGCACAAAATGTACTAAGACAGGTGGAATACTATTCAATTGACTAGCACCCTCTGTATCATGTCATAGGCCGCTTAACTCTGGCCCTACACAGACAAAATGAAATGAAGACCCTTAACTTCACAGGAATTCAGATGAGGAAGACATAACTGACAATGTGGAGCCCTTTCACATCCTAACTCACCCACAAAGTGTACCAATCTGAAGGATATTCTTGCTATGTGAAAGAAACTAGGAAGAGTTAAATTTTCTCTAATGCTTCCAGAATTCTCAGTGCAGATATGTTACTACTTGTCACTGTGTTTTGTCACGAGATGCTGCTGAGAAGGAGCTATAGAGATGGGTGAGAACCCATTGGCCTTGGATACTCAAGATATTCCCTGAACCATGGCAGCAGCAGGTTCCTTCCCTGTTTGTCAGCCCCATCTCCACGTCTTCCCTCTCTCTCTCTCTCTCCTTGATGCAGGCTATGCTCCTGCCCATCAGCATCTCAGGTTCTTCACAGGCTCATCCTCTGCCTCCAGTGCTCCCTGCTCTTCCTCCCATTCACTTGCGACTCCTCATCCAGATTGGTGGGAAGGCTGCTTCCTCAGAAAACCCCTTCAGGGTGGTTGGACACAGGCAAGCCTGCAGATGACACCTGCAGAAACTTGCACAAGTGACCCCAGGTCTGGCATCCTCTCACGTACACCCACCTCCACCACCTGGCACCTCACCTAAGTGTTTCCTAGTACCTGCTGCTTCTCATCCTCATCTCCTCCCACGGGACCTTCTCCCGTCTTTTCATTTGAGCTGCTTACATTATACACCGCAGTAGACAGGATAATGACACCCCACAGATGCCCAGAACCCTGAACTGGCAAAAAGGGACCTTGCAGATAGAATTAAGGATCTTGAGACAGATAATCCTGGGTTACCCTGGAGGGTCCAAAGTAATCATCAGCTTGTAAGTGAAGAAAATGAGAAAAACAATTGGCACAATCATAAAAAGGTGGTGTGACAACAGAATCAGAGTTGGAGGGGATGTGCTTTGAAGACGGGAAAAGAGACCATGAGCCAAAAAATGCACGCAGGTGATGCAAGCTGGGAAAGTCCAGGAAACACATCTCTGTGGAACCTTCAGAGGGGACACAGCCCTGGGGACACTTCCAGCCCTAAGAGACCATGGCACTTTCACCACTGACCTGTGAGCTCATCATCTCCCATTGGGCTGTGGTAATGAACTACAGCAGTGACAGAATGCGAACCGGCTCTCTTGGGCACCACACCATCTCTCCTTCAGGAGGCTGGGTCTTCTCCAGGGGAGGGAAGGAGCTTGCCTCTCTCACCTTTGTAACCTAAGTTAATGTCACAAAGCAAGCACAAAGGGGACATTTTTTGCTTTTTCAAACTAAATAATGAATCGCTGCTTCTACCAATCGACTTTTAAAGACTATTTTTTTTTTTGCTCATTTAACTTTTTAAACATATTTTGCTTTGGGTGTTTCATGAAAATATACCATGTTCAGAGACAAATACAGGAACCATCAATGGACAGCTCAAAGAATTTTCACAGAGTGAGTATCCAGCTCAAGAAAGAGAACAAAAATAGTATTTCCAGAAGCACCTTCAACCTCTTCCCCTGGCTGCCCACACCCTGACTTCTAACACAACATTCTTCTTTCCAAATCATGTGTTCCCATGGTGAAATCACACGCTCAAAAAACGCTTTCAGTGGAGAGTCAGTTGTTTCGAGCTTGCTGTCTGCTGAGTCCTTCTAGAGGCAACTATGGGTAACAATTTATTGAGAATCTCTTCTGAGACATCTTTCGTATATGTAGGTACATACCTTTTGCCTGCTGGATCACTTTCTACAGAAGTTTGTGTTTGGATTATCTGTTATCTTTAATTTCTGTTCTAGGCTAGCACACCAGAGCTAAGCATTTGGAAAGCTAACACCCATAGTATGATTCTCACAGAAAATGACAGCCCCCTTGCAGCTAGGATGCTCACCTTGCCTTGCTCCCTGGCATAACATTCTCTCTGGTCCATCTCCTGCCTGATTCACATGCTCTAAGATGAAATGAAGGGAAGTTGAGCTTGGCAGAGAAGAAAGCAGCTCTCCAAGGGCGCATATGAGTAATCCTCTGGAGGTGAAGCTGGCACCCAGCTGCCAAAATCTGCCTTCTGTTTGAAGCTGAGAAAACGCAGGCACAGGATTCACCAGCAGAGTAAGTGTGAGCACTGTCTGCATGCTGGAAGAGGCCAGGTGTTGTTGAGAGCCTCTTCATGACTGCAGTCATGTAAATACCTGGGCGCCATTTCAGCTGACTCCAGTCAGACCCCAGACAATGTGACTCTGCCCCTCTCACTGCAGGACAAAGTGAGCCTCTCTCACCCTTCCCGCTGGGATCTTCCAAAATGCCTTCCTCCAGCAAGTTTTTCTGAACCCCAAGAAGGGGGTGACTGGCCCAGGACAGAGCATGGATTATGGAGTCAGGAGAAGCGGGTCCAAATCTGCATCTCTTAGAAGATCTGTGACTTGGGAAAGGCACTTAGTCTTGGAATCTCATAATGTGTGTGGAGACAGGGAAAGGATGACCTTTCTTCAGGTAGCTACAATTAGTGTGATAATGCATGCAAAGTCACCCACCACCGATATAAAGGTTAGATGCAGGTCCCCAAGGATCCCCTATTAGAAAACCAAAATCAAATACTTCTTCCATAAAACCAGCTTCCCTTCTTCTTCACACACTATCATTTTAACCCCAAGTATTAAGAACAAACACAGAACTTACTGTCATCTTCTATCCGTTCTTTCCCTTGACTCCTCCCAGGTACTCAATCACCAAGTTCCCAGACACTTCCTGACAATGTCTTCTAGCCCCAGCTCCCTGCTCCTGCTGCTGCTGTGGTTCAAGCAAATCCCTCTTCTCATCTAGTGTGGTGGTTCCCAGCCACGGTCCATTGGAACCACCCCTCTACGCATGTTTGGAGATATTTCAGTTGTCACAACTGGGGAATGCAGAGGCTGCTAAACACCCTATAATGAAAATGGCAGCCCCCAGCAAAGCATTATGTGGCCCAAATGACATTGGTGCCAAAGTTCAGAAGCATTCACCTAGCCCCAATCTTCTCCTTATATAACCTCCTTCCTCTCCCTCTGTCAGGATAATATTGGTAATTTTTTTTCTTATGATCTAAATTTACAGTAGCTATTCCCTGGATCAAGCCTATATTCTAAGCTTACTTTGCTTTCCTATAGAAAAGAAAGACTAATGTCAAAAATAAATAACCTTGTTGAGTGATAGATATGTGCTAAGAATCTAAGTATTTAATACGTATTAACTCATATTGTCCTCCAAACAGCTCTATTTGAATTCAATTCAGGTAATCATAAGCTCCAACATTATAAGAGTGCTTTCTTTAATCAAGCTTGGGATCTCGTAGACAATAAGGATTTTCTGAAAAGCAAGTCACTAATGTCAATAATGTCAAACAGGCGTGCTAAGATTTGTTGGATTTGTTACATAACTGACACTACTAAACATCTCACGTGATACTTCCTTTTATCACCAAAAATGAACATTCTCCCCTGTACAGTAACAAAATGCAAGTGTCTTACTTATTCATGACCAGTTAGATCCTCATGTAGTTGGAGGTCCATGGGAAAAAAAAATAAATATATCACTTTTCCAAACTTAGGCCATTTTGTTACTCCACAACAGAATTTCTCTGACGCTAAGGTCTCCACATGTAAATGCATGCTCGACCTTCTTTTTCTCATGTTTTGCCTCAAAAAAAGTCCTGAGATCCAGTGGGCTCGGCTCTTTGAAGGGCTTACCCCTGCCCTCAGGTGTGCTTGCACTTTAGGAAGGTTTCCAAAGCACCAGCCTCGTCTTGCCCATCAGTTGGATCAGGATGACTTTGCCAATCTTGTGGACTGATTGATGTTCCTGGAATCTTCAGATCAGGGATATGTAGGACTGCAGGGTATGGGAGAGTTCACAGTTCTGGGCAGGACAGTTCACATTCACTGTTACCTAGGGCAGAACAAGGCAAACCCTGGCCCTCTTTTCAATAGGGATAGTAAAAAAATGAATGTGCTACCTTGATGGCCACCTATCATGTACCTGGAAACAGGCCAATCTGCTCTAATAGACACCGACATATGACCCAGCAGCTATCACTGGGTCTACTCTTTGCATTAATTCAAGTAGCTTTATTGTCACCCTCTAGGATCTGTGTGAGTTTTGCAGATATCAGTATAGGAAATCAAACTACAAAACAATAGGAGCCACCATCCCCACATTTTAAGTCTTTAAGGATGCTAATCTCTGCTATTCCTGCTAGTATGCAGTATTGTTTTATATTTACTATTGACATAGGGACAGGTATTTTCAGTGACTTACCCTTAGCCTTTCCTGTTACAAAAGCTCTTGGCCCTCCAACCAAGAAACCTCACAGGGAGTTGTGACAGTTACCAAGGATGGTAGATTCATTTTCAAGAGCTGCTATAATGAAATATCAGACTGTGTGGCTTAAATGACAGAAATCTGTTTTGTCACATTTTTCCAGGCCTCAAGTCCAATATAAGGTTTCTGCAGGATGGGCTCTTCCTGAGTCCTCCCTCCGTAACTGTAGATGGTAGTCATCTCCCTCTGTCTTCACAAGGTCTCTGTCTGTGTGTGTCTGTGTCCTAATCTCCTCTTCTTATAAGGACATCATTCATATTCATCATTCAAATTGGATTAAGGCCCTCATTTATGATAATCACCTCTTTAAAGGTCCTATCTCTAAACACAGTCAAAGTCTGAAGTCCTGGCAGCTAGGAGTTCAACATGTGAATTTGGAGAGGACGCAATTTGATGCATAATAAACATCTATACCAATGATGTGATTGAAGACAGGAGAAATAACTACACAGCATGTCAGAGAATGCAGAGTACCCAAGAAGCAGGCATGAACTTGGGTTACGGAGCCCTGTTGAGCCCTGCCATGTTTATAGGGCCTTAGAAGCTGAGGGTCGGTAGCTACCCACTCTCTCCCTGAAGCAGCCCTTCTGAATGGTGTGCCACAGCCTTCTCCACAATGCCATTGTATTCAGATGGATTCATCAGGGACTCCTTGGCCATCTACTTGAACATCTTGTAAACTCAGACTCTGTTTTGAATGCATACCACCTCTCCTAAAGTGACTAGTGAGACTGTCACCTCTCAGAGCCATTGTGGTTTTGAACATTCCATTTCCAAAAACAAAGAATAATTCACTAGGTAAAATAATGCAGTAAGTGAGATACCAAAAGCCCTGGGTTCTTAATTCTCACTCACAGAATGCCCTTGCTACCCATAGAGTAGTCCATGGACTGGCCCCAGCTGCAGCCTCTGAGAACTTGTAGAAATGCAGACCCCCAGCCCCACCTAGAATGCTGAATCAAGATCTGCACTGTAACAAGATCCCTTCAGGTAACTCTTATGCTCACCAAGTTTGAGAAGCACTGTTCTATGTGACATTGGGCAATTAATTAACCTTTCTGAGCCTGACTTTCCTCATCTGCAAAGGAAGAAAATTATAACTACAAGAGCCCTGAGATCCCTTCAAGTTTCAAACTACTGTGACAAACCTGAGCAGAGTTTGATCTTTAAAAGTAGCACTCTGCCTCTCAGAAAGTCATTAAACTTTTAGCCCTCTTCTTGCATGCACATTCTGCTTCCTGAAAATTTGACTTCTATCTGGAATCAGCAATTAAAGTCATGGTTGAAGGGAGACTTCTGATAGCCTGAATGCAAAAGGCATTCTTGTTAATATGTCAGCCCTGTACCCTGTGGCTAAGGTACCATAGAGGTGTCTTAGGGTAATGTGCAAATGTGCTAGACCAACACTTATTGGAGTTGGAAGGTGATTTAGGGGAGGCCAGCAATTTTACCCGGTTAGTGACTTGACCCTCAGCAAAGACCCATGACACCTGGTTAGTCAGTGTAATTTATGGCAATGCTTCATTTACACCCAGCTATCAGCAATGAGATAGCAATGGGGAAGAGAGGAAAGATCTGGAATGAATGAGAGAGAGAGACACTTTAAGGTTGAAAACTAAATCATCATCTGTTCCCTCTGTATGGGTCATTGGAAGCCCCAGGATCAATTCTAAATTGAAAACTCTCCAATAATGAAGAATTCAGAGTAATGCAAGTATGATCTGCAAATAAAGACTGGCATTTTAATAATCAAGACAAAGCTTATCATCAAAAGATATTTTTTTAAAGATCATATGAATAAAGTTACAAGGCTCTTAAAATATATACAGAAATACTGTTTGAAAAAAATAACATTATTATTAACATGAATACAATAATACTAATAAAAATAATTGTGACTAACTGATATCGAGCACTTTCTCAGTGCTAGAAACGTTTTTTGTACTTCATTAGTAAGACACAGGAATGAAGCACTACTATTATTATTCCCTTTAAATAAGTAAAGAAACTGAAACTTAGATTAAAAGATATTTCTAATGCTGTGCAGCTAGAACAAGAATCCAGATAATGTGACTCCAACCCTCTATTCTATACTGTTTTGCATTTCTTAATAATCTAATATTTACTACAGATGTGAATATATACACACACACACATACACACATAGGTGTGTGTGTGTGTGTGTGTGTGTGTGTAAAATCCCTATTCTATAGAGAAGAGGAAGACAATTACCTTCCCAGATTCGCCCTGGTTTATCTATGGGGAGAAGCAGCCTGGTCCACCTGACTGGGAAGCCAGCTTCTGTCCATGGTAGCCATCATCTCTCTGCACTTGGTCTGTGCTAGATCTTTCCCTTTGTTACAACTAGAAACCAGTAAACAAGGTGATACCTACCTGATAAGCTCTATAAGGTCTTCTCTCTAGATGAATGACAGGACTCTACTTAATCTATAATAAACATGATGTTTTAACTTAATTTAAACCTAAAAAGAAATAAATTCTTTAGTTTCTAAAGAAGTAAAACTGTGTGGAAAATATAATTCAGATAAGATTCACTGGAAATTTTGTGTTAGAGACAGAGTCTGTATTTAGTCTTTAGAACTATTCTAGGTGACTTTCATGTCCAATTTATCGGTGATCAGTCGTGGTTGAGACACATGACGGGACAGACTCTGTGGTGTTCATCCACACCCTGGGCACCTACCACACTGCCTCTTCCAAGCTCCAGAATCCACGCTCTCTCGCTGAAGCTTTGGTTTCCTTTAGAAGAAAAATTCTCTGCCTGTGTCCAGAAGGGCCAACCGTGCTGGGGAGTGCTCACCACCTCCCAACAGTCCTGACCAGTTCCTAGTGGGGGCTGATTCCTCTGCTCTCCATCCCTTCCCAAAGAAGCTGCAAGATGATTTCTACAATTTCTCTCAGAAGTCTCCAGAGAAATAAGCTAGTGTCCATCGTGCATAGTGCCAATAATCAAAAATTGCTTAACAATTCTCTTCTCATTAGCTTCCTTTTTTCCCCATCTCTCATTTCCTCCATTCCCAAGTTTTCTTCTGGGATCAACTTCCAAATAAACTCTTTGTATCTGAAGCCTTAGTTGGGGTTTCTCTCAAAAGCAATCACCAAGATCAGATAGGTGACTTACTGAAGTTTATACTCATATTAGAGCTAAGTGCTGGCTTTATATCAAGACTGGGTGTTTAGGGAAATGAGAATAAGCAGGCCATGCAAGTTCTCTTCTATTTGAGTTGACAGTCCAGTGGGCAAGACACTGAGAAAGTAATTTGTCAAAGGGTTAGTCATAGTGGCACAGAGGAAGCCAGTCCAAGGGAGTCATGAATTGTGTTCCATATATTTTGATCTGTAAAGAGGAAGTAAAGATCGGGGGGTGCTTCATTCAAAAGAAATTGCCCATCAAAAGAACATACAAAGGACTCTGCTTTGCACCTACCTGGAGCAAGAACAAAATCAATGTGCTGTGGAGAGAGAAAAAGGGCAATGAAATTTGGGCTGAGGATGAGGAGGTGGGCAAGGGATATATCTAGAAAAGATTTTTAATTTTAATAAGGATTCAGGACTTTATCCTCAGGGCAATGAAAATATGTTGTAGAATTTTAAACAAGGAAGTAAAAATAATCACTTCAGTTAAAATGTGTAGACATGATAAGAATAAAATAAAGAATTGCAGTTAAAAGATAAGAGATCTCATACTTCTAGTCTAGAATTATATATATATTTTTTCAATAAAATAATATATTTTGTTGACTGTGTCATTTAGGGATTGAGTTTAGCAGGACATGATGTGAAATGCATATAACAGGAGCTTAGCAAGTTAGGGGGTGTGTTAGTCATCTTCTCATTGCTATGACAAAATACTGCAGAAAATCAACTTGAAGGAGAAAAGATTGATTTTGGCTCACAGTTTCAGAAATTTCGATCCAAGTTCAGCTGGCTCCATTGCAATGTGCTTGTGGGTGGTGAGGTACAAGGTCATAGCCAAGAGGACATGGTAGAACAGAACTGCTCACCGTGATGGTTCAGAAGTAGAGTCAGAGGGAGGAAGGGGCTGGGAATAAAATATACCTTTCCAGGGCATGCCCCCAGTGACCTGTTTCCTCCAAGTATGTCTTATAGTGCACACCGCCTCCCAATAGTTGTTCAACTATGATCCCACCAATGGATCAGAGTCCTCGTGATCCCATCAATCCCTAAAACCCCACCTCTGAATATGGCTGCATTGGAGACCAAGCCTTCAGTGCCTGACCTTAGGGGACAGCTCAGATTCAAACCTTGACAGGAAGGTATTTCCCTCTCACATATGTTCAAAAGTACGTGTTTTCTTGTCTTTAGTTTGTTGGCTCCAGGTGTTGGGAACAAAGCCTTCCTGGCTGCCTTGGTACTCAAATCCCGACAACCCCAACCATCCTGCCTACATTCCAGACAAGCCCATGTGGGAAGGAAAGTGAACAAGCAGACTCTGGCCAGTCCACTTCTGTAAGGGTTTTCTCAAGTTGTCCAAAATGTGTCCTGTGGTCATCCTCAGCTACCAGGGAGATGGGGAATGTCGTGCGTAGCTAAGAACATTGCCACTGAGCAAAACCATGAAGCTCCATTAATAAGACAGAGAGGGAAAGTGGATCCTGGGAATCAGTTAGCGGGCGTCCTCCCTCTTGGAACAACAAAAGCGATTAGATGAAACAGCAAACAGCAAGCTATAGCAGGAGAAAAACTCATAACTATAATAATTTTAATACTATCTCCATTTGCAAAACATTTGTACTTTTCAAAATACATTTTGTGAATTCAATTCCCATGCTTGATATACTTAATAAAATAGAGGAGCATAGAGATATCGACGTTTCACTAAGCAGAAACAACCCAAGAAAAGCCAAAAGCATGATAAATAGGAACGGCAGAACAAACCAATGGTCTTTGTGCCTTAAATTGTTTCCCTTTCACAAATTCTTTTTTCTGGGCCTTGTGAGTGACCTAATTGGTTGTATCTTCCTGGAGAAGGCATATTTGGCAGGAAGGAAGATACTGTAGTTTAAAAGAAAGAGTGCCTCTTCCTTCTGTGCTCGAAACCCTCTTCTCCAGCCTGGGTTTCCTGTTGGGTAAAGTCTGGTCAAGCCCACCTGCCTTCAGGTGCTCACAGGCTGCCTAGACAATTCTGGCTCAGTATCTACTAATTTTACTACTTGTGCATTCTTTGTTGATAATGCTGCTACTTTTAATTAAAGACACTAGGAAGAATACTAAGGGAACCTATTTGTAGGGCAGGGAGTGGTGGTTTTGACTTGGCAGGAAAGGTTATGGAACCTGAAGCCAAAGTGCAGCGGCTATGGGTGCAGCCAGGGGTCTCACCTACCCCAGCCAGCTCAGCCGGTCAGGAGCTCCACAGGGTGGTCAGCACAGTTCTGTCCTGGCGTGGCGGCCTTCTTTATCAGGGAAGTACTGCATCCAGAGCAGGGAGGGGAAGGAGAATAGGGAAGGCTGTGGGGAGATGGCCTTTGGTTTTCATTTCCCCTCAGAAAGACCAGATTTTTGTCACCTTAAACAGTCTCTCAGCCCTGAAAGGAGCCCAAGGACACGGTTTCCACAGTGACTCACAGCTTCTGAGGAGCGAGAATCCCCAGGGCCGTGAGCAGGCCTGCCTGCGGGAGCCCCTCCATGCCTTTTGGCCCTGCTGTGAGCCCCAGGTGTTCCCTCCGAAGGACTGTGGGCTTCCATCCCCATCACACACCTGAAGAACATGGAACAAAATCATCTGAACCAGGCCCCCAGGGAGCTCGGTTCAGCTGCTGGAGTTCCGGCACGGCTGGGGCTGAGCTTGAACAGGCAGTGGAGTCCGCCCTCATTTACCACTGTGGACTTCAGGCCAGGCTGGCTCCAAGCAACACCCTGCAAACAAGAAGTGGTAGAGCTCTGGTCCTTTCTCAAGGAGTCCCCGGAGTCACCTCAGCAAAGACTATATACCTAGGAGGAAAGGGAAGGGGTAGTGACCTGGCTGAGAATTGGGGGTGGTTCTTAGAGAAGGCGTTTTTCTTTTGTTAGCATAGAAGGAAATAGCAGAACGAAATATCAGGCAGGGAGTGAGAATGTCCAAAGGCCCAGAGAGGGAGCATAGGCTGGCGTAGCCTGAGGCTGGAAGCAGTGAGCTACAAGGCCATTTTCAGAGAGATGTGCTGGGTTGCCTCGTAGATGCATGTGCTAAAGCACATGATTGTCTATTCTGCAGTCACAGGGAGTTGATGAAGGATTTTGACCAAGGGCTGGCTGTATTCAGATATTTATTTAGATTATTAGATCAGCATGATGGAGAGAGAATTGGAGTGGAGTCATCCTGGAGCAAGGAAGATGAGCTAAGCAACTAGCGTGAGGTTCTGGAGACCACCCGTGGAGGCTGCCTCCTGGGCAGCATGTGGGACCAGAGGAGGGAGCCCCTAATGCACTGTGCAGGCAGACACTATGGCTCCTTGGGTGCAACTGTTTCCACCTGACAGTGGGAGAACAGACAAGGCTTACCCCAGGCGCAGGTTGAGGACTTCTGGCCCCAGCTCCTTCTCTCAGGGTAATCTGGGGACTCAAAAATACCTAATAGAGAAATAATAGAATAAACCAAAAATAGAATAATAATAAACCAAAAATATTAATAGAATAAACCAGAAATCACTGGTTCCCCAGGAATTCCTGCCAAGTTGATGAGTATCTTGAATGCTTTCATTTTTTTTTTATTTTTCTTTTTAAGAGAGAGTGAGAGACAGAGAGAGAATTTTTTAACATTTATTTTTTAGTTTTTTGGTGGGCACATCTTTGTTTGTATGTGGTGCTAAGGATCGAACCTGGGTCGCACGCATGCCAGGAGACCGCGCTACCGCTTGAGCCACTTCCCCAGCCCCTCTTGAATGCTTTTAAAAAGAGATCTTTTGCACACACACAGAGGTATTTCAGGGATATAGCTGGGGCCTCTCTTTGGTTTTTGAGAGCCTTCAAAGATTTTAAATATACAAAGCCTCAGAACTTGCATCCTTTTACTTAGTCCCCTTACAGGTCACTACCACATGACCTCTTGCTGCATCAACTACAGTCTGAGCAGATGTGTTTGGGAAATAGTAGTGAATTCGCTGCAAAATATAACCATTTCCTAACATTTGTATTCATTTCTTTGAGCCCTTGGCTTATTTCTAGATATTAATTTAAATCCCCTCCTAATTTTAATTAGAGGTAGGATTTCATAGTGTCAAGTCTTTTTTATTTATTTTTTCCTTCCAACATAGAATTTTAATCTCAGCCATCCAGGATTTAAAGAATCTCTATTTATTTCGAGACTTAACAACAATGAGTGGGGATTACTACTGGATAGGGAATAAGGAAGTGCGCTCACTGCACCTCTGGAAATTAATTAAAAATGTTTTAAGATTTTTTAATGGGTTATTTAGTGAAATCACCCTGAAGCAATGAACTATTGTAAGCCGAGCTCTAACATAAGATTCAGGTTTTTGTGAGTTTAGTGGCATCTGGCTTGATCCCTCCTGGGCCCCTCCATCCCTCCTTATCCCCCACCTCATCTCTTATTGCACAGCCTCTACCCTGCCCGTCCTCCACTGCCCTTTAAACTACAGTATGTCTCAATTCCTCCCTCTTCAGGTATCATGTGGGTTTATGCCCATTTGTTTTATATATATATATATATATATATATATATATATATATATATATATATATATATATATATTTATGGGGGCTACCAGGGATTGAATTCAAGGATCCTCGGCCACTGAGCCACATCCCCAGCCTCATTTTGTATTTCATTTAGAGACAGGGTCTCACTGAGTTGCTTAGCACCTTGCCATTGCTGAAGCTGGATTTGAACTTGCTATCCTCCTACTAAGCCACCCAAGCCACTGGAATCACAGACGAGTCCCACCGTGCCCAGCTTACATAGATTTTTAAATGACAAGTAATGTATTTATGTATTCAAGGGGCATTGCAGTGTTTCAGTCCACACTATGGGATGATCACATCAGACAGATTGACCAACATGAGCACATTTGCCTTTGAATCTCCTGTCACTTCTGGTTGAACCTACTCCCACCTCCACACTTTATTCACCTGATAAATTCAAGACTTTGCTAATACATCCTCAGAAATACTCAAAGACTCTCCTAGACAGATCCAGACACCCCCGCTTCATCTCCATCCTTCCTCAGCTCTGTTGGTGTCTATAGAAGGCATTGTGCTGTGTTGGACCCTGTCTCCCTTTCTGCACTGTCAGCTCTGGTGGGATTTGCTTCTGTGTGCCACCCACCAGGCTCAGAGCAGGTCTTCAAAAATAGCAGTGATTCAAAAACTCAGCTCACCCCTATTCTACTCTTTCAAGTTGGAGTGATGTGAGTAACTAATGAAAATTAGGGTTTTTTTTTTTTTTTTTTTAAATCTTCCAGGCTGTTTATGCTTTCAATTTGTCGACCGCATGGGTTCAGTCCATTCACATTTTGGAGATTTAACTAGTGCGCTTATTAAATGCCAACTAAAAGAAGTGGCAGAAAACTATCAATTTGATTGCTTAGAATTTGCAATTTTCTGTTTTCAGGAGCACCATGGGTGTCAAGACTTGACAATGTTATGGTTTGATTCAACTGTATGAGTAACACAGAATGTTTTTTCTGCACTGGAAGATTTCCTGCTTTCTTCTGAGAAGCAATCAAAAGCAAGAATGTTGATAAGGGGCAAAGTCCTACTGTTTGCCTCCTGCTTTGGTGTCTGATTGTACCCAGGATGGACCCGCCATGCACAGCAAGGATGCACTGCATCTTCAAGACAAGTGATGGAACTGGATTCAGAAGTCGCATCTACAGGGACCTTTCATTTAAGCTCAAGTTAAGTTTAAGAATTTAACAAACACACCCAAAGCTTACTCCCCAGCGCACTTTCAGAATTTTTTAGAAACTTAGGGGTACATAAAATATGTTGTTGTCAAAAAAGATTCTCTAGACTCAGGAACATCTTACTTGGCCTAGGCTTCACACTGTTTTACATGGAGGATCGGGGATGGAACACACCGTCTGGAGCCTCATCTTGAATCCCCACTTGCAGGGCTGATGGTCCCTGCAGTAGCTTGCCCCTTCCAGCCTAGGTTTCCTTAGTGGGGAGTAATCTCATCCTGCAGCAGCCCCCCAACCCCCAGCATTTCAAGCAGTGAGGTTCCTGCTCCTTCCCCCTGCCTTCTGCCTGCCTCCCTGGAAGGGGAATAAAAGTAAACTTCCATGCTTAGCTTCCCATTCTAAAAACGCAATGCTCTGATTTAGCTTTGAGTCTTTTGTGAATTTAGAAACCAGATAATCAAGTTTATTTGAATTACATGGAGGAAAAAAAGAATAAAGGTAGTTCATTAAAAATGAAGAAAATTAGAGAAATGTAAATCAAAACTACTCTAAGATATCATCTCACTCCAGTCAGAATGGCAGCTACTAAGAATACAAACAACAATAAGTGCTGGCGAGGATGTGGGGGAAAAGGCACACTCATACATTGCTGGTGGGACTGCAAATTGGTGCAGCCAATATGGAAAGCAGTATGGGGAGTCCTTAGAAAGCTGGGAATGGAACCACCATTTGACCCAGCTATCCCACTCCTTGGTCTATACTAAAGGACTTAAAAACAGCATACTACAGGGACGCAGCCACTTCAATGTTTATAGCAGCACAATTCACAATAGCTAAACTGTGGAACCAACATAGATACCCTTCAGTAGATGAATGGGTAAAGAAAATGTGGTATATATACACAATGGAATTTTATTCCACATTAAAAGAGAATAAAATCATGGCATTTGCAGGTAAATGGATGGAGTTGGAAAAGATAATGCTAAGTGAAGTTAGCCAATCCCAAAAAACCAAATGCAAAATGTTTTCTCTGATTGAAGGATGCTGATTCATAATGTGGTGGGGAGGGGCATGGGAGGATTAGCTGAACTCTAGATAGAGCAAAGGAGAGGGAGAGGAAGGGAGGGGGATGGGGGATAGGAAAGAAGGTGAAATGAGATGGACATCATTACTCTAAGTACATGTATGAAGATACAAATGGTGTGACTCTACTTTGTGTACAACCAGAGATATGAAAAACTGTGCTCTACGTGTGTAATATGAATTGTAATACATTCTGTTGTCATATATAACAAATTAAAAAATAAATGAAGAAAATTCCAGAAATGTATTTTAAAAATGCATACTTGGGACAAGACCCGTGCCATACATAGAAGCTGTCATCCTTTGTATGTCACACATGCATTCAACAGACCCTGCTTTGCCTGCTGGGTCAAGACCAATGCTCTGGATTCTGTGGATTCAAAGGTGATGGAGACAAAAGTGCCCTGTTTGCAATACAACAGCTAACACCTTAGTTGAGAATATTACATGGCACCTAGTTTGTAACCATCATGATCCCAGTGATATAATAGAGCAGTTGTCCAGGTGTGGCAGGGAGAAGGACAAGACAGGGGTTCTGAATCTATCAGCTCCCTGGGGGGACCCTACCGTGCTTGACCATGGATTGAGCACCCTGGAGTAGAGGCCAAGCACCAGATGCAGACAGCTCGGTGGGGGGTGCAGGAAGCTGGCAGTGATGGCAGGAACAGGAGCAGAGAGAAGCCATAAAAAACCCAAAGGCCTCACAGTGGCCATGGCTCACGGGAGGGCTGATGTCCATCCAGTCCTTAGTGTCCCTGAAGGATCACTCAAGAGGTAACCGTTAGGCCAGGGCCTGCAGCCAGCTGCCTGTTTTAGAAAATAATGTTTCTCTGGCTCACAACCAAATCCTTGTGTTTACCTACCTTCATGGATGATCTCATGCTTCAATGGCAAAGCAGGATCCTCACGAAGAAAATCCTGAGGCCGAAAAGTCTAGAAGATTTGCATTCCTCTTTATAGGGAAGTCTTCAGAATAGTGCCCACTTCAAGGACTTCCCTGTCATCAGATTAGACCACACTGCAGGCTAGTGCTGGGCTGTGACCCTCTGTAGCTATCTTGTGACCAAGGTACTGGCACAGGATCCAGAGCACCAAGAACAAAAATCCCCAAATGTGGGTAAGTCCTTAAACACATATTGGTGCTTAAAATATAATCTTCCTTTACAAAACAGAAATTTGCTTCGAGGGATTCTAAGGGTCCTTCTGCCGGGCATGCTCTGGAGGACATCTGTCCAGGGTGCTCTTTAATTTCATTCAGAAATACCACTCCCTCAAAGAGCACCCCTGTCCCCGTGGCCTGAGTAGCACACTCTCTCCCAATAGTGCTGCGCTGCCCCGCGGAAGCCCTGGTCAATCCCTGGCTCCTTCCTGCAGAACACAGGACCTGGAGCAAGGCCCTGTTCACATTCCCTGTTCATGGCCCCTGTGAACGTGCCCACTGAGCGCAGTAATGAAGGGACTTGAGAGTGCCACACATGTGAGATCTGACCTTCTAAGAGTGGGTTAGACCCAGAGTCTTAGAAAGAAAAGGGGAGGCCAGTAATCAGGAGAAAATTCCATGGGAGACTATGGGCTATTTCCTTAACTCAGTGATGTACCTAGAAGTCTAATTGAATCACAGAAAAAAAATATTACTTTCACTTTATGGTGAGACCATGAGACGTTGTGGCAAATGCATGGGGTGATACAGGTCTGCGTTCAAATTCCAAATCTAGTTCTTAACTTTTGACAATTTTATACATCAAATATATGTATATTATAACGAAAATGTTATTTATATGTAAAATATGTAACATTACATATGTACCTGCACATATTTAATCTATATGCATATTACACACACACGTCCCAGTTCATGGGCTGAGTACACCTTGCCCAACGTATTTGGAACAAGAGGTGTTTCAGATCTCTCAGGTTTTTTGTTTGTTTCTGTTTTGTTTTGTTTTTAATTTTGAAAATCTGCATAGACTTCACTAGTTGAGAATATATGTTTTGAAAATCTGAAAAATCGGAAATGTTCCAGAATCTGACACCGTTTAAGCATCAGGTTGACCATTCCTGGGGACGTGCAGCCTGTATTAATCAGGATAGTGCGTGCAGAGTTACTGATGCCAGCCTGGCCCTCAGTTTCCTCCTCTTCCAGCAATACCCCTGCACGGCTAGGAGCCCAGACCTGCCTCCAAGTTCCCTAGCTCGCCCACACCTCCTTGATTTTCATTCTGAAAGTGAAAGTAGGAGCCTGGAGCAGCCTCTCAGAGGAAAGCCCCTGGGCCCTAGCCTGCTCTGTTTGGGTGGAGAAGACTCACTTCTGGGAGAATTCCAGGAAGTCTGTAGACAGGGCTGCCCTTTGTTTACTGTGTTGACAGTCTTGTGGTTGCCATAGCTTGACTTCAGGCAGCCAGTTCCAACCGCCTCATTAAAATAAAGCCTGCTTTATGCCTTCAATGGCAGGTGGAGAGGTGGCTGCCACCCCTGGCTGGGACTACTACTGCAGCCAGAGGCTGGGCTTCCAAACCAGGGCAGGTTGTGCCCAGGCTTGCCTGATGCCAGGGAGCTGCGGTGTCTCCACGAGTTTCAGGGGAAAATATCCTTCAGCACAAAAGGCAGATTTTATGCTCTACTCAAAATAACTGCCAAGGTTTTCTGTTCTTTTCTTTTAATTTTTTTTTTAATCCAGTTAGAAGGCACTCTGTAAACAGGGCACAGTTCAAGAGAAAGTGGCCTGCAAACAAAAAGTCCTTCTGAACTTTTAAGGACTTGTAATTACAACAAATAAGCTTGGCCCCAGACTAACTTCCTCCCCCTAAGATCTACAGCCTCCAGCTGCTTGGAGAATTTTAGACTCCTTCTGGACTGGCATAATCAATTCTTGTTTGTTTATGATATTGAGGAAATGGGAAATTTCTAGTCTACTAACTAATTCAGGTCAGTGGTAACAAATTGTACCAGACTTAGTTTCAAGACCTGTGCTGGTTGTTTGATGACTGTGTGATGTTAGACAAAGTATTAACCTCTCTGAACTCAGTTTTTCTCATTTGTAGTATATGCAAAATCATGTTTAACTTTAAAGGCTGGTTGGGAACCTCATTTTCAAGGCTCTTAGAATAGCAGAGCTGAAGTAACTTCATCTTACTCTTTGACCTCTGGATAGTGCTTTAAGATATACCTAGGAAAGAGCTCAAGATGGTAACGTCACAAGCCTAAGGTAGAAGGGATGGAAATTGAGAAGCCCAACATGGAGAAGATGACATGAAAATACCTTCAAATAAGCAAAAGGCCGTTAGGTATGCGCGGGGCTATACTTCCCTAGGTGACATGGAATTACAAAAGAAAGAAAGTGGCAGTCATTAAAGGCAACGGAGTTTAGTTTAAAATTGGGCCATATTGACTATGAATTAAGAATGGACTGTGAAGTCTACCAGATTTTAGCTTTTTTTAGCCGTTCTCTTAGGACCCCGGGAAATTTTTCTTCCTTCCCAAGTCTCAGTTTTGTTTCTGACAAATGGAGCCAATATCAATCCTCAGAACCAAACAAGGCACAGATTATTCAACGCTTAGTGGTATAAAGCTCTTTGTGGCCGGCTCACAACAACAGGCCCAAATAGAAAGTAACTGCAACTGTGCGATGTGGCAATATAATAACAGCAGCTATTGGGTTCCCTAACGTGCAGAGAGTCACCCAGAGGAGTGGAGATGGTACCCAGCCTCAGGAGTGGGGCTGGCAGACCAGGGCCACCGTCGGCTGTGCTCCAAACACGAGTTCTGTGTCGTCAGTTTCAACTTTGTCACTGCAGGCTTCTTCCGAAACAGCTGTTTTGAGATGTGACTTGTACATCACAAAATTCACCGTCAAAGTCTTTGATCTGTGAGTTCCGTCTGCACAGGATTGTTATTGTAGACCCTAAAACTCCAGAGCAGTGACCAGGCGCTGTGCCCTCTACCCCTTCTTCCTAGCCGCCTCCAATCTACTTCCTGTCCCAGAGGATTCTCCTCTTCAGGACAGCCCCTGTAAATGGAATCTAAAGTACACAGCCCCTGGCCGCAGGCTTCTTCCACTTGCCCTATCATTGCATCATTCGTCCTGTTGTAGCCACGTCGGTATTTTATGCCTGTTTATTTCATTGTATAGATACATCACACTTTGTCCCCTTATCAATGAGGGACACTTGGGTTGCTTCCATTCTTTGGCCATCCTGTGCGAATTTTTGTATGAAGTATGTTTTTGTTCTCTTGGGTATGCCAGACGCAGAATTTCTAAGTCACAGTATAACTAACGCGTTCTCCACATTCTTAATCATGTCTGTTGCTGTTTTTTATTTTAACTCCCCACCCATAAACACACAGTGGGTATGACATGGTGACTCCTTATGATATCTATTTCTCTAATGACTAATGATGTTGAACATTATTTTATGTGTTCATTGACCACTTTTATGTTTTCTTTGAAAACAAAATATTTTCTATTTCTTTGGGAAAACAATATCTATTCCTATCTTTGCCCATTTTTAATTGTGTTCCTCTGTTTTAAAAAATTCTTTATATATTCTACATATAAACCTCTTGTCAAATATATGATTTGCAAGTATGTTCTCTCATTTTGTGACTTGATCACATAGTTGCTGGTGTTTTGGGGAAAAACAATAAAAACATCTTAAGTTTGGATGGTCGGTGTCAGGGTCTGCTTTTGTCCTCTTGATTCTATTCCATTGTTCTGTGGTTTCATTTATATGCAAGAGCCACACTATCTTGATCACTGCATATTTGTGCTAAGTTTTGAAATCAAAACCTGTGAATTCTTACCTTGTTTCTTTTTTTTCAGGACCACTTTAGCTAATCAAAGTCCTTTATTTGCCATATAGATTTCATGATCAGTTTGTCAAATTCTTCAAAATAAATCAGCGGGAACTTTATAGAGACTGTGGTGAATCTGTTGGTGGATTCCAGGAGTCTTGCCAGGTTAGCAGTTTTAAGTCTTCTGAGACATGAAGTTAGGGTAGTTCTCCCTTTATTTAGATTCTTCTTTAATTTCCTCTAACAATGTTTTAGTTTCATACAGCCTTGTACATTTATTAAATTTATTCCTGAGAATTTTATTATCTTTACTGTTATGGTAAATGGAATTGTTTTCTTAGTTCAGCTTGTAGCTTATTCATTGCTAGTGTGTAGAAAAGCAAATGATTTTTGAATACATATTGGTCTTGTGTCAATTTCAACTTCCAGTAGGAACATGGATCACATATTTACAGAGACTAATAAAAACAAACTAGTGTAACAGGTCAATTCACAAGTAAAAGAAGCCTACTTTACCTTGTATCTCCTCGAAATATTGGCAATAATGACATTTTTAAGTCTGTATTAATCAGAAAATTGCCTTAATTTTGCTTTTCTCCTTGAAAGACATTGCCAGAGGAGACAGGTACCTGAATGACAGTGGGGACAGACGGGTGAGAGTAAGCACTGTGACGGAGGAGGACCTGGAGGCAGGATTGTGGTTTGCTCCACATGGACCTGGCAGCCACCTACAGCTTTATGCCACCTTCACAGCCTCTAGTAAGAGAACACCAAGCCCTGAAACACTCTTTTTAATTAACAGCCACTGCAAGAGCAAGGCAACACACACTAAGTTTTATTCAAGTCCTATGAGTCGTTCCCAGAGAAAAAAATGTTTTTCAGATTATAGTGAAGCCTGAAGAAATCAATAATTTTTATTCAATCTGTGCTTCTTGTTTTACACAGTTTCGGCATATTCTCCCCAAACCACTTCTGTTCTTGTTCCCTGGGGAACTTATTCCATTTTCAATTTTAACACCATTCTCGATTTCAAAATCACTTTTGCAGCACACAGAAATAGAAATAGAAGCTACCTGAATCATCCCGAGAAAGTTACTGTCCAATACATTCCCATCCGTAAACGACCGCTGTGACGATGTAACACTTCACAGACACCTGCATTTCAGCACCTCTCAACCTGTGGGACAACCACTTGTTCACACGTGTGCTCCCACAAACACCTTCCACGGACTTTTCCTGGACTCCACCCCAAGCACAGGGGCTTGCCCAAGTATTTTTGACATGCGTGTGTGAGGGGATTCCTTTTGGAGGCTCTCCTTTGTCCCTTCTCAGTCCCCAAACAGCTTTCCAAGCGTAACTGCTTTGGCATAATTTTTCTAGACATTTCTTCTGGCATTTCTTTTGGGAAATAATTTCACCAAAAGTCAACAGAGTTCTTGAGCACCTGCTGTGTGGAAGGCCCCTGCAGATGTTACAGGGCATGCAAAGAACAAAGCGTTTGGTCTGACCCAGCTGAGTTGGGTGATGGAAGGAAGTGCAAGTGTTGTCCAAACACCTACATGTGCCAGCCATAATGTTTTGGTGAATGAAACATATTTAATTCATGCAGCTAATGCACACAGTAAGTACCAGTATTGTTCTCGATAGTGAGGAGGTGGAGGTGACACACAAGTGGACTAAGCTCCTTGCACAAGGGCCACAGCCATGAATGGCTGCAGGAGCTGATTCTACACCATCTGATCCCAGGATCTATCCACAAAACCCAATCCTCCTGGCTTTCCATATCCATAGATTCCATATAGGTGAATTCTGTCAATCCTGGATCAAATGCATATGAAAATCCAATCACGTATGTATTTAACATGCATGGAAATGTTCCTAGTCATTTGTCCCAAATAATACACCATTATAACTTCTTAGCTAACATTTACATTGCATTAGGGATTATAAATTATCAAGAGATAAAGTTTGTGGGAGCATGCGTGTAGGTTACATGCAAATACGTTACCATTTTTGGTATAATACTTCACTGGTTTTCATAACAACTGGAAGTCTTCCTAGCACTCTCCCATGGATACTGAAGGATGACTGTCATCCAAGGCTACAGATGACAGTTGACAGGTAAATTTTGTCATTTATCTAGCAATGTACAGGACCAGGTAACGGCTGTAGATAGATATTCACTCATGGGCTCAAAAATATGGTGGATTTGAGTGAGCCACAGAAAGCTGCACCATATTTAAATACAATAACGAGGCACCCTCAGCAAAAGGGAAGTGCCAGGAACACCTTAGAGAGGTGGGGCTCCGGCCATTCAAGAGAGGTAATGGTTAACAGCTCACAAAGTTCTTCTCTGAGCAAAGAAGATGAAATGAGACACACCGCATGCTCCCATGTGTAGTAAGCTTAAAAATAAAGGCAGACTTGCCCAGTGGTCATAATAACAAAGCAGTAGAGCAAGCAGAAAGGAACAAAGAAGGTAATGATATGTAACATAGTGCCTTCAGGAAAGAGCCCAAGCAGACAACATTTCACCAGATAACCTAAGGAGGAAAAGCATGTAGAAACCTGGGATGAGACATTTCCAGGAAGAAGGAAAAAAACTTTAAATCCCTGAAATGAAGCATTCTTATGGAGTGTGAGGAAAGTAAGGAGCCAGGGTGTCTGGAGGAGACCAAATGTAGAGAGGGGAGGGAGATAAGACCCCGCAGACAGCTGAGGTGGGTTCTGTGGAGGCCCGTGGGGCATGGCTTTGGATGTCCCAATGCTCAAGACATCCACTGGCTTCCCACCTGGAGGCAGGGCAAGGCCCAGGACTTTATTTTATAAATATGGCTCTGGCTACATCCCCTGCAGATGGAGAAGCACATCCAGGTAACCATGGGTGCTGGAGCAGCAGTCTTCCTCGCATGGATGTCCATGGAGAGGAGCAATGGGAGCTGAAGCTGAAGAAAGTAGATTGGGCATGGTCTTGGCGGCCATACTGGCTAATAGGGACTTTGACCTTATGGCAATCAAAGGGTTGGAGACAGGACATCACATCCAACACTCATATCTCCCATGTGGAATGTCTCCCTGTCTGCAAATAACATAGCTCTGGTTATTTTCAGAATTCTGTGTAGTATATTTGATGAGGTGAGATACAGAAACTGGCAAACACCAAATTATCAAGCGTGGCACCGTTGCTGACGTTGCTGGGCAGGTAAGATATGCTCCAGGCAAGTTTCCTAAGAGGCAGCAGCATGTTCTGGAATGTTCTGCATGTGAGACACCCTGCAACATGCTTTCTTTGGATTAACTCATTTCATCTTTCTTTTTTCTTCATTCAATTTTTATAAGAACTCAAGCAATCAGGGGCATCTTGACTTCACAGATGTGGAATCTGAGATTAGGAATGGGTGGCAACTTAGCCATGGTCATAGTTAAGAAATGGCAAATACTGGGAGTATTTTCAGTAATATTATATAGTCCTTTTTATTATCATCACATGACAATATGAACATTTGCAGTTAAATTGTTTAACTCAAAATTCATAAATAATTTCTAGTGAACCTAACAAATTGTCTGTAATGGATGTACTCACATCTCTGTATCACCTAGACTAGATACCTCTATTTAAGGGTTAGGAGAGAAAGAATATGAATAGCAAGTCAGTTAAGAGACAGGAGGAGGAGAACTAGAAGTTCAGTCTTCATGATATTGAATCAAAAAGTCATAACAATAGATCATAAAGCCAAATTCAGAGTTCTTAACACAAAAATTTTAAATGCATACTTGCCTTTACAAGATTCTTATAAACAGCCATATAATTAGAAAGAAATGAATTTGATGAGGATATAGTTCTCATCTTCACTTTCCAGCAGTTAAGAATTCCTTGCCCAGCTCACACCTGCTGAATAAGCCATACTCATGCCAGATGCCATTTCCAACCCTGGGAAGCTTTGCCCATACCGAAACCCAGACCTGGTACAGGTGCTGCTACCATGAGAGTTCCCATTCTAGCCAACCTGTGAAACTCACATTTCACTTCTGAAGAACCCAGGGCTTCCTATGGCTTGAGAGCTGTGTCCAGTTCTGCAGGTTTCTGCTGGATGATGCTAACTCAGATTTCTCCATAGATCTTGGACATAGGAGTAATGCATTATTGACAGCAATCACGCAGCCCATAAGTCACCGAACAGAGAGCCAGGGAGCTTCCTCATGGCAACACCTTGATCCAACACTGTGATTTCATTTAATGGGAATGACATCAGGACAAGGACAGCCTCTCCCTCCAGCCCCTCTGTGATTGGAAGTGACCCCATCAATACGGTATGCCTTGGCTTCCTTGCTTTTACAGTGGGTGGACTCCCAAGGCACGTCTTATCAGAGACAACTGACTAGAACGTTCTACTTTCTCATACTACTTCCAAAGGAAACTAGATCAGTTGTAGGCAACTCTGCAAAATTGAGCACTTGTTAAATTCAACAATAACAAAAATTGGATTTTCCACTTTTTCAGGCACAGTAGAAAAGGAAACCAACTAATTCAATAAAAGATGGGCACCCTTGGAATTGTCAAAGAATTGAATACAAAGGTCATAAAGAATGAAGAAGCAGTGAGATAAGACGTCATCCGTCCTCTCAGCCCTGCCTCCAGTATCTACTTAAGCATCTATCTCCCTGGCCGTCTTCCCCCCACCTTCCTGTCCATAGCCATTCTTCACTTACCTTCTTTATTTATCAATAAACTATGCACATGGGTGTCTATATCCTATTTTCATTTTTAAATTTTCTTTCTCTTATAGTTGTAGGTTGGGCACTTATTGCATCAGCCTGCCTTGTATTGGTCAATAGTGTAAAGACCCGCCTTCCTTTAGCTCTCAGTATAATGGACAGAGCGTGACAATCGACTGTGGTGACAGTTTGGAGAGATAAGATCTGTGCATGAGGTCAGCACACAGAGCTGAAGGGCATGGAGGACGAACGCCTGAAGGAAACTCCGTGGATAAAAAGGCGTCCCATGTAGGAGGGAAGAGATAGAGCAGGGTGCATCAGGACGCAGCGATGTAACAGTGAAGCCAGAATCCAGCTGATCTAGAAAGGTGTATGCAGGACCCAGATCTTTCCTTGGTTCCACTTCAAGGCTGATTTTCAATAAGTCCTGAAGGTCAACTGGAACTCGGTCCAGAGCACCTGCCATCCAAGTGTCAACAGTGCTGTGTGGTGTCCTTCACATTCCCAGAAGTTACTGAAGGCTGATGTCATGCAAAGTGTTCAGAGCCTCGGCACACATGCCAGCGTATTGCCAGTTCATGTCATCGACATGCATGCTGAGATGTCATTCAACAATGTCTGGGAATCAAGAATTCTCCATTAAGAAAAGAACTGATGGCAAAAGGAAAAAGAGAGGAAAAGATAGCAATCGAGGGCAGCAGAGCACAAGACGCACCTGCTCCTGCTGGCCACCTGGAGAGCTGGCTTTCCATCCACCACGTGGCGGTCCCACGTGAAAACAAGGGCACATTTCAGTCACTACCCAAACAGGATTAAGGACCTGGCTTCCACACTGGCGGGCCAATCTGACACAGTTTCCTCTTTGGATCCAGTCTTCCAAACACAGCCTATTAAAAGTTGCTTTAATTGGCATTTTGTTAGAAGGTTAATGCAGACTTACCAAAAATAGCTTGTGAAGGAAGCAGATAAGAACATAAAAGGAAAATACATTCTAATTGCACAAATTCTTTCCTTTCACACAGACTTCTTTTCAAAAGTGGTTTTAAAATAGTGGCTGGAGAACGCAGCCTTCAGTGGTCTTTGTCTCCCACAGGCTCTGTCGTCCTTGAGGGCCTCTCTCTGGCCTCCCCGCCTCTGCTCTGACATGGTGTTGGGGAGGCTTCTCACCCACCCCACCAGCGCCGCTGACAGTTCATGCCTTTCTCCTTCCTAGGCAGGGTGTCGCTTTGGTTGATCCTTTTCTGTTTCTTGTTTCTCTTTGAGAACTGTTTGACAATCCTATCTGAGAGGTTCCAGCTTTTATCCTACTTACACACCTCTGTAGCCTACCTAGAGCAGGAAGCACGGGAAAAGACACACCTCATCCTCACCTCCCAGTCCGTGTCTGGTGGGCAAGACAAACAGTAAATGACAATACAATTTGTTATGTGAAACACTAAAGATCCGTCAGAGACAAAGAGGAAAACAAAGTAACAGGCCCGGAGAAAAGTGAGAGGGGTTTTCAATGCACCACCCTCAGAGCACAGCCTTAAGGCCCCCAAGGGAATTGATCCTGTTGGGCAACTCGGTCCCACCAAAGTTGTTCCCTACAACTCCTCATTTGTATTCTATCTTTGCATTGGGATCCCGTAATCACCCTATTCCTAAAGCACACAGAGGTCATTGAAAATTTAAAATTAGAATGGGCTCCGGCCTCTTTCTCCAGCTTGAGTTTTCTTTCCGCCGTCCTCTCCTTTCCTTGGCCCGTGCTGGCTCCTGCGCTAACCCACGCACCTGCTCTTCTCTCTCTGGAGCAAGTGGGGCTGGTGGGGAGGTGAGCTCGCTCTGACTCACAGGGACGGGAGGTCAGCAGACATCAGAATCATCACCATGGTTGCCACGGCAACCATGGCGTTTGTTGTTGTTGAAGACTGAGCAAAGTCGTCTGGTGTGTGGTGTGCCTTTTCACCAACACTCTTAAGAACGTCTTATCCTCTCTAGGAAGTGGGACTGTTCTCTTTGTTATGAAGAAGAATTATTGGGTCCTCCAAGAGTCCTGACCATGGATGGAGGTCACTCAGCTGGACAATACCCGAAGTGTTTCTGATAAAAATGGAGACACGGGCTATCCCTGGTAAGACACAGAGCTAAAGCTGGAGTCCAGAGTTCAGCTCACAGATGGACCTTAGACTGAGTCCAGGAGTGCAGTTCTGAACTGCTCCATCTCCTAACTGGCTCCATTTCATAAGTCCTGGCTACAAGAGCAGGAAGAGGAGGGGGGGCAGGGCTAAGTCAGCCTGGCACATCCAGCCCAGTTCTCGTACTGCAGCCAGGAGGACCACCGTGCCCTCTGCTTGCCGTGCTGGCGTTGGACATGTTGGGGCTACTTCACCTCTCCTGGAAGGGCCAGCTGTGCTCAAGACTTGGAGCCACAGGGGCCTAGCATGGACTTGACCTCAGGCCTCTGAAGAGGGCTGTGCCATTCCACTCAGCCAAGGCTTCAGGGAGCTCATTGGTTCAAAGTTCCATGTGTCACGGCAGCTATGTTCTGGTCACACTGATCCTTCTGCCCGGTTCTGAAAGCAGTCTCCTCACAGGGCACAAGACCCACTCAAAGGCCCAGTGCTGGTCCCAGTGTCTTTCCCTCCCCTTGGGTCCAAGACGGACAAATGGGTTTGTGCCCCAACTCTGGGACCTGAGGCTCTTTTAATTTCCCTTTACTCACATGATCTTTTAGAGATGGTCACAAACTACCTTTCCTGTCTTCACACAGAAGCTTCTGCCAGAGCCAAGCTGGAGGCCTGAGCCCAGCTCACTGGTGAGAGAGCAGAGGCTCCCGCACCGCACCTGCTCGCTGCTGAGGCCCTCCTGCCTTGTGTCCGCGTTGCCCCGTCTTCCCCATCTCCTCAGCTCTGTATCTAACACACCTTGACCCTGGAGCTGACCAAAGGATGAGCCCAGGATCTGGCACCCCATAACCTGAAGAAGAAAGCCTCCAATTCTGAAGACAGGGACCTGGCCAACTCCTCCCTCACCACCCTTGGCCACACCTGCATCACCCAGGCCTGCCCAGGGCTTGCACTTCCATGAGCACACCATGATGTCCACTGCCCATTTTTACTTATTGAGATGCTTTTAAGCCGTCTTATAACTTCCATGCAGAATAATCTGCACAGGTGCCACGCATACAACTTCATGATTTAGGACGCAGGCACACAACCTTGAAACCACCACCACAGCACAGAGGGAGCAGCACATCCATCACTTGCCCAGGTTTCTCCGTGTCCTTTATTTTTTGTTATTTGCTTGACAAGAACACTTAACATGAAAGCTATCCCCAACAAACTTCTGAGTTCTTAACTCAGGACTGTTGACTAGAGGCCCCATGCCAAGCAACAGATCTCTGCAAGCTATTCTTCTTGTATAACTGATTCTTTGCTCACGGTTTACTTCCTGCTTGGCAAACTCTTCTTCATTCTTCACGTCTAGAACTTACCTAATCTCTCCTAAGATCATGAAATTTGTTCATCTCTTTAAGGGATAATATGTTTGTCTCTACTTTCTGCCAATGGTCCATATTATCCAGGAATACAGAAAATTATTTAGGGAGTTTCTATCATTTCATTTGTTTGTCTTCAGAGTTCCAACATACGGGCACATCTGTAGGAATGTGAACTGAAATCACTGACTAGCCAGCCAGCTTCTTTGAGGGCTGTAAATCGATGGTCCGGGGGGTCCCGTGGTTGACAGGCTTTTCTAATAGATCCTGGAGCTCTTTTCCACTGAACCGGCTCACAGTCTCAGAACCTCTGTAAAGTGAGGCTCCAGGCAACAGCCACCAATCAATATGAAATGGGATATGAACTTCTGTTCATCAAAAGATGCCGTGAGAACAGTGAGGAGGCAAGCCCATCCTGGGAGAAGATATTTGCAAGGTACGCACAAAACATTAGCATCCAGATTGTACACAGAAAACCCACAAATAAAGGAGAGAAACGGCACATTTTACCTTTGCTTTAGGAAGATTCTAATGGGGACAAAAAGCCTTGAGTTTCCTGTGCTCCGAGCTCAGCCTCCACGGACATAAAGACAGGTGCCAGGGGAACACGGGACTGTTTGATGTCAACAGCAGGTGTGAGCTGGGCTTGTGGCCCTGCCTGGGCTCTGCCCACCTGCTTTGTCCCCAAGCCCGCAGAGTTCAGGCTCTTGCTGGCAGCTTCCTGTCCTCATCAGGGACAGGCAGGGGCTTTCCGTCTGCTTTGGCTTCTCTTTGTGCTTATTGAATGGACAAGATCCTGAGAGTCCCAGATCCTCACAAGGGAGCTACAAAGGCTGAGTTTTCTGAACAAGCACTGATGTAAGGCACTGGGCATTTTGACAGAGAAGAAAACCTGCTGGTTCTGTTGGTTACAGCAGCTGGGATTTGGGCCCTAAGGTGAAAGACGCTTGGTGAAGGCACTTGCAAGTCGTTCAGCCCTGTTTCTTACTAAGTTGCTGCAGCTTCAACGGTGAGTCCGTTAAACATTCCTTTTCTTATGCTTCTGGTAATGGTGAAAATGACAACATTGTCTACAGACTGATCCCCTTAAAAGAAAACAGAATTCTCTAATAAAGAGGCGGGAATGACGGGGCTGAGTGACGTCAAGACCCTCTTGCTTGACAGAACAATGCCATTGACCTAGTTCTAGCATTCCAAGTGGTGGTAGCAGTTGGTCCACTGCCAAATCCAAGAATGTGCTAAATTTCCAGAATTGCATGCAACACTATACTCAGGTTTTGAGGACAAATTTTGAGGCAATTTCTCTATTCTTTGTTCATCAGTTCTTAGCTCTTCTGTCCTCATTCGGCCTTCACAAATCCTGGAATTGGGAGCCAGTTTCTTAATCTCTCTGACCTTCATCTAGCTTAATTACAGAAGCAGGCAAAAGATGCCTCTTCATGTGGTTGTTTGAGGAAAGAAATGAGATAATGACTTAAAATTTCCACCCAAGTACAGACACATTAGACGTGATTATTGAATAGTACTCCATCTCCTTCCCATGTCTCCTCCTAAATAAATAATTAGATAAAAGGGAACAAAAGACACAATGTCTAGCAAGTTGGCAAGCCAGACATTAACTTTTAAAATGGACTTTAAGGAGAATGCACCCAGACCTGGCTCTTCAGGAGAAAGACGCCAAGCCTGAAGGATGCGCAGGAATATTGGTTCTCTGGGAGCAGTCGCACCTGGATGTGGTCCTGCAGCTCTCTAGCATGTAGCCTAGCAGCTGAAAAGTGGCTAAAGCATCCCCTGGACAAAATGTACCCTGCACTGGGGAAATAGCTCCTATGACTCTGGCCAGCAAGAGGAAGTCGGCAGGGTGGTGTCTGGCACGTGGCACGTGCTCAGAATGAATCAGTAAATTGTCAGGCCTTTGAAAAGTACCTAGACTGGTGGCAGGTTAGGGAACAGATAAAAAATAATAATTGTAGAAATTAGTACATTATCATTCACTCATCAATCCAGGTACTTTGAAAATTTTCTCAACTCCTAACCTGAAAAAAAGATTCCAATTCTTATTTTATACACCAGAAAACTAAGGCCCAGAGAGCTCCCCTCGCTTCCCAGGTGTCAAAGAGTTAATACACTGGAAAGTAGGAATTTGACTATCTCCAAAGGTATTCTTCCTAACATCAACCCCAGCCAGGACTGATGGGGACAGAGTCTAAACTAGCAGTGAAGGGGAGGGGTGGGCGTGGTCAGGAATACCCAGGGTGGGTGGCCAGAGGTGGGCTGCGGCACAGGGTTTGGGAAAAGACACAGGACTGTACCTACTTCAGGGGTCCTGTCAGAGGGGCGACCAGGACAAACACTGGCAGAGGCCCCACAGAGACAGGGAGCCTGGAATCTAGAAGCCATGACTCAAACCTGGGGGATGGAGGAGACATGGAGGTCAATGCCCCCCGTAGATTTTCCCTTCTATCTGAAGATATCCCTTAGTCTCCCTGATCTTTGGTTCTCTGAACTCTTGCACAAGGAGTTTCTGAAAATGAGAAGCTACAGCGTCTACTTCCTACTGTCCTCCATTCTCACCAAAAGGGAGTGGCGTAAAAATCCCCACCCTTCCTAGGATCATGTTGGTAAAATGTATTAGCAGATACAATCGTCTGACACTTGGAGGAAGTGATGTTTCAAAGGTAGAAACCCGTGAAGAGGGAGGAAGGGAAACCACACCTGACTCACCTTGCTTCCTGTGGCTACTTATTTTAAAGATAAGGTTGCTTTTATCCTCAAGTGGCGGTATGTTTAAACATCTACTTATAATGTGCACGACACAATTTCTCTGTTTTTTGTTCATCAGTTCTTAACTCTTCTGTCCTCTAAAAATTTAATCTCCCCTTGATCATCACGGAGCATCAGAGTCCGGAGGACCAGGAGGGCAATCCTGTCCCCATTCAGAGCTTAACCCTTGGCCCTCTTTACCCAATTGGAATGAAACCACTCAGTGGCCACAGGATCCCCGCCCCCCACAGCAGGGCCTTTCCCCTCTACTTACAAACCCTGCCAAGCCCCACCACAGGCCTTGCACAGGCTGTTTCCTCCGAGTCCTTCACACACCTTGTTGAATCCACTCTGCTTTCAGGTGTGAGCAGGATGCAGCCTGAATGGGCTCATAGGGACTGACTTTAAATTTTCAGGAATTGTACAAACTGATTGTCAACAGCGCTATTATTAAAATTAACTTGCATAAGCTCATGAATAAATCGTATTAAAACAAAGGGAAGAAATACTCAAAACTCATTGCTTCCTGGTGACTTTTACTAGGGGTCCTTTCCGTGTGCTGGAAATGCAGCCTCCTGATGGCTGCTGGGCTCGTCTTCCACGGTCCATGAGCAGACGCTCCACAAGGGTGGTTGGACATCAGCCACAGTGAGAAGGGCCGCGCCACAGAAGTGCACAAATGGTCAGCACCAGGAGGGCTGCTCCTGAGGAGGCCACTGGTGACCTTTGAGAAGCATCCGCTGCGTGGGACTCTCCCACCCTCGCTTTCTTGTGGCTCCCTTCTCAGACCCCCCAGTCTAGCTTAGACTCACGTGTGCATGATATCTTTTACTGAATCTCTTCCTGAATGGCTTCTTCCTCTGTAGCCACTCATTAACAGTGTCTGACACTATTACATGTAATTCTTGCTGGGTTTTGCACCCCATTATGATGTCCCTGGCAACAAAGTAATGCCCAGCTCCTATGAAGCTCTCAATAACTGTAAAAAAGAATATTAAACTCAAATCATCAGGAACATTTAACTTGTGCTGAAATCTTTAGCCCCCTTCACGGGAGAATAATAGTATATCACCTTAGGTGAAGGAGAGTTCCTTAGGGGGAGGCTGTCTTCTTTTGGAATAGCATTGATGAGCTACTTGAGGTTAAGGGGAAGCCCAAAGAGTTGGTGTGCAGAAGCTAAGGTACAAAGGATGTGGCTAGCTGGGCTATGTGAAATGGACAGCAGCCCATGGCAGGAGACTGGGGTCTGGCCACCAGTTCTGTGTGGGTGCCCAGTCAGAATGAGTTAAGAAAAAGATTGTCTGGTATTTCATTTGAGGTTTTTGTTGACAGGAGGTAAATACCTCTTGACTGTAGTCTTCCTTGCTAACCTACCCTTAGTAAGTCCATGTATACATAGTGTTTGCACGCATATAGATTAAAGACAGGTCACAGTTCATGCTTAGATCCATGCCAGGTGAAATACGTACAGGAGGCATGTGAGGACAGAAAGTGCAGACACTGAGACAGTTAGATGTACTCCGGAGGGTGAGCTGGAGGACGTCATGCTAGGTGTGCATGGAAATCTCAGCCGTTCTACGCTTCCAGTTCATGAAGCATGTAAGACTGTGATTGGTTAATTTCTTCCTCTAAATCTTAAGGCCCTGGGGGACTAGGAAACATCAATTTCAGTGGTGGTCCTATTTCTATGTCTAGAGAACAGAACATGCTTCATTTGTGGCTGGAAGTCCCCTCTGAGGCAGGGGAAATGGAAAATTTGGAGCCAGCCAGACCTGTGTTCAAACACATGATTAAAAATGCATTACAAGATTGGCACCAGCACACCATTAGACAGAAGAAGCCAGTTCTGGTGTGTCCAGCACAGAGGGTCGATGATCCATCACAATAACCTATCATATATTTTTTGAGTAACTAAAAGGAGCTCAAAGACACCAAACATAAAGTAATGATAAGGAAATGGAAATGTAAATTGCCTGATTTGATCAGTACATGTTGTATGCATACACCGAAATATCACACTGAACCTCATAAATACGAATGATGATTACAGGCAAACTAAATTTTTTTAACAAATATTTAAGGAGATGAAAATGTGAAATACCTTGGTTTCATCATTATACATTGTATACATATATTGAATTTCCAAACTATACCCCATAATATGTACACTTAAATAATAACAAAAGGTATAACTATAAAAATAAGATAAAGTAAAGATAAAGCATTTCTCATTTCAAGGTCATTATACTCAACCAGCAAGAACTCCTGGAGTCTACAGCGAGTAAGAATCAAGGAGAGAGGCTTGGGCAGATTTTAGAATACACTTTGGACACAGCAGCATCAATGAGACTTGTTAGTGGATTGATATTAAGGGTGGGAACACGGGACTTGTCCAGTGACTCTCTGATTTCTGAGAACAGTGCCCTAAATGATGGCATCCCTCAGTGATGTGGGGACCATGCGGGACCACCACCCTGCAGAAGGACAGTCTGCCCAATGTGAAGGTCAGTGATGCAGTGGTGAGCTTCCACTGGAGCAAGGACAGCCATAGATGGTGGACACCGGGGACCCCTCAATGAGCAGGTGGGAACCCAGAGGTACTCTGAGTGAAGTGGCGTGACTGGACTCCCACAGATTGTGCTGTCCAACTTCCTGATGGCTTACTTAAATAAAGTTAGGGCTTTGACTTATTAATATGCATCTGTATTCTATATCCTGTTCTTTTGGGGGGAAATGGCAATAAAAAACATATTGTCTTCAGGCTGCACCTAGTTATGTTCCATGGAAAACTTCCAGCATGTGTTTTCCATTCCTCATTGATTTAATTTTGCTCTGCATAGGAACTGGACATTAAACATTGAAGGAACATGGCCAAGGGAATGTTGCAAGGGAAAGAGCAGAGTGGACAGGTAATTAATTGCATGTAAATTGCCTTTTTCTCAAAAATGTTAGTATTGTTCTTACAGTTCAAAGGTTTAGTCAACATCAAGAGCAAACCATGGCACCAACTCAGTACAACTGGATGTGACTCCAAAGAGCCTCCAGTGCAAAGAAGCTTATGCCAAATGGAACACAGAGACACATTCAGAAGAGTGGGCATTCTCAGCCACGAGGCAAACATTCCAGTATGAGATACCAACAATGATTATGTACTGCCAGGAAGCTGACAGCAATTATTATGTATAACATGCATATTGGTTAAAGTTTCTGGAAAAATGTTTCCTTAAAATAATTAATGGCCCTGTAATGCAATCAATCTTGGATATGTTTAGAGTTCAGTAAGTACAGAATGATATTACATACATGTATTGAAATCAAGAGCAAGGCTACACCACAGACCAGTGACCACCGAGGAGATGGCAAACCTGCAGTAACCAGTTGTTGAAGGTGCCTGTTAACTAGGGTGAAACTGGACACCTTGCCTTCGGCATTAGGTCAGTCTACGTCTCCAAACTATGGTCAACCAAATAGATGCTTTTTGTTATTCATACACTTCAGGATAAAATATTGTTCTGTTGATGTTTCTTCCCCCAATAGAACAAAAGAACACTGAGGTAGAAACTCACAGCAAGTCTGCTTCTAAGCACTATTTAGGGAGATGAGAGGATTAGCAAGGCAAATGCTTCAGAGTTCCTCAATGCTGTTGCCATTGACACCCAGGACTGGATAATTCTTTGCTGTACGTTGTCCCATGTTCAACAGTGTCACTGGCTTCTGTGGTAGATTCCAGAATCCCTTCCCTAGTCGTGACATACGTGTCCCAGGCATTGTCAAATATCCACTGAGAGGCAAAATCTTTTAATTTAAGAGTGCTTCAATATCTACTCATGCATACCTCTATCTAGTTCAGTAGCCTTTGACTTTCAGCGAACATCAGAATCTTCTAGAGGACTAATTAAAAACAGATGGCTGGGCTCCAATATCAGATTTTCTGATTCACTAGAATCAGGCGGGGCCCTGAATGGTGTAGGTTATCAGGCACTGGGCAGTCTCTGGTTCTGGTACCCACTAGTCTACCTCGTTTGTTCTCGCTGCTGCCCAGAGTCCCACTATTTTCATCCCTTGTATTTCATTCACTCATTTCTCTAGAGAGGTGTAAGCTCTCTCTCTATTTCCTCATCTCCACAAACTCCAGGCAGCATCCTGTGTGTCCCATCACATATAAGCCTGTGGCTCTCCCTAGGTCCACACCCAGCAATGGCATTGCTACCCAAAGGGTGCCGCATGCTCTATTTCAATGAGTCCTGCCTGACCACAATCCAGAATGGCTGAGCCCAGCTGGGCTTCCACCTGCTGTGCATGAATAGGCTTAACCCCATTTAACAGTGTGTAAATCTATGAATCTGGAAGTCAATTAAATGAACCCCATTCTGCCCCACCATTAACACAGCAAGAAAATGAATTCTGGGTACAACCCCCAGTCTGAGTCCTTACTGATTACTTATGGGGTGACCTTTCAGTGGCTTTGAGTTCACCATAGAATTTTCCACAACTCTCAAACTGGTCTTTAGCATTCAACCCCCCTATTAGTATGACTGTTCACCCTCTCTAGACTTCACGTCCTCAAGATGACAGAAAAAGCAACAGCTTTGCTGAGAATCTTGCCAGTGGAAAGAGAAGAGGCATCAGATCCCTAGAGGTCCTTGCAGAGTTGGGTTGGATTTCCAAGTCAAATCCCAAGATTGTTCATGGCCCCAAAATCCCCTGTTGCCTTGTATTCAAGACCTGCTTATGAAAGCAGAGAGTGACTGGGTGCTATGGATTGGACCTGGAACATCCCCCAAAGGCTGATATAATGAAGGCTTGGTCCCCAAAGCAGCACTGCTCATAGGTAGGGTTCCTCAATCCCTGGCAACTGCTTCTTTTTTATTCTCCACATCTGCAACCTTCTCATTTCCACACTGTTGCATTGATGGAATTGCACAGTAAATAATCTTTCTAATCTGGCTTTTTTCCCACTCAATATTATTCTCCAAAGATTCATTCAAGTCATGTGTGTGTATCATTCATTCATTTTTTTATTGTTGAGTAGTATGTGATGATACAAATATACCACTCTTTGCTTACTCATCCACAAACTGAAGGACATTTGTGCTGTTTCCATTTGGGAGTTTATTATGAACAGGGTGAGAGTTTTTGTGTGAATGCAAGTTTCCAAATCTAGGACTGCAGTTTATAGTTGATAGTGCTTAAAGAAACAGCCAGAAGGTTTTCTAGAACACCTGTCCTGGCTCCCATTCCCAAGAGCAATGCATGCATAATCCAGTCTCCCACACCTGTGTCAGCCCTTGGTTTTGTCACTGTATATTTTATATTTTTATTTTGCTTGGATCTCTACCTTCATCTCATTGCACCTAATGACATCTTCATGGTGTGATGGAAAGCAAATGTCCCAGGGCTCTTACTTTAGCCTTTCTAATAGGCCTGTGGTGAGCTCTCCTTGGTTTTATTTGCAGGGTCCTGAGGACTGGTGAGGAGGACCCTCCTGTGCCCCTTGCCTTCTGGGCTCCTCCCTGCAATGCCTGCTCCTGTCACTCCACCATTTCCTATGTGAAATTTGTTTGCTGAGCTCTGAGAGGTCGCTAGGCCATCTAAATTCTGGTTCTCTGTCAGCTTGTGGTTTACACATTTCCTCCCAACCCAGAGTTTGCCTTCCACCCTCTGGATTGTGACTTTCAGAGAGCAAGCCTTTTTTAATTTTGATGAAGTCCAGTTGATCACTTTTACCTCTTATAGATGGTGCTCCCGGTATCAAGTGTAAGTGCTCTTTGCATAGCCCTTGATCTCAAAGTTTCAGTCCAATTTTTCCCCACAAGTTTTACCATGTGGGTTTTTAAAATTATTTTGGTTTGGTTTGGTTTTGTTTATTGTATCCCTGGGGACTGAACTCAGTCTCTCGTGTGTTAGAAAAGACCTCTGGCTCTGAGCTACACCCAAAGCCCAGTGTTTTGTTTTTTTGTGGTTTTTTTTTTTTTTTTTTTTTTTTTTTTTGCATTTCAGTCCAAAATCCACTTTGAGTAGTTTTTATGTAAAATGTGAGACATAATCTTGGTTTTGGTTTTGCATCTGCACGTCCAGGATCCTATTTAGAACGCCCTCCTCCTCCATAGCTTCATGCAGACCTTTGTCAACATCTTTTGAGCATGTGGGTCTCTTTCTCTATCCCCAAGATTGGTGCCATTGGTGTCTATCTTTCTGCCAATACAACACAGCCTTGATTATTGTCATTACCTAATAAGTCTGGCAATAGAGCAAACTGATTTTTCATTTAATTCCTTTTTTTTTTTTTTTTGGTCCGAAAGCTTTTTGTCAATTCGATTTTTTCACCTTCTCATACATATTATAGGATAATCTTGACTATATCACAAAATACTTTGGTAGGATCTTGATAATAATCCTACTAAACCTTTATCTCAGACCAGAGAGAACTGAGTTCTTTCCTGTGCCACCTTCCAATCCAGGGACAAAGTTTGACTCTACATTTATTTAGCTCTTCTTTGGTAATTTTTAAATCAGTTTTGTACTTTGTAGCCCGCAAGTCCTATGCAGGTTTTCTAAATGAACATCTAAGCGTTTTTTGTCATGATTTGAAATGGTGTCTGATTTTCAGTTTCATTGCCCATATGGCCATTGATGATGCATGGAATATGATTTTTTATTTTTATCTGTTATGCTGGGATTTGGCTGGACTCCTATTCCTCGTAGGTTTGTGCCTTTTATCTAAGTGCAAAGTCACCCTTGGTTGTTGTTTTAACCCTGCCCTCCTCCTCCTCTCTCTCTCTCTCCTGGACTCCCCTGATGGGCTTAGACCTTCGGTCTTGTCCTGCGGTCTGTGAGGCGCTCACAGAGGCTCGTGGTGGTGTGTGAGTTCCACTCCCTTCTCCATCATACGCAGACTGTTTTCTGTCTTTCTGCTTCCCGCTCACTCTTCTCCATTCTGACCCCTCCTTCTGCCATTGCTCCCGTCCACTGAGGGGTGTTTTATTTGGTTAATTGGGTTATTATGTTTTTATTTCTAGCACCTCCTCTTGGTTCTCCCTCGTATCTTCTTCCTGTCATCAAGATTTCACCCTCCTCTGCTAAGACTTGTCCTGTCATCTCTGTCATGCATGCTGCTAATTGCTCACTGAAGCAATTTCTGGGATGGCATTAGGTGATCAATCTAACCCCTCTGCCATCTCCCTGTTGCCTTCTATTGATGGTCTTCTCATCAGGCAGGACGTTCTGGATCTTGGTGTGATGAGTGGATTTTGATTGAAAGCTGTATGCCCTGGGAATGAGGCTGCCATCCTGGATCCTATTTAAACTTACATCTTTGCTGGTTCTTCTGACTTCATTTGGAAAAGGGAGGAGAGACGTTGCCTCTGGTTCCCAGGGTCAGGTGGGTGTAGGAGTCCAGGTGGGAGGCATTAGGTGCCTTGTACTCTCTCCCCCAGCCTCCTTGGGTCCCACCCCTGTGGGAGGGAGCCATAGCTGATGCTGCTCCGTGAGGTGGTCTCCTCTGCCACTGTCATGGGGAGGGCCTCATTCCTGCCGGCAAGAGGACAGTTCCAGCTCCCCACTCAGCTGCCCCTGGCAGCACCCCAGTGGGGATTTGGGGCCTGCCGCGGTGGGTGGACCACAGTTCTGTCTGTGGTGTTGGGTGACGGTTATTTTCTGAAGCTTTGCAGTCTTGCGAGCACGCCTTTCCTGTTCCTTCAGGCAGAAGGAAGACAGGCTCATGTTGAGGTTTCTTTCCCCGGGGTCAGTTGGCCTTCTTCAGCTTCTCGTTTAAGATGAGAAAAATAGAAAGACAGCTTGGGGAACGAATCAGGATGTTGGTTTAAGGTAGGAAAAAAATGTAGGTGCATAAGGGAATTAAAAGCAAAATGTCATTTAGGTATCTAAGGCTCCCTGGCCTGTCTGGCACCTTCTCCCCACATTTCAATTTTCTTCATGTTTAAAAAACAAAATATCTATACTTTTAGTTGCACTGAGTGGAGAGATTTAGTAAAAGTATGTCCCCTCCATACTCAAAAAGCAGACGTCCAACACATTCCTCCTTCTTCTTTAGAAACATTGAACTGTTCCTGTGCACCCTCAGGTGGGACATTTATGTATTCTCATTAGCCTGCTTACCTGACCTTACCAGAACCCTAACCCACAAAACCAACAGAAAGTAAAAAAACAAAGAAAAGAAATGAGGAAAAGAAAAATCAGCCATCAAAATTTTCCCAGGCCATGAGAGAGTTAATGTGGACTCTTGTGAAGAATTCTCCGCTTAATTCAGGTAGAAGCTGCTTCTTGATTTAATATTGCTGAAGCCTCATTTTTTGCAGCATTCACTCAGAAATCCCAATTTTAAAAATAATCATGCATATTCAACACTTGTTTCCCTGTCATTAAAATCTTCCCTACCTTCCCAAGCAGGAGAAGCTCAGGAAAAGAATCCACCTCTTTTCCATGACTCAGATCCTGATTCTGAGCTGCTGGGTGGTGGTGTGTCTTCTGCCAAGCAGCAAAGCCCCCAGCTCGCTCCCCACAGACGCTGGGAGCGAGGTCTTGAATCCTGTTTGCTGTGTGCTGGAAGGTGGAGACCAGATAACCATGCTTGACAGAGCTTTGGTGCATAAAGAGTCAGACCTCAGCAACAAGCAGGGAATTTGACTCATGGTTCTGATAATAGTTTTATAGTTATTCAAGTAATGCAAACAATTCAAAATTCTTAGGGTAGCTGAAGTTACCCAAAAAAGTGAATTTAAAGCAAAGGAAAAATAGAAGAAAAAGAAATAAGGAAAGAGAGACCATTTTGGAAATATGGTCCACACTGAACATCCAACAGCACTTCCCGAGGTCTAGTGCACCAGAGGGCTGCTCATACAGAAGTCTGGGAAGGGCTGAGTCCTGTATTTCTAACAAGGTCCCAAAGCCTTCTGACTCTGCAGGTCCATCATGTGGACTACCTTTTAAATAGCAAGGACCTGAAAGATCCAATTTGATTATATGTAAAGGACACTAAGAGGAAACTGTTCTTTAATGGAAGATATTTCAGGCAGTTCATTGTTTTCCCTTTTAAAAATGAAACATGATCATAAAAACTATATGACTGCCTCATTACTGATACTGAAACTGAATAAAGATGTTGATTTAAGGTAGGGAAAAAAATGTAGGTGCCTAGTGAATTAAAAGCAAAGTGTCAGACTGGATCTATGGTTCAGTGGTTGAGCGTCTGCCAAGCCCACACAAGGCTGGTTTCAACCACAGCCCCCCAGAAATAAATAAATAAATAAATAATGAAAGAAAAAATCTGAATATAAAAATGAAGATTAGACCCTTGCCTCTTCCCAACCATTTTCAATTTCTCTAACTGCACTGAGCATAATTCCTAAATCAAAAATCAGAATACATATTTCAACTGTTTTTCAGAAGACTAAAAACTGAAATCAGGATTTTGGTGAGGGTGATTTTTCCAGTGAAATCTGACTAAGCTATCAGCAACAGAATAAGTGTGAAAAATAAACCACTCATACGCATAAATCTATGAATATGTAATCTAAATACTTTAGCCTAAACAAGATGTAAGGACTGGAAGGTGTTTATATATCACCTTTTGTCCTGATTTGGAGATCTGGGGTTGGTGTAAATCAAAGCAACTGTCCTCTCTATATTAATCTAAAAGAAAATATTTAGCCATTTGAACAATATACACCTAAGTGTGTTCCAAATTGTTCTATTTTCCATGGCATATTAATTGGTCTCGTGTGGAAAACATAAAAAAATACCTTTGGAAAACCCAAGTCAAGGCTGACAAGTTTCTTTGTTGGTGGAGTGTTCCTGTTGGGAGCCTGAACTGCTGCTGGATGCCAGCGCAAGACCACTTCAAGCTCAACCCTGCTGATTCTGTTCAACCTGAGGCTAGCCCTTCTCTGCCCATAGATGCTCTTGAGTTAAAGTTAAAAACAAAAAAATCTGCTCAGTTTGAATCACAAGCGTAATCTTACAATCTTACTTTATTTTAAAAGTTTATTACAATTTAAGAAGCAAAGTTCCAGCCTTGATTTGGGGTCAGCCCCTCCCCTCCCAGGTGGGGCATGGCATGTGGCACCTGCAGCCCAGGGGGCTCCAGTTGGTGTTGCTCTTTCTCCTCCCTAGTGCTTTCTCCTGACACCTCTTGCCCACAGCATCTGCCTCTCCAGGTCTGCATCATGTGGGGCAGATTGACAGGAAAATTGTCCTTTGGCCAACATGTTGTGAGCAGGTGACAGGGTTTGTTAGTCGTAGGAGGATCCATGAAGTAACTACAGAGCTCCACTTCAGAGGCCCTCAACTCAGGTTCATTGTTAGAGGCCTGTCTCCTTGAAGCTCTCAGATGGGGATGATGCCCACATCTTCCTCTGGCCCTTCCTCTTGGCTTCCTCCTTTCCCTTCCTCCCTCCAGGGCCATCTTGAGCTGATTCACAACATCTCTCTCCTAGTCATGAAGTTCACTTTGTCCATGAGAAAACTCCCACACATCCTTTCCCCAGAGAAATTCTTGGAGACTAGGATCCTCAACACTCCTTACCCCAGGCTCCACCCCAGTTCCTTCAGGTTCAGCCAGTCAGTTCATCTCTGACTCTTTAGATTGATCATAAAAAACTCAGATTCCAGAACATGTGACCACCACCTCGCCCCGGCCTGTTTACCACTGCAGGGGACTTTTGCAAAATTCTCTGAGTGGTCCTGCTGTAGGCCCCACCATCACCAAACTGCAAGTAGAAGGAGGTACCTCCCCTCTTCCCTCTCTATCATTGAAAAGTTCTCATAGCTCAGCATTATAATTTCCAAAACTAATATTCAAATAAAATCTCTCTCCACTCTGCTGGCCCTTTTGATACCCTGAATGTGGGTGCGACATCTAACTAGCTTTTGATCTTCTACTTTGAACTTCCTGCATATGGTCTAGCACCTCCTTTGAAAAAGATACCCATTGTCTCTGAGAGCCTTGGCCAATATTTCTGCCTTCACATTCTGTTGAATATGCTAATGGACCTCCAGAATCCCCAAAAGTATTTCTGAAACTTCTCCTGACTTCAAACCTTCTTTTCATGGTACAGATCACAGGGCTAGTTTGCACAACTTCTTCTAAATACTTCCGTAGAATGTTGGCATTGAAAAGACTTAAGGAACAAGCTATTTCTATTACCTTCCATTATTAGGGAAGAAGATCTGGAGCCCAAAAAATTTACTAA